>NC_141877.1:253287376-253912376 GCF_056163025.1 Triticum urartu
CAGACCAAGACGTCACAGAACCCCACCTTGATCAATAAAGCTTTCATCTTATATTCGCAATATCCCGATTGCAATCTCAGTTTCTTGCTTGTTCTTCGTTTGCTCGCAGGAAACAGACCCTCGTGGTCAGGTTGATCGTGCTCCGGCGTGGTCAACAACCCTCGGAAGTTGGTTTAGCGATTGCTAAGGCGCAACGTCTCGCATGTTCGTAGTCGGATCGTCAAGGTCGACTCCCACAGAAAATGATAGCCACCATCTCATCGAAACATCGGGACACCTTAGCCTCTATCATGGTGTATCTCTGCTAGTTGTCGCTGCTGCTGCTCCGTGCGTATACTACTGCTAGCACTGCTCAATTGCTCGTGCTACTGCAGTCGGCTACCTCCGGGTACGGCTGCTACTGGCCAGCGCCGGCCATGGCCAAGTGTGCGTGTGTGTTATGTGTGTGTGGGCCGTATGTGTGTGGTGTGTGTGGCTGGCTATGCCATAGCCGTGTGTGGCCAGCCCTTGTTTAACTAGTATAGCTTAGGATTAAAATTAGTGCTAAGTTAGTCTAATAGTAGATGACATGTGGGACCACCCTGGTTAATTACCATTTTATTAAAACCAAAGAAAATGACATGTGAGACCCACTTACACTATTCCTATGTTGACCAGTCAACCTTTGACCGGGTCAACCTAACCCCACTGGCCCCACTATCATACTCACATGCTAGGATAACAGTAGGTGACAAAAGTTTATTCTGTTTTTAATTCGAATTATTATAAATCCAGAAATTCCAGAAATTATTTAAATCTTTAAAAATTAATATAAAATAATCCGTAGCTCAGATGAAAATACTTTGTATATGAAAGTTGCTCAAAACGACGAGATGAATCCGAATACGCATTCCGTTCGTCTGCCACACGTCCCTAGCATAGTGAACATGCAACTTTCCCCCTCCGGTCCGTTAGTCCAAAAACACGAAACACCGAAAACACTTTCCCGGATGTTTCTCCCCTTCGCCAGTAGCACCTACTACTTTGTTAGGTCACCTCTAGCACCGCGTAATGCCATGTAACACTTTGTGATGCTTTGATTGCTCTATTATTTATTGTGTTCCCCCTCCGTTACTTCTTTCCGGTAGACCCCGAGACTGTCGGCAACCTCCAGTTCGACTACAGTGTTGATGACCCCTCCTTCTTGCCAGAGCAACCAGGCAAGCCCCCCCCCTTGATCACCAGATATCACATATTCTTCTCTCTACTGCTTGCATTAGAGTAGTGTAGCTTGTTACTGCTTTCCGTTAATCCTATTCTGATGCATAGTCTTTCCTTGCTACTATTGTTGATACCTTACCTGCAATCCTAAATGACTAGTATAGGATGCTAGTTTATCATCAGTGGCCCTACATTCTTGTCAGTCTGCCATGCTATACTATCGGGCCGTGATCACGCCGGGTGTTGATCACGGGTATATACTATACATATTACACATGATACATGTTGTGACTAAAGTCGGGTCGGCTCGTTGAGTACCCGCGGTTGATTCACGAATTGGGGGCTGAAAGGACATATTTTCCTGACGGCCCTCTGTGTGGATCTTTGTGGCGGAGCGACAGGGCAGGTTGAGACCACCCAGGAGAGAGGTGGGCCTGGCCCTGGTCGGCGTTCGCGGTTACTTCAAGATAACACGCTTAACGAGATCATGGTATTTGATCTGAGTCTGGCCACTAGCCTATACGCACTAACCAACTACGCGGGAACAATTATGGGCACTCGACGTCATGGTATTAGCCGAAGCCTTCGTGACGTCAGCGACTGAGCGACGCATGCCAGGTTGGACCGCGTAACGCAACTTCCTTTGTAATGGAGGTTGCTAGGTCTGCTCATCGGTCGCGTACGCAATGTGCAGGTGTGCAATGGGCGATGGGCCCAGACCCCTGCACCATAGGATTTAGACCGGCGTGCTGACCTCTCTGTTGTGCCTAGGTGGGGCTGTGACGTGTTGATCTTCCAAGGCCGGGCATGACCCAGAAAAGTGTGTCCGGACAAAGGGGATCGAGCATGTTGGGAAATGTGGTGCACCCCTGCAGGGAAGTTTATCTATTCGAATAGCCGTGTCCCTCGAAAAAAGGATGACCCAGAGTTATACCTTGACCTTATGACAACTAGAACCGGATACTTAATAAAATACACCCTTCCAAGTGCCAGATACAACCCTGTGATCGCTCTCTCACAGGGCGACGAGTGGAGGATCGCTGGGTAGGATTATGCTATACGATGATACTTGGTGAACTTACCATCTACTCTCTTCTACATGCTGCAAGATGGAGGTTGCCAGAACCGTAGTCTTCGATAGGACTAGCTATCCCCCTCTTATTCCGGCATTCTGCAGTTCAGTCAACATATACTACCCCCTTTCATTGATACCAATGCATATGTAGTGTAGCTCCTTGCTTGCGAGTACTTTGGATGAGTACTCATGGTTGCTTTGCTCCCTCTTTTCCCCCTTTCTATACCCGATTGTTGAGACTAGACGACGGAGTCCACGAGGCAGATGCCACCGTCGATGATGACTCCTACTACACTGGAGGTGCCTACTACTACGTGCAGGCCGCTGGCGATGACCAGGAGTAGTTTAGGAGGATCCCAGCCAGGAGGCCTGCGCCTCTTTCGATCTGTATCCATAGTTTGTGCTAGCCTTCTTAAGGCAAACTTATTTAACTTATGTCTGTACTCAGATATTGTTGCTTACGCTGACTCGTCTATGATTGAGCTCTTGTATTCGAGCCCTCAAGGCCCCTGGCTTGTAATATGATGCTTGTATGACTTATTTTATGTGTAGAGTTGTGTTGTGATATCTTCCCATGAGTCCCTGATCTTGATCATACACGTTTGCGTGTATGATTAGTGTACGATTGAATAGGGGGCGTCACAAGTTGGTATCAGAGCCGACTGCCTGTATGAATCCCCCTTCCACACTCCTTGGCCGAAGTCGAGTCTAGACATTACCAAGTTTTTACTAACATGGTTGTGCGGCTTACGGGCCCTGGTCGCCATTGGATGGTATTAGGATCTTTTATTCCTTGACCTATACTCTGGGATTCTGATCTCTCTTCTATTCGGATTAAAAGAATTTACTAATTTAACTCTAGGTTCTCGTAACTACTTCCCGGAGAGCCCCTTATTACAGATATCGCCTTCTACACCAGAAGATTGTGAAGATGCTATTCGATGTTTTTCCGAGACACTTATACCTATCGCCTTTGCAAAATCTTTACCACTGTTAAATCCTTATGGATAACTACTTATGCTTGTCATTCATACCTTTGTTCCCAGTTGCCCTTGTTATTACTTGATACACTTAAAACCGTTGTGCCTTCTGCTTTGCAGCTCTTTTCTACATTATTACCCCCACGAACAATTCCTCGCACTTATCGGGGATACGTCCATCCCCAGTTGTTCAGGTGTTTCACACAATTCTTCGAAATACTATCCTATCTTTTGAGAATCCTTTGCAGCCTATGGCTCTTGAAATTCTTGCTTGCTTGCATTATGATTAAACCCATAAGTCTGGTAATCGCATTGGCATCCTTTTTCATTTTCATTTTGAGTCTGTTGATTCAATATGTTGCGAATGCTCGCAATCCTCAGTCGAATCCTGGAATTCATCCTTCCGGCTCAGATGTCATTTTAAACCGGAGCTGGATCTCGACCAGTCAAATTGCCATCGATTCTACCCCTAAGCCACTCGACTTATCCATCCTTAATCAGAGTGTTTGATTCTGATCCCTTGTCTTGGAATTCATAATTCCTTCGCCTTTGAGCTTGAGTTAGTCAGTTGTTTCTATATTCTGATCTCCTTGCATTATTTCTTCCTCTGCTTGAGTACCGATGCTCACATCAGATCCCTTGTGGACCACCAGACCCTTTGTCGGATAAATCCGACAACGTCCTTCATATTCAATAAACTTATGAGCCTTTCCTCGGATACATAATACCTTTGGTAAATTGTATCCTCTTATTTCTCAAGCATGCTCTACTATCGAGCTTGTGTTATTTATTCTTGAAATTGATGGTATATGCTCCTAAGATGCCCCGATGGCTTGAACCTATGCTTTACCCAAACCGTATGAACCAGAAAGTTTTCGCGAGTCATACTCTTTTGTTGCTTCTGTAAGTGCATCTAGTGCCACCCCTAGTTAGTTTTGGAGTATTGACGACAAACCTAGTTGAGGGACTAATGTGTTTGTGAGAATTACAGGATAACACAGGTAGAAGTCCCTCATGATTCGGTTTTACTACCAGAGATGACCCCTAAAAATGTATGAAGGCATTGAAGTCAAAGGTGGTATATGAAGATATTCACATTGAAGACTATGACAAGAGAAGACACGATATGAAGCCTATGGAGCTCGAAGACTTAGATCTTTCATAGTTCTTTTTCTTTTGTGTTGAGTCATAGGAACCACCGTACTGTTAAGTGGGGTCCAAGAGAACCAGTCAGAATGACTGAAGTGATGCCTAAACCAAAAACCTATGTCTTCGAGTGAAGACAATGAGAGCGAATCTTGTTCAGAGTCGGACAAGTCAGCTTTGCTTGTAGCCCAAGTAAAGTTGCCGTGTGAGTTTGAAATCTGACCGTTGGGACACGTGTCAGTTCCTTAGTGACCCAAGGTCATTTCGGACAAATCAGGTCGGGTTGCCAAGTGGCTATAAATAGCCCACCCCCTACAACCATAAATGGTTGGCTGCTCAGATTGAGAGTACGGCTTTTGTCGTTTGAGAGCAACCCACCTCGAAGCCTTTGAGAGAGAATTCCTTGCGAGGATAAAGCCCTAACCACTCAGAGCCAGAGAGAATTGGGCATCACTTAAGTCTTCTTGTCTGTGTGATCTGAAGACTTATTACACTTGAGGACTGTGCATCCTCCAGCCGGTTAGGCGTCGCGTTCTGAGCATCCAAGAGACATTGTGGATTGCCGGTGAACGAAGTCTGTGAAGGTTTGGGAGTCTACCTTGAAGACTTACCAGAGTGATTGGGTGAGGTCTATGTGACCTTAGCTCAAGGAGAATACGGTGAGGACTGGGTGTCCTGAGCTGCGTGTTCAGGACTGGGTGTCCGGGACTGTGTGTCCTAAGGTTTAAATACCTAGCCGCTCCAACCAGACGTACAGTTGTCACAGCAACTGGAACTGGTCCAACAAATCATTGTCTTCAACGAGTCACTGATTTCATCTTCACTTCACTTTACTTACTGTTTCTCCTTGTGAAGTCATTGTATGTTTGCTTTATCATTTGTCTTCACTGAGTGACTGCGTGTTCTGTTTGGCTTCACAATATCTTCCTACCTGATCCTTACTACCTAGCTGCTATTAGTCTTTGTGCTTTCACTTCATTGAATACTTGACTATGGTTTGCCTAGTGTAGTCTACCTTCCGCTGCATGGTTATAGGTTTAATTTTATCGTTTGTCTTCAAAACTCCCATGTTCTGAAGACTTTCATAAAAATCACCTATTCACCCCCCCTCTAGTCGATATAACGCACTTTCAATTGGTATCAGAGCAAGGTGCTCCCTTGTTCTGTGTGATTCGGTTTAACCACCTGGAGTTTTAGCTATGTCGACTGCAGGGATAATTAGAGTCTCCGCTGCGTGCCCCGTCTTCGATGGAACTGAATATCCCTACTAGAAGAATAAGATGCGTATGCATCTTGAAGCCATTGACGTCGACCTATGGTATGTCGTCGAGAACGGCGTTCCCAAGGCTGGAGAGGGTGTCACTGCTGCTGATGTCAAGAAATTCGTTCAACTGGACTCTACTGCCAAGAATATCATCTGTGGTCATCTGACTAAAGGACAGTATGGCCGTGTGAGTGCTTTGAAGACATCCAAGCTGGTCTGGGACTGGCTCTCCAAAGTCAATGAAGGCATCTCAACCCAGAGAGATCAGAGAATCAGTGTCCTTCGCAACCACTTCAACCGCTTCAAGCGAAATGACAATGAGAATGTCCAGCACACATTTGACCGACTCACTGACATCACAAATGAGCTTCAAGCCCTCGGCGCCATTGAGATTACCAAACACGAAGTCATCAAGACGCTGCTGAGATCACTTGATAGTTCGTTTGACATCCTGGCCCTGATGATTCAAGAACGTCCTGATTTCAAGACACTCGATCCGTCTGACATACTTGAGAGGCTCAACACACATGAGTTTCAGCTTTCGGAGAAAAGAGAGATCTACGGTCCAAACTATGGGCGAACTCGTGCCTTGAAGGCAAAAGCTGTCTCCTCATCTGAAGAAGAATCTGACAGCAGTTCTGATGACCCTGAAGACATTGGAAGGGAACTTGCTATGCTTGTCAAGAAGTTCCAAAAATTCACCAAGAAGAAAGGCTTCAGAAAGTCTTCTCGATCAAGTTCAAGGAATGATGAAGCTCCTGCTCATGACTACAAGAAGAAAACATGTCACAAGTGCAAGAAACTTGGCCACTTCATCTCTGAGTGTCCACAGTGGGACAATGAGAACAAAAAGAAGAAGAAGAAGAGCAAGGAATATGACTCTGACGACAAGAAGAAGAAGAAGAAGAAGAAATACTCAAAGTCTTCTTCCAAGTCTTCCTCAAAGTCTTCATCACACAAGAAGAGCTCATCTGGCAAGGCACGTGCGTTTGTTGGCAAGGAAATGGATTCAGAGGAGGAGTCTGCTTCTGAGGAGGCGGAGGTGGAGTCTGAGGAGGAATCCAACTCAGGCGTCGCAAGTCTGGCTACAGCATATGTTGCCAAGTCCATCTTCAACACTGAAGACAATGACTTCATCACCGACACCGATGCAAATGACAAGGACTACTCCGCTTCTACCTACTGCTTCATGGCACGCGATGCCAAGGTAAACACACGCACTACTCACTATCAAACATCTAGTGACGATGACTCTGATTGTGGTTCAAAACCTAGCTACAAAACACTTGCTAAAATTGCAACTGAACAACAGAAAGCTATGGAACATATTCAAAAACTGTTAGACAGAAGCGATGATCTGTTAGGTGCTGAAATGACTCGATCTGAATCCTTAATTGATGACATGAAAAATCTTCACGTTAAGTATCAGGAACTTGAAAGTCATCATGAAACTCTCTCAACAACTCATGAAAAGCTTTCCTATGATTATCTTCAAAGGAAGCAAGATCTTGAGAAATTGAGAGCGGTTCATGAAGATCTTCAAACGGAAAACGAGTCACTTCGCTCCAAACAGATCAGTCCCGCTCAGGAAGGATTTGAACCACCATGTCTTAAATGCATTGAGCGTGATAATGCTACTTCTGTTGCTGAATGTTCTACTGCTACTGCTATTGCAATATCTTCAACTGTTGATGCGGTAACTAACCCCTCTGCTGAGGATACCACCGCTATTGCTGATGAGAATGCTAGGTTGAAGACATTGCTTGAAACAGGGATGTACAAAAGTCTTAAAGGGCATCAGACGATGTGCGATGTCCTGAAAAAGCAGATTCTGAACCGAAACCCTAGGAAAGAGGGTGTAGGGTTCGTAAGGAAAATGAATGCAGATGGCTCTTACTGGAAACCTGAGCAGTACCCCAAAACCATGTGGGTTGCTGCAAAGGAACCTTCAGCAGATCCATCCAATCTATCTGGCTTCACTTGTGCTAACCCCATTATCATTGATGAATCCTTTGATGCAAACTATATACTGTTTAAGAATCAGAATGGTGAAGTGTTTGCCAGGTACATTGGTACTAACTGCAGGAATGGACCGCCTATGAAGAAGATCTGGGTTCCGGAAAGGTGTCTGGAGAGTCTTCCTGTGAATGTCATCATGACACCTCAAGTGAACAAGACAAACCTCAGACTAAAGGCTTCATACGGTCCAAAGGCTTCATACAGACAGAGGACTCACCTGAGTCGCACTAACGCAAATGTTTTGCAGGAAAATCATACTCAGGCATATGAATATGAGAGCGGTTCATCAAACCGCCATGTTCATAAGACCAAGAACTATTCTGCTTATTCTTATGAGTACTATTATCCGCCTGCAAGACTGTTTGCTAAGGCTTCAAAGCCAAAATTCTCAGATGCTGCACTTAGACTTATTGCTTCTAAGCCACCCTTGAAGATGTGGGTGGTTAAGAAGGCTTAACTCTCTTTTGCAGGGAAAGGTCTCCAGCAGAAAACCAAAATCGTCTGACGCTATTGCTGGGGACCTTAAACATCTTGTAGGGCGCAAGATCAAATGCCAAAATGGTCTTACTATGTACTTCGTACCTGAATCGCTTGCTACTCTCCCTATTAGTCCTAACCTGGATCTAAGCTTTCATAACCCACTGGTTCGTCAAATGTTTTTGCTTCACAATGCTCTTGGTGAAGCCTATCCCCCTAACTGCACTGTAGGGTACGACACCAGCGTCTTCAGAATGGATTATTGGCAGTGGGTGTACAAATCACATGACTGGCAAAAGAAGTCTTCTTATGGACTCAACCTTACGTCCATCCGACAAGAGCCACATCACATTTGCTGACACTGGTAAAAGTAAGGTATTGGGTCTAGGTAGAGTTGTAATCTCAAGGGATCAACACATGGATAAAGTCATGCTTGTTGAATCCCTTGACTTCAACTTAATGTCTGTCTCAATGCTTTGCGATTTGAACATGATCGTAATGTTTGGAAAATATCGTTGCCTTGTACTAATGGAATCTGACAAGTCTCTAGTGTTTGAAGGGTATCGAAAAGATGATTTGTACGTGGTAGATTTCTCAGCAGGGCCACAGCTTGCAGTATGTCTTCTAGCAAAGGCTTCAGAATGCTGGCTCTGGCATCGGAGGCTTGGACATGCTGGCATGAGGAACCTCCACACCCTTGCGAAGAAGAAGCATGTCATAGGCATCGAGGGCGTAAAGTTCAAGAAAGACCACTTATGAGGTGCCTGTGAAGCAGGGAAGATGACGAGGGAAAAACATCCCTCGAAGACAATCATGACTACTACTCAACCCTTTGAACTGCTTCACATGGATCTTTTCAGTCCCACTCATTACTCAACTCTAACTACTACTGCTTGCCTCTATGGCTTCGTTATTGTTGATGATTATTCTAGATATACTTGGGTGCACATAATCCTTTACAAGACTGAAGTGCAGGATGTCCTCAGACACTTCGCCAATCGAGCTATGAACAATTTTGGCGCCAAGATAAAGCACATCAGAAGTGACAATGGCACTGAATTCAAGAACACTGGCCTTGATACATATCTTGATACCTTGGGCATCACACATGAATTCTCAGCCCCGTACACGCCACAGCAGAATGGCGTCGTCGAACGCAAGAACAGAACACTAATTGAGATGGCCAGAATGATGCTAGATGAATACAAGACCCCAAGAAAATTCTGGCCCGAAGCCATTGATACTGCATGCCATACAATCAATCGTGTTTATCTTCACAAGCTACTGAACAAGACATCTTATGAGCTCCTTACTGGCAAGAAGCCAAATGTCAGTTACTTCAGAGTATTTGGCGCAAGGTGCTGGATCAAAGACCCACATCACACCTCAAAATTTGCACCAGAAGCACATGAGGGTTTTATGCTTGGATATGGAAAGGATTCGCACTCCTACAGAGTCTTCAATCTCTTTCATTACAAAGTGGTTGAAACAGTGGATGTGCGGTTCGATGAGACCAACGGTTCACAAAGAGAGCAGCTGCCAAATGTGCTAGATGAAGTTTCATCCAGTGAATCAATCAAGCTAATGGGAACTGGAGAAATTATACCTTCTGAAGCTCATCCTGAAGAACTTATCATTTCAGCACCTGATCAACACGAAGACAATGCTCAGCCTGAAGACATTCCTTCCAACAACGACAATGAACAGCAAGAGCAAAGTCTTCTCCCTGTACATCCTCGCGTTGCCAATGAAGTGCAGATTGAAAGAATAATTGATAGCATCAATGCACCTGGTCCACTCACTCGTTCAAGGGCAACTCAGCTAGCAAATTTCTGTGGGCACTTCGCATTCGTCTCAATATCAGAACCCAAGAAAGTTGAAGAAGCCTTCATGGAACCTGAATGGATTCAAGCTATGCAAGAAGAGCTTCAACAGTTTGAGCTGAATAATGTATGGGAACTGGTTAAGCGTCCTGATCCACGGAAGCACAATATAATAGGCACCAAATGGATATACCGCAACAAGCAAGATGAGCATGGTCAGGTTGTCAGAAACAAAGCTCGTCTCGTTGCTCAAGGATATACTCAAGTGGAAGGCATTGACTTCGATGAAACATTTGCTCCTGTGGCTAGACTTGAAGCCATATGCATACTGCTGGCCTATGCAAATCATCATAACATACTTCTATATCAAATGGATGTGAAGAGTGCCTTTCTCAATGGCAAAATTGAAGAAGTGTATGTTGCACAACCGCCTGGCTTTGAAAATCCAAAACATCCTGACATGGTATACAAGCTCAACAAGGCACTGTATGGCCTCAAACAAGCCCCTAGGGCCTGGTATGACACACTCAAATACTTCCTGAAGAGCAAAGGCTTCATACATGGTTCCCTAGATCCCACTCTTTTCACGAAGACATATGATGGTGAACTGTTTGTGTGCCAAATATATGTGGATGACATTATCTTCGGCTGCACCAATTAGAAGTACAGTGAAGAGTTTGGATATATGATGCAAGAGCAATATCAGATGTCCATGATGGGGGAGCTGAAGTTCTTCCTTGGTCTTCAAATACGACAACAACGCAATGGCATCTTCATATCTCAAGAAAAGTATCTCAAAGATTGCCTGAAGAAGTTCGGTATGCAAGACTGCAAAGGCTTCACAACACCAATGCCAGCCAAACATCATCTGGGTCCTGATGACAATGGTAAAGAGTTCGATCAAAAGGTATACCGCTCCATGATTGGTTCTTTACTTTATCTATGTGCATCTAGGCCAGATATTATGCTTAGTGTTTGCATGTGCGATCGATTTCAAGCGGCACCAAAGGAGTCGCATCACTTAGCTGTGAAGCGAATTCTTCGATATTTGGCTCACACCCCAACTCTAGGATTATGGTATCCAAAGGGCTCAGAGTTTGATCTGGTTGGATTCTCGGATGCTGATTATGCTGGTGACAAAGTTGATCGCAAGTCTACATCAGGCACATGTCACTTTCTGGGACGATCACTTGTATGTTGGTCTTCGAAGAAGCAGAACTGTGTATCTCTCTCCACTGCTGAATCTGAATACATTGCTGCTGGATCTTGCTGCGCTCAGCTTCTGTGGATGAAGCAAACACTCAAGGACTATGGCATTCATCTGAAGCAAGTGCCACTTTACTGCGACAACGAAAGCGCCATCAAGATTGCTAACAACCCATTTCAGCACTCGAAGACAAAGCACATTGAAATTCGTCATCACTTTCTCAGAGATCATGTTGTGAAGGAATACATTGATATCATACACATCAACACTGAAGAGCAATTGGCAGATATCTTCACCAAGCCCTTGGATGAGAAGAGGTTTTGCAAGTTACGGTGTGAGCTAAATATCCTGGAATCCACAAATGTCCTGTGATCAGGCACACATCCTAACCCTTATGCATATTGATGACTTAGATGTGAAACACACGAAGTGAAGTATATCTTCAATCAATGAAGACATACATTCTAAGTGTGAATACATTAATGTGGAATTTGACTTCGGAGCGCCACGATAATTGTGCGCCGTGTCTGGGTCTAATACTTCCTATACGGTGGGTAACGTCACCACTAAACGTTCTATTTTGAAGTGTTTCACTCATGGCGTTACCTTGCAATGTCTTCACATTTGGTTTGGCTTCGATCTCAACATATTTTCATGATTATCTTCACTATGTTGATTATATATATATATATATGCTAGTGTTCTGTCCTCTACAACATTCACTTATAGCTATGTCTTCGTGTTGAATCTTTTGAACTAAGTGAATGTGATCGGACCCCAACTTCTCTATGCTTTCTATCTCAAACTCTATCTCTCCAAGTCATATGCATTCTATTGAAACTGTCGAATGTCTTCTCTGCGTCCTTGTCAGCAGAAGATACAGAGACAACCATTAAGTCTGTTTTCAATGCGCATTCCTCCACATGAAATCCGAAGAAGTAGGAACGACCACCCGACAATCTAGGCGTGCGTGGGACGTGGAACAAACCCCAAAATTCCTCATACTGGCCACGTGTTCCTCAGATGCGAATCGCCAGGGGCACCTGTGTAATAGCACAGTGCCGCCCCTGTGCCTATAAATACACACTTACAGCGGTAATTATCTCTTCTTCCACCCTCGCACGAACCCTAGCGCCACCGCTAGCTCTCGACGACGCCGGCGACGAAGCGCTTCGTTGCCGCAACCTCTCCGACACCGTCTTCACGCCGACCACGGACATCGTCCTCTCCGCCGTCACCGTAGGTGTCCTCCGTCGCCAATTTAGGGCACGGAAGAGTGAACTGCTCGGCCTCATCTCCCACTCCGTCTAGCAGTTCTCAGTGTGGTAAATAAAACTCCCTTTTTACAGCACCATTGATCCTATTGATCTGTCACTTTCTACCACAAGCAGTTTCTGTTCACACAAGCTAGATCTCTCTCATACTGCATCTCATAACATGCCTAGTATATTCACTTGTACTTCACAAAGTAGTTAGATTCCTCACTTGTACTGATCTGTGGATTCGTACAAATCTGGAACCAACTTCTTATCTATGAGTGAATGTCTTCGCACGATGAGGTCAATGTCTTCTAAACTGATTTATCTTCAAAATCTTCTGAGAATGCATATGACCTCTTCCCCTTCCCTCGCACCTTAATGCTGTCACAGGTACATGTCCGTGGGAGAATCCTTTGGTTCTCATAGTCTGCATTCATTTGCAGAATTCTTACAGCATCACATAAATTCTCCTGAAGCCAGTTCCTGTTGGTCCAGCAAGAGAAAGCCTTTGAACGTCTTGAAGCCTTTCAAGTTAAAGTTTATGGCTTCAGAGAAAGCAGCAAGGAAGGGGGGCAGACAACGTCGTGGCGGAACATCCAGAGATCTGCCTGATGAACTCGCAGAAATGTATAAGACAGATCCTGAAGAAGATTATAGTCAGCGCAAGACCCGAATCCAATGGATTCGATGCTATTGGGCAGAACAATGGTTCAAATACCGCTTCACAACACAAGAGTATGCTGAGAAAAGTGCCATCAAAAGACCGTGGGGAGACATCTTATACAAGAACCTTCTACCCAGGTCCAGAGATGAAGCTATTGCCCAAAGCTTCTATCCATGCATGGTCCGTGGGCCACAGCCTGATGATGCACATCCGTCGTCACTACTCTGGTGTCGTGACGACAATCTGTTCAAGCGCAACTTCTAGTTTGCCCAAAACTCAGCAAAGCAGAACAAGAAGAAATTTGGGTTAGACTTCAACCCTGGTCCCTCAGCACCAAGGGCAGATGGCACACGAGAACCAGAACCCAATGTCATCGGTCCGTATGCCAACCTTGAAGGCCTCATCACCTACATCTTGGTTCAAGGGACTGCAGTGAATAAGCCTGCGGCTGACACTGAGTCTGATGACGCGCCTGCAGTGCCGAAGCCAAAGCAATTGAAGAAGCCAAAAGCTTCAAAGCCAGCCCCTTCACCAAAAATCTCAAGGGCGAAGCCATTGGCGACTGCACCTCCTGAAGACAGTGTGCAGTATGAAGACTTATCACGCATCTCAAGGCACCAGAAGGCCAAGATGCCTCTGTCTCACACTGGCAAAGAGCTCACAGCTGCTGCCATTCTGCGCAACGACGACATTGATCTGTCAAGTGATGAAGATCTTGCAGATGACGCTCTTGAGCAACTCATCAAGAGCAAAGAAGAAGCAGAAATCTTCAATGATCTGCCTCTCTTTGATGTCACCATCATCCACAACTTCATTGACGAGTGGTTTGACACGCCAAACATCAGCTTTGAAGATCTGCAGCTACCCATTGGCCTCAGTGTCGCCTTCCAAGGCGCCATTGCTTCAGAACTTGCTATTGCCCAGCGCATTGTTGAGCTGAAGCAGAAGATTGACTATGAAAAGGCTCAGTTCAAGAAGCATATGGCCAAGCTCAGCATGCAAGACGTGAAGAACTTCAAGACAATGATGCACGAGCTCAAGGAAGCCTTTCTGAAGAAGCGTGCAGAAGCTCAGGGTTCGCGTGAGCGCATGAAGACTCTGGCTGACAGATGTGTGCAAGCCTATAATGAGGCTGAGAAGCGCAAGGCACTTGGGCGTCCTGGCATCGACCCCAGGATGGCCGCAAAGAAGAAGAAGAAGAAGCCTGCTATGGCTGAAACTGATGCACCAAGGCAAGAAACGGTTCCGATTGTCTTCCCAACAAGAATGACTGGCTCGAAGCCAAAGAGCCGGTCAACAGCTTCAGAGCTCAAGAAGATAAGAACTGCTGAGGCTGAAGCCAGGAAGAGGAAACACTCTAAAGCCTCTCCTACTGCCCCCACCAAGAAAAAGAGAAAGACCAAGAAAGCTCGGGCTGCTCCCATAGAGCCCTTGATAGTTGAACCCATTTCTATGGTTCATCCTGACGCAGAACGTCAACTGACAGTTCATGAGCCTGCTTCCACAGAGGCTCCTGAAGCTGAAGACATTCCAGCAGCTGATCCCATCGCTGCTGAAGACATTGGTCATCATGACAATGTAGAAGATGATGCAGTCCTTCCTCAGTTAGAAAACAGCGAACTCATCAGCATTGGTCGTCCACTGACGCCAATTGCACAGGATGCTTCATGGGCGGATCGCCCACAAGAGGAAGAAGACTATGAGGCCCAGCCCACTCCAACTCCACAGGCGTCGTCTGCGTTCCGCAGGCTTCGCAAAGGCTCAAGGCCTCAAGTCTCTGCTGAAGACATTCCGGCTGCATCAGCCGCAGAAGAAGAAGTACCACAAGATCCCACTCCCCTGCTCCACCAAGAAGCAGTTCTCCAGGAGAACGTGCCAGTGACCAACCCTCCAGCTAGTCTAGTGGAGGATGAAAATCTTGAGGCTGCCACAACCAACAACGAAGCTAATGTGGAGCCCTTCCCAGCAAAAGCTTCAGAAGACAGCGAAGCCACTGATCCCGCCACTTCTGTTCCTGAGTCTGCTGCCGGTCCCCAATTCAACTATCATGTTGAGCACAGGCCTCAGGTCCAGAAGTCAATCCCAAGACTGCCAAGGTTTCCAGGTCCTGCATCAGCACCTGGCTCCTTCAACATCAATGGCTTCAGGGCAGACAACACGTTCTTCAATAGCTCCAGGAACCCCTACTCAAGGGAAAGGATATCATCTGATCGGTTCTGGAGCTATCCTCAGCGAAGCTATTACTCTTGCATTCTTTACAACCAAGGTCGCATCTTCCCACACAAGCGCCTTGACGTTGAAGCTATAGCTGGTCTGCCCTGTCTAGAAGAAACGCTGGATTGCTTCAAGCAAGTGGGTCTGCTGCAGTTTGTTACTGATGAAGAGCATTGGAATGAAGAGCTGCTGCTACAATTCTATGTCACACTTCACATCAAAGGATATAGCAGAGATCCGAAGACTTGGGTCCTGGAGTGGATGACCGGCAACGTTCATCACGAAGCCAATGCATTTGACATCATTGAGCTCACTGGCCTGCCCACTCCTGGCGATCTCTTCGAGCAAGGCTGTCAGCTGCACGCTGAAGCTATTGAGAGCATGTTTCAGCGGCCAGAACCTAATATGAGTCAAATGCTCAGCATGATGAAGCCATTGCCTCAAGATGCTGCGTATCCCACAGAGTTCTTCGTTGAAGACCTCGAGTACCTGCCCAGAACCATCTATCACATCATCAGGCGAACTCTCTGGCCTATCAAAGGGCACTCTCCAAATGCCAAGCTTCAGGGTGCAATGAAGACTTTGGTCTTCTATATACTTCATGGCAAATGCTTCAATGCACAGGACTTCTTCATACGCCAACTTGCTGCATCAGGCATTGATCTGTTTGGTTTGAAGTTCTACGCCCCTTGGGTGATGCGGCTGATCAAGCTACACTCCGCCATCTCTTATCAGCCCTCAGCCCGCAACCATCGGATCTTCTTGCCTGACGTGGACATGTCTACTAAAGCCATATATTCTGAGCCTGCCAAGCAACCTCAAAGTCTTCAGAATGCAGAACATCAGAGTTTTACACAGAACGTTGAAGGCGTTGAAGCAGTTTCTCGGGTGTATCCTTTGGTTGGCACTACACATGCACCACACCCTGCTTCCACTGAAGCCACTGACAGTGCCACTGCTTCAAGACCCAAGAAGCGCACTCGTGTTCTCAACGACCGAGAGCTTCTTGTGGCCCTACATCAGAAACAAGATAGGCATCATGACTGGCTGAAGCGTCAGATGAAAAGCCTCTTGGTGGATGTTAATCGCACTCGAAATCTTGCCACCAAGAATGCTTTCGTTGCCCATGAAACCTGTCGCCGCACATGGAAAGGGCTAACGATGATGCTGTCTGAAGCTGATCTTCAAGAGGATGGCTTCACTGAGAGATTCAAGTTTGACTCCACACCTCCTCGAAGGGCTGTGCTGCTAGGAACTCAATCCCTTGAAGACTCTGAGTTCTCTTCCTCTGCTGCCACAGTCACTGCCAGAATTATTGAGGAAGAAGACGATGCTACTTCACCGCCACCTGCTTTAGCACCTCCAAGCTCTTCTGCACTGCCAAACAACACCAACAACCCTGCTACTTCACCTACTCCTCATGGGAACGAGTAGAGGCTGTGACGTGTTGATCTTTCGAGGCCGGGCATGACCCAGAAAAGTGTGTCCGGACAAAGGGGATCAAGCATGTTGGGAAATGTGGTGCACCCCTGCAGGGAAGTTTATCTATTTGAATAGCCGTGTCCCTCGAAAAAAGGATGACCCAGAGTTATACCTTGACCTTATGACAACTAGAACCAGATACTTAATAAAATACACCCTTCCAAGTGCCAGATACAACCCTGTGATCGCTCTCTCACAGGGCGACGAGTGGAGGATCGCTGGGTAGGATTATGCTATACGATGATACTTGGTGAACTTACCATCTACTCTCTTCTACTTGCTGCAAGATGGAGGTTGCCAGAACCGTAGTCTTCGATAGGACTAGCTATCCCCCTCTTATTTCGGCACTCTGCAGTTCAGGCAACATATACTACCCCCTTTCATTGATACCAATGCATATGTAGTGTAGCTCCTTGCTTGCGAGTACTTTGGATGAGTACTCACGGTTTCTTTGCTCCCTCTTTTCCCCCCTTCTATACCCGATTATTGAGACCAGACGACGGAGTCCACGAGGCAGATGCCACTGTCGATGACGACTCCTACTACACTAGAGGTGCCTACTACTACGTGCAGGCCGCTGGCGATGACCAGGAGTAGTTTAGGAGGATCCCAGCCAGGAGGCATGCGCCTCTTTCGATCTGTATCCCTAGTTTGTGCTAGCCTTCTTAAGGCAAACTTATTTAACTTATGTCTGTACTCAGATATTGTTGCTTATGCTGACTCGTCTATGATTGAGCTCTTGTATTCGAGCCCTCGAGGCCCCTGGCTTGTAATATGATGCTTGTATGACTTATTTTATGTGTAGAGTTGTGTTGTGATATCTTCCCGTGAGTCCCTGATCTTGATCGTACACGTTTGCGTGTATGATTAGTGTACGATTGAATAGGGGGCGTCACAAGTTGGTATCAGAGCCGACTGCCTGTAGGAATCCCCCTTCCACACTCCTTGGCCGAAGTCGAGTCTAGACATTACCAAGTTTTTACTAACATGGTTGTGCAGCTTACGGGCCCTGGTCGCCATTGGATGGTATTAGGATATTTTATTCCTTGACCTATACTCTGGGATTCTGATCTCTCTTCTATTCGGGTTAAAAGAATTTACTAATTTAACTCTAGGTTCTCGTAACTACTTCCCGGAGAGCCCCTTATTACAGATATCGCCTTCTACACCAGAAGATTGTGAAGATGCTATTCGATGTTTTTCCGAGACACTTATACCTATCGCCTTTGCAAAATCTTTACCACTGTTAAATCCTTATGGATAACTACTTATGCTTGTCATTCATACCTTTGTTCCCAGTTGCCCTTGTTATTACTTGATACACTTAAAAATTCCCGATATTTCGAGAAACCGTTGTGCCTACTGCTTTGCAGCTCTTTTCTACATTATTACCCCCACGAACAATTCCTCGCACTTATCGGGGATACGTCCATCCCCAGTTGTTCAGGTGTTTCACACAATTCTTCGAAATACTATCCTATCTTTTGAGAATCCTTTGCAGCCTATGGCTCTTGAAATTCTTGCTTGCTTGCATTATGATTAAACCCATAAGTCTGGAAATCGCATTGGCATCCTTTTTCATTTTCATTTTGAGTCCGTTGATTCAATATGTTGCGAATGCTCGCAATCCTCAGTCGAATCCTGGAATTCATCCTTCCGGCTCAGATGTCATTTTAAACCGGAGCTGGATCTCGACCAGTCAAATTGCCATCGATTCTACCCCTAAGCCACTCGACTTATCCATCCTTAATCAGAGTGTTTGATTCTGATCCCTTGTCTTGGAATTCATAATTCCTTCGCCTTTGAGCTTGAGTTAGTCAGTTGTTTCTATATTCTGATCTCCTTGCATTATTTCTTCCTCTGCTTGAGTACCGATGCTCACATCAGATCCCTTGTGGACCACCAGACCCTTTGTCGGATAAATCCGACAACGTCCTTCATATTCAATAAACTTATGAGCCTTTCCTCGGATACATAATACCTTTGGTAAATTGTATCCTCTTATTTCTCAAGCATGCTCTACTATCGAGCTTGTGTTATTTATTCTTGAAATTGATGGTATATGCTCCTAAGATGCCCCGATGGCTTGAACCTATGCTTTACCCAAACCGTATGAACCAGAAAGTTTTCGCGAGTCATACTCTTTTGTTGCTTCTGTAAGTGCATCTAGTGCCACCCCTAGTTAGTTTTGGAGTATTGACGACAAACCTAGTTGAGGGACTAATGTGTTTGTGAGAATTATAGGATAACACAGGTAGAAGTCCCTCATGATTCGGTTTTACTACCAGAGATGACCCCTAAAAATGTATGAAGACATTGAAGTCAAAGGTGGTATATGAAGATATTCACATTGAAGACTATGACAAGAGAAGACACGATATGAAGCCTATGGAGCTCGAAGACTTAGATCTTTCATAGTTCTTTTTCTTTTGTGTTGAGTCATAGGAACCACCGTACTGTTAAGTGGGGTCCAAGAGAACCAGTCAGAATGATTGAAGTGATGCCTAAACCAAAAACCTATGTCTTCGAGTGAAGACAATGAGAGCGAATCTTGTTTAGAGTCAGACAAGTCAGCTTTGCTTGTAGCCCAAGTAAAGTTGTCGTGTGAGTTTGAAATCTGACCGTTGGGACACGTGTCAGTTCCTTAGTGACCCAAGGTCATTTCGGACAAATCAGGTCGGGTTGCCAAGTGGCTATAAATAGCCCACCCCCTACAACCATAAATGGTTGGCTGCTCAGATTGAGAGTACGGCTTTTGTCGTTTGAGAGCAACCCACCTCGAAGCCTTTGAGAGAGAATTCCTTGCGAGGATAAAGCCCTAACCACTCAGAGCCAGAGAGAATTGGGCATCACTTAAGTCTTCTTGTCTGTGTGATCTGAAGACTTATTACACTTGAGGACTGTGCATCCTCCAGCCGGTTAGGTGTCGCGTTCTGAGCATCCAAGAGACATTGTGGATTGCCGGTGAACGAAGTCTGTGAAGGTTTGGGAGTCTACCTTGAAGACTTACCAGAGTGATTGGGTGAGGTCTATGTGACCTTATCTCAAGGAGAATACGGTGAGGACTGGGTGTCCTGAGCTGCGTGTTCAGGACTGGGTGTCCGGGACTGTGTGTCCTAAGGTTTAAATACCTAGCCGCTCCAACCAGACGTACAGTTGTCACAGCAACTGGAACTGGTCCAACAAATCATTGTCTTCAACGAGTCACTGGTTTCATCTTCACTTCACTTTACTTACTATTTCTCCTTGTGAAGTCATTGTATGTTTGCTTTATCATTTGTCTTCACTGAGTGACTGCGTGTTCTGTTTGGCTTCACAATATCTTCCTACCTGATCCTTACTACCTAGCTGCTATTAGTCTTTGTGCTTTCACTTCATTGAATACTTGACTATGGTTTGCCTAGTGTAGTCTACCTTCCGCTGCATGGTTATAGGTTTAATTTTATCATTTGTCTTCAAAACTCCCATGTTCTGAAGACTTTCATAAAAATCGCCTATTCACCCCCCCTCTAGTCGATATAACGCACTTTCAGCTTCACCAAATAAAATTTCAACACTACAACTTTTTCGAAAACGAGAAGTGAATGAAAGGTTATGCATTGCAGAAGTGGGAGTTGACCCTGAACCTTTGTGTTCATGCCCACGGACACGTTGTGGAACTTATCATGAAAGGTTCTTGCAAGAATATTTAATCATTTGAATAATTCTTCCGGTATCATAAATTGGATCCCTTGGAGTTATGGTTCTGACCATGCTAACCTTATTCAATATATCTGAAAGGAAACCATTCCATTGCCTCGTCTATTCTGACAAGATTAAATTATTTGCTATCGCAAGTCTACGATATAGATCATTTTCTATTCCGGTCTACCTTCGTGTTTGATCTCTGATATCTCGAGAATATCACCAAACTACATAACTACTTATGAGTCTTCACCTAGTATTGCTTCTTGCCCATTTCAGATTTCCCCTGGGTTCTGAGTTGTTAGTCACTCGAGAACACCGGTGAGTGAATTGATTCTGCACTCCAATTCAATAACTCTTGAATAATTTTCATTGCTTACGAGTTTAATAATCCTTCAAGTCCTTCCTTGCCTGTTTGGCTATATCATTATTGTGATGATTTTAACTGTACTGCCTGGTCCTTATTCCTATAGCACCACTTTCGATGATGAGCTAAGCTTACGTCGATTTACTCGTCTTATCGTCCCACCTCGAACATCAAGCTTGATTCCGAGTTGGTGTTCTATCCGTGAAAACAATAATCTTTCGATGCATCAGTCCTTTTGCTTGATGCAGAAGTTGTTTGATTGCTTCTTCACGGAGCCTCTCGACAAAATTTGTCGTGATCATCATCATCAAAATTTTGACTATCAATCGAATTTTTGATGATAAGTTCCATCCTTGTCCCTTGGTAATTTGAGTTACCATCGACAACATCCTTACCTTTCTTTCATCACAAACTTGCTCAGGTTATGGATGCAACTTGCTATCCACCTTGTATTATGTTCTACCTTGGAGTATTACCATCTTTTATGTCAAGAATGTTGTTAGAATTTCACCACCTCTTAAAAAATTCTTGATATAGTAATACTTATCCCCATCTCCATTCATTTCTTGGTCTCCATGTTGTTTCTAACTGGAATACCGACAAATGGGTTGTGATGTGTAAAATTTGGTACTTCTAGCAACCAAACCAGGGCAACAATCAGAATCACTTTGCTACACTCAACCAGTTCCTTGCTAACCAGCCAAAGACCTTCAGCAATTGTGTTGAGGCAACTGATGCTGATGATTGGCTCGTGGACTTATGCAAGCATTTCGAGTGCAGTAACGTCAGGCCTGACGACTTTGTCAAGTTCGCTTCCTTCCAACTCAAAGACCAAGCTGCAGAATGGTTTCAGCAGTACAAAGATTCCAGAGGAGGCCGTGTGATTACCTGGGATGAATTCCGTCAAGACTTCAAAGCTCATCATATTCCTCATAGCGTGGTCGAAAGCAAGCGTGAGGAATTCCGCAACCTGAAGCAAGGCTCTATGTCTGTCTATGAGTACAACAAGATGTTTCAGAAGCTCGCCCGTTTTTCTAAGCAAGACGTCGCTGACGAGAAGAGCATGATATACCAGTTCGGGGGTGGTCTCAGAGAAGAAATCCAGCTAGCTCTTGTTCTCTTTGAGCCCATCAGGTACGATGAGTTTTACAACATGGCATTGAAGCAAGAGGCTGCTCAACTGAAGTGCGATGCTTCCAAGAAGCGAGTCAGAGATGCTACTCCTTCCTCAACTCAGGTGGCTAAGCAGCAAAAGTATTGGCTTCCTCCTCCGTTCCGTCAGTCGTATCAGCAGAAGAGCAAAGGTGGCAGTGGATCTTCCCACCCACCCAACCCTGGCTTTCAGAACAAGACTTCGTCTCAAGCTTCAAGATCGAGTGCTCCGTATCACCGTCCGCTTTCAGAGGTCACGTGCAACAAGTGCCAACAGAAGGGTCACTATGCCAACAAATGCTTCAATCAGAGGCGTCTCCCTCCTCCTCCTCCTGTGAGATCGGCAAGTACAGCTGTGGTCAAGCATAACCCCAAGCACGCCAAGGTCAATTTGATGAATGCAGCTCAGGCAGAGGACTCATCAAATGTCATCATGGGTAACCTTCCTGTTAACGATATTCCAGCTAAAGTTCTTTTTATCACTGGTGCATCGCATTGTTTCATCTCAAGACCATTTGCATCTAAGCATGAGTTGGCTTTTTTAAGTTTTGCCTAGACCGATAGCAGTTGTCTCTCCCGGTAGGCACATGAATGCTAACTCCATTGTTCCGGATGTTACTATCACTTTGGGTGACTACAAGTTTCTGTCTTCTCCTACGGTTCTTGGTGACTCGGATATTGATCTTATTCTCGGAATGGATTGGCTTTCTAAGCACAAGGCTCAGCTTGATTGTGCAGCCAGGCAGATTCAATTGACTCATTTGTCTGAGGATGTAATTGTCTTTGCCGCTCGTGATGATAACATCCGTCTGTTTTCTCTCAATGAGAAGGGTGAACTGGATGCCATCTCGCAAATTCCAGTCGTTTGCGAATATCAAGACGTCTTTCCAGAAGAGCTTCAAGGAATGCCTCCGCACCGGCCTGTTGAATTCGTCATCAATCTTGAACCTGGCATGGAACCGGTTTGCAAGCATCCTTACAAGCTTGGACCTGAAGAGTTGAAGGAGCTGAAGAAGCAACTCGATATTCAAGAACGAATGGGTCTCATCCGACCTAGTTCTTCCCCATGGGGTTGTGGAGTACTTTTTGGGAAGAAGAAGGATGGAACGGAGCGACTTTGTGTTGACTACCGTCCATTGAACAAGAAGACTATCAAGAACAAGTACCCACTTCCCAACATCAATGAGCTGTTCGAACAACTCAAAGGTGCCCAAGTATTCTCCAAGCTTGATCTCCGCATGGGTTATCACCAGATTCGAATCCGTGAGCAAGATATTCCCAAGACGGCCTTCAGAACAAGCTATGGTTCATATGAATACACTGTCATGTCTTTTGTCCTCGTCAACGCTCCTCCGACTTTCTCTCGCATGATGAACTTCATCTTCAGTGCCTACACAAATGACTTTGTCTTGGTCTATCTCGACGACATTCTGGTCTTTTCGAAGAACAAGGAAGATCATGCCAAGCACTTGCGTTTGGTGCTCGATAAGCTCAGGGAACATCAGTTCTATGCCAAGTTCTCAAAGTGCGAGTTTTGGCTCGATGAGGTTCTCTATCTTGGGCATATCATCTCTGCCAAGGGCATTGCGGTGAATCCTGAGAAGGTGTCTGCAATTGTGAATTGGGAACCACCTCAGAACGTGAAGCAACTCCACAGCTTCCTCGGTCTCGCAAGTTACTATCGAAGGTTCGTTGAGAACTTTTCAAAGATCGCGAAGCCTCTTTCAAACCTTCTCCAGAAGCATGTCAAGTACGTTTGGTCTTCGGAATGTGACATCGCTTTCAACACTTTGAAAGAGAAATTGGTCACTGCTCCAGTTCTGACTCCTCCTGATGAATCCAAACCGTTCGAGGTCTTCTGCGATGCCTCTCTTCAAGGTCTTGGTGCAGTGTTGATGCAAGAGAAGAAAGTTGTGGCTTATACCTCTCGCGAGTTGAAGCCCAACGAGAAGAACTACCCCACTCAGGACTTCGAGTTGGCGGCAGTTGTGCATGCTCTTTTAACTTGGAGACATCTCTTATTGGGAAGAAAAGTGGACATCTTCACTGACCACAAGAGTCTCAAGTACATCTTCACTCAGCCTAATCTCAACCTCAGGCAGACTCCTTGGGTCGAAATGATCCAAGAGTATAATCCGAGTATCGAGTATACTCCAGGCAAGGCCAATGTGATTGCTGACGCTTTGAGCAGGAAGGCTTACTGCAACAGTCTGATTATCAAGCCTTACCAACCCGAGCTTTGTGAAGCTTTCTGCAAACTCAATCTGCAAGTTGTTCCTCAAGGTTCCCTCTCCAACCTTCAAGTCTCTCCTACTTTGGAAGACCAGATTCGCGAGGCTCAACTTCTTGATGCTATGGTGAAGAAGGTGAAGATTGGGATTGCCAAGAGTCAACCCAAGTACAAGTGCTATCGCCTTGATGACAAGGATACTCTCTTCTTTGAGGATCGTATTGTTGTGCCCAAAGGTGACCTTCGTAAAGTTATCATGAATGACGCGCACAATTCACTCCTCTCCATCCACCCTGGGAGTACGAAGATGTATCAGGACCTCAAGCAGGCTTATTGGTGGACTCGAATGAAGCGCGAGATTGCTCAGTTCGTAAATGAATGTGATGTCTGCAGAAGAGTGAAGGCAGAACACCAAAGGCCAGCTGGTCTCCTCCAACTTCTTGCCATTCCAGAATGGAAGTTTGACCACATTGAGATGGACTTCGTGATGGGGTTTCCAAAGTCCAAGCATGGCAATGATGCTATATTCGTTGTCATCGACAAACTCACTAAAGTGGCTCACTTTCTGCCTACCAAAGAGTCTATCACTGCAGCTCAATTGGTGGAGCTTTATACCTCTCGAATTGTCTCTCTGCACGGCATTCCACAGGTGATCTCTTCAGACCGTGACATCATCTTTACCTCCAAGTTTTGGGATTCTTTTCAGAAGGCCATGGGCACCAACATCCGCTTCAGCACAGCTTTCCATCCTCAAACTAGCGGTCAAGTCGAGCATGTCAATCAAATTCTCGAAGATATGCTCAGGGCTTGTGTGATCTCCTTCGGTATGAAGTGGGAAGATTGTCTTCCATACGCCGAATTGTCCTACAACAATAGTTTTCAAGCAAGTTCGGGCAAGGCCCCATTCGAAATTCTCTATGGTAGGAAGTGCCATACTCCTCTTAACTGGTCAGAGACCGGTGAACGTCAACTTCTTGGAAATGACTTATTCACAGAGGCAGAGGAAATGTGTAAAGTCATTCGTGATAACCTCAAAGCAGCGCAATCGCGCCAGAAGAGCTACTATGATAGTAAGCACAGTGATTTGGCTTCGAGATCGGAGATCATGTTTACCTCCGCGTCTCTCCAGTGAAAGGTACTCGCCGCTTCGGTATCAAAGGGAAGCTTGCCCCTAGATACGTGGGTCCTTTCAAGATCGTCAGCAAGAGAGGCGATCTCGCCTATCAACTCGAGCTTCCTTCAAACTTTGCAAATGTGCACGACGTGTTCCATGTCTCTCAGCTCCGCAACTGCTTCAAGACTCCTGACCTCACCGTCAACTTCGAAGACATTGATCTCCAAGAAGACCTTTCTTATTGTGAGCGCCCCGTTGCTATTCTTGAAGAGACTGAACGCAAGACTCGCAATAAGTCAATCAAATTCCTCAAAGTCAAGTGGTCACACCATTCCGACCGTGAAGCCACCTGGGAACGCGAGGATCACCTCCGTTCTGAGTACCCGGCGTTCTTCCAGTCCTAGATCTCGGGTCGAGATCCTTTCATAGTGGTGGAGTGTTGTAACACCCCGGATGTAATTTACCTTATATGTTCTCCAACTCTTGCCTTTTCCGGCACTAAGTTATTTATTTCCTCGGGTTCGGGTTTTGTCTCCGTGTGTTGTTGTCGTTGTCATGCATCTCATATCATGTCATCATGTGCATTGCATTTGCATACGTGTTCGTCTCATGCATCCGAGCATTTTCCCCGTTGTCCGTTTTGCATTCCGGCGCTCTTATCTCCTCCGGTGGTCCTTTCTACCTCTTTTCGTGTGTGGGGGTTAGACATTTCCAGATTGGACCGAGACTTGCCAAGCGGCCTTGGTTTACTACCGGTAGACCGCCTGTCAAGTTTCGTACCATTTGGACTTCGTTTGATACTCCAACGGTTAACCGAGGGACAGAGAAGGCCTCGTGTGTGTTGCACCCCAACACCCCTCCAATTTGGCCCAAAACCCACCAAAACCCTCTCCATCATCTAGAGCGTTCGATCACGATCACGTGGCCGAAAATCGCACCTCATTTGGACTCTCCTAACTCCTCCTATGTATAAATAGGCACCTCCCCCAAAAATCCCGGATCCAATCCAACCCCAAACCCTAGCCCCGCTCCATCCGCGCGCCGGACACGTCCAGGTCGTGCCGGACAAAGCCGCCACCGCCGCCCTGCGCCAATAGCGCGCCGCCACCTGTCCCGCGGGTGACCGCATCGCCACCTCAGCGGTCGCGGCCCGCCGAGCCCGCTCGGGGCCCCCGCGGCCCACGTCGCCCCGCCGCCTCCTTCCCGCACCGCGCCGCCTCTCCCTCGCGCCCGGCCGCCGGCGCCGCCGTGTGCCATCGCCGGAACTTCGCCGCCCCGCCACCGCAGTTCTCCGGTCGCCGCCACCGCCCGTCTCCGGCCCTCCTCGTCGCCCCGCGCCGCCGAGGCCCTCCGCCGCCACCGCGCCACGCCGCCCCGGCGTCCTCCTCTCCTCCGGCCGGCGTGCCTCGCCAAGTCCAGCGACGAACTCCGGCGAGCTCCCCGGCGATCCTCGAAGTGCGTGTGCCCAGATCTGGATTCGGTTGCTACAGTGAAACACTAGGGGTTGACTCCGTTTTTCCCCTAAGGCTGCATATATTTTTTTGCCTGTTCATCATGCCGTAACTCCGCATCTGTAACTCCGTTTTGCACGTGTAGCATATCAAGATGTTCGTCTCAGAGAGCACATCATTTCATCTCATTGCATCATTTTCATTTGAGCTCATCTTTATGCCCGAAATGCTGTTGGAAGAGAGCTATTTGAGATAATTGTCAGATCTGCTGCATCAAATAGCTATTTGTCATTTTTGTCATGACTAATGTGTGCATGATATGCTCCTGAGCTCTACATGAGTTTTGTTATATGCCATGCCATCTTTACATA
The DNA here is from genome assembly GCF_056163025.1 of Triticum urartu. NCBI lineage: Eukaryota > Viridiplantae > Streptophyta > Magnoliopsida > Poales > Poaceae > Triticum > Triticum urartu. The sequence goes on from NC_141877.1 coordinate 253,314,556, forward strand.
GGTTCTTACCATGTATTTTTGTGATATGTGTGGTGACTAGCATAAGCTTGCAAAGTAGTGCATTCGTTAATGCTGATTTCAGGGACTTAGAATTTCTCTAAGTCTTTGATCTGTTTTTACCAATATGCCATATGTTCATGTTGTTTCCTAGTGATCCGTGCCTCTTTTGAGGATGATCATTAAGGATGATTTGTTAACATTGTGGTGCTCTATCCATCCATGGCTTTATTTGCAATTATGGAGCAACCTAGCTTGAGTCAATCGAGCTCTACTTTTGCTATTTCGGGAATCCTGGCAGATTGTCTACTTGTTAGCGATTTAGCCGAGGATGTTGTTGTTGATCTGTGCAATGCTATGTTGTTGTTCTTGCCATGTCTAGATTCTATGATATGTATTCTTGATGGGTGTATGCTTAGGTTGTCATGCGTTGCTCTGTAGTGAGTGCATCGAGCTCATGAACATGCCTACTCGTTAACATATTTGCATGCTCCAGTTTTTTACTAAGTCTGTAATCTGATTATGTTTTTGCCATGTTCACATGCTTGCAATGGTATTTTCTTATCCCTTTTGGCTCAAGGTCAATAAGGGACTTTTGTTAAGTGCTTTGAGTAGCTTCATGTAATGGCTTGCTTTGCCATGTTAAGTTCCTGTAGCATATAGTTTCCGTGCTCCAAAGTGTGCTACCTGATGTGAAATTCCAGACTTGTGTTGATTTCACTAAGTCTGAAACATGTTTATCGTTTGCGTTTTTGCCATGCTTGTTTGAACCTGTTAATGGATGAATTGACCGTAGCTCTGTGTTCATCTTTTGTCAAGCATCATGAATGGATCCCTGCCATGTATTTTGTTGCCATGTTTGAGTGCTGTAGCATAACTATCTTGATGCATTTAGATGGCTACTTGTTGTTTATCGCAGACCGGTGCCATATTTGTTTTGCTTGCCATTTCCAAACCGTGCATCCGATTCCGGTGATCCTTATATCGATTTCAACCGAAATCACCTCACCTTTCCAGTGGCACTCTTGGATTTTCAACTTGAGGACAGGTTCAATCATTCCTTGCCAAATCTTGCATATGCATCACATATCGCATCCCGCATAGCATACCATGTTTGCATCATGTTGTTTGAGCTTTGCACGTGGTTGATTGTATTCCTTTTGCTTGTTTGTCTTGCTTGGGTAGAGCCGGGAGACGAGTTCGTTAACGAGGAGCCCGTTGAGTTTGCTTCCGAGGATCCAGTCAACTCTGACAACTTTGCAGGCAAGATGATCATACCCTCGAAATCACTTCTATCTTTGCTTGCTAGATGCTCGCTCTTTTGCTATGCCTATGCTACGATGCCTACCACTTTCTTATCATGCCTCCCAAATTGCCATGTCAAACCTCTAACCCACCATGTCCTAGCAAACCGTTGATTGGCTATGTTACCGCTTTGCTCAACCCCTCTTATAGCGTTGCTAGTTGCAGGGAAGATTGGAGATTGTTCCTTGTTGGAACATTGTTTATTTGTTGGGATATCACTATATTATCTTGTTATCTTAATGCATCTATATACTTGGTAAAGGGTGGAAGGCTCGGCCTTTTGCCTAGTGTTTTATTCCACTCTTGCCGCCCTAGTTTCCGTCATATCGGTGTTATGTTCCCGGATTTTGTGTTCCTTACGCGGTTGGGTGATAATGGGAACCCCTTGACAGTTCGCCTTGAATAAAACTCTACCAGCAATGCCCAACTTTGGTTTTACCATTCGCCTCCTAGCCTCTTTTTCCCTTGGGTTCCGCGGACTCAAGGGTCATCTTTATTTAAACCCTCGGGCCAGTGCTCCTCTGAGTGTTGGTCCAACCTGTCAGCTACCGGTGGCCACCAGGGGCAACTCTGGGCTGGCCTACCCGTACCTTGGACAATCCGGTGTGCCTTGAGAACGAGATATGTGCAGCTCCTATCGGGATTTGTCGGCACATTCGGGCGGTGTTGCTGGTTTAGTTTTATCATTGTCGAAGTTGTCTTGTAGAACCGGGATACCGAGTCTGATCGGAATGTCTCGGGAGAAGGTTTATCCTTCGTTGACCGTGAGAGCTTGTGATGGGCTAAGTTGGGACTCCCTTGCAGGGATTTGAACTTTCGAAAGCCGTGCCCGCGGTTATGGGCAGATGGGAATTTGTTAATGTCTGGTTGTAGATAACATGAACCTTAACTTAATTAAAATGAATCAACTGCGTGTGTAACCATGATGGTCTCTTCTCGGCAGGGTTCGGGAAGTGAACACGGTGTTGGAGTAATGCTTGCCGTAGGTTGTTCTATAGTTCTTCGTTCGTGCTTTGCCTTCTCTTCTCGCTCTCTTTTGCGAACAGTTTAGCCACCATATATGCTAGTCGCTTGCTGCAGCTCCACATATTTCCTTGCCTTACCTATAAGCTTAAATAGTCTTGATCGCGAGGGTGCGAGATTGCTGAGTCCCCATGGCTCATAGATTACTTCCAAACCAGATGCAGGTCCTGACGACTCTGTTCCAGATGATGCGCTTGAGATCAAGTGGGAGTTCGACGAAGACTCACGCCGTTACTATGTGTCTTTCCCTGATGATCAGTAGTGGTGCCTAGTTGGGGCGATCGGGACCATGTTGCTTGTTGGGGTTGATCTTTTATTTTGGTACCGTAGACGGACCATGAGTGCATTGGATGATTGTAATGCTATTTATGTACTTTGTGTGACGTGGTGAGTGTAAGCCAACTATGTACCTTTTCCCCCTATTATCTATTTACATGGGTTGTTGTGAAGATTACCTTACTTGCGACATTGCTTTCAATGCGGTTATGCCTCTAAGTCGTGCTTCGACACATAGGAGATATAGCCGCATCGAGGGCGTTACAGGTAACCTCCATATCATCTCGATATCGTGGTATCCCTCCATTGTATATTCCCTTGCCATTGCATTGATAACCCCTAGCCCATTTTGCGCCACTTGCCTATCGAGACTAGCCATTTGAGTATTGCCGGCAATGTTACTTGTGCACATTAGTGATCTACACCATACATTACATACATACCATATCATATTGGTATCATATCATCTCGTGTGCCTCAAGTTTATTCCCGCATATACACAATTACTATCTTGGTTTGTGCATTTCGCAAAGTGGATATAAAAAAAGAATAAGCTTTTAAGCAAAAGAGAAAGAGCAAAGAAGCTTGTAAGCAATAGCCATAGCATCCATCACATTGCATAAGATTGTCATATCCGATCATCTTGGATCAAACACCGGGAACCATACATACATAGCATACTTGGAATAGAAAGTTTATCCATTTTGCATCTTATAGGTTGTGCACAAGTGTCGTATCCGCCTAGTGAGCAATCGTGCTAGCGTCTCTCTTGAGTTGTGCAACACGAGCGTTTTTCGTGGATTCCACATTTTGTGCTCATCCTTGGTTGCACGACCCCATTTATCTATCTGTGTGTGTGTTTTCGTGTGCCACATATTGCTATTGGTTTACTTGTTACACTTGCGTATTTGTGAATCTCTTTATACATTATTGACTCTTGCTAACATTTTACATCAAATTTGTGTGCCACTATCCTCACCGAGCTCCACCATAAGCCTTACTTGCGTAGGTGTGAGAAACCGACAAGAATTGGTACCAATTGTGCTATTTCCTTGTCCACATTGGAGTGATCATTGATCCACTTTCAACTTCGGTCAAGGTACATTTGGTATTCGTTCTTCTCTTTCTCCACTCATATTGGCTCGAATCTTGTGATGGATAGGCAAGGCATTTCATCTCCGGTCTTCCACAACAACGACGGCGTGTACAACTACATCAACAACAAGCTTTCCGCACAAAAGGAGGAGCAAGATGCAAGGATGGAGGAGATTCGGACCTTGTTTATCAACCGTTCTTCCCCTTCATAATCCTCAAGGCGGCGACGTTCAAGTCACAAGTCTTCGGAGCGCAAAAATGATGCAAGCGCAAGTCGTCCTCGTCCACATCTCCATGGTGACCACCATCACGTTTGTGATCCACCTCGTCATGAAGGGAAAGTCACCTCCAAGCAACATGTGCACGACGACGAACGACATCTACATCGAGCTCAAGCACGACAATGACAACATCATCATGAAGATGCTCGAGATGCGCCTACCTACAAGTCGCAACAAGCCCTACTTCACGCCAAGTCCAAACTTCATGACCACAAGAGAAGACCGCGAGACAAGCACCACCAAGACGGAGCTACGGCTACACCAACCACTTTGGCATCTTCGCCAAGCGACTTCAAGGCATCTTCGCCTTCGGATATATGGCATCTAAGCCAACAAGCACCTCAAGACTACGCTCAAGATAAGCTCCCCAAGCTCAAGTCCACGACTTCCACGAGCTACTACGACCTCGACATTGACCACACGATTCCTTTCTATGGGACTCAAGAAACCGAGGAGTATCTCGAGTGGGAGCATTTGATGGACGAATACCTCAAGTTACATCAAGTCCCTCCCGAAGATCAAGTGAAGTGCGCCACAAGGAACTTCCACAACTACGCATCCACATGGTGGCTTCACGCATCTTCGGAGACCTACGACATGAGTTGGCCCAAGACGAAGAGAGCTTTGCGGCGAGAGTTTGTGCCTCCAACCTACATGGAACAACTTTTACACCAATTGGAGAACACCATCCAAGGATCCAAGTCCATGGACGAGTACTTCAAGGAGATGAAGATTGCCTTGCGACGAGCCGGCGTGGATGACCCCATTTCGATGAAGTTCCACTTCATGATGGGATTGAACAACAACATCTCCAAGACGATCTTCCTCGAGAACTACAAGTCCCTCGACGACAACTACAATGGTGCTCTCAAGGCGGAACAAGAACTCATGAAGGCCAAAGCTTCTCCACCCCAAGCTCACTTCGCGACGACAAAGCTCCATGAGAACGAGCATGAGGCTAGTACCACCATGATGTCCAAGCCCGACGAGCTCCAAGACGATGCTCCCAAGTTCGACTTCACCGCCATCCCTCTTTGTGGCATTGACGATGCCGAGTCTACTTCGACTCTTTTTCAAGATGGTGCGGCGACGACTACGACTAGGGACACCATCAAGGTCCAAGCTTTGGAGGCGAGCGACATGGTGACGAGCAAGGATGATGCTTTCATCTTAGGAGGCGAGAGTGATGATGTGCCATCTTTGGCCTTCATACACAGTGACGACAACAAGATGGTTGAGCATGGGATTTTCCCTTCGACCACGGCGACGCATGGTGACTTGAGTGACTTGTGCCACCATATTGAGAGTGAGAGTGACTTCACCACTAGCCCCATATATGTGTTGCCACAATTCCCATGTGAGGAGAACCACACACCCCACCACTTGAGTGAGATGAGTGACTCCACCATATGTGAGTTTGAGTGCACCTATTTGGGGGGAGTGAGTGAACCACCACATAGAGAGAGTGAGATAGTTGATAGGTCATGTGAGGCCACTTTTAACACTAACGACTTGACCTCTACCTCTATTGTGTCTTCTCATTTGGTGCTAGGTCCCTTAGATGATGACGCGCCGATTCTCGACGACTTCGTCCTACCTTTGGACAAGACGATGGCCATGGTGGAATATGATGCACCCCCCACATGGTTCCATCACAATGATGATCTTGACCAACATTCGGTCTTACCCACCTCACCTACACCACGTGAGTGGAATGACAAAGGTAACATAGGTGAAGGTGATGCGCTTGTCCCACTAGTGGACTATCATGACATTGATTGCTTGCATGATGTTGATCAACCTATTTCCATGCTTCATGCTAATATGATTTCCCCATGCGTTGATTTACCCATTTATGATGAGTATGATGATTGCCATGTGGATTCTCTTAGTTGTGATGCCATGTTACATAGGATTTCTTGTGCTAATTCTCTCGGTCACATCATGTTTGCCAATCTGCTTGACTTGTCATATGCTATGCATGAGATCAATCATATGTCATATCTGCAATCTGTTCATAGTGACTATCCATATGCCATTAACATAAACCCAATTTGCACATATGGCATAGATGACAAGCCCATGGTTATTGGCATTTCTTTTTCTTGTGATGATATTGATATGCTCCCTTTGCATCCTTTATCTCATATGCCATGCCATGACCACCTAGCTTCGGATATGCATTGTTTTGGGTATTACCCATTTTCTCCATATGATGTTTCCAATATTGCACTTGAGGAGACCCCCATAGTTTCCTCATACATTTTAGGAAATTTTGATCACTCCCATCCATTGCGTGATCCTTATACTTGTATGCTCAATTTGCATCCCCATCGTGTTATACACAATAACTATTCTTTCATGATGGATGACATGTTCATATACCATGCATCAAATTTCTTTGAGCGATGCTTATCTTGTACTAACTCTCACGTGCACATACACATCATGATGGTTGATGTGTACATTTACCACACACACAATTTCTTTGGTTTGTGTTTCTTTTGTGTAGGTACCCATGAATACTTGTCAACCTCGCAATCCCACGAGTTGACAAAACAAGCTCTAGAGAGCAATGATGACTTGGGATCCCATGGATTGTCTTTCCCACCGCTCTCTTCACGCAAAGACTTCGCACATTTCTTCTACATGACCATCACTTGGCTATGGGTTATTGTCCATTATATATTCTATGCCCATCTTTCCATGTTCACTTTGCATGCTAGGCTCATTACTATGCTTTTGCCATGCATTCATGACCCATGCTTTGCATTACACATGATGATTGATTCTCATACTTGTATGTGTATTTGCAAGCTTGGTGGAGATATTGCTTGCTATTGCTATGTTTGCTTTGTACCCCATGCCTATGATGATACTTCCATTTTGCTTTGTGTTCGTGCTTGCGATATGTCATGTGCATTGTCTATGTCTATTATTTGCTCACATGGCATGATTGCCATGATTTCCTCTAGTATGTTGCATCTTCGCACTACTAGCTTGCACGACTTGATTACTATGCTTGAATTGATTGCCTCACACATGATGAACAATTGCTCTTTCTATTTTTTTGAGTGCCACACGATATTCACTACACCCAATGCACATTATGATTGGATTGTCTTGCACTTGACACATGTGTTTAGACACTTCATTTTATTTGGTGTTGTGAATGATTCCTATGCCTACCATAGACCTTTCATTGAGAAATTTGTGAATGCTTGCTATGAACTTGAGGTAGATGCTTCTTCTCTTGTCACGCATATTTGCATCACTACCTCACATTTACTTGCTTGTCCCCATGATATCTTTGCTTGTGCTCAATTTATGTGCTTACATGACATGTCACAGTCCTTTGTCACACCATATGCTTTGCATCATGACGACACTTGTTTGGTGAATCACCTCTTGAATGCTTGGTTTTGCACTAACGCTAACCACATTTATTTTTCCAAGTGTATGTTGTCCTTGCTCATTTTGAAGGAATCCCAAGATGGTGCGACATTGGAGAGTGCCCATTTCGAGCTTCAATATGACGAGAACTTGGTGATCGACCACTCCTACACGGCGACGCCATCTCTTTCCCATGGTGATTTGGATTTTGATCCGAGGTCGGATCTTCCCCAAGGGAGGGGAGATGATGCGGAGCATCCTATGGACATCACCATGTCAAGAGTCAGTTCGATGAGTGACACGTGCGACATCTACTTCACATACACAACGGTGAATCATATCCTTTACACGTGCTCACTTGACCCCTTCGAGGATGGTATACTACTTGACACTTCTCCTGTGTGCATGCATAGGTATTGTCGGAACGCTGCGGACGACGTGGAGGAGTGCAAGCGCCAAGGAACACCTACACCATCCGCGAGGGAAGCGTGGAAACGAAGACGCAAGAAGAAGAGCTGTCGAAGAAGCTCCAGCCACCGGACGACTGGTCAGGTCCGGACGTCCGGCGCCTGAAGATCCACCGGACGACCGGTCCAGACCAGATAACCAGTGTCCCTGCACCCGAGCCAAAACGAGCGCACGTCCGACGCCATCGGACGACCGGCGACCGGACGACCGGTCCAGACCGGAAAGCCGCTACACCAGCATCCAAGCCAGAACGAGCGGACGACCGGCCCCTACCGGACGTCCGGCCGCCCACGAGCCACCGAACGACCGGTCCCTAGCGGACGTCCGGTACCTGGCTGTGTCCAGTTGCGGGCTGAGGCCCATGTACCCCTTCACTTCACCCCCATTTGCACTAAGACTATAAATAGACCTCTCCCTCCTCCTTTCTAGGGTCAGCGTTGTGATAGCTCATTTGAGAGATAGAGCTACGCTCATCCATATTGGATCTCCTCCTTGCGAGAGACCGCGGTCTCTTCCGAGAAGATCCCTTTGGATTCAAGGCCCCTTCTAAGGGAAGATCCACTCGCGTATTCAAGACCTCCTTTGGAGAAGACCATCAAGACCTCCTCACGGAGAAGACCGGCTACCTATGTATCGTCCCTAGTTGATCGTGTACCGTGTATCATTCCATGTATCCGAGGATCTAGCACATGTGTGATCTATTCATGTTGGTTTGAGTGTTCTCTCTCGTTTTCCCCTTTGTGTTCCTCATGTTCTTCGCGGGATTCCGCTCCTTTCGTGAAAGATCGGGCCATAGGGTTCCTACAATACATCACTCTCTACTATAAAGATCATGGTGCTACTTTGAAGCACAAGTGTGGTAAAAGGATAGTAACATTGTCCCTTCTCTCTTTTTCTCTCATTTTCATTTTTTTGGGCCTTCTCTTTTTTATGGCCTTTCTCTTTTTTGGGGGGCCTTCTCTCTTTTTATGGCCTTTTTTTATTCTTCACTTGGGACAACGCTCTAATAATGATGATCATCACACTTCTATTTATTTACAACTCAATGATTACAACTCGATACTAGAACAAAGATGACTCTATATGAATGCCTCCGGCGGTGTACCGGGATATGCAATGAACCAAGAGTGACATGTATGAAAGAATTATGAACGGTGGCTTTGCCACAAATACAATGTCAACTACATGATCATGCTAAGCAATATGACAATGATGAATGTGTCATGATGAATGGAATGATGGAAAGTTGCATGGCAATATATCTCGGAATGGCTATGGAAATGCCATAATAGGTTGGTATGGTGGCTGTTTTGAGGAAGATATAAGGAGTTTTATGTGTGAAAGAGCGTATCATATCACGGGGTTTGGATGCACCGGCGAAGTTTCCGCCAACTCTCAAAGTGAGAAAGGGCAATGCACGGTACCGAAGAGGCTGGCAAGGATGGAAGGGTGAGATTGCGTATAATCCATGGACACAACATTAGTCATAAATAACTCACATACTTATTGCAAAAATCTACAAGTCATCAAAAACTAGGGGGATAGATTGGTAGGAAAAGAACATCGCTCGTCCCCGACCGCCACTCATAAGGAAGACAATCAAATAACACCTCATGTTTCAAATTTGTTACACAACGTTTACCATACGTGCATGCTACGGGACTTGCAGACTTCAACACAAGCACTTCTCAAATTCACAGCTACTCAACTAGCACGACTTTGATATTATTATCTCCATATCTCAAAACAATCATCAAGCATCAAACTTCTCTTAGTATTCAATACTCTATATGAAAGTTTTTACTATTCTTGGATGCCTAGCATGTTATGATTATTTAAGCAAATTACCATGCTATTAAGACTCTCAAAATATTCTAAGTGAAGCATGAGAGTTCATCTATTTCTTCAAAATAAAACTACCACCATGCTCTAAAAGATATAAGTGAAGTACTAGAGCAACCAACAAACTACTCCGAAAGATATAAGTGAAGTTCAATGAGTAGTTGAATAATTATGCAACTATGTGAAGACTCTCTAACATTTAATAATTTCAGATCTTGGTACTTTATTCAAATAGCAAGCAAAGCAAAATAAAATGACATTCTAAGAATGGCAAACATCATGTGAAGAAGCAAAAACTTAGGATCAACCGAAACTAACCGATACTTGTTGAAGAAGAAAGGTGGGATGCCAACCGGGGCATCCCCAAGCTTAGACGCTTGAGACTTCTTGAAACATTATCTTGGGATGCCTTGGGCATCCCCAAGCTTGAGCTTTTGTGTCTCCTTAATTCCTCTCATATCACGGTCTCCCTAATTCTCAAAAGCTTCATCCACACAAAACTCAACAAGGACTCGTGAGATAAGTTAGTATAAACCATTGCAAAAACCTTATCATACTGTACTGTAGCAAATCACTAAAATTATTATTCAACATTGCATACTAAATTCCTCTGCATATTTAATAGTCCTATCCTCAAATAGAATCATTAAAGAAGCAAACATATGCAAACAATGCAAACATAACAGAAATCTGCCTAAACATGACAGTCTGTAAAGAATGCAGCAACATCCGTACTTCCCTAGCTCCAAAATGAGGAGAGCGAAGAAAAAATGGAGGAAGAATGGATTATCTACCCATGCCCTCCTTCTAATGAGAGTAACTCTTCAACTCATACATTATTTAATTTCCCTTCATGCTTACCGAAGGATGAATGCTATGATAATTGCTATGATCCCGTTGATTCGCTTGAAATATCCCTTTTTGATGATGCTTGCTATGCTTGTGACCAAGATGCTAATATGAATTATGCTTATGGAGATGAACTTGCTATAGTTCCTTATGTTAAGAATGACATTGTTGCTATTGCACCCACACATGATAGTCCTATTATCTTTTTGAATTCTCCCGACTACACTATATTGGAGAAGTTTGCACTTATTAAGGATTACATTGATGGGTTGCATTCTACCACTACACATGATAATTTTGATGAATATAATATGCATGTGCTTGTTGCTCATACTTGCACTTATTATGAGAGAGGAACTACATCTCTGCCTCTCTATGTTTCCAACACGATAGAATTGCAAGAAACTTCTTATGGTATGTATTGGTCTTTACTTTATGTTCATGAATTGTTCTTGTATGGCATGCCTATGCATAGGAAGAGAGTTAGACTTCGTCATTGCATGATATATGTTGCTTTGTGATCATTACTAAATGCCAAATCATTGTTAATTAAAATTGGCTTTGATATACCTTGAGATCCGGGTGGATTCGTTACTTGAGCACTTTATGTCTAGCTTAATGGCTTTAAAGAAATCACTGCCAAGGAGACAACCTGGAAGTTTTAGAGAGTCATTTATTTCTGTTGAGTGCTTTTATAAAGTTTAAAAACAAAACAAATATAGAGGGGAAGCTTAAAACCTTTTCAAAAAAGAGAAGCGATTGGAAGTTATGCATTGGAGAAGTGAGGGTCGACCTTGAACACTTGTGTTCATGCTCATGGAAACAATGTAGAATTTTTCATGAAGATTCTCACAAAAATAATTATCCCCTTGTACAAATCCATTGTATTATACAAATAATGTGCCAAGGTTTGCCTTTAGGATGATTAAATTTCTTGTTGGTTTGTGCAGTGCAAAACAGAAACTTTGGCTCTAGTGCTCGATTTTACATTTTTTACTGAAACATCAAACGGGTCTGAAACTTTTTGTACTGTCTTTCTATACAAAATGTTTATTTTGTCCTAATTTTTTAGAACAGAAGTATGGTGGATGTTCGAATCTTTACAGACTGTCCTGTTTTCACATATTGCTGTCATAGCTTCATTATTTGCATATGTTTGAATTCTTGTTGAAGCCTCCTTGACTTGAGGCCATAGAATTGTGATAGCATACAGTGGGTAATGTTTGTTTATAATTATATAATAATGTTGTAGCAGTACATTATGGGATTTCATTGCCATATTCACTAACCCCGCCACTAAAAATTCGGTTAAGTTTTGTGTGGATGAAGTGTTTGAAGATTGAGGAGATCTCAATGTGAGGAGAAGGAAGAGAGGCAAGAGCTCAAGATTGGGGATGCCCAAGGCACCCCAATTAAATATTCAAGGAAACTCAAGCGTCTAAGCTTGGGGATGCCCCGCAAGGCATCCCATCTTTCTTCAACAAGTATCGGTATGTTTTCGGATTTGTTTTGTTCATGCGATATGTGCAAATCTTGGAGCGTCCTTTGCATTTAGTTTTCACTTTTCTTTTATGCACCATGCTGGTATGAGATAGTCCATGGTTGATTTATAGAATGCTCATTGCACTTCACTGATATCTTTTTGAGTGTGCCTTTATAGAATGCTTCATGTGCTTCACTTATATCATTTGAAGTTCAGATTGCGTGTTTCTCTTCACATAGAAAACCGTTGTTTGTAGAATGCTCTTTTGCTTCACTTATATTTGTTAGAGCATGATCTTTTGTAGAAAGAATTAAACTCTCATGCTTCACTTATATCTATTTAGAGAGTCAACGAGAATTGGTCAATTGCATGGTTAGTCATAAAATCCAACATAAAACTTATGGATCACTGAATATTATATGTTTGATTCCTTGCAATAGTTTTGCGATATAGAGATGGAATATGTGGGAGGTACTAGTAAATGGTTGTGTTTAGTAAGAATATTGGTGTTAAGGTTTGTGATTCCCGAAGCATGCATGTATAGTCTCTCATTATGCTATGAAGTTGGAGCATGATTTATTATTGATTTTTTTCCTTGTGAGTGGCGGTCGGGGACAAGCGATGGTCTTTTCCTACCAATCTATCCCCCTAGGGGCACGCGTAGTAGCACTTTGCTTCGAGGGCCAATAAACTTTTGTAATAAGTATATGAGCTCTTTATGACTAATGTGAGTCCATGGATTATACGCACTGCTACCTTTTCGCAATTTGCTAGCCTCTACAGTATCATGCATTTCCCTTTCTCACCTAGAGAGTCGGTGCAAACTTTGCAGGTGCATCCAAACCCCGTGATATGATACGCTCTATCACACATAAGCCTTATTATATCTTCCTCAAAACAGCCACCATACATACCTATTATGGCTTTTCCTTGGCCATTCCGAGATATATTGCATGCAACTTCCACCGCTTTCGTTTGATGACTTGAGCATTCATTATCATATTGCTTTGCATGATCATATAGCTGTCATAGTAGTTGTGGCTCAGCCACCGTTCATCATTTTTCATACATGTTACGTTAGATCATTGCACATCCCCGTACATGCCAGAGGCATTCATATAGAGTCATACTTTGTCATAGGTATCGAGTTGTAATTTTTATTTCTTTTGAGTTATAAGTAAATAGAACTGTGATGATCATTATTATTCATTTTTAGAGCAGTGCCCCAGTGAGGAAAGGATGATGGATACTATGATTCCCCACAAGTCGGGATGAGACTCCGGACAATGAGAGAAAAAGAAAAAAGAAAGAAAAAAAGAAAGAAGAAAGAAAAAAAGAAGAAAGAAGAAAGAAAAAAAGAAGAAAAAGAAAAAAAAAACTAAAAAACAAAGAGAGAAGGGGCATTGTTAGTATCCTTTACCACACTTCTGCTTCAAAGTAGCACCATTCATATGCAGAGTCTCCTATGTTGTCACTGTCAGGGCCCCGATTCCAAGTCACATCGATCTAGCCGGTAACACCTCATATCACATTGCGGCCTCACGCACGGTATCCCCATGGGTGACGCCTTACCGTGGTCCGCGACCGTTTGCACCTTTTGGCTCACGTATATGATAGTGTCACTAGCATCCATATGACAGAGAACCCAGGCCGACATGGCTAGTCGTGAACCCAAAGCAGCACAGACCTATGGGGACAGGCATACATGAATCACAATGAGCATGTCGGTCATCAGCGTGTGAATCTGGGCTGTAGCACTGGGCTAACAGGACTCCGGGGAACCCGAGCTGTAGCAGGTTAGGAAGGACTCCGAAAGTCACCGCGTGACATTTCCCCGAAGGGACAGACATCGGAACAAAGTGAAACACAAGCCGGCCAGTCAACTGTCCTGAGCAGTAATGCTGGGCTAGCAGGACTCCGGTGAACCGGGCTGTAGCGGACTACTATGGTTCAAGGATCACTAGACTACATTTCCCCATAAGAAAGGCTGCCAAGGATAAACAACTAGATTGTCGGATCCCACACATACCAAGCATTTCAATCATACACACAATATGCTCGATATGTGCAAATACAACATGGCATCACAACAAAACTCTACAACTCAAGTACTTTATTTAAAGGCTCCAGAGAGCCATACATAACATGTTCATACAGGTAGGGGTCACATGACCCGACACTCAAGTCATACAAGCATACAAGCACATGCAGAAGCAGATAGTCTGAGTACAAACACTAGAAAGCAAGAAGGCTTCTCGAAGCCCGTCTATCTACATAGGGCCCTCCATGGCCAGGATCACCACCTGGGTGGCAAGTCACTCATCGACGTCGAGATATACATAAAACCCATCGGAGGGGGCGGGGTTGTCGTCTGAAAACGGTACTTAAGCAAACATGAGTACAAAGGTACTCGGCAAGTCTTACATCAGAACCTACTATACATGCTCATTCTCAAGAAGGTGGTGGGGTTATTGCAGCAAGCCAGCTTTGACTCTTGGCTAAGCTATCCTACAGGACACCACTAGTCAAATAGTTTTCGCACCCGAGTCCACTAATCACCAACACAATACTCCACCAGAGATCCTCCCTCGTCATCCTACGAGAGAGCCATCCTCAGTACTCACACTTATCTTGAGTCTTTTAGTAGTATCCATTAACTTGTCTATGAACCGTATAGGCAACCAAGTAGTTCTTTACCGCGGACGCGGCTATTCGAATAGATGATGTTAATCCTGTAGGGGTGTACTTCTTCATACATGCTCTCACCACTTACCGTCGTTTACACAACATGTACTCGGCAACCTTCAAGCGGAAGCCCAATGAGGGTGTCGGCCACGGCCTACCTAAACACTCAAGTCTCTAGTCCAGGTTTATCGCCTATCCAGGTTCCATCCGCAGGGAGTCCGGCCGAGGTTTCCACATACGGCCCCGAACGATGTGAACAGGGTTCCCGAGACACCAAACGGGTGACTCGGTACACCGTGCCACGGTGTATCTACCGCAACATAGCCCACCCCTAGGGTCAGCGCTACGCACGACCGCCAACACATAACCTACAAACACCAGAAACTAATTGCAACTCCTGGACAGAGTACTAGGGTGATTAAGAAGCCGAGAGGGTCCATTGGTTTCGGGCCCAATGTATGGTAGTAACTGAATCTTAAATCACACATACAGATCTCAGTTCTTATGGACGGCCTCAATGAAACAACCCGCCATGTACTCCTACATGGCCTCTCGTCGATACCTTTACCAAATCATGTTCAACACATTCCTCACATTACCGACATAATCATTTCACTCTAGCCCATCACCCAGATGAACCAGACCTGACACAACTCTAAGCATAGTAGGCATAGCAAGGTAGGAAACACATACATGGCTCAACCAACTCCTACACATGCTAGTGGGTTTCATCTAGTTACTATGGCAATGACAGGTCATGCAGAGGATAAGGGTTCAACTACCGTAGCACACAGCAGTTTGAAACGTTGTTGTCTTAATGCAGTAAATGAGAGCAGAGGCGAGAACATGGGATTGTATCGATACGATCAATGGGGCTGCTTGCCTGATGGAGTGGTAGTAGGGTACTGCCCTTCAGTTGGATACTCGGAGATATCCTCGGAGGCAGGACCTACCACGAAGGACACACAGAACATAATCAACACATGACAATATGCAACAATATGATGCATGCTATGACATGGCAAAATGATTTGTCCTGCCTAACGCAATGTGAAACAAGTTGAAATGGGTCCATTTGAACCAAAGATTCAAATGGAATTTAAAGTTCCTATGCATAATAAGTGTGTTAGTTTGTATCACCTAAACAACAAGGTTAAAGTGGTTTGTCATGCATGAAACCATTACAGATGGATAGATTGAATTTTTCTGATCATTTTTCATATATAATTTGTTTGATTTGGAGCTATGGTTGATTTTCTATGATTTTTAGAAGTTTTGGCTATTTTCTGGAATTTCCTATATAAAAATAAATCCAAAAAATGAATAATTGCGTCAGCACTGCGTCACTGTGATGTCAGCGAGTCAAAGGCGCCAGGGCGAGTCAAACCTGACTGGTGGGCCCTGTTTGTCAGTGTCTCAGCTAACTAACAGAATTAAGTTAATACTAACTAACTGTCAGTGGGGCCTGGGCCCACATGTCAGTGACCTAAACTAAGTAAAATTAGTTAGCACTAATCCTAAACTAATTAACAGGTCGGCCCCTCCTGTCATAGGCTCAGGGGGGAAGTCAACTTGGGCCCACATGGGTCAGACGTGGTCAACTCGCCGGTCAGCGGGTCAAAGCCTGCCGGCGTTTAGCCGCTGGCGAGGCCAGACGCGGCGGCGTGCTGCGGGATTTGCCCATAGGGCACCATTTACTGCGCGGAGAGCAGCTACGGGCAGCTGGTGCTCGCCCGCATCCAGCCGTGGTGATGGCTTGGCCGGGGAGTGGCCGGAGCATCGCCGGCGACGAGCTTGGCGGAGGCCGAAGCTTGGGTCAGCTCGTGCGCGTGGCTGCAGTGGCCTAGGTGGCGTGGTGCTAGCACCTATAGCATCTACGCGATGCGGCGAGCATGCTGGACGTGCCAGCGGGACCGCTAAGCGGCCGGAGCTACGTCGGCGACGAGCTCAGGCGGCCGTGCATTCGGACGGAAAAGGCACGGCGGCTACAGAGCTCTAGCAACGAAGCGGAGAGAAGGGGGAGGAGCAGTAGCTCACTGGGAAGCCGCAGAGACAGTCGGCGTGCTCGGGGAAGGCTCAGTGCGGTCGGAACGGCGACAGCGATCTCGGCGGCCCGAGGTTGAAGACGACGGCGACGGGGACGATGCAGGGGCTCCGGCGTCATGCGGCTTGGCTAGTCGACAGAGTCGACGACGGCGAACCGTCCGGACACGGTGAGAGGGCGCGGGGACGGCGTTGGACGTGGCTGCGGTGAGTGTCGGCGATGGTGACGTCTCGGGCGACGTCGGGGAGGGCGAGAGAGAGGAGCCAGAGGGAGGAGCGAGTGTCTGCGAGGTCGGGGAGAGAGAGGGGGTTCGTCCCACGTCGACAGCTCGACAAGGGGAGCGGTGGGCAGCTGCATGGCACGCATGATGTGCTCGCCGTTGAGCAATTGCTTGCCTGCCTGGCCAAGCCAAGCAGCTCGCTGGAGCGGTGGCTGGGCTGGGCCGGCAGGTGGGCCTGCTGGGTGGCGCCAGGTAAGCCTTTCTCTTTCTCTCTTTCCTGTTTTGTTTTCTTTTTCTATTTTTCTGTAACTTTAGGGCTTAATTAAAAACACTTAGGCACTTACTAAAATCCTCACTTAAATCCAGAATTATTTGGGCATTTAAAATATTTTATAGCATTTAAATGCCCAAATTCAAATACTTATGATTTAATTCAAAAAATCCAGAATGTCCTAGAAAAAAGTGCACCATTTTTGCCAGGGGTTTTAACCCAATCCAGAAATGATGAACATTTTGTGAAGGGAATTTTGGGTTCATTGAAAATAATTTTAGTAAACCCTAGTTGTTTCCAGCGGGGTGCTGGGGGTTCTGTCATCTCCATTTCAAGTTTCTGTAAAAATAGACATGATGCAACACTCTAATCCATGAACCAGCTAGGGTGTGACAACTCACCCCCACTCAAAAGAATCTCGTCCCGAGATTTAGGATCCTCCGGGAAGAAGGTGGGGTACTCGAGTCAAAGACGATCCTCCCTTTCCCAAGTGGCTTCTTTCTCGGAATGGTGTGACCATTGAACCTTGAGAAACTTGATATTATGGCGTCGAGTGGTCCACTCGGCTTGATCAAGGATACAAACGGGATATTCCCGATATGAGAGGTTATCTTGTAGATCAAGCGTTTCGTGGTCCACTCCACGGATAGGATCCGCGAAGCAACGCCTGAGTTGAGAAACATGGAAGACATCGTGAACTCTGGAAAGATGCGAAAGTAGTTCCAATTGGTAGGCAACTTCTCCTCGTTTGGCAAGAATGCGAAAGGGTCCAATGTAACGAGGAGCCAATTTTCCTTTGATACCGAAGATATGGGTTCCCTTTAACGGAGTAACCCAAAGGTAAGCCTTCTCGCCGACTTCGTAAGACATGAGCTTATGTTTACGATCATATTGGCTCTTTCGAGATTGGGCTGTTTACAATTTCTCACGAATAATGCGAACCTGCTCTTCTGCTTCCTGAATCATATCCGGGCCAAAGAGTTGTCTTTCCCCGGTTTCTGACCAGTTAAGAGGCGTTCGACATTTTCGTCCATAAAGAACTTCGAAAGGAGCTTTGCCCAAGCTAGCTTGATAACTATTGTTATAAGCAAACTCCGCGAATGGAAGACATTTCTCCCAACCCATTCCGAATGAGATGACAGAAGCTCGGAGCATATCTTCCAGAATTTGATTGACTCTCTCTACTTGACCACTTGATTGAGGGTGGAAGGCGGTGCTAAAAGAGAGACGAGTTCCCATAGCATTTTGGAAACTTCCCCAAAATCGAGAGGTGAAGAGACTCCCACGGTCAGAGTTAATTTCCAATGGGACACCATGAAGAGACACTATGCGGGAGATGTATAAATCAGCTAGCTGGCTAGCGGTGATACTCTCACGAACAGGTAGGAAATGGGCTACTTTGGAAAGACGGTTGATCATGGCGAATATGGCATTATTCCCTCTCTTGGTCCTGGGAAACCCAGTGATGAAATCCATACTGATTTTATCCCATTTCCACTCAGGAATAGCCAAAGGTTGAAGGGTGCCAGCAGGCCGTTGATGCTCTGCTTTAACACGACGACAGACATCGCAACTAGCAATGTATTGAGCAATTTCTCTCTTCATCCTAGTCCACCAAAACCTCTGGCGTAGGTCTTGATACATTTTAGTACTACCGGGATGAATGGTGAGAGGGGATTCATGAGCTTCCTTAAGGATCAGCCGCCTCAGGTTTCGTGCCTTGGGAACCACTAAGCGGTTTCCAAAGTATACGACACCTTGATCATCAACGGAGAAACAATTCGTGACTCCTTTCTTAATGTTTCTCTTAATACGGGAGATTCCCGGATCTACCTTCTGTGCCTTGATGATATGATCCGTAAGGGTAGGTTTTGCCACCAGGGTGGATAGGAATCCTCGAGGAATAATGTGAAGATTAAGCTTATGAAATTCCTCATGGAGAAGTGGTTGACTTTGTTGTAACATCAGGTTGTTACAATAGGATTTACGACTTAGTGCATCAACCATCACATTGGCTTTGCTCGGGGTGTAAGTTATTCCTAAGTCGTAATCCGAGATCAACTCGACCCAACGTCTTTGCCTGAGATTCAAATCCGGTTGGGTGAAGATATATTTCAAACTTTGGTAATCGGTGAAGATCTCGCAACGATTACCGAGGAGGTAATGTCGCCAAGTTTTAAGTGCATGGACTACAGCTGCAAGCTATAGATCATGTGTGGGATAATTTTCCTCATGTGGGTGTAATTGCCGTGAAGCATAGGCAATTACCTGACGATCTTGCATGAGTATGCAACCTAGTCCTTGTCGCGAGGCATCGCAATAGATAATAAAGTCCTTGGAGAAATCTGGTGGTACCAGTATGGGAGCAGATGTCAGGCGTCTTTTCAGTTCCTGAAAGTTGAACTCGCACTGTGGGGTCCACTCGAACTTTTTATCTTTCTTGAGGAGTTCAGTTAAAGGTTTAGCAACCTTGGAGAAATTCTCGACGAAGCGGCGGCAGTAGCTCGCTAAGCCAAGGAAGCTCCGAACTTGCTTGACCGTCTCAGGTGGAGTCCAATCAAGGACGGCTTGAACTCGCTCGGGATTGACAGCAATACCCTTACCAGAGATTACATGGCCTAGATAGGTCACTTCTGGCAACCAAAATCCACACTTAGAGAATTTGGCATAAAGGCGATGCTCTCGAAGTTTCGTCAATACCAGCCTTAGATGTTCGGCATGTTCCTCTTCATTCTTGGAGTAGATGAGTATATCATCGAGGTATACCACGACGAATTTATCCAAATACTCCATGAAGACTGAGTTCATTAACCGAGAGAAAGTGGTTGGGGCATTGGTTAAATCGAAGGACATAACGGTGTACTCATATTGGCCATAACGAGTAACGAAGGCTATTTTGGAAATGTCCCCGTTTCTGATTGTTATTTGATGGTAGCCCAACCTCAAATCCATCTTGGAAAAGACTGAGGATCCAGCGAGCTGATCATATAGATCGTTGATCCTGGGAAGCGGATACTTGTTCTTGATAGTGACCAAGTTGACAGGTCGGTAATCTACAACCATCCGATCCGTTCCATCCTTCTTCTTTATGAAGAGGACGGGGCAAGCCCAAGGAGAGGAACTAGGACGGATGAAACCCTTTTTCAAGGACTCGTCGAGTTGGTTCTTAAGCTCGGCTAGTTCTAAGGGTGCCATCTTATAGGGTCTTCTAGAAATTGGAACGGTTCCTAGAACAAGGTCTATCACAAACTCGACATCCCTGTCAGGTGGAACACCTGGCAGTTCTTCTGGAAAGACATCTGGGAAGTCTCGGACTACCGGAATATCTTCAAGGTCTGGAAGGGGGTTGGCATTTAGGGAGTAAAGCTGGCGCTTGGCCACTTGAGTTAAGACATTGACTATCTTGCCCGATGGGTGAGTAAGTTGAAGGGTTCTAGTGGCACAATCAATCTTGGCATAATGAGCCGACATCCAGTCCATACCCAAGATGATGTTTATGTCCGAGGACTTGAGAGCTATTAAAGATGCAAGGAAGACAAGTCTATCGACAAGAATTTCGTTCCCATGGCTTACTCTAGAAGTTTGCCATTTGGAACCCGGAGTTCGAATTACCATGGAAATGGGCATGTCACAGAATGTCGTGTTATGCAATCGAGCATAGTTCTCAGATATGAATGAATGAGATGCTCCAGTATCAAAAAGAACAGATGTCGAATGGCAATTAACAAGGAGCGTACCAAGGACGGCGTTAGGATCATCATGAGCTTCCTCAGCTGAGACATAGTTGACATGGCCACGTGCAGTGGTGACCGGCTTGGCGTAGAATGTCTTTCCCGCTGGCTTACCACGACCAACGGACTTTCCAGACTGATTGGGGTTGTTGTTCTGGGGACACTCTCGACTATAGTGACCCGGCTCTCCACACTTGAAACATGTCACAACATTGGGGCGTGGAGCAGCATTAGCAGCGGGGCCACCATAGGGCTTAGACGGTGCAAACTGCTGGTTGGGGCGATGCTCCTCAAAGGATGGCCTCGGAATGAACCTGGGTGGCAGTGCCGTGCTTGGAATCCACACTCGGCGCTTCTGAGATCCAGAGCCGGATGAAGAGCCAAAATCACGAGAGTGCTTGCATGAAGCGTCATAGTCAGACTGGCCTGTCTCAGCACTGATGGCTTTATTGACCAACTTCTGAAAGGAGGTTCACTCGTGCAGACGAAGATCGCGGCGAAGCTCAGGGTTAAGTACCTTGCGGAACCTTGTCTGCTTCTTAGCGTCGGTGGATACCTCTTCAGGAGCATATCGTGCCAGATTCCCAAATTCACGACTATATGCATCCACAGTTAGTCTTCCTTGGGTGAAATTGTAGAACTCTTCCCTCTTGCGATCTATGAGACCTTCCGGGATGTGATGCTCACGGAAAGCCTAACTGAATTCAGCCCAAGTAGTGATTTGGCCGACCGGGCGCATAGCTTCAAAGTTTTCCCACCAAAGGCTAGCAGGGCCTTCGAGGTGATAGGCAGCATAGGTAACCTTATCAGCTTCGGCTACGTTGGCAGAATGTAGCTTGTGGGTGATGCTGCGAAGCCAGTCATCCGCGTCGAGGGACTCGATGGAATGGTTAAACTTTGGTGGGTACAACTTGATGAAGTCATTGATTGACACCAAGTCATTTCGTTGATGGCGTGCAGTGTTCTGCTCAATCCGCTCCAGCAAGCGGTTAGTCTCACGCTTGTTTCTTTCCGCCTCCAGCATCACTTCGGCCAGAGAAGGCGGGTGAGGTAGATTTTCACCCCTAACTGCACTGGCTTCCCCTTGCGCCGGGGCAGCAGGGTTGCTACGGGTGTTGACCATCCTAGGAGAAAACAAGACAACAGTTTAGATAAGGATGGCACAAACTTAGCAAGGAAGTGCAAAATGTAATGGATAACATGGAACGCTAAGATGTTCATTGCACGACATGGTAATATAGAAACTGCCATATATATACCATTGGTCATACACACCGTACCTAGTTTAGTACAAGCCTAGTCTAGAGTACAACTACGGTGAAAGACATTACATCTCATCGAAGGCATTCCAAGCTCCTATACATTATTTTTCTACACCTCCGGAGCGTGATACACACCAAGTCGTATCCCACGGTCACATAGGTCTGTGGAGAATAAAACTATTATAGTACTAGTGATACTACTACTAGCTCAGACGGCTCCGTAGTAATCCTCATAGAAGTCGCCACCAAGGCCTGGAAGTGGAACATGATCATCTGGGAACAGACGGTCCTACGGAGCCTGCGGACCATAGGGACTCGGATGTGGCCTTGGTCCCACAGGTGGTGGCAGACGGGGACCACGAGGAGGGGTGATGCCTCCTACATCGCGCCACTCCATACAATCTGGCAATCCAGACCGTACAGGGTAAAGATCCCTCATGTCCATGTATCCTGCCTGCACCGCAGGTGCAAACCGAGTCAAAGTGGCCCAATGATCAGAACGAGTGTGGAAAAGCTCCATACGCAAGGCCCGATTTTCACGGTCCTTATCCTCGAGCATCTCGGCAGTGGTGCGGAGTAGTGACTCCTCATGTGTAGAGTCATAGTACAAGGCCTGATAGTACCCCTATGCTCCGGGAAGTGAGGCTGGCATGTATCGGAAATCGGTGTTCTGTAGCAAGGCAGTCCTGGCTCGAATGATATTCATCATTGAATAGGCTGCATCCTGGACAGACATCTCAATAGTGACCCCAAGTCCATAGGAACAGTGAAGGGGCTCAGTGGCTCCAGGATAAGAGGGATATATCCTGACGATACATAGGTACTGGCTCTGGTTGAAGTCTCTGAACTGATCCTCGATGGTATATTCCGGATACCGCCGATAGCCTGACTCAACCATCACTCAAACCAACATGGCCGTGTGGCCGGGCACATCGAGGCACCGGGTCAGACGAACCACTTGGTTCTGCGAACGGGTGGCCATCTGAAAGCACAGAATAATGCAAAGGCATTAGAATTTTCTAGGGGAAATCGGATAGCATAATGGCTGTAAATGCTCAGAAAAAGATTTGAGACATCCACAACAGTTTGCAATACCACTCAACAACATCATACCAAGGTTCTGATTCAACTAGCAACATACTAAAAGTAGTAGAAACTGTACTGAGGCTTGTAAACAATCCTATAAGCTACTACGGATTAGTAACACGTGAACCTGATAGAAGAAGAGAGCCTAGAACTTAACCCATGTTGAATGAGAAGAGAATGTCTCAGATCAAAGGGCACAAGGTAAAGGAGTAAATGAGCCTTACGTTCCCTCCCACAATCAATTCCCCTACATATAACTAAAGCATTTCTAGACTCGACATCGACCAGTTTGGCTCAACGAACCTACAGGCAATCCGGCTCTAATGCCAATGCTGTCAGGACCCCGATTCCAAGTCACATCGATCTAGCCGGTAACACCTCATATCACATTGCGGCCTCATGCACGGTATCCCCACGGGTGTCGCCTTACCGTGGCCCGAGACCGTTTGCGCCTTTTGGCTCACGTATATGATTGTGTCGCTAGCATCCATATGACAGAGAACCCGGGCCAACATGGCTAGTCGTGAACCCAAAGTGGCACAGACCTATGAGGACATGCATACATGAATCACATCGAGCATGTCGGTCATCAGCGTGTGAATCCGGGCTGTAGCATTGGACTAACAGGACTCCGGGGAACCCGGCCTGTAGCAGGCTAGGCAGGACTCCGGAAGTCACCGCGTGACATTTCCCCGAAGGGACAGACATAGGAACGAAGTGAAACACATGTCCGCCAGTCAAGTGTCCTGAGCAGTAGTGCTGGGCTAGCAGGACTCCGGTGAACCGGGCTATAGCGGACTACTATGGCTCAAGGAGCACTAGACTACATTTCCCCATAGGAAAGGCTGCCAAGGATAAACAACTAGATTGTCGGATCCCACACATACCAAGCATTTCAATCATACACACAATATGCTCGATATGTGCAAATACAACATGGCATCACAACAAAACTCTACAACTCAAGTACTTTATTTAAAGGCTCCAGAGAGCCATACATAACATGTTCATACAGGTAGGGGTCACATGACCCGACACTCAAGTCATACAAGCATACAAGCACATGCGGAAGCAGATAGTCTGAGTACAGACACTAGAAAGCAAGAAGGCTTCTCGAAGCTTGTCTATCTACATAGGGCCCTCCATGGCCAAGATCACCACCTGGGTGGCAAGTCACTCATCAACGTCGAGATCTACATAAAAGCCATCGGAGGGGGTGGTGTTGTCGTCTGAAAACAGTAATTAAGCAAACATGAGTACAAAGGTACTCAGCAAGTCTTACATCAGAACCTACTATACATGCTCATTCTCAAGAAGGTGGTGGAGTTATTGCAGCAAGACAGCTTTAACTCTTGGCTAAGCTATCCTACGGGACACCACTAGTCAAATAGTTTTCGCACCCGAGTCCACTAATCACCAACACAATACTCCACAGGAGATCCTCCCTCGTCATCCTACGAGAGAGCCATCCTCGGTACTCACACTTATCTTGAGTCTTTTAGTAGTATCCATTAACTTGTCTATGAACTGTATAGGCAACCAAGTAGTCCTTTACCGCGGATGCGGCTATTCGAATAGATGATGTTAACCCTGCAGGGGTGTACTTCTTCATACACGCTCTCACCACTTACCGTCGTTTACACGACATGTACTCGGCAACCTTCAAGCGAATGCCCAACGAGGGTGTCGGCCACGACCTACCTAAACACTCAAGTCTCTAGTCCAGGTTTATCGCCTATCCAGGTTCCATCTGCAGGGAGTCCGGCCGAGGTTTCCAAATACAGCCCCGAACGATGTGAACAGGGTTCCCGAGACACCAAACGGGTGACTCGGTACACCGTGCCACGGTGTATCTACCGCAACATAGCCCACCCCTAGGGTCAGCGCTACGCACGACCGCCAACACATAACCTACAAACACCAGAAACTAATTGCAACTCCTGGACAGAGTACTAGGGTGATTAAGAAGTCGAGAGGGTCCATTGGTTTTGAGCCCAATGTATGGTAGTAACTGAATCTTAAATCACACATACAGATCTCAGTTCTTATGGACGGCCTCAATGAAACAACCCACCATGTACTCCTACATGGCCTCTAATCGATACCTTTACCAAATCATGTTCAACACATTCCTCACATTACCGACATAATCATTTCACTCTAGCCCATCACCCAGATGAACCAGACCTGACACAACTCTAAGCATAGCAGGCATAGAAAGGTAGGAAACACATACATGGCTCAATCAACTCCTACACATGCTAGTGGGTTTCATCTAGTTACTGTGGCAATGACAGGTCATGCAGAGGATAAGGGTTCAACTACCGTAGCACGCAGCAGTTTGAAACGTTGTTGTCTTAATGCAGTAAATGAGAGCAGAGGCGAGAACATGGGATTGTATCGATATGATAAATGGGGCTGCTTGCCTGATGGAGTGGTAGTAGGGTACTGCCCTTCAGTTGGATACTCGGAGATATCCTCGGAGGCAGGACCTACCACGAAGGACACACATAACATAATCAACACATGACAATATGCAACAATATGATGCATGCTATGACATGGAAAAATGATGTGTCCTGCCTAACGCAATGTGAAACAATTTAAAATGGGTCCATTTGAACCAAAGATTCAAATGGAATTTAAAGTTCCTATGCATAATAAGTGTGTTAGCTTGTTTCACCTAAGCAGCAAGGTTAAAGTGGTTTGTCATGCATGAAACCATTACAGATGGATAGATTGAATTTTTCTGATCATTTTTCATACATAATTTGTTTGATTTGGAGCTATGGTTGATTTTCTATGATTTTTAGAAGTTTTGGCTATTTTCTGGAATTTCCTATATAAAAATAAATCCAGAAAATGAATAATTGCGTCAGCACTGCGTCACTGTGATGTCAGCGAGTAAAAGGCGCCAGGGCCAGTCAAACCTGACTGGTGGGCCCTGTCTGTCAGTGTCTCAGCTAACTAACAGAATTAAGTTAATACTAACTAACTGTCAGTGGGGCCTGGGCCCACATGTCAGTGACCTAAACAAACTAAAATTAGTTAGCACTAATGCTAAACTAATTAATAGGTCGCCCCCATCTGTCATAGGCTCAGGGGGGAAGTCAACTTGGGCCCACATGGGTCAGACGTGGTCAACTCGCCGGTCAGCAGGTCAAAGCCTGCCGGCATTTAGCCGCTGGCAAGGCCAGACGCGGCGGCGTGCTGCGGGATTTGCCCACAGGGCACCATTTGCTACGTGGAGAGCAGCTACGGGCAGCTAGTGCTTGCCCGCATCCAGCCATGGTGATGGCTTGGCCGGGGAGTGGCCGGAGCATCGCCGGCGACGAGCTTGGCAGAGGCCGAAGCTCGGGTCAGCTCGTGCGCGTGGCGCTAGCACCTACAGCATCTACGTGATGCCGTGAGCACGTTGGATGTGCCAGCGGGACCGCTAAGTGGCCGGAGCTACGTCGGCGACGAGCTCAGGCGGCGGTGAGTTCGGACGGAAAAGGCACGGCGGCTACAGAGCTCTAGCGATGACGCGGAGAGAAGGGGGAGGAGCAGTAGCTCACTGGGAAGCCGCTGAGACGGTCAGCGTGCTCGGGGAAGGCTCGGTGTGGTCGGAACGGCAACGGCGATCTCGGCGGCCCGAGGTTGAAGATGACGGCGGCGGGGACAATGCAGGGGCTCCGGCGTCGTGCGGCTTGGCTAGTCGACGTAGTCGACGATGGCGAACCGTCCGGACACGGTGAGAGGGCGCGGGGACGGTGTTGGACGTGGCTGCGGCGAGTGGTGGCGACGGTGACGTCTCGGGCGACATCGGGGAGGGTGAGAGAGAGGAGCCAGAGGGAGGAGCGAGTGTCTACGAGGTCGGGGAGAGAGAGGGGGTTCGTCCCACGTCGACAGCTCGACGAGGGGAGCGGCGAGGCGGCGGGCAGCTGCGTGGCACGCATGCTGTGCTCGCTGTCGAGCAGCTGCTTGCCTGCCTAGCCAAGCCAAGCAGCTCGCTGGAGCGGTGGCTGGGCTGGGCCGGCAGGTGGGCCTGCTGGGTGGCGCCAGGTAAGCCTTTCTCTTTCTCTCTTTCCTGTTTTGTTTTCTTTTTCTATTTTTCTGTAACTTTAGGGCTTAATTAAAAATACTTAGGCACTTACTAAAATCCTGAAATTAATTGTGGGCTCTGTTGGGATTATTCCTAACAGCCCTCACTTAAATCCAGAATTATTTGGGCATTTAAAATATTTTATAGCATTTAAATGCCCAAATTCAAATACTTATGATTTAATTCAAAAAATCCAGAATGTCCTAGAAAAGAGTGCACCATTTTTGCCAGGGGTTTTAACCCAATCCAAAAATGATGAACATTTTGTGAACGGCATTTTGGGTTCATTGAAAATAAGTTTAGTAAACCCTAGTTGTTTCCAGGGGGTGCTGGGGGTTCTGTCATCCCCATTTCAAGTTTCTGTAAAAATAGACATGATGCAACACTCTAATGCATGAACCAGCTAGGGTGTGACAGTCACTTTCATATACTAGTGGGAATTTTTCATTATAGGATTAGAAGCACACCCACTTAGTTTTCATATTGAGCTTTCATACACTTATAGCTCTTAGTGCATTTGTTGCATGGCAATCCCTACTCCTCGCATTGATATCAATTGATGAGCATCTCCATAGCCCGTTGGTTAGCCACGTTGATGTGAGACTTACTTACTTTTTTGTCTTCTTTATATGTACCTCTATCATCATACTCTATTCCACCAGTAGTGCTATATTAATGGCTTGCGCTCATGTATTGCATGAGGGTTGAAAAAGCTCAAGCACGTTAAAAAGTATGAACCAATTATTCGGCTTGTCATCCGGGTTGTGCATGATAAATACTTTGTGTTAAGAAGACAGAGCATGACAAGACTATATGATTTTGTAGGGCTAGCTTTCTTTAGCGTTGATATATTGAAAGACATGATTGTTCGTTGGGATGCCTAAGTATAGATGTCTTTATGTCAAATTAGAGACTATTGCTTTGAATCACTTATGTCTTAATATTCATACCATGATTAGATATATGATCAAGTTTATGCTAGGTAGCATTCCACATGAAAAATTATATTTTTTATCATTTACCTGCTCGAGGACGAGCAGGAATTAAGCTTGGGGATGCTGATACGTCTCCGTCGTATCTATAATTTTTGATTATTTCATGCCAATATTATACAACTTTCACATATTTTTGGCAACTTTTTATATGATTAATTGGACTAACCTATTGATCCAGTGCCCAGTGCAAGTTCTATTTTCTGCATGTTTTTTGTATCGGAGAGTATCCATATCAAGCGAAGTCCAAATGCAATAAAATTTTACAAAGAATTATTTTGGAATATATGTGATTTTTGGGAGTTAGAATCGCCGCAAACGGAGGCCCACACAGCCCACAAGACACCAGGGTGTGCCAGAGGCCCCTAACGCATGGTGGTGGGTTGTGCCCTCCTCGAACGTCGGTTGGAGCACTACTTAGGGCGCAAGGAAGATTATATCTGGAAAAAAATTGTGTTCAAATCTCAGCGCAATCGGAGTTATGGATCTCCCGGAATATAAGAAACGGTTTTAGGCCAAATCTGGGGAACACGAAATAGAAGAGAACAGAGAGGGAGATCCAATCTCGGAGGGGCTCCTGCCCCTCCGCCGCCATTGAGGACATGGACCAGAGGGGGAACTCTCCTCCCATCTTGGGGGGATGCCAAGGAAGAAGGAGGGGGGCTCTCTCCCCCTCTCTCCCGGTGGCGCCGGAGTGCCGCTGGGGCAAGGATCGTGACGACGATCTACATCAATAATATTTCTACCGTCAACACCAACTTTCTCCCCCTCTATGCAGTAGTGTAACACCTCTTCTCCCCGATGTAATCTCTACTTAAACATGGTTCTAAACTCCTTATATTATTTCCCAATGATCTATGGTTATCCTATGATGTTTGAGTAGATCCATTTTGTCCTATGGGTTAATCATGATCTTGGTTGGTATGATTGTATATTTTATTTATGGTGCTGTCCTATGGTGCCCTCCGTCTCACGCAAATGTGAGCGGCCCTAGCTGTAGGGTGTTGCAATATGTTCATGGTTTGCTTATTGTCAGTTTTGCGGGGGTGACAGTAGCCTAAACGCGGATAAGTGGGTTATGGCGTATGGGAGTAAAGAGGACTTGATACTTAATGCTACGGTTGGGTTTGACGACCTTAATGACCTTTAGTAGTCGCGGATGCTTTCTAGAGTTCCAATCATAAGTGCATATGATCCAAGTAGAGAAAGTATGTTAGCTCATGCCTCTCCCTCATATAAAATTACAAGAATGATTACATGTACTTGTTATCGATTGCCTAGGGACAAATGACTTTCTTATTGACAAAAGCTATCCACTTTTATTGTCTTGCAATTTATCCGTAGTTTTATTCTCGCAAAGTACTCGTAGTTTTATTCTTGCCAAATAGTTTCATACTTGTTTTAGGTAAAGCAAACGTCAAGTGTGCATAGAGTTGTATCGGTGGTCGATAGAACTTGAGGGAATATTTGTTCTGACTTTAGTTCTTTGTTGGGTTTGACACTCTTATTTATCGAAGAAGGCTACAAGTGATCCCCTACACTTGTTTGTTATCAGGAGTCTCAAGGGAAAGATTCTCCAGGCAACCCACCATCGGACCAGGTCAACTCCAGTTAAGCCATTGGCTAACAAGGCCCTTATTTTTGAAAAGTTGGCGCATACTTAGCTCATTCTGCGGTGCTGATCCGGTCAGGGAGTGGGTGTCTCGGCTAGAGCGGGAAAGCGCGGAAACCAGGTAGATGCTTTTCACCTGCCGGAGAAGTGTCTTGGCAATAGAACCAAGTTTGATTCCAGTCTTTGGGATGACTGGGTAGTGCAGCGGCAGGAAAGACGACGTCTTCCTATCTCTGGATCGAAATTCCAACAAGTTTGAGACAGGGCATGTCTGTCATCTCGTTCTGGCAGTTCAAATAGTAATATTCTTTAAACAAGTCAACACTGGGCTCTTCTTGAAGGTACACCCCGCCGAACACTTGAAAGTTACAAATGTTGGACACCGAATTGGGGCCGATGTCTTGAGGGTGTAGCTGATAAATGTGCAGAACATCTCGAAAGAACTTAGAGTCAGGTGGTGAGAAACCACAGAGGAGGTGGTCTGCAAAAACTATGACTTCGCCTTCCTTGGGGAGAGGCTTAGTTTCAGTCCCTAGAACTCTCCAATGGATGGCGTTCTTTGCCAGCAAGACACCCATGGCAACATATTCATTCAGAGACTGTTCAGTGATAGTGGAAGCGGCCCAATCGCATGAGGTGGTGGTCTTAGTCATTTTTTGCCAAGTTAAAACCCGAGAATGAAGAATTGGAAGATTGATATTATGATGATAAACCGCCCGAGAGTTAAACAAACAAGTTTATTGATCAAAACTAGTAGCGCATACAAGATTGATTTTTATGAGCGATGGAGATTAATAAGCATGGTTAAGCCGGCAAGGCACCAACATGTTATGTGGTCATGGTTACTGATTGAGAAGATACTGGAGGCTTAAACATTTATGAGTAAGCTGGCTGGCATTTGGCGGGTTACAAAATGTGTTGCTTTGAGCCGCCTATGTGTCAGTGATCAACATGGTCTCTACAGATCTGGAATTGAGTAGGATTTCACTAAGTACTAAACAAACAAGTTTCATGGGTCCTACTTATAATTTTGGATCTACGACAATTGAAAAAACGGGTGGAAATTGCTAAACCTAAAACATGGCGGACGAACTACTGTGTTGAGGAGTGAATCTCAGAAAGAAGGAATAGATCTATGATTGATAGCGAATACGAAAGTGGTTCAAGAGTGACTTCTGTGTTGCGTTTGGGTTCAACTAAGCAGTAGGAAGGATGAACTACCAATGAGTGTGACGAACACTGACGGACAAGGAAGAACTGGGGAACCCTAATGTAGATTGGAAGCAGAGGAAGATGCGTACCTGGTGATGCTGATGGGCCGCAAAGGGGCGCTATAGTTTTCTGGTCGAGATCAAGTTGATGCAGCGGCCAAGATGAAGTTGTTGACTGGGGCGGCGGAGCTCCAGCGACGTCAGTTGTCGCGAGGAAGAAGAAGAGAAGTAGGCAGGGGTAAAAGTGAAAAATGAACCCCCTTGTGCCTATTTATAAGGAAAAAGTGAAACAGTGAACGGAAAGCACGGAAATCAAGGAGACATCATCATTATCTTGACAGCGGAAGTGCCTCGATTCTTGGAATAGATGATTAATGCAAGGATTCATGATGATGTCATGAGATTTTTCTAAGGCTGAGGACATGATGTCACCTTTTGTTATGGCGAGCTATGAAGGCTTGTCAGTTTACATAGTGAAAGAGTTTAAGAGATTCGCCAGCCAAAGGATGAAGATTGACATGAACACAAATCAATCTGGGGCCTAATGTTGGGGATATAAATCCGAGGGGTGTCCCGCCCAGGAGGGGCCGGGTTACACCGTTGGCGTCTTAAGATGAAGAAGGCCCAAGTAGGCCTAAGAAGACGAAGTGTGAAGATGGTGGCTCATAGGGGTGGGCCTGGCGAAAGCCCAAGACCCAGACATGTGGACCACCATATGGTGACTTGTCTGTTAAGGCAAGGCAATTTAGAAACCAGACCGTTCATGTTGTGTGATCCGGTTCGGACTCTTGTGAGCCGCCGGGCTTCGACCTGTGTATATAAAGGCGAGACCCGGCGGCGGGTTAACTCAAGAACAATCAATTGAGAACTAGGTCAAGCGTATTTGCTCCCTTGTAATCGAGACTTTAGTAATACAACCAGAAGCAGGACATAGGATTTTACCTTGTTGAGAGGGGCTGAACCTGGGTAAATCATTTGTGCCCTTTGTCCCTTTCAACTCCTTCGAGCTAACCTACGTTACGATGGATCCACACCTAAGTCCTTTCACAAGGGCATCTGCTGTGACAAAACCACGACACTGTGCATCACCCCTTTATACATCGGTAGATGCACATGGTGCTTGTGTGTCCACTGTCCCCAACAACTCTTTAGCTATTGTTAATCTAATAATGTTGCTGGAAAATTGAAGCAACGCCACAGTTAAAAGAAAATTACATGTTTAACAAATTTTAATGTTAATATAATCTCTCTGTTAATATGAATCAATGCCTCTATTTGAGAAATGGTAATTTCTTGCTTTCTTTCCCATTTAGATAAGTTAAATGCTTCTTTTTGTGGGCTTCTGTGTCTTCCACCGTTATTGACCAGTAATTGTTTCCTTTGCACCTCTGTGTAAACAGGGTTATCTACATCACCTTGTTGCTATTGTGACCTTTTGGTGCACTTCACAAAACACTTTTGTTTTAAGAGTGTTTTGTGCAGTTCAACCAAAATGTCACACCGAAAACTTTGCTTGATTGCTTAAAATTGGAATAGCACAAGAGGAGATCTGACTTCCTATCCGTATTGGCAAATTTGTTTCAGATCTTCTTCTTGTGAGTTGTTTGACTTCTGCGTCATGAGAGGTCAGTACTGGCCTTCTTTCACATGATTGTGCCGTGTGCTTTCATATGTCGTGCTACTTATACGGTAGTATTGCTTGATTTGACTGAACTGCACAAATGGAGACCAGACTTCCAATCTGTATGTGCATCGTAATATCCCTTTGAGGTAAGATAATGACATTTCACAACTGTTGGCATGTATTTTTCTACTGTCATCAGAAAATTAATGTCGTTGTTTAGTGCCACACTTGTGCTCCCTAATTGATATGCCAAATCTTACATTGAAGGAGAAGCTTGTCTGTTATTGAACCAAGTGATGAAGGGGAAGAACAAGCAAAATAAAAACAAAAATCAACTCCTGGTGCTATAATGAAGCACTGGAACTGTGATGACACAAGTAATGATATAGTTTTGCATCTTAATTTATTGCTATGGCTAGAACGAGCAATTGTTTTGCCACTGATTTGATGCCACTCTTAATGTAATATGTAATTATCTCTACTTGTGAAACAGGGATCTTCTTTAAAGATAACATATATTTTAGTGCAACTGCACAAGAAGATGTTGGAAACATTAAACTAATCGAGGAGTATATAGTAAGCATGGAAACCAGAGTAGATAATAACGGATGGTTCCTAAGAAGTGCTTCATCTGTATGCTCTACACAATAAGCCTTCTGACAAAGGTTGGTACTGGCCCACGGATTTCATCCATATGATTGAGCTTTGTCTTCTCTATTGGTGTTGTGCTACTATTTTAGCTACTATCATGAGAAAGTGGTATTGTCCTTGAGAAGTGCTTCATCTGTGATGTTTTAAATATTTCATTTCCTTTTTTAGCAAACAGGGATGCTAGCATTTAGTTGTTCTCTTGTCTTTGCACAACAGGATCATCCTCTTCGTATAAGAAGGAACCAGTTGAAGGATGGTTACATTACTGCCCACAAGAACAAACTAACTTCGGCTCCGAAGGACTCACAGATCTCCATCTTTGTTGCTGTGATGGCCAATACAATGTTGTTTTAGGATTCTTTTTGATGAGTTCCGTTTTCTTAAATGTGTGCTTGGGATGGATCATGTAGGTTGCCTATTTAAACTATCAATTCATAGTATAGTTTGCTTTATACTAATCACTTTATTTGTATTTATGCAAACAGGGATGCTCAGTTTGATTTCAATGGGAACTGCAGAAAATGTTCTGATGGTTCGTGCCCTCCATTATACTTCATCATGCATAACACATCGAATGTTCTCTAATCATTTGTTTCCAACTCCAACCACAAAATTATCTACAAGAAAGGAGATGCAGATATGTTCAAGGGGTTGCAACATACAAAGGCGACATCATACAAGCTAAGAGCGAAGTTGGTTGATTTTAGTGCAACTACACAAAAAGAACAGATGGTTTATTTAGCACGTGGTGACATGTCAATGTCCTAACTGATGGCAAACCCCGCCCATTCCACAATCATAGGCATTTGATATTTTGGAATGGGAAAACCTTGTCGAAGTTTGCTCATTGATATACGCAAAACACGCATTTGATATTTTGGAATGGCACAACCTTGTCAAATTTTGCTCATTGATGTCAGCAAAAAGACATGTGTTTGATATTTTCAAATGGGACGTCCTTTGCTGTCAGCAAAATCGATCGATTTTTTTCTTTAGTTGTGAAGTAAATATTGGCTCTAACATGTGAATCACTGAGATGCATAATCATCGATTGTTTTGAATGTTTTCTATGAATTGCCAGGCCTGTGAGTTTGATTGCAATGTAAAGGCACGCTAAAAAGCTGCTCAAACTTTTTATACGTCTGAAACTGCTGCAAACGAGGTGATCACTGTGCGTCCTGAGAATAATGCTAGTATGTATTGTTTTGCATGTTCATCCAATGCCAGTGATACAATAATTCAAACTAATCAAACTAAATTCGTTCATACATGGTCGTATTTAATATACACATGCTAGATTTCATTACATTTCAAACATTCTTCAACTAAAAAGGGGAGCGCTGGAGGTATAATTAATTAACCTAATCTATGATCTCTGGCGCCCATTTCCCGTGTCCGGCTGAGTCAAACAGAAGCTTCTTCTCCAGCTCAGCTCTCCGCCTCCATGTCGCCGCCAAGAAGCTAATCGTCCATCAATGTTTAACCCTCCAAGCTTGGCTTCAACCTGAGGGTAGCAGTGGTGGCCTTACTTGGACCCGAGCGGCGGCGACCTACCGTGTTCTACTCTTCCTCGTTTTCTGTGTGGCGTGACCTCCTTGGCAGCGTGGTGGGGCCTCGACGGAGCCGGTGATGGCCTTTGTCTCGTTGCCGGCAGGGCGACGCCTCGATGGAGCGGGGAAATCCCCCTCGTTGCCGGCAGGGCGGGGCCTCGGCGGAGCCGGCGATGTCCTCTACCTCGCTGTTGGCAGGGCGGGGCCTCGACGGAGCAGGGCCTCGCCGAAGCCGGTGAAGTCATCCGCCTCGGTGCCGGTAGGGCGGGGCCTCGGCGGAGCCGGCATTGTCCTCCGCCTCGTCGTCGGACTTACCAAACAGCGCCTCGCCCACTTCATCGCCCTCTTTGTAGGCGGTCGCAACCTCTGCCACCCGCATGAGGTACCACTAGCATGTGAGGCGGCTCTCACGGGGAGAGCGGTATGACTCGAGCAGCCCCTCCTGCTCCGCCTGCTCTATGGTGATCTGCTCCTCCGCCTGGAGGTGCTCCTGGATGTCATGGTGGTTGTAGGCGTCGTCGGCCTGCACCTCCCGGAACTGCTCCTCACGCTTCTGCCTCACCATGTCCATGTACTGGGCATGGGCCTCGCCGATGGTCATGGTGCAATGCACCGGTGAGGATGGCGCGGAGGAGGGGGTTGGCACTGGATTGTCGACTACCATGTTATCCATTGGGACATCATTCTCCTCTGGCCAGCCAGTCGACAACAATGGCTGCCATATCATTCTGGTCTGTCGTCCTCCCATCCTGATGAGCACTGGAGCGCGAGGAATCCATGGTGGGAGTGTTGTGGATAGGAGAAAGGGAACGAAGGCAGATGACTGCGGCTATGGCTGGCACAACAGTTTATATAGCAGTGGTGGGTGGCAAAGTGACGGACGGGTCGTGTCGGAGTAGCCTCCTCGACAATCGCGTATCATTAATGTGGGTGGCAGACTGACGGACGGACAGACGACACTTGTGTCATTTGAACGTGGAGCAATCGCCTGCACCGGGAAGCGGCGCGGACCGTTTCGTGCGGAAAGAGCGTGCGGGCGAGGGAGAGGGTCTAGGTGGGCTAGGGCGGTCATAATCATGCTTGGTAGCGGTCCAGTCCAGCAGCCGGACACGTTGGCTTACCAGTGAGCTCGCCAAGCTCAACGACGACAATCAGACGATGGACGTTGCTTCCAACCAGGAGCCGGCGCCACCGCCCAAGACGGTTCATGTCGTGTTCACCATAGAGCAGGTGCGGCAACACTTTGACGCCCTAATGGCGGAAGAGCTACCAGCGCAGGCGGACCTGTGCTGCAACCTCCGTCTCTTCAATGAGCACCGGCTCGCGGAAGGACGAATCACTGGCGAACAAGCGAACGACAATGACGTCGCAGACATGTGGCCCTATGATCCTGGCTTCCTGAATGAGAAGCGGGTGCTGTACCAGACCATCCGTAGGGCCCGCGAGGCCCTTTCCATCGTCCTTCGAGTTGTTGCCCTCGCCGTGGCACCGCCGTCTCGCGTTGTCAACATGGTAAACGAACATGAGGAATTAGGAGATGACTTAACTTGGAGAGGATGATAGTGAGGACCCACCAGATCCATAGTCGCACGTACCCAAGTGCCTCCTTATTATATACAATTATAATTTTTTTTGCTTCCTCCTGGTTTCCTGACATCAAGGTCCCACACCACTGTCAACCTATATAGTCAATAAACAAGAGAATTGCACAAGGAGCGGCCGACAGCTAGGACCCAGCACCTTGAGCAGTATTTGTGTTTTTGAGGTGTGAGCAGAGTTTTTTTAGTGGCAGAGCAGAGATTTTCTTGAGCGATGTTTTTGTTGTTGTTCAGAGGAGCAGGGTATCAACTGGGCGGGCTGTGGCCCATCTAGCCCATGCTATTATTTTATGTCGACCAAATATCCAGCCCAGATATTAATTTTTTTCAAGGTGAAAATGGCTAGCCCAGCTATAGTCTTTTCTGAGGAATTCCTAGCCCAGGCCAACTTGTTATTCTCCGCCTCGCTGGGCTGCAAATCTTTCCTAGGAGAGATGCATTGGGCATAACAAGAAAATGGGATTTGATAAATAATAAATGGGATGTAACTAAAAAAACTGGGTTGTAACTATAAAATATGCAACAAACACGTAATTAGTTAAAAAGTTATTGTTGGATTTTGAAATTTTTAATTTCATTACTTGTTGTGCATGCAATATTTCGTTGGATTTTTACTTAATACAAATTTATTTTAAAAATATATTTAATCCGACTCGAAATTTTGGGATAAAAATATTTCGGATCCCATCAAAATGTGAGAAATTTTATTGAATTATGTTATGAGTGGTTGCTTGAAATAATTAATCGTTTTCCTGGCTAGAAAATGGGCTGCAATATTAATAAACTATAAATGGGCTATAGTAAATTCCATTAGAACTCAAAAATGGGATGTACATTTTACAAATCACAAATGGGCTATATGTTCTCCGTCACACACTTGTGGGCCTAGTAAGTTGATGCGTACGCAAGGCTTTGTCAACTTATAGTCAACACACGATTCTAGCAGCAGTGGCCATTGGATGTCCATCCAATAAATGTCGTGCTTCTTCAATCTCAGATATTCTTGCTTCAGCCGCCGAACCACCACTGGCGGTACCGCCTCTTGTGGCCGGCTGTGCTGTCGCGCAGGACTCACCAGCCCACCCTACTCCCATTGCCGCCAGGCCATTCCTCTACTCACCAACACCTCCTATTGCGACGGCAACCTCACACCATAGCCGAACCAGTGAACCCTCGTACTCCCCTCTGCGTGGGCATCCACCTGCCTCATCTTCCCTAGCTTCGCGTCGTTCCCTCCCTAGGCCTCGTTGTCGTCCACCATCTGGGTGTTGTCCATGCGGCTTGGTCAACGTGGTCAACGTATGACAACCATCGGAAGAGGACTCTACATGGTGAGGCTGACAGATGGACCCACCAGCTACATCTTCGCCCACAAGGAAGTGCGTCCATATTACGGGCAAAAAATGATTCTTCGCCCTGACAGTTAGGACCCACCAGTTATATCTTCGCACGTAAGGAAGTGTGTCCTTATCCTCCCTGACAATTGGGACCCACCCGGTCGAAGCGTACGTAGCATTGCCGCGAACATGTACATACATACAGGTCGATCGGTCTCTCTGCAACGATGAACCATGGCCAAGCAAGCAGCAACATGTGTAGTAGTAGAGCCCCCGACGTAGTAGTTCAGGTAGTCCCTTCTAAACCGTGTACACGTACGTACAACCACATGCCAAAAAATACGGCCACGTACGTACATACATATAGGGCCCAAGATGTGATTATATCCCAATCACGTGATGAATCCGTGATTGGGGCACAATCCATTTCGAGCACATACGAGTTATGGCAATACTCCCGAACTCCCGCCCCAGTACTAGGTGGCGTCGAGGTTATCTCACCAACAACTGCATAAAAGAGATTTTCGATGTTGGCGAACTCAGGTATTCCAGAACTGCAACGATAAAATAGTGACGACAACACCTCGGAGCTCAACTCCCCGGGACACTGCCACAACCCCTAAATGTCAGGAGGCACCAAGAACAATGTTCTCGTCACAAGACTATCGGAACGATTCCAAGATACCCGCGTGATCCCAAAAAACATTTCGTAAAATTTGAGGAGAGAAAAGTCAAAACTTCTACGTCACGAGGCCTCACCAGAGCGACGAAGGGACTGGGGAGTAAAAAGAATCCTACTCTCCGATATATATAATCCTAAGACTCAAAACATTTTGTTCTAGACTCAACAACGCCAGCGATTCGATCAAGCAGGGGGCACCTAAGTCAGGGATGGCTCTATGTACCAACTTGTAACACCCACGATGCGGCTATATCTCCCACGTGTCGAGGCACGACTTAGAGGCATAACCGCATGGTGGTTTAGTCGCAAGAGGGGTAATCTTCACACAATCCCATGTACTGAATAAGAAAGGGATAAAGAGTTGGCTTACAATCGCCACTTCACACAAATAACACTGTTAAACATACATCATCCAGAGTACAATCAAGGTTCGACTACGGAACCAAAATAAAAGAAGAGAACCCCAAATGCTAGATTCCCGATCGTCCCAACTGGGCACCACTACTGATCAACCGGAAAAGACACAAAAGAACGACCAAGATCTTCATCGAGCTCCCACTTGAGCTCGGTTGCGCCACCTGCACTGGTATCATCGGCACCTACAACTGTTTGGAAGTATTTGTGAGTCACGAGGACTCAGCAATCTCACACCCGCGAGATCAAGATTATTTAAGCTTATGGGTAGGGTAAGGTAATGGGGTGGAGCAGCAGTAGGCATTAAGCATATATGGTGGCTAACATACACAAATAAGAGCGATAAGAGAAGCAACGCAACGGTCGATAAGCTAGAAGTGATCAAGAAGTGATCCTGAAACTACTTACGTTCAAGCATAACACAAGACCGTGTTCACTTCCCGGACTCCGCCGAAAAGGGACCATCATGGCTACACATGCGGTTGATTCATTTTAATTAAGTCAAGTGTCAAGTTCTCTACAACTGGATATTAACAAATTCCCATCTGCCGCATAACTGCGGGCACGGCTCTCGAAAGTTTATACCCTGCAGGGGTGTCCCAACTTAGCCCATCACAAGCTCTCACGGTCAACGAAGGATATTCCTTCTCCCGGGAAGACCCGATCAGTCTCGGAATCCTGGTTACAAGACATTTCAACAATGGTAAAACAAGACCAGCAAGACCACCCGACTGTGCCGACAAATCCCGATAGGAGCTGCACATATCTCGTTCTCAGGGCAGACCGGATAAGCTAAGCGTACAGGTACCAACATATCCCAAGTTGCCAAGGGACGGTCCCGCACGGTGCTCTAGTTTGGACCAACACCCAGAGGAGCACTGGCCCGGTGGTTAAAATAAAGATGGCCCTTGAGTCTGCAGAACCCAAGGGAAAAGGCTTAGGTGGCAAATGTTAAAACCAAGGTTGGGCCTTGCTGGAGGAGTTTTATTCAAAGCGAACTGTCAAGGGGTTCTCATAACACCCAACCGCGTAAGGAACGCAAAATCAAGGAACATAACACCGGTATGACGGAAACTAGGGCGACAAGTGTGGAACAAAACACCAGGCATAAGGCCGAGCTCAATATGCAACGAGTTGCATATTGACGGAACTTCATAATAATTATTTAGTTGACTCTTGTTTATGTACCCAACAATATTAAATGTTGTCAAACGTGGCAAGAGGTGAAACATGAGTAAAATACATAGTTAGGCATTTTAAATGAGGCCGGAAACATCAAACAACAATTCTGATAAATCCTCATGTGCATTAGCAATTTAATGCAACAACAATTTTAAACATTTTAAATGTTATTATCATGATGCGGATGACATGTGCAAGTTTTATGCAATTTTCGTTAAAAGTAGACATGAGCATAATGAAGTATTTGTCACCATGGTGGAAAGAAAGGGTGCCACGACAACGAAACGGAAATGGTGCCATGGTGGTCAATAAGTAAATGGTGCCACAACAACATTCCAATGATCCGGCAACTCGATTGAGATGTCAGTGGCAAAAGAAAGGGCATGAGCAACTTGAGCAAGATGGTGGGGTTCTCCCAATTATCGGGTTCCCACAGGTTGACGGCATGGCAACGAGGAGGAACATGCAAGCGACCACTCGGACACGGAGCAAAACACGGGCGTCTCATACAACACATCACGGCGTCGTTCCGGCGGTTATACCTTCCAAGGGTGTATTTTCGAAGCGGGCCGAGTTCGCTGAGGGAAGTAGTCGTTCTCGCGATGGTAGTGGAGTAGTGGTACACGTTCGTTTCAGAGGGGTACTTGACGAAACCAACGTCTTCGGGGCGTCGGTAGTTGTACACTTGGTTACGTTGGATCCACGGTGACGGTAGTGGTACATCTCGTAGTGGAACTTGACGGGTCCGAGGGCTCTGGGCGTCGTGGCACTTGGCGACATGCACGGGATGGTAGTTGTACACGGTCATCGAAGGAAGTAGAAGTAAGCACGAAGGTAGTCGAATTTGACGGTTCCGTTACACAGGTCTTCGGCGACAGGAGTCGTTCCCGTTCGTTTTGGGAGGAGCTCGACGTTTTCATGTCCTTCGGGGTCATCGCGTAGTCGTTTATGTCGTAGTCGGACTTGACGCAAAGCACACTGGATGTAGAGGTACACGACTCGCAGCCATCCAGGGTCTACAGTAATCGTACACGTTCAAGAAGAAATTTATGCGACGTCGTGGCACCTGTCAGTCCGTGAAGTCGATCTTGGGGTCTTGGCATATTCATCATGACAAAGTCGCATGCAACAACAACAGGATCCGGAGGTGTAGAGGCAAGGAGGAGGCCATCGACGAGGCTCTCGGCAGTGAGGGTCAGCAGCAGAGCCACGAACGTGGAGCGAGCGAGAATAGCGGCGGCGGCGAGAACTTGGCATGCGGATGAGGGGCTTGGCGCATGGAGGAGGCCAGTGGGAGGAAGAGCATATCAAGCGCGCTCGGGGTTAAGCCCGCGTGCGAGGCCCTCGGAGGGTGAGGCAAGGCGCACAGGGGCCCAGCTTCCAGGTGGTACTCCGGCAAAGACGGCCGGAGCGGCGGTGGTCGACGGGCGCGACGCAGCTGGAGGGCGCCATCGCGCGCGGGGACGGGATAGCAGAGGGGCGCGGAGGCGCTGGAGATGTCGGGGCGGCGGTGGACCATGGCGGCTGGGACAGCGCGAGATGGGGAGACGCAGGGAGACGTGGCCCTCGAGCTCGAGCGGCGAGACGGCGAAGGATGCCGAGCGGGAGCGGGGCGGCGCTCGACTCACGCGGGCTGGCGGCGAAACATGGCGAGACGAAGGAGGAGCAGCAGGGGCGCGGACACGATGGCGACGGAGGCGGCCGGCGGGAAGGAGGTGCGGGAGTCGGGCCATGGGGTTCGGGTCGAGGCGCGAGGGTTCGGCGCCGCTCAGGTGCGAGGGAGGGATCGAGAGGGAGATGGGAATCGATCGTGGGGCTCTCTGGCGGCGGGGTGGAGACGAGGGAGATGGAGAGATGGGATCGGGCAGGGGAGAGGGTTAGATTAGGATTAGGTGGTCCTAAAGGGCCGGCCTAGTCGGTCAGGTCAACTGCTGCTGGGCCTGAGTGGCCTGCGGCTACAGGCGGCCCAAGAGGCATGGATGAGCTCTTTATCTCTCCCTTATTCCTTTTAGAAGAAGAAAAAAATAGAGAGAAGTCAAAATAATTAAGAGAAAAGACCATGAACAAGAATTACATGGTGGGACATATATTGTAGGGCTTAATGGAATATTTCCAACCCAACAAAAGTGGTTCCAGCAAAATCAGGGAAGTTAAATCCAATTTAACTTGCACCAAAGGAGTTTGAATGGAGTCTAGGATTTCAGTGTCCAAAAATGTTGGGAATTTAAGAAGAGCCTCGATAAATGGGAAACGAATTATTGGCAAGGTTAGAGAGATCGACTTGAAGCAGAAAAGGCATAAGATTTGTTTGGCACGTGTGTTATGGTTAATTCCAAAAGAATGGAATGTTTATTATAGCTCCCTAATATTGGGTGGATATGTTATATAGAGAAATCACCATGTGAGTTCCCTCAATTTAAATAGATCAAAGATCTATGTATTTTATTTAGTTGAGTTTTTTTTTAAAAATGAAATGGCATGATGACATGATGCAATGCACATGATGCAAAGATGAATGCAACAGACAAAACAAATCACCCGACGAAACTCGGAAAACATGGAAGGCATATGAAGCTCCGGTCTTGGGGCGTTACACTTTTGTAGTGTTGTGAGAATATGTCTAGTTTTAATTGCTATATCAGGTTGTTTGTAGTATGCCTTGTTTATTTTAGTTGTTCACAATGTGATGCTTTATATGTGCAATTATTTACTGTGCAGCACATTTCATCAATCTAGTTTTAAACATACCGATAGGAATGCATATATTTGCTTGCTGTTAAGCCTGTTATAGCTAGCATACGCCCCTTTTAAAGTTTTTTGATTGTTGGGTTGTTTGTAGTTAGTATATGTCCAGTTTCAAATGCTATCTTTGGTTGTTCGTAGTATGCCTTGTTTATTCCAGTTATTCACAATGTGATGTTCTATATGTGCAAGTATGAACTGTTGTGCTTAACATGCTTCTCGATGTACCTACGCAGGACAATTTTGGGAACAACTGTTGTTTTCCATTGAGGTTAGTTTCATCCCATGGCTTATATCTGCTCATTGTTCAGGATATCGATAGCTGGTACCATAT
Organism: Triticum urartu; assembly: GCF_056163025.1. Classification (NCBI taxonomy): domain Eukaryota; kingdom Viridiplantae; phylum Streptophyta; class Magnoliopsida; order Poales; family Poaceae; genus Triticum; species Triticum urartu. The sequence continues at coordinate 253,357,880 of NC_141877.1, forward strand.
AGGCCGACGACTGATAAGGGACTAATCGGTGAATCGGACTTTTAACTTGAATATATCTACAACCCATTTATTGTTAGGTTAACTAGGGCCATATGTAATATATTTAAGGCTACATAGTAGCATGCACTGTACTTAATGTCTAAATATGCAATCCTAGGCTACATAGCAACAATAAAGAGTGTTACATTAATGTTCAAGACGGCGCTCCTGAGGCTGCGGGTGGCCCCGATGGGCAACGAAGCTCCTGAGGTCCCCCGGCCTCAGGAGGCGCCCCAGCCTCAGGAGATCCCGGACTCCACCAACGCTTGCACCCCCGTCGAACACCCGGTGTACTTCGTCAGCATGGTGTTATGAGACGAGCGGGCGCGCTACCCCGTGTCGCAGAAGCTTCTCCTCGCACTCCTCGTGGCCTTGCGCAAGTTGCACCACTACTTCCAAGGCCACCCAATCAAGGTCGTCTCAGCTTACCCACTGGAAAGGGTACTTTGAAGCCCCAATGCAGTGGGGAGGGTCGCCGAGTGGAACATCGAGCTGCAGGCCTTCCAGCTGGAGCTCAACACCACCAGGGTCGCCGAGTGGAACATCGAGCTACAGCGCAAGTTGAGCTATACCGAAAACGACCGAACGAAGTTTCCTTGCGATGCGTCTCCAAGGAGTAGGGGTGTGAGCTGCTAGCCGATATACATGGAGGGGATTGCGGAGATCACTCGTCATCACGCACCTTGGTGGGCAAGGCGTTCCGCAGCGGATTCTACTGGCCCACGGCACTCAGCGACGCAACCGAGCTGGTGAGATCCCGTGAAGCCTGCCAGTTCCATGCCAAGCAAATCCACCAGCCTACTTAGGGCCTCCCGACTATCCCACTCTCGTGGCCATTTGCGGTCTGGGGGCTGGACAACCTGGGTCCATTCCCTCGAGCGCCCGGGGGCTACCGCTACCTCTACGTCGCCATCGACAAGTTCACCAAGTGGGCGGAGGTGGAAGCCGTCCGCACCATCCCAGCCGGCTCCATAGTCAAGTTCATCAAGGGCCTAGTGAGCGGCTTCTGAGTCCCTAATTGCATCATCACCAACAACGGCTCGCAGTTCACTAGCAAGCTCTTCAAAACATATTGTGCTAATCTTGGAAGGCAGATATGCTATGCCGCAGTGCCACACCCTAGAAGCAATGGCCAAGCTGAGTGCGCCAACACGGAGGTCTTGAGAGGCCTCAAGACAAGGACCTTCAAGAAGAAGCTTGGGGCCTGTAGCAGGGGCTGGCATGATGAGCACCAGTCTGTGTTGTGGTCCATCTGCATGCACCACCGCCACCAAGCCAACGGGCGAGACTCCGTTCTTCTTCGTCTACGGAGCCGGAGTGGTTCTCCCTCATGAGGTCAAGCATTGCTCCGCGCGGGTCTTGGCGTTTGACGAGGCATGTCAAGACGCCATGCGGGGGATGGACCTCGTGTTTGGGGAGGAACGCCACCGCCAAGCCTCACTCCGAGTGGCAAGGTACCAGCAGGCACTGCAACGGTACCACTGTCGTAGCATCCGCTCCAGGACGTTCGAGGTGGGCGATCTCGTCCTGAGGCGGGTGCTCTCCAGGGAAGGGCTGCATAAGCTCTCACCCATGTGGGAGGGCCTGTTTTGGATTGCACGTGTCTCTAGGCCTAGCCCCACGCGCCTGGAGACGCAGGACGGGATCCCCATCCGAAACACATGGAACATCCAGCACCTCCAAAAGTTCGACACAGGAAGCAAGGCCTAGTGCCTGAGAAGGTCTCCGCTCATGACACTCTCACGTAATAATGTGTGGGGCTGTACACACCCCGGAGTCTCTGGAGTGCTGCCCTCAGGCCTCGGGGGCTCCCTCCCACGTCCTAGTGGCAGCACTTAGCTCCGTGCCGGTGAGAAGACTAGACTAGGTGCCGGACATGGCTGTTCATTTCCTTTCTGTAGTTGGTTTACAACCTTTTAGTGAAATTTGGAGTTCTGGCATTTCTCGCTTGCTTGGTTGAGTCCCCTTTTCCTCTACTTCTTTGCTTGCTTCTTTGTTTTGCGTCAGGGAGGACGGCAGTTGCCCGATGCTCTCCCTCATGCGCCTCGCGTGTGGGCTGCTCAGGTGTGTGCGTGCGCTGGGCTAGCCGAAACCACAGACACACCTCGCCAAAGCCCTGTCGCCCTAGAGCTTCGGCTCCCTTGATCTTCGCAAGGCGCCCTCGATTGAGATCGTGATTGGCGCACCCTCCTAAGTCTATGCCCCACGGGTACCGCGACGTGGTGCACTAGACCATGATTAGCCCATGCCTGAGGGCTCGCCCAAGGAAGAGCAAGGCACCCAACAGATGTCCTAATGAATTCTGCAGCTTTGCAACACCTCCCGAGGTCAACGGCTCCCGAGTCGGCAGCAAGGAGGCGTCACCAGATGCTAGAAGGTGCGCCCTCACGAGACAGGAAACTACCCCGGGAGTATCAATCTAAGTTATCCATCTACATCTACGTGGAGCACGAATGTCACAACACAACACAGAAACAATAAACATAGCATAGCGGCATAAAATCACGGTTCATTACTGTCAGATTTCGGGTTCCGGCAGACCCTTGAGGTTCGAACACTAGGGTGCGCGTGGAGATCTCTCCCCTACCGATCTACGTCCAATCTCCTCGCGTGATCTAAGCTGGAAACAACGAACAACACAAGGGACATGAGGTTTATACTGGTTCGGGCCACCGTTGTGGTGTAATACCCTACTCCAGTGTGTGGTGTGGTGGATTGCCTCAGGGGCAGATGATGAACAGTACAAGGGAAGAACAGCCTCGCGAGAGGTGTTCTTGAGCTGGTGCGATGAACTGCTTGGGTGAGTTCAGTCGCCTCTCTCCCTCTCTGCTAGGGCTCTATCAGATCTCTAGATATCTCTCGATCTCTCTATCCATCCATCCTTCTATCCCCCCTACTCTGTGGTGGCTAGCTCTATTTATAGAGGCCCTGGGCCTCTCCCCAAATAATGAGCGGGAAGGGCGCCAACAATTGGCCATTTTAAAGGGGAACATCTAGTACAAGTTATCCTGACTAAAGGTGGTCTTCGGCTGCCAAAAGCACTAGTGATGACGTCGTCTTGGGCTCCACGGTGACCTCCGTCCTGCCGCTTTGCTGGTCTTGGTCTCGTTGCACCGGAATGGTAACCTTTGCCCCATGCCTTGGCATGTGCTTGCCCCCTTTGCACCAAAGGGAAAACAAGGACACTGCGCAGGGCGGCGCCCGCCTGGTCTCGATCGTCATGGCTTGCATCACGGGCTCCTCGCGAGGTACCCCCGCCTTGATATCTCCGCCTCCTCGCGAGCCTGCCTGATGAGGCTGCCTCTGAGGAAGCTTCCTGTCATCCGCACCGCGAGGCTTGGCCCCTCGCGAGGGCCTTGAGCTTGAGCTGATGAAGATGGGCCGCGCTGGGCCCCCACTTGAGCCACACCGCAGGCCGCAGGCAGGCAAGTCTGGGGACTCCCGTTCCCAGAACGCCGACAATAGCCCCTAGGCCTAAGGCGCGCCCGAGCTTGGCCTAGCAGGGAAGCGAAGGGGCAAGCGCGAAGCGCCGCGAGCCCTAATAGCCTGCGGTCTTGGCGCCGCGTGGCGACTGTTTGGACGTGGGCGTATGCGCTTCCCCATGACGCCTCGGCGACCGCACGACTTGACAAGTCCCTGCATGCAGAGAAACCGGTCATGATTACCTACGATCGTGGTGCTCGGCGGTTGGCCTCCTCCGGCTATAAGTACGGGGCTGCGTGAGCCCCTTCAGTCCATACCTTCCTGCTGCTCCTTTCCTTCTTCTTCCTTGTTTTTGCTCCTCCTTACGCCAATGGCACCAATCCGCCGGTTTTCTGCAGAAGAGAAGGGAAAGGCCCCCCGAGAGGGTCCTGACCCACTTCCGCCGAAGAAGCGGCTGGTCCTCTGCCACCGAGATGAGGGTGCTCAGCAGGAGGCATCGAGGCCCTGGTACGAGCGGCCGCCGCCTGGGTTTCCACTACCCTTGTACGCCCGCGTCGTTGGTCCTAGAGGAGAAGGCGTCGAGCGACATCGACGGTGCCGCCGTCGACGCTGGCGAGTCAGGGTGGTGCGTGTCGTTCCTCCTGGAGTCCACGCCGAGCGCTCCACTCGCGAGCTCGTGCTCCACGCCGCCATGCCTCCGAGCTCTTGGATTCTCCTTCCTCCCTCCTTCGCCTTCGAGATGCCGCCGAGCGGGGCTCTGGAGCTCTGGCTGCAGCACGCTGACTGCAGTACCCTTGCGACCGGAGCGGAGGTCGCGGTCGTCGCTATGGGCAAGGTCTTCATGACCCGGGGCTGGGGCGAAATCGCCCGGGTCTGCCGGACGGTAGGTGCCCTCGTAATTCAACTTGAATACGACGGCACCTCCCTGATGTTCTTCAAGGTCTTAGATGCTGAAGGACGCCGGCTGGAGTGCTGCCCCAGGGAGAGCGGCAGGGGCACCGAACTGGCGAGGACCTGGCCCGCCCATCGGCCCTCCAGCAGCTCCTCACACAACAGCGGAGGAGCTGAGGAATCCAGCGGCTCCCCCGAGCTCCTCGCGACCCCGAAGACGAGCGACGACAGCTACGAGCCCCCGAGCTCACGCCGTGCTCGGAGCGGGGCAGCTGCGTCCAGCCGCCGACGCCACTGATCTGGATGGGGTTGGCGCGGGCGTTGGGCAGCCCACTGTTGATGATGGCGTCCCTTGCGGAGGTGCGGGCGATTAGTGTTCCTTAGGATTAGTACTCTTATTCCCTGCGAGGAATCAAAGCAACACCCTGTGGGGGTATGTAAGGCGCCTGCCATGTCTTTTGCGAACATTATGTCTTAATATGAATCAATGCGAGGTGCTTGTCCTGTCTTGGCTCGGCTCCCCCTTTCTATCCTCATGAGGACTTAGCGCTCTATGCCGACAGGTCCCAGTCCCCAGGCAGGCTTCAGCCGTCGCTGGTATGCTAGGTCGCGATGCCGTGGTCAAGGCCAGGAGGTGAGCGGCCCGAGGTCCGGTAAGAGCCCCCGAGTCGCGATGCTCGGGAGGTCCCCTTTAGCGCTCAAGCAGCCCTCGCTGGGCGAGAAAGGAAGGCAACATCACCGTGACAGAGCCGCACTGGGCGAGGGTTTTGCGCTGCGTTGGTCCAACTCCTGTAAGGGCGTGACTTATCTCTTGAGTCTGGTGTAGTTCCTCAACGAAGCGCCCGGCCCGAGTGGTGGCAGCTGAGGCGCTGCTGGGTTAGGTCCTCACGAGCTTCTTCCCACTCCCCCGCACTTTCCTTAATGCTCTATGTCCTTAGGTCCCGGCCCTCGAGCGAGCTCAGCTGCCGCTGGTATGACAAGTCGCGATGCCGTGGGTCAAGGCCAGGGGGTGAGGGCTGGAGAGCCAGTAGGATCCCATGAGTCGCGATGCTCAGGCGCCGCCCTTTTAACGTGCAAGTGGTCCATGCCGGAGAGAGGGAGAGGTAGCTCGTGACGTCCCTAGCGTTGCTCCTGAAGTAGGTCCTGCACACCAATCATGAAGAGAAACAAGACATGTTGTTACGGTTGCCAGCCAACCTTTGGTCGCTCCGGGGAAGTGATTGGGGCACTGAGGGCCTGGTGAGGTGGCGCCTTGCGGAGCTGCCACGGCCAGAGCTCGACCACTCAGATTTATCGGCGTTGCAGGGACGGACCCGTGCGCAAATGCCGTGCCAGAACGAGCGGCTCCATAGGTAGGCATCAATCGAGCAGGCGATTAGGTCGGGTATGTTAAGTACGCAGGAGGAAATTCATTTTAAATAGACATGAGAAAAGCAAACGCCGCTGGGCCAGGCCCGTGCAGCTCAGGGATGATGCAGCCCGAGGGGCGCCCCCAACAAGGTAAGTAAAGAGCATAAGCAAAATGGATACATGCCGCAGGGACGGACCCACGCGACCTGGGAATGATGCGACCCTGTGGGCGCTCCCAGCTAAAAACAGAACTTAGAAAGATGTCACCTGGTGCCGTTGAAGGTGAAGAAGTGGGCGATGCGCGATGATGACGTCGACCCTCACGAGCCCCCAGGCCCAGAAGCCTCGGGAGGCCCTGGGGGCTCAGGCGGGTCTTCGAGGGCTATCTCCATCTCCGCCAGGACCGCACAATGCCGGACCTCCCGAGCCTCCAGAATGCTCCTCAGCAGGCGCTGATGAGCGGTGACCGCGTTCGGCAGGCTGAAAGGCATGCGAACGTAGCTGTGAGGTGGACCCTCGCAACGCCCCATGCGCAAAGGCTAGAGGCGCTCCTGAGACGCGGCTCGGTTGAGCCCTGGCACGTCGATGCAGACGCGCAGCCCACCATCCTCGCCTGGATGTGGGGCCACGGCGGGCAAGCGGTGGCTGCCGCGCATGACACTCGACTCCTGTAGCTCCTGGGTGTTTCTTGCGATGAACTCCTGTGGGTTTGGTATTCCTTGCCTTGTACCTTCCCGAGGGAAACGTTCCTGGAAGCACCCCTCCAAGTGGTGCCCGAGCGCCTCCCTCGTGACCTTGGCAAAGTCAGTGGCTCTCCAAGAAAGAGACCCCAAGCCCTGCCCGAGGAGGGCGCCGGGCGCGCCTTACTATGCGAGAGAGGGTGGCGCTCCCTGATTGGGCACAGATCCTGACGCAACACCTCCAGAATCGCCTGCCTCCTTATGGCTCGGGCCAGGCGAAACCCTCTTCTTCTTAAGGGTCGCCTCGGGAAGTCTTCCGTTCCTGTGGTCCGGGTCTTCGATTGCTGCGGCTTGGAACGCGCCCTCAAGTGAACACACTGCGTCCCTCTCTTCACAGGGTACGATGATGACTCCACCGCTTCCTGGCATCTTGAGGACATTGTATCCATGATGAGTCACTGCCATGAACTTGGCCAGGGCTGGGTACCAAAGGATGGCATTGTATGGCAGACAGATGTGGGCGACGTCGAAGTCGATGAGCTCGGTACGGTAGTTGTTGCGCTGCCCGAAGGTGACTGGAAGGCGAACCTGCCCTATTGGAACAGTGGAACCGTCAGTGACTCCTGAGAAGGGCTTGGTTGGCTGAAGCTGATCGTACGACACTTGGAGATTGTCGAGCATCTCGACGGACAGGACGTTGATTCCTGCTCCGCCGTCAATGAGGGTCCTGGTGACCTGCACGTTGCTGATGACTGGGAGCAAAGCATCGGGAGGACTCCAGCCGTTGTGCGTAGTTGAGCTGATCCGCTGAGCTGAACATGATAGCGCACGCAGATGGCCTAAGAGGGCGCGTGGCCTCAAGCTTGGGGATGACTGCATTCACCTCGCAAGCAAACTGCTTGAAGATGCGCTGTGAGGCTGGGGCCTGCGCGCCACCCAAGATGCAAGCGATCGCGCGCGGCTCCTGGAAGCCCCCAGCCCCCTCGTCTTGATGTTGGCCTTCGTTCCTCCTTGGCGGTGGCATCAGAGGAGGAAGGTCTGCATTGCCGTGCGGGCGATCCTCACGAGGCTGATCTCTCCAGCCTCCCTCGCGAGGATGGTCCTGCCAGCGATCCTCGCGAGGTCGGTCACGCCACCCTTGGCGAGGGCCACGGTCTTCCCATCGTCCGCCACCTCTTCCTCCTCCTCGGCCATAGCCCCTGTCGTTGCGCTCGGGGCGTCGGCCGACACGTCCATCTCTCACGGCCCTGAGCTCTTGACATTCATTGGTGTTGTGGGTGTGGAGGTCATGGTACACGCAGTATCGGCTGCCCTTGGATGACTTAGGCTGATCCCTGCCTCGCTTGGTGTCTGGCTCCGCTGCAAGCACGACAGCCCCCTTGCGCTTCACGTCCTTGGCCTTGGACTTCTTCTCTTCTGGATCGGCAGCTGGGAGTTCGAGGAGGGAAAGGCGCCCTTCCTCAGCCCTGGCACACTTGGTCGCCAAGTTGAACAGCTCCAGGGATGTGCACAGGTCTTCATGGATTGCTAGCTCCTCCTTCATCTTGATGTCGCGTACGCCATCGGAGAAGGCCGAGATGATGGCTTCTTCAGTCACCTTGGGGATCTTGAGGAGAGCATTGTTGAAGCGCTGGATGTATTTCTGCAGGGTTTCCCCTTGCTGCTACTTGATGCGGTGCAGATCGCTCACGGCCAGGGGCCGGTCGTGAGTGCCCTGGAAGTTGGCGATGAAGCGAGTGCGCATCTCGTCCCAGGAGGAGATTGTGCCAGGAGCCAGGTGTGGGCCCCGTCCTTGAGCGCCATTGGAAACCAGTTCGCCATGACCCTTTCATCTCCGTTGGTGGCTTCGATGCATAGCTCGTAGAGCTGTAGGAACTCCGCGGGGTCCGCCGTGCCATCGTAGCGAGGGGGCAGGTCAGGCTTGAACTTGCCTGGCCATGCGATGCCGCGTAGCTCGGGGGTGAGGGCGCGGCAGCATGCCGTGGCCACCGGCGCCTTTTGTTGGTGCTGGGCTTGTTCCTGGGGATTACCGCGCGCCGCCGCTTGGAGCAGCAGGGGTCTTGGCGTGGAGGTGCAGGGACGCAATCTTGGCGCGCCGGCGCTGGGAGCGCGCGAGCACCTTCTTGGGGATGAGGGATCTCTTGGCAGCTCCTTTCTTGCTGTGCAGGTGCCGGACGTGGAGGGTCTCGCCCTGGGTTGCGCGCCTCAGAGCCAGGGCGCATTCTTGGGGAGGAGGTGGTGGAGGCACCTCCTGATCCTCGCCTCCTGCGCGGAATGGAGGGCGAGGCAGCGAGAAGGACGGCAAGGGGGAGCCCCCTGCGGCACTGACGAGCTCGGTGATGCGGGCGAGCCAGTCCTCGTAGAGGTCGTCGACGGGGCGGTAGTGCAGGAGCTCTCTTGCCAGGAGCAGCGCGGCGTGCGCGTCCGTGGGGGCGCGACATGCGTGGGACGAGGAAGCGGCTGGAGTCAGCGACGGTGTGGCGGTGCGGCCCTCCCGCCGCACCGAAGGATGCTGGGACGAGGCCTGCTGCTCGTTCCCCGCTGGGTCGGTGGCGGCGTTGGCGGCAGGCGACGGGGAATGATGAGGGCGTCCGCCGACGGGCGCCGTCTGGGCGACGCGGGTGGCGAGAGCAGCCCGGCGCTCGGCGCGAGCCCGACGAGCGTCAGCCATGGACACGACGGAAGATCACACGCGAACAGCGGAAGAAAGATTCTGGCGCACCCCTACCTGGCGCGCCAAATGTCGGATTTCGGGTTTCGGCAGACCCTTGAGGTTCAAACACTAGGGTGCGCACAGAGATCTCTCCCCTACCGATCTACGTCCAATCTCCTCGCGTGATCTAAGCTGGAAACAACGAACAACACAAGGGACACGAGGTTTATACTGGTTCAGGCCACCGTTGTGGTGTAATACCCTACTCCAGTGTGTGGCGTGGTGGATTGCCTCAGGGGCAGATGATGAACAATACAAGGGAAGAACAGCCTCGCGAGAGGTGTTCTTGAGCTGGTGCGATGAACTGCTTGGGTGAGTTCAGTCGCCTCTCTCCCTCTCTGCTAGGGCTCTATCAGATCTCTAGATGTCTCTCGATCTCTCTATCCATCCATCCTTCTATCCCCCCTACTCTGTGGTGGCTAGCTCTATTTATAGAGGCCCTGGGCCTCTCCCCAAATAATGAGCGGGAAGGGTGCCAACAATTGGCCATTTTGAAGGGGAACATCTAGTACAAGTTATCCTGACTAAAGGTGGTCTTCGGTTGCCAAAAGCACTAGTGATGACGCCGTCTTGGGCTCCACGGTGACCTCCATCCTGCCGCTTTGCTGGTCTTGGTCTCGTTGCACCGGAATGGTAACCTTTGCCCCATGCCTTGGCATGTGCTTGCCCCGTTTGCACCAAAGGGAAAACAAGGACACTGCGCAGGCCGGCGCCCGCCTGGTCTCGATCGTCATGGCTTGCGTCACGGGCTCCTCGCGAGGTACCCCCGCCTTGATATCTCCGCCTCATCACGAGCCTGCCTGATGAGGCTGCCTTTGAGGAAGCTTCCTGTCGTCCGCACCGCGAGGCTTGGCCCCTCGGGAGGGCCTTGAGCTTGAGTTGATGAAGATGGGCCGCGCTGGGCCCCCACTTGAGCCACGCCGCAGGCAGGCAAGTCTGGGGACCCCCGTTCCCAAAACGCCGACAGTAGCCCCCAGGCCTAACGCGTGCCCGAGCTTGGCCTAGCAGGGAAACAAAGGGGCAAGCGTGAAGCACCGCGGGCCCTAATAGCCTGCGGCCTTGGGCGCCGCGTGGCGACTGATTGGACGTGGGCGTATGCGCTTCCCCACGACGCCTCGGCGACCGCATGACTTGACAAGTCCCTGCATGCAGAGAAACTGGTCATGATTACCTGCGATCGTGGTGCTCGGCGGTTGGCCTCCTCCGGCTATAAGTATGGGGCTGCGTGAGCCCCTTCATTCCATCCCTTCCTGCTGCTCCTTTCCTTCTTCTTCCTTGTTCTTGCTCCTCCTTACGCCAATGGCACCAATCCGCCGGTTTTCTGCAGAAGAGAAGGGAAAGGCCCCCCGAGAGGGTCCTGACCCACTTCCGCCGAAGAAGCGGCTGGTCCTCTGCCACCGAGATGAGGGTGCTCAGCAGGAGGCATCGAGGCCCTGGTACGAGCGGCCGCCGCCTGGGTTTCCACTACCCTTGTACGCCCGCATCGTTGGTCCTAGAGGAGAAGGCGTCGAGCGACATCGACGGTGCCGCCGTCGACGCTGGCGAGTCAGGGTGGTGCGTGTCGTTCCTCCTGGAGTCCACGCCGAGCGCTCCACTCGCGAGCTCGTGCTCCACGCCGCCATGCCTCCGAGCTCTTGGATTCTCCTTCCTCCCTCCTTCACCTTCGAGATGCCGCCGAGCGGGGCTCTGGAGCACGAATGTCACAACACAACACAGAAACAATAAACATAGCATAGCGGCATAAAATCACGGTTCATTACTGTCGGATTTCGGGTTCCGGCAGACCCTTGAGGTTCGAACACTAGGGTGCGCGTGGAGATCTCTCCCCTACCGATCTACGTCCAATCTCCTTGCGTGATCTAAGCTGGAAACAACGAACAACACAAGGGACATGAGGTTTATACTAGTTCGGGCCACCATTGTGGTGTAATACCCTACTCCAGTGTGTGGCGTGGTGGATTGCCTCAGGGGCAGATGATGAACAGTACAAGGGAAGAACAGCCTCGCGAGAGGTGTTCTTGAGCTGGTGCGATGAACTGCTTGGGTGAGTTCAGTCGCCTCTCTCCCTCTCTGCTAGGGCTCTATCAGATCTCTAGATGTCTCTCGATCTCTCTATCCATCCATCCTTCTATCCCCCCTACTCTGTGGTGGCTAGCTCTATTTATAGAGGCCCTGGGCCTCTCCCCAAATAATGAGCGGGAAGGGCGCCAACAATTGGCCATTTTGAAGGGGAACATCTAGTACAAGTTATCCTGACTAAAGGTGGTCTTCAGCTGCCAAAAGCACTGGTGATGACGCCGTCTTGGGCTCCACGGTGACTGATGTCTACTACACAACCTTCTTCTTGTAGACGTTGTTGGGCCTCCAAGTGCAGAGGTTTGTAGGACAGTAGCAAATTTCCCTCAAGTGGATGACCTAAGGTTTATCAATCCATAGGAGGCGTAGGATGAAGATGGTCTCTCTCAAGCAACCCTGCAACCAAATAACAAAGAGTCTCTTGTGTCCCCAACACACCCAATACAATGGTAAATTGTATAGGTGCACTAGTTCGGCAAAGAGATGGTGATACAACTGCAATATGGATAGTAGATAAATGTATTTGTAATCTGAAATTATAAAAACAGCAAGGTAGCAAGTGATAAAAGTGAGCGTAAACGGTATTGCAATGATAGGAAACAAGGCCTAGGGTTCATACTTTCGCTAGTGCAAGTTCCCTCAACAATACTAACATAATTGGATCACATAACTATCCCTCAACATTCAACAAAGAGTCACTCCAAAGTCACTAATAGCGGAGAACGAACGAAGAGATTATGGTAGGGTACGAAACCACCTCAAAGTTATTCTTTCCAATCAATCCGTTGGGCTATTCCTATAAGTGTCACAAACAGCCCTAGAGTTCGTACTAGAATAACACCTTAAGACACAAATCAACCAAAACCCTAATGTCACCTAGATACTCCAATGTCACCTCAAGTATCCGTTGGTATGATTATACGATTTGCGTTACACAATCTCAGATTCATCTATTCAACCAACACAAAGGACCTCAAAGAGTGCACAAAGTTTCTACCGGAGAATCACGACGAAAACGTGTGCCAACCCCTATGCATAGGTTCCCAATGTCACGAAACCCGCAAGTTGATCACCAAAACATACATCAAGTGGATCAATAGAATAACCCATTGTCACCACGGTTATCCCACGCAAGACATACATCAAGTGTTCTCAAATCTTTAAAGACTCAATCCGATAAGATTACTTCAAAGGGGAAACTCAAGTCATTACAAGAGAGTAGAGGGGGAGGAGAAACATAAGATCCAAATATAATAGCAAAGATCGCGATACATCATGATCGTATCATCTCAAGAACACGAGAGAGAGAGAGATCAAACACATAGCTACTGGTACATACCCTTAGCCCCGAGGGAGAACTACTCCCTCCTCGTCATGGAGAGCACCGGGATGATGAAGATGGCCACCGGTGAGGGATCCCCCCTCCGGCAGGGTGCCGGAACAGGGTCCGGATTGGTTTTTGGTGGCTACGGAGGCTTCTCGCGGCGGAACTCCCGATCTAATCTCCGTTCTGGAAGTTTTACGATACGTAGGTATATATGGGTGCAAGTGGTACGTCGGTGGAGCTTCGGGGGCCCCACGAGGCAGGGGGGCGCGCCCCCCACCCTCGTGGCCATCTCCCGTATCTTCTGACGTAGAGTCCAAGTATATCTGCTGGCTTTCCTTCCAATAATAACTTCTCCAGTTGATTTCGTTCCGTTTCGACTCCGTTTGATATTCCTTTTCTTCGAAACACTGAAATAGGCATAAAACAGCAAATCTGGGCTGGGCCTCCGGTTAATAGGTTAGTCCCAAAAATAATATAAAAGTGGATATTAAATCCCAATATTGCCCAAAACAATAGATAATATAGCATGGAGCAATCAAAAATTATAGATACGTTGGAGACGTATCAGTGACCTCCGTCCTGCCGCTCTGCTGGTCTTGGTCTCGTTGCACTGGAATGGTAACCTTTGCCCTATGCCTTCGCCTGTGCTTACCCCCTTTGCACCAAAGGGGAAACAAGGACACTGCGCAGGCTGGCGCCCGCCTGGTGCCCACCTGGTCTCGATCGTCATGGCTTGCGTCACGGGCTCCTCACGAGGTACCCCCGCCTTGATCTCTCCGCCTCCTCGCGAGCCTGCCTGATGAGGCTGCCTCTGAGGAAGCTTCCCGTCGTCCGCCCCGCGAGGCTTGGCCCCTCGCGAGGGTCTTGAGCTTGAGCTGATGAAGATGGGCTGTGCTGGGGCCCCACTTGAGCCACGCCGCAGGCAGGCAAGTCTGGGGACCCCCGTTCCCAGAACGCCGACAATTACACGCCCTCGTAGGGCCCCATGCTTGTTTTTTGAAATGCAAGAAGAAAGGAAAGGACGAGCAAAAGCGGCACACACAACCGCGGAAGCTCACGAGGGTCGGCTCCCAGCGCCCCCCCTCCGACTCAGCCGGAGCCCTCCTCGCGCTTCTTCGGAGCACGGTGACGGGATGACCCGCCACCATCCCCAAAGCGAGCCCGGCGGCGTGGCGGCTGGTCGTAGCCACCGCTGCTGGAGCTCTCGCTGGAGGAGGAGCCGCCACGTCCGTCACCAAGGGTGTCGTCGCGGCCATCATCAAGGCCAAGCTCGTCGTCGCTGCCATTGTCCTTGGGGCAGCACCCTGCGCGGCGACCATCTTCCCCAACTACCCTCACGTAGAGGGTCGTGACGCCGTCGTACTTGAAGTGGAGGGTGCACCTCCTGCTCAAGCCGCGCGCGCGGGCAAATGTCTGCCAGCCGCGGGCCAGGACTGCGTTGCCTACGGCGGGAACCTCCACCGTGGCCCATGAGGCCTTGCTGCAGCAGCCGTCCGCTTGCAGCCAGAAGCTGTCGAGACCCACGGCCGACAGCTCACCGGCGAAGGAGCACGGAAGCTGGAGCCAGGTGCCAGCTGGCTGCTCCGACCACACAACAAACTTCGGGAGCACCTCTGCCAAATGGAAGGGCGGCCGAGGAGGTCGGGCGACCATGGCGCACCTCCCCTCGGCGTAAGCACTGCTCCCCTAGAGCAGCCCCACTGTGGGAGGAGGCACCGATGCGGCCACCAAGGACGATGCCGGTCCCTGAAGGAGTACGTCCGCGCCCCCGAGGAGACACAGCAGGGGTCGCAGCGTGCTTACGGGGGCGGCCACGCCCCCTCTTGGGAGGTGGCGAGCCGGGACCCTCCTGGCGAACCTTCCCTTTCTCCACGGCCGAAAACCTCTTCGTCGGCGCCATGGGGTAGCGGCAAGATGGCGAAGCGAGGAGGAAAAAGAAGGAGCCATCGGCAAGAAGGAAGAGATGAGCGAGAGGGCTCCGCGCCTCTCCTCATTTATAGCCTGGGGGAGGCCAACCGTCGGCCTCCTCGATCGCGTGTAATGATGATTTTCTTCTGCATGCAGCAGGGTCTCGTCAAGTCGAACGGTTGCCGAGGGAGCATGGGGAAGTGGAGGCGCCCACGTCCCATCAATCGCCACACGTCGACCAAGGCCGCAGGAGATTGGAGCCCGTGGCGCTCCGCACTTGCCCTTTGGCTTCGCCCCGAAGCCAAGCTCGAGGATGCCTTGGGCCCGGGGGCTACTGTCGGCGTCCTGGGAACGGGGGTGCCCAGACTTGCCTGCCTACGGCCCACGAGCATGGCTCCATCAACGGCCGGGTACGACCAAGCTTCAGCAATGACAAATCAAGACTCTCGCGAGGGGCCAAGCCTCGCGAGGCATATGACACCAAGACCTCCCTGGGGGCAGCCTCACTAGGCTGGGTCCCGAGGAGCAGAGATATCTATGCATGGGGCACCTCGCGAGGTTCACTTGATGTGAGCCATGATGACCAAGGCCAGGCGGGCGCCAGCAGGCGCAGTGTACCAGTTTCCTCTTTGGTGCTAAGGAGGCAAACACAGGCGAGGAGTCCCGAGGCATCAGGCAAAGGTTTCCATATCGGTGCAACAAGACCAAAACCAGTAGGACGGAGGTCATCACGGAGCCCACAACAGCGTCACCACCAGAGCCTTTGGTAGGCGAAGACTACTTTTGTCAGGATAGCTTGTACTAGTTGTCCCCCTTCAAACTTGGCTTTTGTGGGATCCCTTCCTGCCTAAACATTTGGGAAGAGGACCAAGGCCACTATAAACAGTACCTAGCCACCACCGTGGGAGGGGAGACGGATCATTCAGGCCACCCTCACACTCACCAGCCCATCGAGCTCAAGAACACCTCACCTCCCGAGGCTGTTCATCCACTGTATTAGTTCATCCTCAGCCCCCTGAGGCAATCCACCACATAATGGAGTAGGGTATTACACCGTGAGGTGGCCCGAAGCAGTATAAACCCCTGTGTATCTTGTTCTTTGGGTTCTTCGAGCTAGGCCATGGAATCGTTGAGCGCACGAGCTGGGGAGAGAGTGCTCTTCGTGCGCACCCCAGAGTTCGAACCTCTCAAGGGTTTGCCGGAACCCGTAATCCGACATATTCTCCTTGAGCTAAGGTCACACAAACCTCGCCCAATCACTCGTGGTAAGTCTTCAGGTGACTTGCAAACCTTCACAGACCCGGTCACTCGGTGATCCACAATTTCCTCTTGGATGCTCTAGACCATGACGCCTAATCGTCTGGAGGATGCACAGTCCTCAAAGGTAACAAGTGTCGGTTCCACACAGGAACAATCTCTTCAGTGATGCTCAATCACTTTGGGTTTGTAGGTGTTTGGGTTTGGGTTTTCCTCACTTGATGATTTTCGCTCAAAGTCCTCGGAGGATGGGATGCTCTCAATTGACAAGTGTCAGTTTCTCTCGAAGTAGCCAACCAGCTAGTGGTTGTAGGGGGCAGCTATTTATAGCCTAGGGAGCAGCCCGACATGATAAGACATAAATGCCCTTCAATGATATGATCGTTATGTGGGTAGATTTTTGGGACAGCTGGTGCATAGCACAGCAACGGTCGGATATTTGAGTATCAAATTCCTTAGGGCTATCACGTTCCTCACTTGTAGACAATCCGCACTAGCGAATTCCTAACTCCTCAGTT
Organism: Triticum urartu; assembly: GCF_056163025.1. Lineage (NCBI taxonomy): Eukaryota > Viridiplantae > Streptophyta > Magnoliopsida > Poales > Poaceae > Triticum > Triticum urartu. Next base: position 253,374,062 of record NC_141877.1, read on the forward strand.
AAAACAAATTCCTCAGAGAATAGAAGATCTTCGTCTCTGTCACTGAAGAAATTGACTGAACTGTATGAGATTTCCAATGGCTTCACTCGAAAGGATTGGGTAGGTGTAGGATTTTGAGATGAGCATCACTTGTAAACTTTTCCTTAGTTTTACCTCGACCCCTTTAATAGTACGGTGTTTCCTATGACTCAAGAAGAGAAAAACGAAACAACAAAAACAAAATTGTTCACGCTTCATATTTCTCGCATGAATATTAGGTCTTCATGGTCACACTAATTTGTTCACTTTCAAAGTCTTCAAGAAAAACAAAGTCTTCAACTGAAGACATTCATTTTTAGGGGTCAACTTTCATCGTAAATATCAAACTCCTCATAGACTTATAGACCTGTGTACACTCACAAACTCATTAGTCCCTTAACCTATAAGTCTTCAATACACCAAAATCACTAAGGGGCACTAGATGCACTTACAACCCCCCTTTTTGGTGATTGATGACAATATAGGTTAGGTTTTCAATGGGTGTAAACATATGAAGTGTAAATACTGATATTGAGGAATTTGACTGCAAGATATAGAAGAACTCCCCCTGAAGATGTGCATATGTGAGGAATTTGCATTGGGTAGCAAATGCACATTGTAGAGTGGAATCATGGAGATCTCCCCCTATATCTTGTAATTCATACACGCATTTAACATATGATATGAAGAATTTGAAATGCATGATGAAATACGGTGTCTGATGTAATTCAGCATGCGTGCATTAACATACTTGAGGAAATAGCATGCAGAACAACAAAGCAAAAGTATCACACCACTACAGTACTTAAGTTTACAACTCGATCCAACAAATACTTCAGAAGAACGGGAGTTGTAACTTAGCAAAGAAAATGCCCATATAATAGACCCGCTTGAAGACTAACTCAAATTTCTCCCCCTTTGTCATCGAATGACCAAAAGAGACGAAAAATGAGGACTAATGCCCCTGAAGAATATCATCATGATGTTGATGGAGGAGCGCCAACGTTGTTGGGGTCGTCCGTTGATGTAGGGCCCGCCGCAGTGTCGTTCAAATATTTGGCTTCATCCGTCTCGCGCGATGAAGAATATGAATTGGCAACCAAGTGAGGAACTTTGACCTTCTTGAATTTCTTCGAAGGTGGCGGAGACCAGTCAAAGTCCTGCTTGAAGCCCATCTGCTTGAGATCTTCATCACCGTAGAGGTGAGACAATACAGCCCAGGTGCGTTCAAATACTTCGTGCAAGTATTAGTGGTTCTTATTCATAGTGTTTTGCGTGATTGTCATGTTCTGAAGAATTGAACCAAACTGTCGCTTGACCCACTTGTGATTGTGATCGACCTTCTGATAAAGACTAAGGAGAAGCTCACGATCAGTCATCACCCTTGGAGCAGTGGCTTGAGGAAATTGATTGGAAGCATTTACGGCAGTATCATGTGTGGCAGAGTCATCATTGGTGGGACAAGATGCAGCTTTGCGAAACTATCCATCCAATGGACAAGTGACTTCATCTATAACAGCAGCATTGCCCTTTTGATCAGCTGAGGAAATAGTCTGTTTCAGGACTTCAATTGGGGGCAAGTAGCTGAGATGTCTTTGACAATCAGCCTTATAGTTGATTGAATACCTTGATCTTATGAATCTCATGATCTAGGGAGCGTAAGGCTTCAATTCAAACGGTGAAAGAGCTACATTGGCCAAAGTCCTCATGAAGAAATCGTGGTAGTTGATAGGAATACCATGTATGATGTTGAAAAGCATATTCTTCATGATGCCAACAACCTCTTCTTCATCAGAGTTGTGGCCCTTGATAGGACTGAGGGTTTTGGTCAATATCCTGTACACTGTCATTGGCACATAGAGCAATTACTTGATGAGGAATTTGGTCCTTGGAGCTTAGCATGGCTTCAAAGGCTTCATCAGCACTTGCATCAGATGATCTGACAGTTCAGGTTCAGCATAGATGAGCCGTGCACCTTCAACGGGAGGACTGACTGGGATGGCATGAAGTAATTCAGAGGCTGATGCTTTGTAGTGAGTATTTTCTATCATCCAGTCCAATACCCATGAATTCACATCTTCAACGTTGCTAGTGATGTGCAACGTGGCATAGAATTGAAGAATGAGTTCTTCATTCTAGTCGCAGATGTCGGTGCAGAAGTTGAGCAGCCCAGCGTCATGAAGAACATTGAGGACTAGGGTGAAGCACGGTAGAGACTCCATGTCCACATGAGGAATTTGCTCATGGTCAAAGATCTTGTCTTTATAAAACTGCAGCATGGAATAGAAGCTCATTTGGCTAGCAGTCCAAATGCACTTGTGTCGAAGTCGAGTAGAATCATAAGGATTGTAGTCAGTGAAGAAAATGTGCTCAGCAAAGAAGTCATCGGCCTTGAACTTCTGCTTCGTGGAGTGAGGATTCTGTGGCTTGGGCTGAAGATTAGCAGTGGAAGTTTTCACAGCCTCTTGACGCACAACCTCTGGAGCCACAGGCTGAGGAATTTCAGGAGTAGTTTCTTCAGCAGCAGCCTTGGCCTCCATTTCTTCAGCAACATTTACATCAGCACTAGTGGCTGGAACTTCTTCAAGAATAGTGAGAAGAGAAGCTTGTCGTTCTTCAGAGCCCGTGTGAATTTCTTCAGTTTGAACAGGGACTGAGGAATCTGTTGCGGAGGGGTGTAGAGTGGTAATTGGGGTGATGACTTTCCCAGTAGTCATCATTCAGAATAGGAGTTATAGACCCAATATCCATATCTTCATCTTCATCATCTATTTCTTCAACGCCTGCCGCTTCAGCTATGAACTGAGGCATGGGCGAGGATACCAACGGGGTTGAAGGGATAACATCCACTTTGATTTCTTCATCCAACTGCTCTAACGTAGTAGCATAAGGATCTTCTTCATCTGATTCACTTGGAATCACATATTCCTCACCAAAGGGAACAATCTCCTTTGATGGCATGCTTGATATAGGAACAACATCTATGGGATTTGCATAGGAGCTTGTCAAAGTCTTCACTTTCTTCGGAGCTGAAGACTCTGAGGATGCAGATGCTTTCCTTTTCTTCATAGCTACTTGCTTTGCAGCTTTGGTTTTCTTCGCTTCTGATGTGGAAGGAAGGTTGATGCTTGTCATCTGTGCAGGAGGAGCAGAGGAAATTGGTGCAGTTTCTTTAGGCGCAACTTATGCAGTTGCCCTGGCATGTTCAATTTCTTCAGGTGCAGTAGCAGATGCTTCAACTGGCCTGGCTTGTTCTTCAGGCGCAACAGAGGTTACCCTGGCAGTTTCTTCAGCGGCTGGAATATCATCATCAGCCCTGGTGCTTTCAGAATCATCAACGGCCTAGTTTTCATCAGCTGTGCTAGCATGTTCTTTAGTAGGCCGAGCAGATGCTTCAGCCTGAGGAATTTCATGTTGCGACGAGGCTGCAACATTTGGAGCGAAGGTCTTGGTCAGCTTGAAAAATCTGACTTTGGCTCCCAGCCAATCAGCATAGTATTAGTTAAATTCATCACTGAGTCCCTTGTTTTATGTTTGCAGAGCTACAAGTTCATCAGGTGATATCTTCAGAACATTTTTCTTCAAAAAGCGCTCTTTCTTTTACTGGGCTTTCTTCACTTTCCTCCCCTGTTCAAATTTCCATTTCTCCTCATCAATGAAGGCCGTCAACACATGACTTTGGCCAGGAGTGAGGTTCAGCTCAGGTAAAGGAGTATTGGGGTCCTTGTGCCATAGATCAATGAAGTCGAGGATCAACTTTGGATCTAGCATCAGTGGCACATTGCTGCCTTTGGCTCTTGCGGCCCTTTGCTGTCTGTCTCTCATGATTTCTGCTAATTCCTCATCATCAGCTTCGTCTTCACTAGACGGCACTTGGAAGGCAACCTGCTTATTGTGAGGACTTGGCCTTGTGCCTCATCCAGTAGTGGCCTTTTTCTTCAGTAGAGTTGGGCCTGTTGAGGACTGAGGAGGAGCTGAAGAACTTGTAGATGCTCCTGAGGCAATAGAGATGCGTGTGGTCCTTTGGCAAGAGGCGAGATGCACTGGTGCCAACGACTTTGCAGCTGCAGCTGAAGGTTTTGTAACTGTGGGGACTAGAGCTGCTTGAGGAATATGCCGTGAGGGCTTTGATGAGCTTATTCGTGAGGGCATTGCCGAGGAACTAGGCTTGTGTGCAGGCTTCTTGGGCATAGCCTTCTTGAGTTTGCTAGCAGAGGCCTCAGCAGTGGCAGCAGCAGAATCTTCATTGAATTTCCTCACTGCTTCTTTGGCCATTTTGGCCAACTTGGTTTGCCACTTGGCCCATTCATCAGGAAAGTCCTCATCGCGCTTGAGGCTAGTGGGATCGGCCTTTTCTCCAGGTGCCAATGGAGGTCTTGGGAAAGGAGGGTGTAAGGCGAATTTATTCATGTATTTTGGAGTCACATATCTGTACTCCCTCCATTCACGTGCCCATCTCCTTTCGATCCTTTGAATGTGCACCTTGCGCTAATTTTTGTTCTCCTTGCCAAGTTTGGATTCATCAGGAGTACAGTATTCCTCATAAATGTCATCAGGGATCTCGAAAGTAGTATTCACTTCTGGTCTCTTGCCTCCCTTCTGAGGTATGTTGCCATCAGCCATTTTCTTCAACTGAGGATTTTGAACAATTGTATTCTCTAACGAGGTATGCAATCTGTCTTCGAGGAACGCTGAAAATGAGTTAAGTTGATGAGAACCTAGAGATTCAGCAGTGGGCATGTGTACCTATGAACAAAGTATAGGTGCGAAGAATTTGGAGAGGTCATATGTGTTCTCAGAAGTTTGTCAAAAGAATCAAGTTTGAGGAATTTGACCAGGAGTGTCTTGAGGAATTTTCACTAAGCGGTCTTTGACTTAGGTTCCAGAGTTGTATAGATTTTAAATCCACACAGTTAAGGAATATTGAAGAAAAACGTTTCTTAGGGAAACAAATCAAGAAACAGATGTAGGTGAGGTGTTTTAAGAGTGTGGAAGTTGAAGAATAAACACCTTTTGAAGATTTTGTGGACATTATCAGAATCAACAAGGGCAGTAAAAATAGATTTTATTTACCCTTGATGAAGAACACAACAAACTGGGAGTAGGAGTTGAGAAGTTTGTCCGTTCAGATCTTCCATGCCCTAACTTGGCGGCGGAAGACAACTACGGCGGCGGCGGAGTGAAGATTTCTGCGGCCGGCGCGAGTATGATAGCGACGAGGTCGAGGTAGTGAAGCTCTTCCTCACCGGCAACGATGGAAGTAGCGGCGGCGCTAGGTCATAGAACTCGAACGAGGGGAGTGAGATCGAGCGGGGTAAATGCGGTGTGAGGAGGGTGAGGGATATTTATAGCTAAGGTGAAAACCGCTCGTTCGAGGAAAATGGACGAACGAGCCCCTAACCCTTCTCATCCTAGCGACATGTGTCACCCACGTACTGTGAAGTGGAGATCGTGGGTGAATATAATAATCTCATCGTGGGATGTGGAACGGTTTGAGTGGCAAAAGCCGAAAATTTAAATAAGAATATTTTAAAGTTTTGTTCGCAAATTCTTCAGCTGACAAGGACACAGTGAAGATTTTAAACGGGTTTCAAATAGAACGCACATGAAGAATTTGTGAACAGACTGGGTTCAGTTTAGCATAGAGGGGGAAGGGTCCGATCACATTCACTTAGCAGAAAAGTCACTTGAAGAATTAGCAATAAGTGAATGCTATAGAGGACAAAAAATTCAAATATATATATATATATAGTCAATGAAGAACAAAGTCGGAAAGAGTGACGACTTGCAATTTGAAGAATTTGAACAACCGAGGAATTTAAAAAATTGAAGAAAAACTCAAATTGAAGATTTTCAACTTTTGTTGGTGGCGTGACCCACCATATAAGAATGATGATTTCAGACACCACGTACAATTGTCGTAGGGCTCCGAGAATCAAATTCTTCATTAATTTCTTCACACTTAGAGGGTTAGTCTTCATTGATTGAACAAAAATGTTACTTCGTGTGTTGCACATCTATGTAATCAATTTTGCATAAGTGTTAGGATGTATGTCTTTTTCAAAGAACATTAGAAGATTCTAAGATATTTAGATAAAACCACAACTTGCTACATCTCTTCTCATCCAAGGGCTTTGTGAAGATATCGGTTAGCTATTCTCAGTCTTCACGTGGTCGATAGAGATGTCGCCCTTCAACACATTGATGCGGAGCATCCCAAGGCCATCCCCATGGACCCAACTACATCTCCTATGACCCCTCTTGGACCCATGACACGAGCACGTGCAAGAGCCCTTGAAACCGAGGTGACATCTCTCCTCTCACATTTCCACTTTGATGCACATGAGACATGGCTACTACCTCATACGGACACTTTGTGCATTCTCAGGTATCATGGAGAAGAAGAGGAGGAAGATGGAAGTGAAGACGGAGACGAAGAAGAAAAACTGCTCAAAATCTCCAGGCTCCGGACGACCGACGAACCCCGGACGTCCGACGACCTCCAGGCTCCGGACGTCCGGCCTACTCTGGACGACAGACACTACCACACCCGAGCCAAAACAGACAACATCCGACGCCACCCGGACGACCGATGCTCCTCGGACGACCGACCCTGACCGGACGGCCGACCGAAGACCACCTGAGCCGAAAGTACGGACGTCCGGACCCTCGCGAGCCTCGGGACGACCGGTGACTCCCGGACGTCCGACGCATGTGCACCGTTTCGTGTTGGGCCGCATCCCATGTACCCTTTCGCCCCCCTCTTTTGTACTAAGACTACATATACTCCTCCTCGTCCAACTTTCTAGGGTTAGCATTAGTTTAGCTCATTTGAGAGATAGAGCATTGCTCATCCACATCGGATCTACTCCTCGAGAGAGACCGCGGCCTCTTCGGAGAAGATCCCTTTGGATTCAAGACCTCCTCGCGGAGAAGAACATCAAGACCTCCTCACGGAGAAGACCGGCTACCCTTGTATCATCCGCAGTTGATCATGTACCGTGTGAACTCTTATGTATCCGAGGATCTAGCACATGCGTGACTATCTTGTGTTGGTTTAGTGATTCTCCCATGTTTTCCCTTGTGTTTCCCATCGTTTCCCCCTTGCGTTCTTCGTGTTCATCACGGGATCCGCTCCTTTCGTGAAAGATCGGGCGATTAGGGTTCTACCCTACATCATCTTGGTATCATGAGCCACGTTGATCACGATTTCGAAGCCTCCCCGTTGTGTTGCTAGCCTTGTTTTGTTGTTTTTCGTCCTAATTCTAAAATTTCTCCAGAAAAATAGCCCCAAATTTTTTTTTGTGATTTGTTAGTGTGTTGAGATTTTGTTGGTTTGGATCCATGGATTTGCTTTGTTTTGAGTGGATCTTGCTTTTGCCCCCTTCCCCTCACCCTTTCCATCCACAAAATCCTTCGGATTTGACGATTTCCCACATCCCCATCACGAACACGTGCAGTTCATCCCGTGCCCGAAATTCGCCCAGGCACCGGACGTCCGACCCAGCCCAGACGTCCGACGACCGGACGACCGGCCCAGCCCGGACGTCCGACTGGCCCTGACGAAACTGAATTTTTTTCAGTGAAGTCACCACCACCGCCCCACATTTCCGCATGCGGACTCCCACCACCGATACACCATCACCACTTCCGCACACCACCACCATTTGGACCGTTTCGCACTACGACACGTGTTGCCACTTCGAGCTTTGAGAATTTGAGTTGCGGTTCCGTATCCTTTCGTGTTTCGGCTACCTAGGTACGGTTCGACATCAACATCGCCGCCGCTCATCTTTGCCACGGACGCGTCATCAACACCGACCACCTCGACTACATCTTGGTATTCGGTCCACCATTTTGACACCATACCGTAAGCAAGAACGGTAACCTCGTCTTGGTATTGGACATATCACTCTTGCCATTACATTGATAGCCATCATAGCCTTACTCCTTTGTGTCGCTTACCCATCGAGACTAGCCATTGAGTATTGCTGGCAATGAGACTTGTGCACATTAGTGATCATACTTCCCATAGCATACATACATCATTGTTACATATATTGGTATCATCTCTTGTGTCACAAAGTTGTCTTCGCATACACAATTGCTATCTTGGTTCATCAAGCATCGCATAAGAAAAGAGATCCAACATCAAAGAGCCAAACAAGCTTTTAAGAAAAGAGGAAAGATAAGCAAAGAGCTTTTAAGCAAGAACCATAGAATCATACAACATTAAGATTGTCATACTCGATCATCTTGAATCATATCATAGAAACACCTTGCATAAAGCATACTTGGGATAGAAGTCGTTGCATTTTTGCTAAGTAGGTTGTGCACAAGTTCTTGTATCCGCCTATTGTGCAATCGTGCTAGCGTCTCTCTAGTGTTGCGCAACAAGAGCATTTTTGTGGATTCCACATTTTGGCTCATCCTTGGTTGCCCAACCCCACTTATCTTTTTGCGTGTGTGTTTCCGTGTACCTTATATGCTTCGTCTACTTGTTACATTGCATCTTGCGAATCTTTTCCAACATTATTGAAGCTCACTTACAATTGCATGAAATTTTGTGCCACCATCCTAACCAAGCTCCACCAAAAGATTTTACTTATGTAGGTGTGAGAAACCGACAAGAACTAGTACCAATTGTGCTATTTCCTTGTCCTACATTGGAGTGATTATCGATCCACTTTCAACTTCGGTCAAGGTACATTTGGTATTCGTTCTTATCTTTCTACCACTCACATTGTTTATCTTGGAATGATGGATAGGCCAAGCACTTCTACCAACCCACTCTTCATTGAGCACGACACCGACATGAACTCCTACGTCACCAAGAGTCACCTCTTTGGTGCACAACGTGCTTTGCATCAAGAGCAACAAGCCATGAGTGAACGCATCGACAACCTCGCCGCCGACTTGCGACTATCCGAGCAACGTACAAGGGACAACTTCGACCACAAGCTCGACGATCACAAGCAAGAGAATGACGCAAGGATGGACGAAATTCGCGCTTTGTTGCTCAACCGCTCTTCTTCCACTTCATCCTCATCAAGAAGGACCCGCTCAAGTAGACACTCCGAATTTACCCTCTCCGGCTCAAGTACACAGACTTCGAACACTCTATGCCATGCCGCGCGCAACGATCGCCAAGAAAGTCTCAATCATCTACGCGAAACTGCCTCTCAAGAGCGCCCACAACGTCAAACTCAAGAGGCCTTTGCGCTAGCACAAGAACGGCAACGCCAAGGCCAACATGAAGAGGAAGAGCGAGCGCGTCTACACCAAGTTGCAAAAGATGCTGAGGCACAACGCCAAGAAGAACAACTCCGTGAAGCTCAAGCACTTGCGGCGCAACAAGCCTCCAAGATTCAAGTCGAGTCGTAGCCGACCGAGGCCGACAAGCTCGTGAACAAGAAGAAGCACTTCATGAAGAAATTCAAGAACGAAGATTTCAAGCTCGCGTGCATCGTCAAGAACCTCCTCGAGCTTGACAAGCTCCTCCACAAGCTCGCCAAGAACATCAAGTTCATCAAGAGAATGACGACATTGGAAATCCTCCACGACAAGAGCAACACGAGGTTGACAACCCTCCTCACCAAGAGCGACACGAGCTTGACAACCATCGATAACATGGACGTCATCATCCATGACCCCAACACAATGAAGAACAACGCTACGAAAAGCTCAAGTTCACCATGCCCAAGTTCAATGGAAGCAACGATCCCGAAGAGTACCTTTCATGGGCATTGAAGGTCGACAAAATCTTCCGTTTGCACAACTATGAAGAAGAGAAGAAGATCGCGATGGCATCCCTTGAGTTCCAAGACTATGTCCTCATTTGGTGGGAACAAGTCATAGAGCGCCGAGAGGCAAGAGGTGAACCACCCATCACTACTTGGGCGAAAATGAAGGATGTCATGAGAGCACGTTTTGTGCCCACCTAGTACAACCGTGGCCTCTTCAAGAAACTCCAACTACTCAAGCAAGGAACCAAGAGCGTTGAAGAGTACTACAAGGAGATGGAGATTTCCATGATACGAGCCAATGTCACGGAAGATGATGAGCAAACTATGGCACATTTCCTGAATGGACTCAACCATCCTATCAAGAAGATCGCCGACTTCCAACCATACTCGAATCTCACCGAGCTAGTGCATCAAGCTACCAAAGCGAAACGCCAAGTGCAAGATGATTTCAAGTATGCCAAGTTCTCTTCCAAGACATACGGCTTCTCCAACAACCAAGCTTCAACGACTACAACACCGACTACCAAGCCTTCTACTAGCACCATCGACAAGTCAAGTTCCAAGAAAGCTTCGTCAACTCCAAGTCATTCTCCTATTACGAGCAACTTCAAGCCGAGAGCTTCGTCATCATCCACTCCAACCGATGAGACCGTCAAGACAAGTTTCTTCAAATGCTTCACATGCGGAGGCCGAGGCCACAAGTCCTATGAGTGCACCAACAAGCGGACCATGATCCTCAACGACGATGGCACTTACGTCTCAATGAGTGAAGAAGAAATGGACGCCATCGAGCAAGTCGCCATGCACCGGCAAGTGAACAATGAAGAGGAACAAGTCTTTTGCGATGAAGATTCAAGTCCCGCCCTTGTTGTCTCCAAGGTCTTGACTCTCCAACATCACCAAGAAGAAGACCAATGATGCCACATATCCACACCAAGGCCGGATCAATGGACGATCCATCAAAGTCATCATCGATGGAGAGAGTTGTCATAATCTCGCAAGTGAAGAACTTTGCTCCAAGCTCCAATTGCCCAAGACGAAGCATCCACATCCATACAAAGTGCAATGGCTTAGCGACTCCGGCACCATCCAAGTCGAGCACCGAGTACAAGTCTCCTTTAAAATTGACGCCTACGAAGACACCTTGGAGTGCGACGTCATTCCAGTGACCGTTTTCCATCTTCTCCTTAGACGCCCATGGCAATTTGATAGAGGAGTCATCCACAACGGCCGAACGAACCACTACATCTTCAGGATGAAGGGCAAGGAGTACGTCCTCCGTACAATGTCGCCAAGTCAAGTGATCGCTGACAAGCAAGACACCCATCGTGGAGATCATAGTGAGAGAGTGAGCCACCAAAACGAGAGTGAGCGCCACAAGCCTAAATCGAACACCTCAATGATGAGCGAAAAGAAGAACCTAGTCCTATTTGCCACCAAAAGCGAGATAAGAGGAGTGTGTGAGAACCCATCTAGTGTCCTACACTACGTCATTGTGTGCAAGGACAATGCACCACAAACTAACACTTCTCACACTCTTCCTCCAGTGTTGTCTTCTCTTTTGCAGGAATTTCATGACGTTTTCCCCGACGAGCTACCTTCGGGACTACCTCCACTACGAGGCATTGAGCACCGCATCGACCTCATCCCCGGAGCACCACTTCTGAACAAAGCTCTCTACCGCGTCAACCCCGAAGAAAAGAAAGAAATACAAAGGCAAGTAAAGCATCTCATAGACCATGGACATGTGCGTGAAAGTTTGAGCCCTTATGCCGTCCTGGTCATTCTCGTGCCAAAACGAGACGGTAGCTTTCGCATGTGCTGTGAATGTAGACCTATCATGATGGGGACATCAATACCATTGTTACACCCACAGCCCCTGCTGCTATACATACTTGACCAATTACTAGATCTCGCGCACGCCAATTGAATTATCAGGTACTTTCGTTTCTTGGTAACGATTCTAATGTTCAGGAGAATATGATGCTGCCTAAATTGGATACATTTGTTTTGATTACAAATGAAGGGCCTAGCTTGGACAAGAAATATGAACCTTGGAGCAAGTTGAAGCATGGAGATGATGGCATGCGCAAGGGGATCAAGAACGGAGTTACAAGTGATGATTTCAAGACTTTGAAGCCACCATAAGGAGTGCATGAAGCCTTGGACGAAATATACAAGATGCCACTTCATAAATTTCGTTCGGAGGCTATTTTAGGTGCCGCGTCACCTTATTATTGGGCCAGGCCCATGTATTTTCGAAATACTTAAGTATAGGCTGTTTTTAGAGTCCGTATGTGTGGGGAAACAAGAATTAGGGTTGGTTTCGGACCCCTCCTCCAAGGTCCATGAAATCCACCCCCTCTTCCTCCATATATACAACCCTTAGGGCGTCGTTTAGGCTTTGGGTTTTGTTTAGATTAAAGTTCGCCATAGCTGCAACTTCACATACTTCGTTTGTGTTCAACGACCAGACAAATGCGTCACAGAACCCCACCTTGATCAATAAAGCTTTCATCTTATATTCGCAATATCTAGATTGCAATCTTAGTTTCTTGCTTGTTCTTCGTTTGCCTGCAGGAAACAGATCTTCGTGGTCAGGTTGATCGTGCTCCGGCGTGGTCAATAATCTCTCGGAGTTGGTTTAGTGATTGTTAAGGCGCGACGTCCTCACATGTCCGTAGTCAGATCGTCAAAGTCGATTGCCTCCAAAACGATAGCCACCATCTCATCGAAAGACGGGACACCTTTGCCTCTATCATATCAATGCCATCACCGTTCGATATAGGTATCCCATTCCACGCCTTGACGATATGCTTGATGAACTTAGTGGTGCCACTATCTTTTCTAAAATTGATCTCAAGAGTGGTTACTGTCAAATCCGCATACAAGAGGGTGATGAATGGAAAACCGCTTTCAAAACAAAGTTTGTCTTGCATGAGTGGCTAGTCATGCCTATGGGTCTCTCGGAAGTACCGGGTACTTTTATGCGTCTTATGAATCATGTCATTCGCCCTTACATTGGTATATTTGTTGTGGTCTACTTTGATGATATCCTTGTTTTTAGCAAATCTCTTAAAGATCATGTCACCCATGTTCGAACCATTTTGCAAACTCTTCGAAAAGAGCAACTCTATGCTAATATGGAGAAATGCCTTTTTGGCGCTGATAAGCTCCTTTTCTTGGGTTTTTTTGTTTCTTCTAAGGGTGTTGATGTTGACGAGTCCAAGATCCATGCTATTAAGACTTGGCCACAACCAACCGATTTGCAACAAGTGCGTAGTTTTCTTGGCCTTGCGGGTTTCTATCGTCGCTTTGTGAAGGATTTTAGCACCATTGCTTCGCCTTTGCATGCTTTGAGCAAGAAGAATGTGCCTTTTGTTTGGGGACCATCCCAAGATACCGCATTCAATGAGCTTAAGAATTTGCTTACTCATGCTCCCGTGCTTGCTTTGCCCAACTTCGGCAAGCCTTTTGAGATTCATTGCGATGCTAGTGGTAATGGCATAGGAGGTGTGTTAACGCAAGAGAAGCGCCCCATAGCTTACTTTAGTGAGAAACTCTCCAGCGCGCAACTCAATTACCCCATCTATGACAAAGAGCTATATGCTTTAGTCCATGTTTTGCATGAATGGGAACACTATCTTCGCCCACATGAGTTTATCATTCATACCGATCATGAAACGCTCAAGTATCTTAAGGGCCAAACCAAGTTGAACAAGCGTCATGCTAAATGGAGTGAATTTATTGAGTCTTTTACTTATGTCATCAAGTGCATTAAGGGCAAAGAAACATTGTGGCAGATGCACTTTCTCGCATATGCATGCTTGTTACTCAACTTGAATTGGATGTCATTGGTTTTGAGCATATCAAAGACTTGTATGAGCATGATCCTACTTTTGCTACTCCTTATGCCAAGTGTTTGTCGCACACCTCTTGGGAACGCTATTACATCAAAGATGGATACCTTATGAGAGCTAACAAACTTTGCATCCCCGAGTCTTCTCTTCGTTTGTTGCTTTTGCAAGAATCTCATGGAGGAGGCTTAATGGGACACTTTGATAGGGGCAAAGGTGTCCCGTCTTTCGATGAGATGGTGGCTATCGTTTTGGAGGAAGTCGACTTTGACGATCCGACTACGAACGTGCGAGGACGTCGCGCCTTAGCAATCGCTAAACCAACTCCGAGAGGCTATTGACCACGCCGAAGCACGATCAACCTAACCACGAAGGTCTATTTCCTGCAGGAAAACGAAGAATAAGCAAGAAACTAAGATTGCAATCTGGATATTCCGAATATAAGAAGAAAGCTTTATTGATCAAAGGTGGGGTTCTGTGACGTCTTGGTCTGGTCGTGGGACACAAACGGAGTACGCGAAGTTGCAGCTATGGTGAACTTTTAATCTAAACAAAACCCAAAGTCTAAACGACGCCCTAAGGGCTGTATATATGGAGGAAAATGGGGGAATTTCGTGGCCCATGGAGGAGGGGTCCGAAATCAACCCAAACTCTTGTTTCCCCACACATACGGACTCTAAAAACAGCCTATACTTAAGTATTTCGAAAATACATGGGCCTGGCCCAATAATAAGGTGACGCAACACCTAGAATAGCCTCTGGATGAAATTTATGAAGTGGCATCTTGTATATTTCGTCCAAGGCTTCATGCACTCCTTATGGTGGCTTCAAAGTCCTGAAATCATCACTTGTAACTCCGTTCTTGATCCCCTTGCGCATGCCATCATCTCCATGCTTGGTGTTGCTCCAGTGTTCATCCCTCTTATCCGTGCCAGGCCCTTCATTTCTAAGCAAAACAAATGTATCCAATTTAGGCAGCATCATATTCTCATGAACATTATAATCATTACCAAGAAACGAAAGTACCTGATAATTTAATTGGCGTGCGCGAGCTCTAGTAATTGGTCCAGTATGTATAGCAGCAGGGGTTGTGGGTGTAACAATGGTATTGATTTCCTCATCATCCTCCCCTTCTTGAAATGAAGTCGTCCTCGACGGAAGCTCATCTTCCTGACCCAAGTAAGGCTTCAAATCTGCAATGTTAAAAGTGGGACTAACCCCAAAATCTACAGGCAGCTCAAGTTTATATGCATTATCATTTATTTTCTCTAACACCTTAAAAGGACCATCAACATGTGGCATTAGCTTTGATTTGCGCAAAGTAGGAAATCTATCCTTACGCAAATGTAACCAAACAAGATCTCCAGGTGCAAAGACAACATGTTTTCTACCCTTATCTCTAGCATGTTTATATTTAGCATTCATACGCTCAATGTTTTCCTTAGTTAACTCATGCATTTTTAAAATCAATTCAGCACGTTCTTTAGCATCAAAATTAACCTTCTGCGAAGATGGAAGAGGCAACAAATCAATAGGTGCATGAGGTAGGAAACCATACACAATTTCGAAAGGGCACATCTTAGTAGTAGAATGCAATGAACGATTATAAGCAAATTCAATATGAGGCAAGCATTCTTCCCACATTTTCTTATTATTCTTTAAAACAGCCCTAAGCATAGTAGACAATGTTCGATTGACTACTTCAGTTTGTCCATCAGATTGGGGGTGACAAGTAGTACTAAAAAGCAATTTAGTCCCCAACTTAGCCCATAAACATCTCCAAAAGTGGCTAAGAAATTTAGTATCACGATCTGAAACAATAGTATTTGGCACACCATGCAAGCGAATAATTTCACGAAAGAACAAATCAGCAACATTAACAACATCATCGCTTTTATGACATGGTATAAAGTGTGCCATTTTCGAGAACCTATCCACCACAACAAATATGCTATCCCTTCCCTTCTTTGTTCGAGGTAAACCTAAAACAAAGTCCATAGATATCCTCCCAAGGAACAGTAGGTACAGGAAAAGGCATATATAAACCATGAGGATTGAGTCGTGACTTAGCTTTTTGACACGTAGTGCAGTGAGCAACAAAACGCTCAACATCCCGTCTCATCTTTGGCCAACAGAAATGTGTAGCAAGTATATCCTCCGTCTTCTTGACGCCAAAGTGTCCCGTTAATCCTCCTCCATGCGCCTCCTGCAACAACAAAAGATGAACGGAGCTAGCTGGAATGCATAGCTTGTTAGCACGAAACACAAATCCATCATTAAGAACGAACTTGTTCCAAGTTCTCGCTTCCTTGCAATTCTGCAATACATCTTCAAATTCAGCCTCATGCACATATTGATCTTTGATGGTCTCCAAACCAACTATTTTAAAGTCAAGTTGTGAAAGTATAGTATAATGACGAGACAATGCATCAACAATAACA
Organism: Triticum urartu; assembly: GCF_056163025.1. Classification (NCBI taxonomy): domain Eukaryota; kingdom Viridiplantae; phylum Streptophyta; class Magnoliopsida; order Poales; family Poaceae; genus Triticum; species Triticum urartu. Next base: position 253,390,124 of record NC_141877.1, read on the forward strand.
TTTTCTTTACCCTTCTTGTGTTTAATGACATAAGGGAAAGTCTCAATGAATTCAACCCATTTAGCATGTCTACAGTTCAGTTTTGCTTGACTTTTAATGTGTTTCAAAGATTCATGATCAGAATGTATAACAAATTCCTTGGGCCATAAATAATGTTGCCATGTTTCTAAGGTCTGAACAAGAGCATATAATTCTTTATCATAAGTAGAATAGTTCAGACTAGGTCCACTCAATTTTTCAGAAAAATATGCAACAGGTTTGCCATCTTGTAATAACACACCTCCTAATCCAATTCCACTAGCATCACATTCAAGCTCAAAAGTCTTATTAAAATCAAGAAGTTGGAGTAAAGGAGCATGTGTCAACTTATCTTTCAATACCATGAAGGCTTCTTCCTGTGCGGTACCCCAAACAAAAGGCACATCCTTCTTTGTAAGCTCGTTGAGAGGTGCAGCAATGGTGCTGAAATCTCTCACAAAACGCCTACAGAAACCAGCGAGGCCAAGAAAACTCCTCACTTGTGTGACCGTTTTGGGCCGCGGCCAACTCTCAATAGCTTCAATCTTGGCTTTATCAACTTCAATTCCCTGTGGAGTAACAACATAGCCAAGAAAAGATACTCGATCGATGCAGAAGGTGCACTTCCCAAGGTTACCAAACAAACGTGCATCACGTAGAGTAATAAAAACAGCACGTAGATGTTCCAAATGTTCCTCCAAAGATTTGCTATAAATCAATATATCATCAAAATAGACTACCACAAATCGTCCAATGAAAGCACGTAAAACTTCGTTCATTAGTCTCATGAAAGTACTAGGTGCATTAGTTAACCCAAAAGGCATGACTAACCACTCATGTAAAACAAACTTAGTTTTAAATGCCGTTTTCCATTCATCTCCCAATTTCATACGAATTTGATGGTATCCACTACGCAAATCAACTTTGGAGAAAATTGTAGAGCCACTCAATTCATCGAGCATATCATCTAGCCTAGGAATAGGATGACGATAACGAATAGTAATATTATTAATGCCTCTACAATCAACACACATACGCGACGTACCATCCTTTTTAGGCACTAGTATAATAGGAACATCACAAGGACTAAGAGATTTGCGTATGTAACCTTTCTCGAGCAGCTCCTGTACTTGACGCATAATCTCCTTCGTCTCCTCTGGATTGGTATGGTATGGTGCACGGTTGGGTAGCGATGCACCGGGAATTAAGTCAATTTGATGCTCAATCCCTCGAATAGGTGGTAATCCTGGTGGCACGTCTTGTGGGAAGACATCAGCGAACTCCTGCAAAATGTTAGTGACGGCAGGGGGCAAAGAGGAAGGCACGTCCTCGAATGAAAATAATGCCTCTTCGCACACAAAAGCATAGCAAACAGATTTGCTGAAATCTAGCTCATCAATATCAGATTTTGTGGCAAGTAAACATGCACTTTTCAATTTAATTTCAGAAGCAACACTAGATGGTTTATTATTAGGTTTCATTTGTTGCTCAAATTCTTTTGCCATAATTTAATTTTCACTCTTATTTTTCTCCTGTTTTGCTTTATTAGCTCTATTAATATCATCTTTCAAAATGGATTCAGGAGTCATAAGAAGCAATGTAATATGGCTATCCTTATGAACAAGAGTATACTGATTATTTCTACCATGGTGTACAGAATTTTTATCAAATTTCCATGGTCTACCAAGTAATAAGGAACATGCTTGCATGGGTACCACATCACAATCAACATAATCAGCATATGAAGAGATACTAAAATGCACACGAATAGTACGTGTTACCTTAACTTAGTCGTTGTTATTGAACCATTGGATGTAGTAAGGATGTGGATGTGGTCTTGTGGCGAGAGATAGCTTCTCCACCATCTCCATGCTAGCCAAGTTGTTGCAGCTCCCTCCATCTATGATGACACGAACAAAACGTTCCTTCACAACTCCCTTTGTACGGAACAAATTATGCCTCTGATTTTGCTCAGCTTGTGTAACCTGCACACTCAAAACACGTTGAGCAACTAAACATTCATACCTGTCAGCATCTTCAGCAGCCATGTATTGCGTCTCATGATCAGAATCATCTCCAACATGTTCTTCATGTGTAATAAGAGCTAAAGTCTCCTCATCATAGTCACTAGCGGACTCATACCCACCATCCTCAGTAGCAATCATCACACGCTGAGATTTGCATTCTCTCGCAAAATTTCCTCTTCCCTTACAACGATGACAAATAATATCACTTGTGTGCCCTGTTGATGCCATGGAAGAAGAAGAGCTCTGCGCAGGCCCGGCAGGTGTGCTCTTGGTAGATAGTGGTGGTTGTGCCGGCTTTCTTGTATCACAGCTGGAGGTGGCACCTGATGGAGGTGCTGGTGTAGTGGAGGTAGTGGATGCACGTGGTGTCCATGATGAAGATCGACCTGCAGAAAAGTTAGTTCGCGCCAATGCCTGTCGATCCTGCACTTCATGTTTAGCTTTACAAGCAAGATGGAATAAACGAGTGATATTAGTATACTCCTTATACTCTAGAATGGTCTGAATCTCTCTATTTAATCCACCCATAAAACGTGCAAGGATAGCTTCATTCTCCTCAACAATACCACATCTAATCATGCCAGTTTGTAATTCCTGATAATATTCTTCTACAGAATTTTTTCCTTGTCTTAAACGCTGCAATTTTTGAAGTAATTCACATTGATAATATGGTGGAACCCAACGAGTATGCATAGCAGTTTTCAAAGCAGCCCAAGTAGCTGGAATAGGATATAATCTACAATGTTCAGACCACCAAACACATGCAAAGCTAGTGAAAGCACAAACAGCAGCAGAACATGTCTCTCCTCAGGATATTGTAAACATGTAAATCGTTGTTCAGTTTCTAACTCCCAAGTAAGATATATATCAGGAACATATCTACCCTCAAATGGTGGAATGTTCAATTTCAGTTTAGGGAGATGGTCATGATCACGTACCTGAGGTGGTTGTGCAGCCCTACCATTGCGATGATATGCATGAGGATGACCTGGTGGCAGTGGTGCTGGTGGTTGCACATAGTTTTGATTTTGATCAACCTCATCCTCGTATGGTCCTCCACCTCTGCAGTAGCAGCAGGAGCTACAGAAGCATCAACAGAGGCACCAGAATTTTGACCAGGCTCAAGGGGAATGCGCAGTGCCCGTCCCACTTGATTTGGAAGGCGATGTTGTTGTTGTAGATGTGCGTTAGGTGCAGCTGGTGGTGGTGGTGGAAGACGCGCAAGCAATTCATTAAACTTGTTATCGAGCTTTGTTTCGAACGTTTTCTCCATGCCATCTATCTTCTCCATGGCCTCTTCAAATCTGTTTAGCACATCTTGCACCTTTCCACTCATCATTTGCTGAAATTTATCATGTTGCTCTTTGTTCATCATGTTCTCCCAATCTGTCTCATCGGCTTGTGATCCTGCCATGGTTAGCAGCAATAGAAACACACAAGAATATGATCCTACAGACTACTAGGAAGTGGTGGTGGTGGTGGTGTAATGTACAGTCACAAATCCGTCAAGCGAATCTCAAATTCTTACCAGTTCTTACCAAGCAATAGGCGGTGATCGGCAACCGTCGTAATCAAAACTCTCAAAGCTTGGATAGAGCGATTACCAGGGAGAGTCAATCGCACGACGTAGATGTATGTGGAGCTGGGAAGGCTTATAATATGGTAGCAAAAAGTGTCAGCAATAATCAATTCAGAGATGCAAAGTTGAATAAACGCTCGACGACGGTACTGTGCTGGTCCTAGGCTAGACCGTGCTAGAGACGCGAGCATAGAACACTAACAAAATCACGGCGCTGCACGTAAACAAGGGAAAAGCACACTCTGGAATTTTGTTTTTTTCGCTTTGTTTTTTTGGCGCCCCTCTTTTTTTTGCGCTCCTCTTTTTTTGCGAAATTTCACTATAATGGCGAGTGTCTCAAAACTCTTTCCTCGTCAAACTAACAGGATGGGCACAATTTTTTTTGACTCTTTTTTCAAAATCAGGGCAGCGACGACGAAAAAATGCGACAAAAAATCACTATGATGGCGAGTGTCTCAAAACGGTCCATGGGACCTAAAAAATACTTTTGGTCACCGAAATTTTGGCCTAAAAACTGCCCGGAGGTCTCCAGACTCTTTTTTTTCTCGAGACCTACTCAGGAAAGGAAACACAAAACAAAAACTAGATGGATCTCGAAAACAAACCTAATATGAAAAGAACTCGGATTGGTGGTGGACAGGCAGATGTATATGTGGACTCGGATTGGTGGTGGACAGGCGGTTGTATATGTGGACTCGGATTAGTGGTGGACAGACAGATGTATATGTGGACTCGGATTAGTGGTTGACAGGCGGATGTATATGTGGACTCGGATTGGTGGTGGACAGGCGGATGTATATGGCAACGGTAAGGAATATGTTGGTGGTGGTTGTATATGGTTGGAACGATGACGATGGTGCGGCGGTGACATGACGACTTATGACCAGAACTTGGAACTCTAAAAGACTAGACTATAAGACCAACAACTAGACACGACGACGCAACCGCAAATTCAACAAAGCAAAATACTGAAAAGACTATGCAAAGGCTCAGACTGGTTTGGATATGATGAACTAACCCTATTTTTTGGCTTTTTCGTGGACTATAGGTATGAAGAACAGACTCGATCTAAACTACGAAAAGCTGTAAAATCTCACTAAGCAACCTGGAAATCTGATACCACTTGATAGGGGCAAAGGTGTCCCGTCTTTCGATGAGACGGTGGCTATCGTTTTGGAGGAAGTCGACTTTGACGATCCGACTACGAACATGCGAGGACGTCGCCCCTTAGCAATCGCTAAACCAACTCCGACAAGTTATTGACCATGCTGGAGCACGATCAACCTGACCACGAAGGTCTATTTCCTGTAGGCAAACGAAGACAAGCAAGAAACTAAGATTGCAATCTGGATATTGCGAATATAAGAAGAAAGCTTTATTGATCAAAGGTGGGGTTCTGTGACGTCTTGGTCTGGTCGTTGGACACAAACGAAGTACGCGAAGTTGCAGCTATGGCGAACTTTTAATCTAAACAAAACCCAAAGTCTAAACGACGCCCTAAGGGCTGTATATATGGAGGAAAAGGGGGGAATTTCGTTGCCCTTGGAGAATCAACCCTAACTCTTGTTTCCCCACACATACGGACTCTAAAAACAGCCTATACTTAAGTATTTCAAAAATACATGGGCCTGGCTCAATAATAAGGTGATGCAGCACCTAGAATAGCCTCTAGACGAAATTTATGAAGTGGCATCTTGTATATTTCATCCAAGGCTTCATGCACTCCTTATGGTGGCTTCAAAGTCCTGAAATCATCACTTGTGACTCCGTTCTTGATCCCCTTGCGCATGCCATCATCTCCATGCTTGGTCTTGCTCCAGTGTTCATCCTGCTTATCCGTGACAGGCCCTTCATTTGTAAGCAAAACAAATGTATGCAATTTAGGTAGCATCAAATTCTCATGAACATTAGAATCATTACCAAGAAAGGAAAGTACCTGATAATTTAATTGGCGTGCGCGAGATCTAGTAATTGGTCCAGTATGTATAGCAGCAGGGGCTGTGGGTGTAACAATGGTATTGATGTCCTCATCACACTTTGTACGAGACAAGACATTTGCTACGCTCTCGAAGAACTACTTTTGGCCAAAGATGTTTCGCGACGTCAATCGCTTCACCAACCATTGCTCTACATGTCGCAAAGCTAAGTCCAAAGCTCAATCTCATGGCCTTTATATGCCCCTACCAATTCCATATCAACCATGGGAAGACATTAGCATGGACTTTGTACTTGGTTTGCCTAGGACTAGAAATGGGAAGGATTCGGTATTTGTCGTTGTGGACCGTTTCTCCAAAATGGCACATTTTATTCCTTGCAACAAGATAGACAATGCTTCAAATGTTGCTAATCTCTTTTGTAGGGAAATATTGCGTCTACATGGAGTGCCAAAGACTATCATCTCGGACCGCGATGTCAAGTTCCTTAGCTACTTTTGGAAGACCCTATGTGCCAAGCTCGGAATCAAGCTACTTTTCTCCACGGCATACCATCCACAAACCGACGGCCAAACGGAAGTTACCAACCGCACACTCTCCGCTCTACTTCGAGTACTCATCAAGAAGAACATCAAGGTGTGGGAGGAGTGCCTACCTATCACCGACTTCGCCTACAACTGAGCAAGACACTCAACAACCGGCAAGTCCCCCTTCGAGGTCGTCTACGGGTTCAACCCTTTGTCCCCTTTGGACATTCTCCCTCTACCACTCCAAGAGCGCATCAATTTGGATGCAAGTGCACGTGTGACACATCTCAAGAAGGTGCATGAAGATACAAGAAACACCATCGAGTGCCAAGTTCAACGCCTTGCGACCAAGCTCAACTTCAACACGCAACCTATGGTCTTCAACATTGGTGATCTCGTGTGGCTACACCTTCGCAAGGATCGCTTTCCACAAGAACGCAAATCCAAGCTTCGACCACGAGCGGATGGACCCTTCAAGATGCTTGCACAATACAACGACAACGCTTACAAGATCGACCTCCCACGCGACAAGTACAACGTGAGCGACATGTTCAACATCAAAGATCTGTCTCCCTTCCATGGTGATGAAGAATTTGATCTGAGGACGGATCTTCCACAAGGGAGGGGAGATGATGCGGAGCATCCCATGGCCATCCCCATGGACCCAACTACATCTCCTACGACCCCTCTTGGACTCATGACACGAGCACATGCAAGAGCCCTTGAAACCGAGGTGACATCTCTCCTCTCACTTTTCCACTTTGATGCACATGAGACATGGCTACTACCTCATACGGACACTTTGTGCATTCTCAGGTATCATGGAGAAGAAGAGGAGGAAGATGGATGTGAAGACGGAGACGAAGAAGAAAAACTGTTCAAAGTCTCCAGGCTCCGGACGATCGACGAACCCCGGACGTCCTACGACCTCCAGGCTCCGGACGTCCGGCCTCCTCCGGACGACTGACACTACCACACCCGGGCCAAAACAGACGGACATCCGACGCCACCCGGACGACTGACGCTCCTCGGGCGACCGACCCCGACCGGACGTCCGACCGAAGACCACCCGAGCCGAATATATGGATGTCCGACACGCACCGGACGTCCGGACCCTAGCGAGCCTCCGGACGACCGGTGACTCCCGGACGTCCGACGCCTGTGCACCGTTTCGTGTTGGACCGCAGCCCATGTACCCCTTCGCCCCCTCTTTTTGTACTAATACTATATATACTCCTCCTTGTGCAACTTTCTAGGTTTAGCATTGGTTTAGCTCATTTGAGAGATAGCGCATTGCTCATCCACATCGGATCTACTCCTCGAGAGAGACCGCGGCCTCTTCGGAGAAGATCGGCTACCCTTGTATCGTCCGTAGTTGATCGTGTACCGTGTGAACTCTTATGTATCCGAGGATCTAGCACATGTGTGACTATCTTGTGTTGGTTTAGTGATTCTCCCGTGTTTTCCCTTGTGTTTCCCATCGTTTAACCCTTGCGTTCTCCGTGTTCATCGCGGGATCTGCTCCTTTCGTGAAAGATCGGGCGATTAGGGCTCTACCCTACATCACACATGATCTCGAAGAAAATGATGACAAATCTAGATGTGCTTTGTCTTCGAGTGCTGAACTGGGTTATGAGCAATCTTGATGGCACTCTCATTGTCACAAAAGAGTGGCCCATTCTTCACATTGATGCCATAATCCTTGAGGTTTTGCTTCATCCATAGCAAATGAGCACAGCACGAACCAGCAGCCATGTACTCAGCTTCAGTAGTAGAGAGTGATACCGAGTTTTGCTTCTTCAAGGACCAACATACTAATGATCGTCCTAGGAAATGGCATGTGCCTGATGTTGACTCGCGGTCCAAACGATCACCAGCATAGTCAGAGTCGGAATATCCAATGAGATCAAAAGTCGAGCCCTTGGGATACCATAATCCAAGTGTTGGAGTGTGAGCTAGATATCGAAGAATATGCTTCACAACCTTATGGTGTGATTCCTTCGGTGTAGCTTGAAAGCGGGCACACATGCAAACACTAAGCATAATATCTGTCCTAGATGCACATAGGTACAGTAAAGAGCCAATCATGGAGCAGTATACCTTTTGATCGAAGTCAATACCGTTATCATCAGTGCATAGATGGCCATTTGTGGGCATAGGGATTTTGACGCCTTTGCAATCTTGCATGCCGAATTTCCTCAACACATCCTTGAGGTATTTCTCTTGAGATATGAAGATGTTGTTGCATTGTTGATGAATTTGAAGACCTAAGAAGAATTTCAATTCTCCCATCACAGACATTTGATATTCCTCACTCATCATATAGGCAAATTCGTCACTGTATCCTTGGTTAGTATAGCCAAAGATAGTATCATCACATATATTTGGCACACAAATAATTCATCATCATAGGTTTTGGTGAAAGATTTTGGTCAAGTGAATCGGGTTTGCAGCCTTTCTTCATGAGGAATTCCTTCAAGGTAGCATACCACGCCTGAGGGGCCTGCTTGAGGCCATAGAGGGCCTTATTGAGTCTGAAGACTTTGTCAGGATGCTTAGGAGCTTCAAAACCTAGGGGTTGAGCAACATATACTTCTTCCTCAAGCTTACCATTAAGGAATGCACTTTTCACATCCATTTGATATAAGATGGTATTATGATGGTTAGCATAAGCAAGCAATATGTGAATAGCCTCAAGTCAAGCAACAAGTGCAAAAGTTTCATCGAAATCAATTCCTTCAACATGTGTGTAGCCTTGAGCTACAAGTCGTGCCTTATTCCCCACCACAAGGCCATTTTCATCTTTCTTGTTGCGGTAGATCCATTTGGTGTCGATGATATTGTGCTTGCGCGGGTCTAGTCGCTTGACAAGTTCCCAGACATTGTTGAGCTCGAACTAATGTAATTCCTCTTGCATCGGTTGAATCCACTCAGGCTCTAGAAATGCCTCATCTACTTTGGTGGGATCTGTGATAGAGACAAAAGCAAAGTGCCCACAAAAGTTAGACAAATGTGAAGCCTTTGAGCGTGTGAGAGGACCTGGTGCTTTGATGTCGTTGATGATTCTCTCAATCTACACTTCATTTGCGATGCGGGGATGGGCGGGTTGACGATATTGAGTGGGCTCAGTATTTTCTTCAGAGCCATTTTCCTCAGGTGCATCAGCATGATGTTCTTCACGTTCTGTAATGACTTCTTCAGCAGATTCTTCGGTAGGAATGACATCCTCAGTAGCCTTGAACTTAATGGATTCCTTACGTGACATTTCATCTAGCATAGGAGGTAGGTGCTCTCTTTGCGAGCCGTTAGTTTCATCGAACTGCACATCTACAGTTTCAACAACCTTGTGGTGATAGGTGTTGAAGACTCTGTAGGTGTGCGAGTCCTTTCTGTAACCAAGCATAAAACCTTCATGTGCTTTCGGTGCAAATTTAGAATTGTAATGAGGATCTCTAATCCAACACTTAGCATCGAAGACTTTGAAATAACTCACATTGGGTTTCTTGTCTGTGAGGAGTTCATATGAGGTCTTTTAGAAGAAATTGTGAAGACATACCCTTGATGATGTGGCCCGCAGTATCAATTGCCTCTGGCCAGAAGCGAGGAGGCGTCTTGTATTCATCAAGCATAGTGCGAGCCATCTCAACCAGGGCCCTGTTCTTGTGCTCCACGACGCCATTCTGCTGAGGAGTATAAGGAGCAGATAACTCGTGAGTAATACCAAGTTCTTCAAGATAGTCATCAAGACCAGTATTCTTGAACTCGGTCCCATTATCACTTATGATGTGCTTGATCTTCACTCCGAAGTTTGTTGAAGCCCTCGAGGAAAATCGTTTGAAGACTTCCTGCACTTCAGTTTTGTAAGTGATGATATGCACCTGTATAGCGAGAATAGTCATCAACAATAACAAAGCCATATAAAGATGCAACAATAGTGAATGTGGCATAGTGATTAGGGCCAAAGAGATCCATGTGAAGCAATTCAAATGGACTAGTGGTAGTCATGATATTCTTTGAGGGATGCTTGGCCTTGGTCATCTTTCCAGCTTCACACAGGTGATCCTTGAGGAATTTGACGCCCTCGATGCCAATGACATGCTTCTTCTTCCCGAGCGTGTGCAAGTTCCTCTTGCCAGCATGACCAAGTCGTCGATGACATAGCCAACCTTCTAAAGCTTTTGCAAGTAGACATGTAGCAGGTTGTGGTCCTATAGAGAAATCAACAATATACAAGTCTCCTCTCCTAAAGCCTTCGAATACTTCGGAATTGTCAGCTTCCATGATCACAACACAATGATACTTGCTAAAGACAAAAATCATATCAAGATCACAAAGCATTGAGACAGACATAAGGTTGAATCCTAAGGACTAGACAAGCATGACTTTTTCCATGTGTCGATCCTTTGAGATCGCAACCTTACCTAGACCCAATACCTTGATTTTTCCTTTGTCAGCGTAGGTGATATGCTTTAGATGCAATGGAGATAAAGAAGTGTCCATCAATAAGTTCCTGTCACCAGTCGTGTGATTTGTACATCCACTGTCGAGGACCCACTTAGTGGCTTTGGGTTGATCATCCTACAGATGAATTAGTGCATCTTACGAACTCATATACTTCAGTAGTGAAGAATATGACATCAAATTCATCAAATCAATTTCATCAAGCAATAGAACAGGTATGGCAGTATGAGGACGTGAGAAATGAAAATTCATTTCTTCATGATTAGCTTGCGTCCTTTCAAGCATATTCAGGTCTCCAGCAAATTCTTCAGACATTTAAATTCGCCTGGGGACCTGGCCCTGCATAAGAGATTGGTTCTTTTTCTTCACCACCCACATCTGGAGGGGTGGCAAAGAGTTCATCATTCTGTGACTCCATATGAGAAAGGTGGCATAGAAGCCAATCCACTTCGTTTCACATAAGATGGGTTAGAATAAGCATATGAATAACTAGAGAAATTCTTCGAGGACTTATGAACATAATGATTTGAAGAATAATGCACATATTCATAGCCCTTAGGGGAGTGTTAGCACAATGATGTTTGAAAGTGCGTTATATCGACTAGAGGGGGGTGAATAGGCGATTTTTACAAATTCCTCGCTGAGGAATTTCAGGGTGAGAAATTCCTAAGCAATGAACTACTTAGCAGCGGAATAAGTACCCATATGCAAGCATAACAGAGTAGTAGCACAGTCATCATGATGAAATGAAAACAAGCACAGAGTACAAGTAGCGTAAACACAGGATAAGTAGGCTGAAGACAAACTATCTGAAGAAATAGGATTGAGGAAATTGAGAAAGTCTTCAGTCAAAGTCTTCAAACAGTAATGATCAAGTACAACAGTATCTGAATGAGGAAATGAAAGAGTTGAGGAAATAGAACCAGTAGCTCGGTGAAGTTGTTGATTTGATAGACCAGTTCCAACTGTTGTGACAGTCGTACATCTGGTTAGAGCGACTAGGTATTTAAACCTGAGGACACATAGTCCTCACCATATTCTCCTTGAGCTAAGGTCACACAGACCTCTCCCAATCACTCGTGGTAAGTCTTCAGGTGACTTCCAAACCTTCACAGACTCGGTCACTCAGCGATCCACAATTTCCTCTTGGATGCTCTAGACTGTGACGCCTAACCTTATGGAGGATGCATGGTCCTCAAAGGTAACAAGCGTTGGTTCCACACAGGAACAATCTCTTCAGTGATGCTCAATCACTTGGGTTTGTAGGTGTTTGGTTTGGGTTTTTGGGTTTTTCCTCACTTGATGATTTTGATCAAAGTCCTCGGAGGATGGGATGCTCTCAATGACAAGTGTCAGTTTCTCACAGAGCAGCGAACTAGCTAGTGGTTGTAGGGGGCGGCTATTTATAGCCTAGGGAGAAGCCCGACATGCTAAGACATAAATGCCCTTCAATGATATGACCATTAGGTGGGTATATATTTTGTGACAGTTGGCGCATAGCACAGCAACGGTCGGAAATTTGACTATTAAATTCCTCAGGGCTATCATGTTCCTCACTTGTAGGCAATCCGCACTTGCGAATTCCTAACTCCTCAGTCAGAACAAATTCCTCAGAGACCAGAAGATCTTCATCCCTGTCACTGAAGAAATTGACTGAACTATATGAGATTTCCAATGGCTTCACTCAAAAGGATTGGTAGGTGTAGGATTTTGAGATGAGCATCACTTGGAAACTTTTCCTTAGTTTTACCTCGAGCCCCATTAACAGTACGGTGTTTCCTATGACTCAAGAAAGAGAAAACGAAACTATGAAAACAAAAGTCTTCACGCTTCATATTCCTCGGATGAATATCAAGTCTTCAGGATCACACCAATTTCTTCACTTCCAAAGTCTTCAAAAAGCCAAAGTCTTCAGTTGAAGACATTCATTTTTAGGGGTCGACTTTCTCTGTAAATATTAAACTCCTCATAGACTTATAGACCTCACTACAAAAAAATACACTTCTGTGACGATACGTGTTTGTCATAGTAGGTCACGTTTTCTGTCATGCATGTACATCCATGACGATTTTATGACAGAATCAAGATAGTCATACTTGTGCTGTCATAGAAGTGTTCCATGACATTACCAAAATTATCATCACGGAAGTGTCCATTTCCATGACGATAAATGGCGCGCCATGGAAGTGCTTTTGTCATGGGTGACCGACACATGGCATCCACCGTAACAGGTCGCCGTTAAGCTATCTGACCGGTTTTGGATCCGGTAACCTGTTAACAGCCCGGACCAATGGGGGTTTTCCATGTGTAAAATTCTCATTGGCCGGAGGAAACACGTGTTGGCTCACCGCTGGGACAGATGTCATGCACTCACTGGACAGGAGGCGCCTATGATACATCGACATGTGGCATGGCCCAACAGAGGCACATTCCGGTGAAAAGGCCGGCCCCTTTGACTTGGTCAAAGAGGTAGCGGCTCGTCCCACGAAAAGCATGTTAACTGCATGTTAGCATATAGCCCATATACAACCCGCTAGGTCATGGCCCGTTACGGCTTACCCGAATTAGGACCAGTAGCGTCATCTAGGCCGTCCAGTATGATTCCAGCCCGTTGTGAATTTTGGCCCATGTCTGGCCCATGACGTTTGCCCATATGAGGCCCTTTGTAAATCTTGGCCCATTAACAGCCCATGGTGAAACTGGCCCATAATGAACAGTCTATCGCAATATACCCATTAAGGGTCCATTAGTCTGTCGGTTGTTTCGAGCCCATGTTAACTTTTGGTCTTCTAATGTCAGGACCCTGATTCCAAGTCACATCGATCTAGCCAGTAACACCTCATATCACATTGCGGCCTCACGCACGGTATCCCCACGGGTGTCGCCTTACCATGGCCCGGGACCGTTTGCGCCTTTTGGCTCACGTATATGATAGTGTCACTAGCATCCATATGACAGAGAACCCAGGCCGACATGGCTAGTCATGAACCCAAAGCGGCATAGACCTATGGAGACAGGCATACGTGAATCACATCGAGCATGTCGGTCATCAGCGTGTGAATCCGGGCTGTAGCACTGGGCTAACAGGACTCCGGGGAACCCGGGCTGTAGTAGGCTAGGCAGGACTCCGGAAGTCGCCGCGTGAAATTTCCCCGAAGGGACAGACATAGGAACGAAGTGAAACACATGCCGGCCAGTCAAGTGTCCTGAGTAGTAGTGCTGGGCTAGCAGGACTCCGGTGAACCGGGCTGTAGCGGACTACTATGGCTCGAGGAGCACTAGACTACATTTCCCCACAAGAAAGGCTGCCAAGGATAAACAACTAGATTGTCGGATCCCACACATACCAAGCATTTCAATCATACACACAATATGCTCGACATGTGCAAATACAACATGGCATCACAACAAAACTCTACAACTCAAGTACTTTATTTAAAGGCTCCAGAGAGCCATACATAACATGTTCATACAGGTAGGGGTCACATGACCCGACACTCAAGTCATACAAGCATACAAGCACATGCATAAGCAAATAGTCTGAGTACAGACACTAGAAAGAAAGAAGGCTTCTCGAAGCCTGTCTATCTACATAGGGCCCTCCATGGCCAGGATCACCACCTAGGTGGCAAGTCACTCATCGACGTCGAGATCTACATAAAACCCGTCGGAGGGGGCGGTGTTGTCGTCTGAAAATAGTAATTAAGCAAACATGAGTATAAAGGTACTCAGCAAGTCTTACATCAGAACCTACTATACATGCTCATTCTCAAGAAGGTGGTGGAGTTATTGCAGCAAGCCAGCTTTGACTCTTGGCTAAGCTATCCTACGAGACTCCACTAGTAAAATAGTTTTCGCACACGAGTCCGCTAATCACCAACACAATACTCCACCGGGGATCCTCCCTCGTCATCCTACGAGAGGGCCACACTCGGTACTCACACTTATCTTGAGTCTTTTAGTAGTATCCATTAACTTGTCTATGAACTGTATAGGCAACCAAGTAGTCCTTTACCGCGGATGCGGCTATTCGAATAGTTTTATACCCTGCAAGGGTGTACTTCGTCACACATGTTTCCACCACTTAGTGTCTGCACACGACATGTGCTCGGCAGACTTCAAACGAAAATTGATGTGGGTGTAGACCACGACCTGACTAACCGCACAAGTCTCTAGTCCAGGTTTATCGCCTATTCAGGTTCCATCCGCAAGGAAATCCGGTCGGGGTGTCCTCAACGGCCCCAAACAATGTGTACAGGGTCCCGAGATGCCAAACGGGCGCCTGGCATACCCGGCCACGGTGTATCTACCGCATCATAGCCCACCTCTAGGGTCAGCGCTACGCACGGCCACCAACACATAACCTACAAACACCAGAAACTAGTTGCAACTCCTGGACAGAGGGCAAGAGGGGTCAGTAAGTCGAGCGGGGTCATATTTCAGGGCCCAATGTGTGGTAGTAGCTGAATCTTAAATCACGCATACAGATCTCAGTTCTTATGGAAGGCCTCAATGAAACAACCCACCATGTACTCCTACATGGCCTCTCATCGATACCTTTACCAAAACATGTTCAACACATCCCGCACATTACCGACATACTCATTTCACTCTAGCCCATCACCCAGATGAACCAGACCTGACACAACTCTAAGCATAGCAAGGTAGGAATCACATACATGGCTCAATCAACTCCTACACATGCTAGTGGGTTTCATCTAGTTACTGTGGCAATGACAGGGCATGCAGAGGATAAGGGTTCAACTACCGTAGCCCACAGCAGTTTGAATCGCGTTGTCTTAATGCAGTAAACAAGAGCAGAAGCGAGAACATGGGTTTGTATCGGAATGATCAATGGGTTGCTTGCCTAATGTAGTGGTAGTAGGGTACTGCCCTTCAGACAGATATTCGGGGTTATCCTCGGAGGCAGAACCTACCACGAAAGACACACCGAACATAATCAACACATGATAATATGCAACAATATGATGCATGCTATGACATGGCAAAATGAATGTGTCTTGCCTAATGCAATGTGAAACAAGTTGAAATGGGTCCATTTGAACCAAAGATTCAAATGGAAGTTAAAGTTCTTATGTATAAAAAGTGTATTAGCTTGTTTCACCTAAACAGCAAGGTTAAAGTGGTTTGTCATGCATGAAACCATTACAGATGGATAGATTGAATTTTTCTGACCATTTCTCATATATAATTTGTTTGATTTGGAGCTATGGTTGATTTTCTATGATTTTTAGAAGTTTTGGCTATTTTCTGGAATTTCCTATTAAAGAATAAATCCAGAAAAGGATTTACTGCGTCAATCTGGCGCCAGTGTGACGTCAGCGATCAACTGAGACGGTCCAGGTCAATCCTGACCTGTGGGTCCCGTCTGTCAGTGTCAACTAACTAACTAAGTTTAGTTAGTGTTAAACTAATACTAACCTAGTTTAATTAGTGGCCTGGGGCCCACACGTCAGTGAGTCAGGGGAAAGTCAAACTGGGGTCAACCCGGGTCAAACTCGCCGGAGTTGACCCGGGGCTCGTCGCCGGCAAGGCCAGGGACGGCGGAGGGGTGCGGGTTTCTTCCTCCGGCGACCAAATGGTCGGCTGAGGGCATCTACATGACGCGGGCACTCGTCCGCGTCGAGTGGTGTAGGTGGTTGGGCCTGGGGTGGCCGGAGTCGTCGCCGGCGTCGACCTTGGCGGTCGCTGGGGCTCGGGGGAGGTCGGGGTCGTCGTTGTGATGGTCGTGGTGGCTCATGCAGGGCACGTACGTGCTCTACGCGGCGCGGGGAGGAATCTGGGCACGACGGTCGGACCATTAGATAGCCGGAGACTCGTCGGCGGCGAGCACAGGCGGCGGTGCATGCGGGCGAACTCGAGGCGGCGCGTACGGTGCACGAGAGCTAGAACGGAGAGGGGGGGAAGGGTCAGTGGCTCACTGCGGTTGCAGGGGAGCGAACGGCGAGCTCGGGGAAGAGCTGGAGCGAGTGGGGCGGCGAGGGGGATCTCCTGCGATGGCGGATTGGGATGAGCTCGGTGCAGCATCTCCGGGGCGAGCGAGCGCTCGGGGATGGGTCGAGGCGAAGCAGTGGACGACGGTGGAACTTTTTGGCACGGCGAGGCAATGAGTGGACGGCAGTGGCTGCGGGTTTCATGACGGCGCAGGCGCGACTGCGTCAGCCATGCCATCGAGGGAGCGAGGGAGAGAGCAGGGGGGAAGTGTGAGGTGTCGGGAAGGTCGGGGCGACACCGAGGAGGCGTTCGTGGCGTCGAGGCGGTGGCCAGGTGAAGCAGAGGAGCAGGGAGGTGGCGTGGCGAGCTCGGGCACGCGCGCCGTGTCCCTCCTCTGCCTACTGGCAGAGGTAGGCGATGATTGGCACGGGCCAGCACAGTGCTGGGCCGGCCAGTGGGCCAGGTGGGCTGCGCCAGGTAAGTTCCTTTCTCTCTCTTTTTCTATTTTTTATTTATTCTATTATTTCTGTAACTTCAGGGCTTTATTAAAAATGCCAGGGCATTTCCAAAAATCATAAAATTAATCATGGCTACTGCTTAGAATATATCCAACAGCAAACATTTTAGTTTATGATTATTTGAGCATTTAAAATATTTTATAGCATTTAAATGCCCAAATGCAAATACTATAAGAATTAATCGAATGACCTTAAGATGTCCTAGAAAAATGTGCACCATTTTTGTCAAAGGTTTTAACCCAAAACAAAAAGGGTGGGCTTTCTAGAAGGGCATTTCAGGTTCATTGAAAAAGTTTTTAGTAAACCCTAGTTGTTCCAGGGGGGTGCTGGGGGTTCTGTCATCCCCATTTCAGTTTTCTGGGAATTTAAACATGATGCAACACTCTAATGCTTGAACTAGCTAGGGTGTGACAACTCACCCCCACTCAAAATAATCTTGTCCCGAGATTTAGGATTCGTTGGGAAGAAGGTGGGGTACTCGAGTCGAAGACGATCCTCCCTTTCCCAAGTGGCTTCTTTCTCAGAGTGGTGTGACCATTGAACCTTGAGAAACTTGATTTTATGGCATCGAGTGGTACGCTCGGCTTGATCAAGGATACGAACGGGATATTCCCGATATGAAAGATTATCTTGTAGATCAAGCGTTTCGTGGTCCACTCCACGGATAGGATCCACGAAGCAACGCCTGAGTTGAGAAACGTGGAAGACATCATGAAATCTGGAAAGATGCGGAGATAGTTCCAATTGGTAGGCAACTTCTCCTCGTTTGGCAAGAATGCGAAAGGGTCCAATGTAACAAGGAGCCAATTTGCCTTTGATACCGAAACGATGGGTTCCCTTTAACGGAGTAACCCGAAGGTAAGCCTTCTCGCCGACTTCATAAGTCATGAGCTTATGTTTACGATCATATTGGCTCTTTTGACGAGATTGGGCTGTTTTCAATTTCTCACGAATAACGCGAACCTGCTCCTCTGCTTCCTGAATCATATCCGGGCCAAAGAGTTGTCTTTCCCCGGTTTCTGACCAGTTAAGAGGCGTTCGACATTTTTGTCCATAGAGAACTTCGAAAGGAGCTTTGCCCAAGCTAGCTTGATAACTATTGTTATAAGCAAACTCCGCGAATGGAAGGCATTTCTCCCAACCCATTCCGAATGAGATGACAGAAGCTCGGAGCATATCTTCCAGAATTTGATTGACTCGCTCTACTTGACGACTTGATTGAGGGTGGAAGGCGGTGCTAAAAGAGAGACGAGTTCCCATAGCATTTTGGAAACTTTCCCAAAATCGAGAGGTGAAGAGACTCCCACGGTCTGAGTTAATTTCCAATGGGACACCATGAAGAGACACTATTCGGGAGATGTATAAGTCAGCTAGCTGGCTAGCGGTGATACTCTCACGAATAGGTAGGAAATGGGCTACTTTGGAAAGACGGTCGATCATGACGAAGATGGCGTTATTCCCTCTCTTGGTCCTGGGAAACCCAGTGATGAAATCCATACTGATTTTATCCCATTTCCACTCAGGAATAGCCAAAGGTTGAAGGGTGCCAGCAGGCCGTTGGTGCTCTGCTTTAACACGACGACAGACGTCGCAACTAGCAATGTATTGAGCAATTTCTCTCTTCATCCTAGTCCACCAAAACCTCTGGCGTAGGTCTTGATACATGTTAGTACTACCGGGATGAATGGTGAGAGGGGATTCATGAGCTTCCTTAAGAATCAACTGGCGTAGATGTTGTTTCTTGGGAACCACCAAGTGGTTCTCGAGCAAGACAACACCTCGCTCATCCATGGAAAAACATTTAGCAACTCCGCTAGCAATGTTTTCCTTAATCCGAAATATGCCCTTATCACGCTTCTGGGCAGCTATGATTTGATCTGTGAGGTTAGGCTTCGCCACCAGGGTGGATAGAAATCCTCTAGGAACAATGTGAAGATTAAGCTTACGAAATTCCTCATGGAGAAATGGTTGACTTTGTTGTAACATCAGGTTGTTACAATAGGACTTACGACTTAGTGCATCAGCCATGACATTGGCTTTGCCCGGGGTGTAAGTTATTCCTAAGTCGTAATCCGAGATCAACTCGACCCAACGTCTTTTCCTGAGATTCAAATCCAGTTGGGTGAAGATATATTTCAAACTTTGGTGATCGGTGAAGATCTCGCAACGATTACCGAGGAGCTAATGTCGCCAAGTTTTGAGTGCATGGACTACAGCTGCAAGCTCTAGATCATGTGTGGGATAGTTTTCCTCATGTGGGTGTAATTGCCGTGAGGCATAGGCAATTACCTGACGATCTTTCATGAGTATGCAACCTAGTCCTTGTCGCGAGGCGTCGCAATAGATAATAAAGTCCTTGGAGAAATTTGGTGGTACCAGTACGGGAGCAGATGCCAGGCGTCTTTTCAGTTCCTGAAAGCTGAACTCGCACTGTGGGGTCCACTCAAACTTTTTATCTTTCTTGAGGAGTTCAGTTAGAGGTTAGCAACCTTGGAGAAATTCTCGACGAAGCGGCGGCAGTAGCTCGCTAAACCAAGGAAGCTCCGAACTTGCTTGACCGTCTCAGGTGGAGTCCAATCAAGGATGGCTTGAACTCGCTCGGGATTGACAGCAATACCGTTAAGAGATTACATGGCCTAGATAGGTCACTTTTGGCAACCAAAATTCACACTTGGAGAATTTGGCATAAAGGCGATGCTCTCGAAGTTTCGTCAATACCAGCCTTAGATGTTCGGCATGTTCCTCTTCATTCTTGGAGTAGATGAGTATGTCATCGAGGTATACTACGACGAATTTATCCAAATACTCCATGAAGACCGAGTTCATTAACTGAGAGAAGGTGGCTGGGGCATTGGTTAAACCGAATGACATAACGGTGTACTCGTATTGGCCATAACGGGTAACAAAGGCCGTTTTGGGAATGTCCCCGTTTCTGATTTTGATTTGATGGTAGCCCAACCTCAAATCCATCTTTGAAAAGACTGAGGATCCAGCGAGCTGATCATACAGATCGTTGATCCTGGGAAGCGGATACTTGTTCTTGATGGTGACCAAGTTGACAGGTCGGTAATCTACAACCATCCGATCCGTTCCATCCTTCTTCTTGACGAAGGGGACGGGGCAAGCCCAAGGAGAGGAACTAGGACGGATGAAACCCTTTTTCAAGGACTCATCGAGTTGGTTCTTAAGCTTGGCTAGTTCTAAGGGTGCCATCTTATAGGGTCTTCTAGAAATTGGAACGGTTCCTGGAACAAGGTCTATCACAAACTCGACATCCCTGTCAGGTGGAACACCTGGCAGTTCTTCTAGAAAGACATCCGAAAAATCTTGGACTACCGGGATATCCTCAAGGTTTGGAAGGGGGTTGTCATTTAGGGAGTAAAGCTGTCGCTTGGCCACTCGAGTTAAGACATTGACTGTCTTGCCCGATGGGTGAGTAAGTTGAACGGTTCTAGTGGCACAATCAATCTTAGCGTAATGAGCTGACATCCAGTCCATACCCAAGATGATGTTTATGTCCGAGGACTTGAGAGCTATTAAGGATGCAAGGAAGACAAGTCTATCGACAAGAATTTCGTTCCCATGGCTTACTCTAGAAGTTTGCCATCTAGAGCCAGGGGTTTGAATTTCCATGTTAGTGGGCATGTCACAGAATGTCGCGTTATGCAATCGAGCATAGTTCTCGGATATGAATGAATGAGATGCTCTAGTATCAAAAAGAACAGATGTCGGATGGCAATTAACAAGGAGCGTACCAAGGACGGCGTTAGGATCCTCATGAGCCTCCTCGGCTGAAACATAGTTGACATGGCCACGTGCAGTGGTGACCAGCTTGGCGTAGATTGTCTTTCCCGCTGGCTTACCACGACCAACGGACTTTCCAGACTGATTGGGGTTGTTGTTCTGGGGACACTCTCGACTATAGTGACCCGGCTCTCCACACTTGAAACATGTCACAACATTGGGGCATGGAGCAGCATTAGCAGTGGGGCTACCATAGGGCTTGGGCGGTGCAAACTGCTGGTTGGGACGAGGCGCCTCAAATGATGGCCTCGGAATGAACCTGGGTGGCAGTGCCGTGCTTGGAATCGACACTCGGCGCTTCTGAGATCCAGAGCCGGATGAAGAGCCAAAATCACGGGAATGCTTGCATGAAGCGTCATAATCAGATTGGCCTGTCTCAGCACTGATGGCTTTATTGACCAACTTCTGAAAGGAGGTGCACTCGTGCAGACGAAGATCGTGGCGAAGCTCAGGGCTAAGTCCCTTGCGAAACCTTGCCTGCTTCTTAGCGTCGGTAGATACTTCTTCAGGAGCATATCGTGCCAGATTCCCAAATTCACGACTATATGCATCCACAGTCAGTCTTCCTTGGGTGAAATTGCATAACTCTTCCCTCTTGCGATCTATGAGACCTTTCGAGATGTGATGCTCACGGAAAGCCTCACTGAATTCAGCCCAAGTAGTGATTTGGCCGACCGGGCGCATAGCTTCAAAAATTTCCAACCAAAGACTAGCAGGGCCTTCGAGATGATAGGAAACATAAGTAACCTTATCAGCTTCGGCTACGTTGGTAGAACGTAGCTTGTGGGTGATGCTGCGAAGCCAGTCATC
Source organism: Triticum urartu (assembly GCF_056163025.1). NCBI lineage: Eukaryota > Viridiplantae > Streptophyta > Magnoliopsida > Poales > Poaceae > Triticum > Triticum urartu. Next base: position 253,411,757 of record NC_141877.1, read on the forward strand.
CGCATCGAGGGGCTCGACGGAATGGTTAAACTTTGGTGGGTACAACTTGATGAAGTCATTGATTGACACCAAGTCATTTCGCTGATGGCGTGCAGCGTTCTGCTCAATCCGCTCCAGCAAGCGGTTAGTCTCACGCTTGTTTCTTTCCGCCTCCAGCATCACTTCGGCCAGAGAAGGCGGGTGAGGCAGATTTTCACCCCTAACTACACCGACTTCCCCCTGCTCCGGGGTAGCAGGGTTGCTGCGGGTGTTGACCATCCTAGGAGAAAACAAGATAACGGTTTAGATAAGGATGGCACAACTTAACAAGGAAGTGCAGAATGTAACGGATAACACGGAATGCAAAGATGTTCATCCGTATGTCATGGTAATATAGAACTGCCATATATATACCAACGGTCATACACACCATACATAGTTTAGTACAAGCCCAGGCTACAGTACAACTATGATGAAAGACGTTACATCTCATCGGAGGCATTCCAAGCTCCTATACATTATTTGTCTACACCTCCGGAATTGATTACACACAAAGTCATATTCCACAAGTCACGCAGGACAGTGGAGATACAACTATTACAGTACTAGTGATACCACTACTAACTCAGACAGCTCCGTAGTTGTCCTCATAGAAGTCACCTCCATAGCCTGGAAGTTCAATGTGATCATCCGGGAACAGACGGTCCTGAGGAGCTTGTGGACCAAAGGGGCTAGGATGAGGTCTTGGACCAAAAAACGGTGGCCTGCGGGGACCACGGGGTGGGGTGATGCCTCCCACATCACGCCAATCCACCATGTCTGGCAGAGCAGATCTCACAGGATACAGATCCCTTGTATCCATACATCCAGCTTGCACCGCAGGTGCAAACCGAGTCAAAGTGGCCCAATGATCAGCACGGGTGTTGAAAAGCTCCAGTCTCAAGGCCCGATTCTCTCGGTCTTTATCCTCGAGCATCTCGGCAGTGGTACGAGTTAGTGAGTCATCCTGAGTGGAGTCAGCATAGATAGCCTAGAGATACCCTTGCACTCCCGGGAGTGAAGCTGTCATATAACGGAAGTCGGTGTTCCGAAGCAGGCCAGTCTGGACTCGCATGATGGTCATCATGGAATAGGCAGCATCCTGCACAGCCATCTCAACAGTAACCCCGAGTCCGTAGGAACAGTGGAGGGCTCGGTAGATCCAGGATAAGAAGGAAATATCCTGACGGTGCAGAAATATTGGCTTTGATTAAAGTCTCGGAATTGCTCTTCGACAGTGTATTCAGGATACCAACGGTAACCCGTCTCGATCATTACCCGAACTAACATAGCAGTATGACCGGGCACATCGAGGCACCGGGTCAGGCGAACCACTTGGTTTTGAGCATGAGTGCCCATCTGAAAGCACAACCACAATGCAAAGACATTAGAATTTCTAGGGAAAATTTGACAGCATAACAGCTGTAAATGCTTAGAAAAATATTTGAGACATCCACAACAGTTTGCAATACCACTCAACAACATCATATCAGGGTTCTGATTCAACTGGCAACATACTAAAAGTAATAGAAGCTGTACTGAGGCTTGTAACAACAATCCTATAAGCTACTACGGATTAGTAACACGTGAACCTGACAGAAGAAGAGAGCCTAGTCCTTAACCCACGTTGAATGAGAAGAGAATGACTCAGATCAGAGAGCATAAGGTAAAGGAGTAAAAGAGCCTTACGTTCCCTCCCACAATCAAATCCCCTACATATAACTAAAGCATTTCTAGACTCGACATCGACCAGTTTGGCTCAACGAACCTACAGGCAGTCCGGCTCTAATACCAACGCTGTCAGGACCCCGATTCCAAGTCACATCGATCTAGCCGGTAACACCTCATATCACATTGCGGCCTCACGCACGGTATCCCCACGGGTGTCGCCTTACCATGGCCCGGGACCGTTTGCGCCTTTTGGCTCACGTATATGATAGTGTCGCTAGCATCCATATGATAGAGAACCCGGGCCGACATGGCTAGTCGTGAACCCAAACCGGCACAGACCTATGGAGACAGGCATACATGAATCACATCGAGCATGTCGGTCATCAGCGTGTGAATCCAGGCTGTAGCACTGGGCTAACAGGACTCTGGGGAACCCGGGCTGTAGCAGGCTAGGCAGGACTCCGGAAGTCACCGCGTGACATTTACCCAAAGGGACAGACATAGGAACGAAGTGAAACACATGCTGGCCAGTCAAGTGTCCTGAGCAGTAGTGCTGGGCTAGCAGGACTCCGGTGAAACAGGCTGTAGCGGACTACTATGGCTCGAGGAGCACTAGACTACATTTCCCCATAAGAAAGGCTGCCAAGGATAAACAACTAGATTGTCGGATCCCACACATACCAAGCATTTCAATCATACACACAATATGCTCGACATGTGCAAATACAACATGGCATCACAACAAAACTCTACAACTCAAGTACTTTATTTAAAGGCTCCAGAGAGCCATACATAACATGTTCATACAGGTAGGGGTCACATGACCCGACACTCAAGTCATACAAGCATACAAGCACATGCAGAAGCAAATAGTCTGAGTACAGACACTAGAAAGAAAGAAGGCTTCTCGAAGCCTGTCTATCTATATAGGGCCCTCCATGGCCAGGATCACCACCTGGGTGGCATGTCACTCATCAACGTCGAGATCTACATAAAACCCGTCGGAGGGGGCGGTGTTGTCGTCTGAAAACAGTAATTAAGCAAACATGAGTACAAAGGTACTCAGCAAGTCTTACATCAGAACCTACTATACATGCTCATTCTCAAGAAGGTGGTGGAGTTATTGCAGCAAGCCAGCTTTGACTCTTGGCTAAGCTATCCTACGAGACTCCACTAGTAAAATAGTTTTCGCACACGAGTCCGCTAATCACCAACACAATACTCCACCGGGGATCCTCCCTCGTCATCCTACGAGAGGGCCATCCTCGGTACTCACACTTATCTTGAGTCTTTTAGTAGTATCCATTAACTTGTCTATGAACTGTATAGGCAACCAAGTAGTCCTTTACCGCGGACGCGGCTATTCGAATAGTTTTATACCCTGCAGGGGTGTACTTCGTCACACATGTTTCTACCACTTAGCGTCTGCACACGACATGTGCTCGGCAGACTTCAAGCGAAAACCAACATGGGTGTAGACCACGACCTGACTAACCGCACAAGTCTCTAGTACAGGTTTATAGCCTATTCAGGTTCCATCCGCAAGGAAATCCGGTCGGGGTGTCCTCAACGGCCCCAAACGATGTGTACAGGGTCCCGAGACGCCAAACGGGCGCCCGGCATACCCGGCCACAGTGTATCTACCGCATCATAGCCCACCCCTAGGGTCAGCGCTATGCACGGCCGCCAACACATTACCTACAAACACCAGAAACTAGTTGCAACTCCTGGACAGAGGGCGAGAGGGGTCAGTAAGTCGAGCGGGGTCATATTTCAGGGCCCAATGTGTGGTAGTAGCTGAATCTTAAATCACGCATACAGATCTCAGTTCCTATGGATGGCCTCAATGAAACAACCCACCATGTACTCCTACATGGCCTCTCATCGATACCTTTACCAAAACATGTTCAACCCATCCCTCACATTACCGACATAATCATTTCACTCTAGCCCATCACCCAGATGAACCAGACCTGACACAACTCTAAGCATAGCAGGCATAGCAAGGTAGGAATCACATACATGGCTCAATCAACTCCTACACATGCTAGTGGGTTTCATCTAGTTACTATGGCAATGACAGGTCATGCAGAGGATAAGGGTTCAACTACCGTAGCACACAGCAGTTTGAATCACGTTGTCTTAATGCAGTAAACAAGAGCAGAAGCGAGAACATGGGTTTGTATCGGAATGATCAATGGGTTGCTTGCCTGATGTAGTGGTAGTAGGGTACTGCCCTTCAGACGGATATTCGGGGTTATCCTCGGAGGCAGAACGTACCATGAAAGACACACCGAACATAATCAATACATGACAATATGCAATAATATGATGCATGCTATGACATGGCAAAATGAATGTGTCTTGCCTAATGCAATGTGAAACAAGTTGAAATGGGTCCATTTGAACCAAAGATTCAAATGGAAGTTAAAGTTCTTATGCATAAAAAGTGTATTAGCTTGTTTCACCTAAACAGCAAGGTTAAAGTGGTTTGTCATGCATGAAACCATTACAGATGGATAGATTGAATTTTTCTGATCATTTTTCATATATAATTTGTTTGATTTGGAGCTATGGTTGATTTTCTATGATTTTTAGAAGTTTTGGCTATTTTCTGGAATTTCCTATTAAAGAATAAATCCAGAAAAGGATTTACTGCGTCAGCCTGGCGTCAGTGTGACATCAGCGGTCAACTGAGACGGTCCAGGTCAACCCTGACCTGTGGGTCCCGTCTGTCAGTGTCAACTAACTAACTAAGTTTAGTTAGTGTTAAACTAATACTAACCTAGTTTAATTAGTGGCCTGGGGCCCACACGTCAGTGAGTCAGGGGAAATTCAAACTAGGGTCAACCCGGGTCAAACTCGCCGGAGTTGACCCGGGGCTCGTCGCCGGCAAGGCCAGGGACGGCGGAGGGGTGCGGGTTTCTTCCTCCGGCGACCAAATGGCTGGCGGAGGGCATCCACGTGACGCGGGCACTCGTCCGCGTTGAGTGGTGTAGGTGGTTGGGCCTGGGGTGGCCGGAGTCGTCGCCGGTGTTGACCTTGGCGGTTGCCGGGGCTCGGGTGAGGTCGGGGTCGTCGTTGTGACGGTCGTGGTGGCTCATGCGGGGCACATACGTGCTCTACGCGGCGCGGGGAGGAATCTGGGCACGACGGCCGGACCATTAGATGGCCGGAGACTCGGCGGCAGCGAGCACAGGCGGTGGTGCATGCGGGCAAACTCGAGGCGGCGCGTACGGTGCACGAGAGCTAGAACAGAGAGGGGGAGAAGGGTCAGTGGCTCACTGCGGTTGCAGGGGAGCGAACGGCGAGCTCGGGGAAGAGCTGGAGCGAGCGGGGCGGCGAGGGGGATCTCCGGCGATGGCGGATCGGGACGAGCTCGGTGCAGCGTCTCCGGGGCGAGCGAGCGCTCGGGGATGGGTCGAGGCGAAGCAGTGGACGACGGCGGAACTTTTTGGCACGGCGAGGCAACGAGTGGATGGCGGTGGCTGCGGGTTTCACGACGGCGCAGGCGCGGCTGCGTCGGCCATGGCGTCGAGGGAGCGAGGGAGAGAGGAGGGGGGAAGTGTGAGGTGTCGGGCAGGTCGGGGCGACACTGAGGAGGCGTTCGCGGCGTCGAGGCGGTGGCCAGGTGAAGCAGAGGAGCAGGGAGGTGGCGTGGAAAGCTCGGGTGCGCGCGCCGTGTCCCACCTCTGCCTACTGGCAGAGGTAGGCGATGACTGGCACGGGCCAGCACAGTGCTGGGCCGGCCAGTGGGCTAGGTGGGCTGCACCAGGTAAGTTCCTTTCTCTCTCTTTTTCTGTTTTTTTATTTATTCTATTATTTCTGTAACTTCAGGGCTTTATTAAAAATGCCAGGGCATTTCCAAAAATCATAAAATTAATCATGGCTACTGCTTAGAATATATCCAACAGCAAACAATTTAGTTTATGATTATTTGAGCATTTAAAATATTTTATAGCATTTAAATGCCCAAATGCAAATACTATAAGAATTAATCTAATGACCTTAAGATGTCCTAGAAAAATGTGCACCATTTTTGTCAAAGGTCTTAACCCAAAACAAAAAGGGTGGGCTTTCTAGAAGGGCATTTCAGGTTCATTGAAAAAGTTTTTAGTAAACCCTAGTTACTCGAGGGGGTGCTGGGGGTTCTTTCATCCCCATTTAAGTTTTATGGGAATTTAAACATGATGCAACACTCTAATGCTTGAACTAGCTAGGGTGTGACATCTAAGGGCCCATTTATTCTTGGGCTCATTTCCAGAATTCGATTACTTACGGTCCGTTACTGGCCTGTTCAGCTTGTGGGCCAAATTCAGCCCGTGGTTACAGTCGGCCTGCTTGTGGCCCGTTAACACGTTGGGTTGTTTCCGTAGCGTCATCAATTACGGCCTATTAATGGCCCGTTATGGTCGGGCCATAAAACAGACGATTTCCTCTCTAGCCCGTTTACGGCCAATTTTGCGGTCCGTCATTGGTGCACGAATAGTATGGCCCATGTTTGGCGAAATGATTATACGGCTCATAGAAGGCCCATAGATGAGACGGCCCGTAGAAGGCCCATGGATCCTACGGCCTGTAGAAAGCCCATGGATCCTACGGCCCGTAGAAGGCCCATGGATCCTACGGCCCGTAGAAGGCCCGTGGATCCTACGGCCTGTGGAAGGCCCATGGATCGTACAGCCCATGGAGGGCCATGGTTACTACGCAGGTAGCAGGACCATGGTCACAACAGTCCGTGTGTTGCCATTGTTATTGTGGCCTAGTTTATTGTGGCCACTAGAAAAACGCGGAAAAAGAACTACAGTGACTACAAGCAAACAACTAAACAAGACAATAAGGAAATAAATAAGCAAGGAACTAACGCTAGGCTATTACGGCTATTACACATATTACATCCATTGGGCATCAAAGTTCGCCACCAGTGCAAATTTAGGGAACAAAGCAGCATATTACATACACTGGCCATCTAAATTGGCCACCAGTGCAAATAAACGCAGCAGCAAAACAGGTCCATAATTGAAACAACTTCAGAAGAGCTCAAGAAACATTATCCTGGGTATCCACCATGCTGGCAATAAGCTTAGCAATGTTATTAGCTTTGTAATGTTTGGCGCTAAAATCCTCCAACACTTGTTGCACCAGAAAGTATGCATCTAAATGCTCCAGGGACTTCCACAGTCCTTCTGCTTCTTGTCGCAGCACAGCTGATCGATGTCTTTCAGCTTGTAGTTGAGACTCGAGAAACCGAACTGATTCAGACAGTGAGTTTGTATAGCTTGTGCAAGCAGTAGTGGCCAGTAACTCGAACACTAAACCAAGACAGGACTTTGGGGTTGTCTCACTGTCTTCAAGATAGTCTTCCACAGTCCTTCCGCTTCTTGTCGCAGCACAGCTGATCGATGTCTTTCAGCTTGTAGTTGAGACTCGAGAAACCGAACTGATTCAGACAGTGAGTTTGTATAGCTTGTGCAAGCAGTAGTGGCCAGTAACTCGAACACTAAACCAAGACAGGACTTTGGGGTTGTCTCACTGTCTGCAAGATAGTCTTCCTTAGCTGTTTTATCGGCTTTGTTGGAGACCAACAAGGATGTCTCACTATCCTGAACCTTATCCGCATTATTTCCTTTACCATTGCTTAATAAGGCACTCTTCCCCAGTATTCTATCAGCATTCTAAAAGAAGAAACAAGCAGACACATAACAGGTTTAGCATGTACTAGTATATGAAACTCATTTCGGTGAACCAATTTATTAGTAAGGTGGACAGGATTAAACTACCAAGTCTTCTATTGCCAAGTAGTACATAGTAAAAGCATCAAACACACATATATCTATGTCCTATGGTCACTGCATTGTCTTGCCAAATCAAAATAGAGACACGATTCAAATCATATCAGTTCAAGACAAAGCAGCAGTGAAAGAATACAAAGCGTGGGAAACTACACGGCACAACAAGATTTCAGATGGGTACCACGGGTCTACATGTACAACAACACTATTGGGTCTGTTGTGATGCTAGTAATGTGCATGATATGATAAGTCAACTGTATAGACAATTGAAATTGAAATCAATAGAGCTATTGATAAGAGGAAACCTATTAAAGAAACATGCGTGAACATACCTAGTGTGCCATTGGAGTTTTGATTGGATCCTTCAATTTAAAAATAAGTTTGTATGAGTAAATACAGTGATACAAGAGCAAAGCACTATGCACGATGCAATGGAATCTTAAACTAGAACAGTTGTTCCTCATGTTTAAGCACTTGTTCTACATGAACAGACTACAGTAAGACGCAAGAATATAGTAATTAAAATTATAAAATGAGCTCATAGACCTTACCACATTCTTGGTTCGAGACCAATACAGAACAAGGTGTTCCCATTCATCGTCTAGTAAATGTGTCTCAGGAGAACGTAAGGGAAGTTGATGAGTTTCTTTGCCAGTGAAGTACGTTTTCTTCAGGTAATTCCGATACTTCCACCAAGCATTCTTGAAGATAGAAGAGGTATTAGCACAGGTTACCTCATCATGAGTTTCCAAATCGGTCCTTCTCTATAGAGAAAAATGGGAAAATTTGTTGTATTATAACCATCATGGAGGTAGAATGTATGGGACAAAGCAAAGTAATTGCCATGAATAACATTACTTACACATAACTCCTGGACAAACACCTGCAACTGGCATTTTCCTTCATATTTAGTATAATATTTCCAAGATGGGAAGATATGCACATAGGATTTAACAACATCAAATGCGATAGATGCTAAACTACGACTAGCTGGTTGTGCTTCCTCCACAGGAATAGGCGTACTAACTGGTGGAGTTGGGGTTCGCCATGGTAGTACTAGCCCTTTGGGAACTGGAGCTGCCTTACTAACTGCTCTTGTTTGGGAGCTCTATGGTGGAGATGGTGTTTTGTCAACAGGAACTGGGTTACTATCTGCTGGGATGGGGTTAGATTTGGTGAAGCTGGTTCTCTGTCCATCGCAGTAGGGGTACAATCTGCGAGAGTCTAGATTATGTGTGGTAGGGCCGGTTCTCGTGCATGTACAATCGGGGTGCTATCTCCACCCAGAGGTAGCACTATTTTATTTGAAGACTGTGTTTTTACTCCGCTAGATACTAGCATCACCCGCTCCAATTTAAATGGCTGATAAATAGGAAACATAGTTGAATGTACAGACATTGTATGAGAGATAGATGAAATAGATAGTGTGGAAAAAAGAGGGCATGAAATAGTTGACATGTATATTATTTAACTAAAGATAGCATGACATAATTTCACATATATGATGTCTATCCAAACTGGATAGCATAGCATAACATAATTCAAAGATATGATGAATAACTAAACATGATCGCATGACATAATTCACATACATGTTATCTAAGTAATCAGGATCGCATGATTTAATTCACATATGTGATTTATATGCTAAACAGAGGGCATTCGCATATATGATGTCTGAACTAAGAACATGTTGTTGAATATTGTGTATATGATGTCCAAACTATGCAATGCAAGACACCATATGCATGATATGAGTTGTATAACCATGCCAAGTTAGAGCATACACCTCGGTGGGGGAATAGGACTAGTCATCTGTCTCTGAATCCATCTCTGAGGAGCTATCGGGACCCAACAAGAGATCTTCTTCGACAGGTAGCACTGTCTGCTCTAAAGGCCTTGTTTTCACTCCAGATTTTTCCATCTCCCACCCAAATGGCTGATTCACAGGAAGAGTAGTTTAATGTAAAAACATTGTCGACAAATGGAAATATAATGAAGAAAAGGATGGGTAAGATATCATTCAAATATATGATGCCTGGTTAAACAGGATGGCATTGCAAATTTCACATATATTATGGCTGGCTAAAAGACATGAGACTGCATAATTCTCATATATGATATAGAAACTAAACAGGTGGCATTACAGAACATGTATAAACTAAGAATATGACATATATGATGTCAAAAGTAGGCACTGCAAGGCAACATATGCATGATACGGGTAACATCATCATGCCAAGGTAGAGCAAACACCTTGGGGGGTAAATAGGAGTTGTCAGCTGCGTCTGAATCCACCACAGAACAGATATCTTCCTATGGATTACAATCTGGAGAGGAGGGAGGGTTTGCCATTGGACCCACCATGGAGCGATATCTGCATGACATTGTATTGCCGCACATGTAACGCCCTCGATGCGGCTATATCTCCCACGTGTCGAAGCACGACTTAGAGGCATAACCGCATTGAAAGCAATGTCACAAGTGAGGTAATCTGCACACAACCCATGTAATACATAAGGGAAAGAGATACATAGTTGGCTTACAATCGCCACTTCACACAATTACATGAATAAAGCATTACAACAAACAGATACAATCAAGGTCCGACTACGGAACCCAAAATAAAAGAAGACTACCCCAAATGCTACACAGATCCCCGATCGTCCCGACTGGGCTCCACTACTGATCAACTGAAAACGGAACAACACGAAGAACGAGATCTTCATCGAGCTCCTCCTTGAGCTTGGTTGCGTCACCTGCTTGGTAACATTGGCACCTGCAAACTGGTTTTGGAAGTATCTGTGAGTCATGGGGACTCAGCAATCTCGCACCCTCGCGATCAAGACTATTTAAGCTTATGGGTAAGGTAAAGGTATGAGGTGGAGCTGCAGCAAGCGCCTAGCATATATGATGGCTAACATACGGAAATGAGAGCGACAAGAGAAGGCAAAGCACGATCAAGAAACTATGATCAAGAAGTGATCCTAGAACAACCTACATCAAACATAACTCCAACACCGTGTTCACTTCCCGGACTCCGCCGGAAAGAGACCATCACGGTTACAACGCGGTTGATGTATTTTAATTAAGGTCAAATTCAGGTTTTGTACAACCAAACATTAACAAATTTCCATCTGCCCATAACCGCGGGCACGACTTTTGAAAGTTCAAATCCCTGCAGGGGTGTCCCAACTTAGCCCATCACAAGCTCTCACGGTCAACGAAGGATATTCCTTCTAGCGGGAAGACGCGATCAGACTCAGAATCCCGATTACAAGACATTTCGACAATGGTAAAACAAGACCAGCAAAGCCACCCGGATGTGCCGACAAATCCCGATAGGAGCTGCACATATCTCGTTCTCATTGCACACCGGATTGTCCAAACTTCCGGTAGGCCAGCCCAGAGTTTCCCCTGGTGGCCACCGGCGGCTGACAGGTTGGACCAACACTCAGAGGAGCACTGGCCCGGGGGTTTAAATAAAGATGACCCTTGAGTCTGCAGAACCCAAGGGAAAGAAAAGGCTAGGTGGCAAATGGTAAAACCAAGGTTGGGCCTTGCTGGAGGAGTTTTATTCAAGGCGAACTGTCAAGGGGTTCCCATTATAACCCAACCGCGTAAGGAACGCAAAATCCGGGAACATAACACCGATATGACGGAAACTAGGGCGGCAAGAGTGGAACAAAACACCAGGCATAAGGCCGAGCCTTCCACCCTTTACCAAGTATATAGATGCGTTAAATAAATAAGAGATATTGTGATATCCCAACAAAATATCCATGTTCCAACAAGGAACAAACTCCAATCTTCACCTGCAACTAACAACGCTATAAGAGGGGCTGAGCAAAGCGGTAACATAGTCAAACAACGGTTTGCTAGGATAAGGTGGGTTAGAGGCATGGCTCAACAATATGGGAGGCATGATAAGCAGGTGGTAGGTATCGCGGCATAGGCATAGCAAAATAGCGAGCAACTAGCAAGCAAAGATAGAAGTGATTTCGAGGGTATGGTCATCTTGCCTGAAATTCCGCAAGGAGGAAGAATGAGTCCACGAAGAAGACAAACGGACATAGCCAACGGATCCTCACAAACGCAACGTTACCGGAACCAACCCGAAGAAGCAACACCGGAAAGAAGCAAACAACATAGTAAACAACCCTCACATAAACATGGCATGATGCACGACCAAGTATGGTGCATGTCCGGTTTAAATATGCATGGCATGGCAAAGTGCACAAACAAAACTACAAATTAAGTGGAGATCAATATGCAATGAGTTGCATATTGACGAAATACCACATGACTTATTTAGTTCTCTCTCGGTTATGTACCCAACAATATTAAATGTTGTTAAACATGGCAAGAGGTGAGGCATAACAAAACTATACCATCTAAACAATTTAAATGGGACCGGATATAACAAACAACAAACCCAGTGAATCCCCATATGCATTAGCAATTTTTAAAGCAACAACAAATTTTAACCATCTTAAAGTTGTTAACATGATGCGGATGACATGTTCAAGTTATGCAAGTTTTAAGAAAATGTTAACAAGAGCATATTATGAGGCATTTGTCACCGTGGTGGAAAGAAAAAGGGTGCCACAGCAATGATAACGAAAATGGTGCCACTGCAACGTTCCGGTTCCGGTAACTCGATTGAGATACCGATGCAAAGGAGAAGTATGAGGATGCGTGCAAAAGATGGTGGGGCGTCCCCGGATTCCGGGTGTCCCACGAGTTGGCGACAAGGGAACGAGTGACAAATTGGACACGGTGCAAACACAAGCATCTCAAACATCGCAAGCATTCGTTCACGGACGTTGCCTCGAGGTTATACCTTCGAAGCATGCATTATCGGAACAGATCGAGTTCGGCGGTAGGGGTACACGTGTCGAAGGGGAAGTAGTTGTTCACGGGGTCGTCGTGGGAAGTAGCGGTTCACGCAATGGTAGTTGAACTTGACGTTTGCGTTACACGGGTCTTCGGCGACGGTCGCCGTACATGGTTCGGAGTGGTACTTGCATCTTCGGACCTGTCGGTCTCGATTCTTGCGACGATAGCGGTATACGTCTCATTTTCGGAGAGGTACTTGGGGTCATTTGAACTTGTCGGTCTCGTCATCTCGAAGGGGTACTTGACGTCCTTAGCGACTCCGAAGACGACGGTAGAGGTACACTTGTTGTAGGAGTACTTGTCGGATCCACGGCGACGGTAGAGGTACAAACGTTCCCGCGGTACTTGACGGTCCGGTCTTGGTGTAGATGTACATGGAAAACGTAGGAATACTCGGCATCTTGTCGAACACAAGTGACAGTAAACGTTCTCGTGGACGAAACCGGGAGGCGAAGGCAAGGCAACGCGGCGGCGGCCTGTGCTCACCGGTGAAGCAGCAGTAGAAGACGAAGGTGGTGGCCAGCGGCAGGTGCTCAAGGCGAGAGGAGTAAAGGAACGCGGCGGGGTCGGCCCTGGCGTCACTTGACCAGGAAGATGGCGGAGGGACGCAGGATCCCACTGGCGACGGCCTTGAGATGACGACACCATGGGTACCCTGGACGGCATCCACGGGAGTTGCAGAGAGGCGAGGTGGAAGGAGCTGGCGCCTGGGCGACGCATGCTCCTGGTGGAAGTCGGCGGCGGCGTCGCAGGCCGGCGGAGCACTTGAGGGCGCGCCGGCGCTGCGAACCCGGCGGGCTCGAGCAGCTCCAAGCGGCGGCGGATGTCGGCGACGGCCGGAGCAGAGGAGGAGCGGGGCGCTGCAGGCTTGCGGCGAGGGTGAGGAGAAGCAGGAGGCGGGGTCGAGGGAGATCGGCGCGCTTGTGTGCAGAAGACCGACGAGACGAGCAGAGGGATCAAGGGGGAGTTGTTGTGTCTGGCCTCTCTCTGGCGATGCGGGAAGAAACGGGGATCGAACAAGGCTTGCGGGCGTTGGTGCGAGGAAGAACTGGGCGATGGAATCGATCGAGCGCAGGGCTCCTGGCGGCGCTGGGAAGATGCGAGGGAGATGGGGTTCGGGCCAGTGAGAGGTTTAGGGTTAGGTAGGGAGCTGGGCTGTTAGTTGGGCCATGAGTCTAGGAGGCCGGCGCTGCTAGGAGGCCCAAATGGCCAGAGGCGGCCGGGCTCCCTTCTTCCTCCCTCTTAATTCTTCTCTTTACAAAAACAGAGAAAAACAAGAGAAAGAAAAAGAGAGAAGAGAAGGTTAGAGGAAGAATTAGGGCATGTGGTTAATTTTCTTGGACTCCCAAAAATAAGCTCGGTCCGAGAAAATTAGAAAAGGCGAAGATTGAAAGATATAAATTCAAACTCATTTGAATTAAATTCAAATGGGTTTGAACTGGGACTTGGTAAAAGGAAGGCCCAAAAATGTTCAGATTTTTGGTGGAGCTCCGAAAAAATGACGAAAGAATTTATGGACAAAGTTTGAGGTCAAGAAGCGAGATAACAAAGGCATGGAGAAATTTTGCATGTCTTTTAGGTGATTCCATAAGAATGGATTATTTAGCATAGCTCCCTAATAGTGGGAGGGTATGTTATAAAGAGAAGTCACCCTTCCCTCGATTTAAATAGATCAACCATCTATGCAATTTATTAGTTGAGTTGAGATGCAAAGGTTAATGACATGATGGCATGATGACATGATGCAATGCAAAAAAATAAAAGAGCAAGCACAAAAGAAACACATGGCGAAACTCGGAATAGCTGGAAGTCTTCTGGAGCATCGGTCTCGGGGCGTCACAACACTCCACCACTACGAGAGAATCTCGTCCCGAGATCTAGGATGGCACCGGAGGGAAAAGGAAGAGGAAGATAAGAGGTAAAACTAAGTTGCTTCTTTGACAAACGAGTGAAACCAAAGAACCTTGCGAGGTTGAACAAATTGAGAGAAAAGGAATACAATGAAGATGAATGAAGTGAAAAACACTCCGTTAGACAAGGAACCAGAAATACGGCGAAAAAGACGAGCTTAAATGACATGATTGACATTGAAGCCACTCCGGTCAAAACAAAATAGAGAAGGAATCAGAATGATATAATCTGGGCAGCACTCCGACTGAAAATGGAAGGAAAAGAACATGAACTTGACAAGATGAGAGGATACTTGATGAGATCAACAACATACTTCCTCCGGAACTATTAAATGAATGGAACAAGCGGTAAGAAAGATCTCAGACAGCACCCCGGTTGAACAGAGATGCAAGGCTTGATAAGGCGAAAAAAACTTGAGCAAAAGGGCACAACACTCCGGTTAAATGGATAAGCACGAAAAGAACATGGTCTTTGACAAAAACGAGATGATGGGTTGAAAAGCGCAACATGACAATGCCTCCGGAACAAAAGAATAGAAGATAGATAATTGAAATAGGGGAATGGAGAAGAAAATGTCAACTTCTGCCATAAAAGAGCTTGAAAAGGCATCTTTAGGAGAAGGGTCGAACGGAGTTGTTGGAAAACCAACAACAAAAAAGGATAAGCTTGATAAGGTCTTATGGAAAACATCTCAACTTCTTGAGGTGAAATACTGCCACTAACGAAACAAGATTGGATTGATATGAACAAGAAGACGAGAAACTTATTTCACCGGGAGGATAAATGAACAACTTGGGTCATTTATAAGCACCATAAATAGCAACAATCCTTAGGGAAAAGCTTTAGGTGAAATATAACCCAAGATAACTCCAACAAAGCGATTGGTGGATTTAAAATACCTCATTCTTAACAACGTGTGAATCATGAAACATGAACTCAAATTATCAAGAATGACATAATACCACCTCCAATGATACGGTAGAAAGAAAAGCACTCCGGATAGCAAGATGAAGAAAGCTTGAACTCCTCTAAAAAGAATCTTGATGATCACTTCGAGAAGGAATTAAATCCTTGATGAACCAACATGTAGAACCTTCATGAAGAGCTCCGGTAAACAAAGGAATGATCAAACGGAAGGCAACAGAAGTTGAAAACACAAGGTGAATCCTTGTAATGATTAGATGAAGCTTTGGAATGGTATAATTGAAATAACTTTGAACTCTGGAAAAGAAAGATGGACAGCTTGAATCGAGAATTTGATGAACCTTCAGAATAAGGAATTAATCACTTGGATGAACAAAAATAAGAATTACATTATGTGTATCCTTCACCAATTAAATTGATGAAAATCAACGGATTTGGCATACTACTTATTCTCGAAGAAAAGATTAAGATAGATGTCGCGCCAACTTGGGAAGGTATTGAACGAACCACCGGAAGGGTTGAAACAACGAATAAATTGATATGATAAAGAAGGAAGAGAAAACTCTTGAACGAACCACCGTAAGAATTGGAAAAAGAACCAAGTAAAAGGTAAAGAAACACTGGGAAGAATTATGAAATGAACGAAGAAACTTGAGAGAATTTAGATGCAAGTGAATGAAAAATCACGAGTTGATTAGAGGATATTTGAATGATGCACCAGTAAGATTGGAGAATGATAACTGAAAGCTGAGAATGAATAAACCTGAATTGATGGACTCCAGATAGGTGAGAGGAATTCTCACAATCAAAACAATTATGTGAGGATGGCCTTGAACTAGAACCACGAATCTCTGAGAGAACGGATAAGACATGGATGTAAAACTCTTCTTCGGTCTTCAAATGATAAGAAAGACGATGAGAAACACCACCGTGAATTGTTGAAACACTCCGGAATAAAGAAGAATAGAAAAGTTGAACCAATGATGAAAAGAAATCGAGAGATCTTGGAGAAAGACATTTGACTGATGATAAATCATTCTTATGTCAAACTTCGAAAAGAAATTTTTTTGAATAGCTCCGGTAGAATTAGAAGAGTGAGGTAAGATCCTGGAAAAAGACCCGTGTGTTAGGGCCCACTCAAAAGGGACACCGTGGAATGATTTAAAAGAGAGAATGCACCGGTTGAATTAAAAGGCTTGAATTTGGTAACCACCTCGAAAGAGCTTGAACTAATGCAGAGTGGAAACACGAATCTTCGAGATATCTTGAGCACTCCAGAACAATTGAATAGCGAGAAGTGGATGATTAAGAGGTGCACCGGTATGAGAAGGCGTTTGAAACGAGGAAAGGATATGATCAACACCAAAATCTTGAATTGAATCCACCGTAGAAGGAAAAGAACGAAGAATGATGAGCTTGAAGCTCCATTAGAATCTTCATGAAAATCACCGGATAAGAACATTGACGGAAAAGAATGGAGAGGCTTGCCATCACTAAAAGGATACTTGAATAAGAAATCTAAGTCCTTGAAGAAAACAAAGGGAGGGAGGGCGGGAAAAGCAGAAGCAACTTGGAGACGGATGAAACAAACACCAGTGAGAAGAACTGGTACTTGGGCTTGCGGATGTTGAAATGATCAGATCCACTTGAAGAGAAGCACGCCGGTTAAAAGGATTGACAAAACAATCTTGATGATCAAGAAGGATTGTATTCACATAGGAGTATGAGAACACCATCTGGGGAAGGTATGGAATCAACATTTGACTTCGAAGCAACTCGAATACCACAACTCAAAACAAAACAAAGGATTGGCTTGTGGAATAAGCTGGAACAAACATATGATAGAGATTTCGTCCGAAGTTTTCGTGGTGGGGCCTACACGGCTCGATCGTACAGCACCATCATGTACAGGGCAGTGCACATGACATACGAAGCGTCCCCGAGTCGGCATAGCCAAGGACTCTTTAAGACACAACGAGACCACTGTAAAACCAACCGTGAATAGGCGGACCACTAGACGTCGAACCCCAATTTCAAATCATACATCTGTCGGAAACAAATCCTAGGAGCTACTTGAATTCCCACTTATAAACTCCCGAAACTTTCCGGTTATGCAATCAGGTGTTGGGGATACAGGGGAAGCATAATATCTCACCCAAAACTAGCAAATCCTACATCCAGCTGTATCCATCCTTCAACACATAACCAAGAAACCATCGGAAATCGTCTACCTCAAGCTTCGAAAAGCATCTGTTATACAAGTTATGGCAATACTCCCGAACTCCCGCCCCAGTACTGGGTGGCGTTGAGGTTATCTCACCAACAACTGCATAAAAGAGATTTTCGATGTCGGCGAACTAAACTCAGGCATTCCAGAACTACAACGATAAAATTGTGACAACAACACCTCGGAGCTCAACTCCCCGGGACACTGCCACAACCCCTAAATGACAGGAGGCACCAAGAACAATGTTCTCGTCACAAAACCATCGGAACGATTCCAAGATACCCGCGTGATCCTAAAAAAAATTTAGTGAAATTTGAGAAGAGAAGAGTCAAAACTCTACGTCAGGATGCCTCACCAGAGCGATGAAGGGACTGAGGAGTAAAAAGAATTCCTAACTCTCCGATATATATAATTCCTAAAAGACTCAAAACATTTTTCTAGACTCAACAACGCCAGCTATTCGATCAAGCAGGAGGCTCCTAAGGTCGGGGAAGGCTCTGATTACCAACTTGTAACGCCCTCGATGCGGCTATATCTCCCACGTGTCGAAGCACGACTTAGAGGCATAACCGCATTGAAAGCAATGTCGCAAGTGAGGTAATCTTCACACAACCCATGTAATACATAAGGGAAAGAGATACATAGTTGGCTTACAATCGCCACTTCACACAATTACATGAATAAAGCATTACAACAAACAGATACAATCAAGGTCCGACTACGGAACCCAAAATAAAAGAAGACTACCCCAAATGCTACACAGATCCCCGATCGTCCCGACTGGGCTCCACTACTGATCAACTGAAAACAGAACAACACGAAGAACGAGATCTTCATCGAGCTCCTCCTTGAGCTTGGTTGCGTCACCTGCTCGGTAACATCGGCACCTGCAAACTGGTTTTGGAAGTATCTGTGAGTCACGGGGACTCAGCAATCTCGCACCCTCGCGATCAAGACTATTTAAGCTTATGGGTAAGGTAAAGGTATGAGGTGGAGCTGCAGCAAGCGACTAGCATATATGATGGCTAACATACGCAAATGAGAGCGAGAAGAGAAGGCAAAGCACGATCGAGAAACTATGATCAAGAAGTGATCCTAGAACAACCTACGTCAAACATAACTCCAACACCGTGTTCACTTCCCGGACTCCGCCGGAAAGAGACCATCACGATTACACACGCGGTTGATGCATTTTAATTAAGGTCAACTTCAGGTTTTCTACAACCGGACATTAACAAATTTCCATCTGCCCATAACCGCGAGCACAGCTTTCAAAAGTACTTGGGGTCATTTGAACTTGTCGGTCTCGTCATCTCGAAGGGGTACTTGACGTCCTTAGCGATTCCAAAGACGACGGTAGAGGTACACTTGTTGTAGGAGTACTTGTCAGATCCACGGCGACGGTAGAGGTACAAACGTTCCCGCGGTACTTGACGGTCCGGTCTTGGTGTAGATGTAGATGGCAAACGTAGGAATACTCGGCATCTTGTCGAACCCAAGTGACAGTAAACGTTCTCGCGGACGAAACCGGGAGGCGAAGGCAAGGCAACGCGGAGGCGGCCTGTGCTTACCGGTGAAGCAGCAGCAGAAGACGAAGGTGGTGGTCAGCGGCAGGTGCTCGAGGCGAGAGGAGTAGAGGAATTCAGCGGGGTCGGCCCTGGCGTCACTTGACCAGGAAGATGGCGGAGGGACGCAGGATCCCACCGGCGTCGGCCTTGAGATGACGACGCCATGGGTACCCTGGATGGCATCCACGGGAGTTGCAGAGAGGCGAGGTGGAAAGAGCTGGCGCCTGGGCGACGCAAGCTCCTGGTGGAGGTCAGTGGCGGTGTCGCAGGCCGGCGGGGCACTTGAGGGCACGGCGGCGCTGGGAACCCGGTGGGCTCGAGCAGCTCCAAGCGGTGGCGGATGTCGGCGACGGCCGGAGCAGAGGAGGAGCGGCGGCGGTGCAGGGTCGCGGCGAGGGTGAGGAGAAGCAGGAGGCAGGGTCGAGGGAGATGGGCGCGCCTACGTGCGGAAGACCGACGAGACGAGCAGAGGGATCGAGGGGGAGTTGTTGTGTCTGGCCTCTCTCTGGCGATGCGGGAAGGAACGGGGATCGAGCAGGGCTTGCGGGCGTTGGTGCGAGGAAGAACTGAGCGATGGAATCGATCGAGCGCAGGGCTCCTGGTGGCGCTGGGAAGATGCGAGGGAGATGGGGTTCGAGCAAGTGAGAGGTTTAGGGTTAGGTAGGGAGTTGGGCTGTTAGTTGGGCCATGAGTCTAGGAGGCCGGCGCTGCTAGGAGGCCCAAATGGCCAGAGGCGGCTGGGCTCCCTTCTCCATCCCTCTTAATTCTTCTCTTTACAAAAATAGAGAAAAACAAGAGAAATAAAAAGAGAGAAGAGAAGGTTAGAGGAAGAATTAGGGCATGTGGTTAATTTTCTTGGACTCCCAAAAATAAGCTCGGTTCGAGAAAATTAGAAAAGGCGAAGATTGAAAGATATAAATTCAAACTTAAATTCAAATGGGTTTGAACTGGGACTTGGTAAAAGGAAGGCCCAAAAATGTTTAGATTTTTGGTGGAGCTCCGAGAAAATGACGAAAGAATTTACGGACAAAGTTCGAGGTCAAGAAGCGAGATAACAAAGGCATGGAGAAATTGTGCGTGTGTTTTAGGTGATTCCATAAGAATGGATTATTTATCATAGCTCCCTAATATTGGGAGGGTATGTTATAAAGAGAAGTCACCCTTCCCTCGATTTAAATAGATCAACCATCTATGCAATTTATTAGTTGAGTTGAGATGCAAAGGTTAATGACATGATGGCATGATGACATGATGCAAGGCAAAAAAATAAAAGAGCAAGCACAAAAGAAACACACGGCGAAACTCGGAATAGCTGGAAGTCTTCTGGAGCGTCGATCTCGGGGTGTCACAGCACAAAACTCTTCTCTTTTTCTCTACATATTCAGCATGACTGTGTACAATATTTGACATGCATACGAAAACAATATGGTGAAATTATGTAAGGAGAGCATGCAGAAATCTAGAGTGATGGTAACAACCAGTGGATGGATCCAAAAATAATGATAGCAGGCTGATGATTGCTTTAATTTAATAAAAAGATAGATGATGATTGCTTTAATATTTGTTTCCCACCCAAGATGAACAACATAGGCATACCCTAGGTGAACCAGATATTAGACAGAGATACTATTCATTGCTGCCTCGATATGTGCCCCACAACTAATTTAGAACTCAAGTTTGAACATTAATTTGGACCTGACTTGGAGTCTAAGAGGTGAACAGAACGATAAATGTTAGGACCCCGATTCTAAGTCACACTGATCTAGCATGTAACACATCATATCACTTTGCGGCCTCACGCACAGTATTCCCACGGGTGCCACCTTACCTGGCCCGGGACCGTTTCCACCTTTTGGCTCACGTATATGATAGTGTCTCTAGCATCCATATGATAGAGAACCCGGGCCGACATGACTAGTCGTAAACCCAAAGTGGCACTAACTTACAGGGACAGGCATACATGACCCAGCAACGAACGTGTTGGTCAGCAATGTATGAACCCAAGTCGTAGCAAGCTACAAGGACTTAAAGGAACAACGCGTGACATTTCCCCGAAGGGACAGCCACAGGAATGAAGAAGGACACATGTCGGCCAGCCTAAGTGTTCCGGAGCAGTAGCAAGCTACCATGGCTCAGTGGAAGCACTAGGAGACATTTCCCGGTAAGAGAGGCTACCAAGAATAAACAACTAGGTTGTCAGATCCCACACATACCAAGCATTTCTTAACATACACACAATATGCCCGATATGTGCAAATACAACATGGCATCACAACAAAACTCTATGACTCAAAGTATTTATTCATTAGGCTCCGAGGAGCCAGTTATTACAAACATGGGTCTGATGACCCAGCATTCAAGTCATACAAGCAATAAGAAAATGCAGAAGCTTAACTTGTCTAGGTACCGACAACTACAAATGAAAAGGGTGAGAAGCCTAACTATCTACAAGACCCTGCCGAGGGCACAAGATCATAGCTGAGGTAACAAGCTAAACGTCGAAGTCCACGTAGAACTACTAGTGAGACTGAAGTCTCTCTGCAAAAACATAAATTAAGCAAACATGAGTACAAATGTACCCGGCAAGACTTACATCAGAACTAGCTACATATGCATCAGTATCAACAAAGGGGGGTGGTGGAGTTTAACTGCAGCAAGCTAGCTTTGACTGTGGCTACCCTGAACTACGACTGCAAGTAACTCTTTTGAGGTGGCGCACACGAGTCCACATATTCACCAATCAATACACCACTATGGATCCGCTCCCGTCTCCCTATGAGAAGGCCCTCCATAGCACTCACGCTTATCTTGCGCATTTTAGAGTATCCACCTTCACTTGTCTATGAACTCTATAAGCAACCAAGTAGTCCTTTACCGCGGACGCGGCTATTCAAATAGATGATGTTAACCCTGCAGAGGTGTTCTTCTTCAACACGCTCTCGCCACTTACCGCCATGTACACGTCATGTATCTCGGCAACCTTCAAGCGGAAGCCTGGCGAGGGTGTCGGCCACGACCTAACTAACCACACAAGGCCCTAGTCTAGGTTTATCGCCTATTCAGGTTCCATCCGCAGGGAGTCCAGCCGAGGTTTCCACTACAACCCCGAACGATGTGTGCAGAGTTCCCGGGTCACCAAACGGGCGACACGGTACACCAGGCCACGTGCCTACCGCATCACAGCCCATCCCTTAGGTCAGCGCTACGCACGGCCTCCAGCATACTACAAACACCAGAAACTACTTGCAACTCCTTTACAGAGGACAGGGGCGATTAATAAGTCGAGAGAGTCAATTAAGGATCCCAATGTGTGGTAGTAGCTGATCTTAAATCACACATACAGATCTCAGTTCCTAAAGACGGTTCCAGTGAAACAACCCACCATGTACTCCTACATGGCCTCTCATCGATACCTTTACCAAATCATGTTCACACACTTAGCTGTCAACAGTAGGACATGTTCACACACCTCCAATTCATCCCCGATGAATTAGACCTGACTCAACTCTAAGCAGTAGCAGGCATGACAAACAAGCATGAATGAGTAGGCACATCAGGGCTCAAACAACTCCTACTCATGCTAGTGGGTTTCATCTATTTACTATGGCAATGACAGGTCATGCAGAGGAAAGGGGTTCAACTACCGCAGCATGTAACAGATGAATCGTTGTTGTCCTAATGCAGTAAAAGAGAGCAGGAGCGAGAGACTGGGATTGTATCAGAATGAACAAGGGGGGTTTTTGCTTGCCTGACAATTCTGAAGATAGTATAGCTCTTCATTGGTGTCATCGAACTCATCGTCGGAACTACGTCCACTGAGAGGGGACAGATACCGGCAAACAAGAGGGAACACAATCAATGCAATGCAACAATATGATGCATGAATGTGACATGGAAATATGCTGTTGATTGAGCTAATGCAACTAGCAACAAGTTAAATGAAGTTGGTTTGAACCCTAGGTTCAAATTCAAACTCCATATGTTGATATTCAAATGCCATTTAATTGATTTGACATGATCAGCAGGTTTAACTTGCTTTAACATGCATGAAAACAGTACCAATGGATAGATTGGATTTTTATGATCATTTTTCATATATAAATTATTTCATTTGGAGTTACGGTTGAATTTATATGAATTTTAGAAGTTTAGGATATTTTCTGAAATAAATAAATTATTTATGATTTATTTTAAATCCCAGAGAATATTTACTGTGTCAGCATGACGTCACTATGATGTCAGCGGGTCAAGTCAACGGGTGTGGTCCAGGTCAAACCTGAACTGTGGGGCCCGCACGTCAGTGTAACATGGCAGGAACAGAGGCTGACCAGTGGGGCCAGGTCAACATTGACGTGGCAGGGTCAAACTGACACGTGGGGCCTGCTGGAATAATCTAAACTAAACAGGGAATAAATCCCAGGGTCAATTTGGGCATGGGGCCCATATGTCAATGGGAGAGGGGGTTAATTAGCAGGGGCATTACCCGCTAATGACGGTGCCACGTCGGCGGCTAAATGTCGGTGCTAAGCACAGCACGACGGCGACGACCGTTCGGCCAACTTAGGCGATGGCAGCTCGTGTGGCTGGGTGCGTTGGAAGCAGCACAACGAGGCACGTTGGTTGGTGACTTCGGGCGGTCCTGGGGTGCCCGGGTGTATCACCGGCATCGGAGCTCGGGCTCGAGCGGGTGCGGGGTTTCAGCGTGAGCTAGAGCAAACGGCGCAATGCGTTCACTTCCCGGGGACGCGGTGAGCATGTTGGTGGTGCTGGGGTAAGCGGGAGAGTGCAGGAGCATGGAGCTCATCGGCCATGGTGGCGGCCGGAGCTCGGAGCTCACGGGCGAGAGTGCTATAGCATGGGAACGAGCAAAACGAAGGAGGGGAAACGGAGTGGAGCTCACAGCGAGGTCGTCGGCGGTCTCATTGGGCTTGGGGAGGCCTCTGCGGCGGCGAATTCAACGACGGCGTCCGGTGGACGAGGCGGTGAGGAAGATGATGATGGCGACGCTAGGGGGCCTCTGGCCTTGCTTGGTTCGATGAGGAGGTGCAGCGTGATACAGACGATCTCGGGAGCACAGTGGCACGTCGTTTCATCGTCGGTGGCCACGCGGGCGAGGCACGGCGGCCGGCGGAATCTCTCGGTGACACTCAGAGGAGGGGATAGAGGGCGAGGGAGAGAGCAGAGAGTGAGGGGAAAGTGAGAGGGGGGCCTCGGGCGTCTCCAGATGTGGATTAGGATGAAGGAGCGGCCTCCAGCGCAAAGCGGGAGGTGGAGGGCTCTGTGGGTGCGCGCGCGTGTTCGCTCCTGCCTACTAGCAGGAGGAAGACAACGAGCGAGGAGGTAAGTGGGTTGGGTCGTCAAGCTGTCAAGGTAAAAAGGCCCATTTGGGTTTCTCTCTCTCTCTGTCTTTCTACTTTTGTTTCTGTTTTCTAGTTTTCTGCTGTAGTTTTGAGCTTAGGAAAAATACCAAGGCATTTCCTAAAATCCTGAAAATATTCATGGACACTTGCTGAATTACTTCAGTGCCCCACAAATAGTTCCAACATTATTTGAATATTTAAATTATTTATAGTATTTAAATGCCAAAGTCAAATACAATAAGATTAAATTCAAAAATCCAGAATGGCCTAGAGATATTTGCATTATTTTTGGCAGAGGTTTTCACCTTTATCAAAAATCATGATCTTTTCTAAAGGGCATTTTGGGTTCATTGAAAATATTTTTATTTGAACCTAGTTGAATTCATTTGGTGCTAGGGTTTCAACATCCCCAATTCAAATTCATTTGAATTTAACATGATGCATGGATGCAGATGCAACTATTTCAAGCAAAAATTCTAGGGCTGTGACAATAAAGTAGCAGGTAATTTTAAGCAATGCATAACATAATCAGAAACAAAAGAGTGCGACCTCTCTTGTGGACCCGTGTACTCCTCGGGTTCATCTACTAAGTCAATGATGGTGATGTCATTGCGGTGGGTGCCGGTGGCAGGGAAGGAGATCCGAGGCAGCGAAAGACAGTTAGGAGTCGTGATGTCTGGTTTGGTGGATGCTTCTGTCGATGGAGCAGCTCAGGTGAGGTGGACGACGTCGCGGCAGGAGCAGGACAAACCGCACAAAGTTTCCTTCGACACCTACCTGTAACTGAAATAATTCTGTAAGGGCTCATTTGGCTTGCATGATTCTAAAAACACAGGGATAGGAAGAACACCGGAATAGGATAGAAATGCACATGGTAAACAGAGCATTTGTAAACACATGATTTCTGTCAAGTTGGGTGTTTGGTTCACAGGAATTGGAAGAGCAGAGGAATGAAAAGAAACATGGCCAAAATAAAGTGAAACCATATGAAAGCGTGTATAGTTAGAATGTTATTCTGCCACTAATGTACTTGGTCTTGTTTTCATGCATAGGATTTTGAAAAGTAGGTCCAGGTGGATGTTTTGCTCCATCCCTTTCAACAAAATGCATGAATAATTGAATAGTAGAGTGCCATAGGAAAATTTCCTATTCTATGTTTTTCTGTTGAACCAAAATAGCCCTAATGGATCGACATGAATGTAGTGTAATAAGTGATGCAACAAGTGTACAACCTCTTTGCCTTAGCCATGTGGACCTCAGCATCATTGGGTTGGTCACTGAAGAAGTTGAGGCAGAGGTGGTTGTCGAAGGTGTGGAGGAAGATCTGAGGAATCTGTAGACGGCGTCCAGGCACTGCTCAATTGTGAAGGATCGTTCTGTCGTTGGAGCAGCTCCGGTGAGCTGTAAGACGTCAAGGCTGAAGCAGCACAAGACAGACATCGTTAATCTCAAGTGGGATTCTAATAGCATCTCCAATAGGTACCAAAAAGTGATAGATGTAAAATTTACATCACCAAAAACTACCTGACTACAATAGATGAGGTAAAACTGTTGACTCTGAACTTAACTGTCAAAACTGAAATTTACTGTGGAATCTGAATGTTACTATCGAAACTGAACGCAATGGGAGCAAAGAAGCACTTCACATGTAGTTTAGGAAGGGCCTGCAGTTCATCTTCAATCTGCACCCCCTTGAGCCACCAGCCACCACTGGCCCCCGCGCCACCTCGCCGCCCCGAAACAACTCCCCACCCCCGGTCCGCCGCCGCCTCACCACCCCGAAACAACTCCCCACCGCCGGTCCGCCGCCGCCCCGGCCATCCCTCTAGTCCCCCCCCCCCCCCGCGCTGAGCTATTTCTCCGGTGATCCCCACGCCACCGCCCCACCACCGCGCCCCCCATCACCAGCGATCACCGCCCCCACCCTGAACCCTAAGATAGATAGTGGGGTACCTCTCCGGCGATCCCCCCTCCCCGCTGCGGGTGGTTCTTCCTTAAGTCCGGCGAGCCCCCCCCCCCCCCACCCCCTGAAAATCGACTGACCCAAAAGTTGACTCAGTCGGCTGAAGTGTAGGTAAATCAGAGCAGAGCGGCGGCACGAGCAAGGGGGAGAGCAGCAGCAGCGCGAGCGAGCGAGAGCCGGAGCAGCAGCAGCTATGTGAGCGAGCGAGCGAGAGCCACAGTAGCAGCACCTGTGCGAGCAAGCGAGCGAGAGCCACAGCAGCTACGCGAGCGAGTGAGAGCCGGAGAAGCAGTGGCAGATCCGGCTGGTATGGATGCCACCACCGAAGGGGCCTCGCACTGGGGGAGAGCCGTCGTGGAGATGTTGCCCGCGGCGCCGGCTTCGAGGTAGCCGCTCCATTGGGGTGCAGGATGGAGCACCATCGGCGCCGGGAGGTTGAGTTAAGGAGAAGGTGCGATGCGATGAGTGTACAACCTCTTTGGTGGCGCCGAGTAGGCCTCGGCTTCGTCCGAGGAGTCGGTGAGGATGTTGTGGTTCCGGTGGAGCGGGTTAAGGAGGCACTGTGGGGATGGAGCAGCCGCGATAGACGAGGCGATCGTCGGAGTAGCTCCTTGGAGGTGGAGAACCGGGCGGCTGAATCAGCGAGACGACGAGATGGATGAGGGACGTCGAGCCATTGTGGTGGACGACGTCGTCAGGGAAGAGGCTCCGGCTGGGTAACGGTGAGGTGGCAGACGGAGGAGGGTAGGGTTTTGCGGCTGGAGCAGAGAGGTTATGGAGGCCTGGGATTTCGAATGGCGAAAAGGAAGCGGTGGGAGGGGGACCATGACTTAGTGACATGCTTGTCCAAAATGTAGGGTGTGTTACAAAAGTACCCCCACCGATTTGAACTAGCGGCCCTTTCGGCTCAGGGTTAGAAGGGGGATTTCGTGTGTCGGGATTTGGCAGCTGGAGGGAGTTTTCGCGCGCATTGTAATTTCGGGAAAGCAAGGCGTGGGTTGTGAAGCCGCCAGTTTTGGGAGCACGATATCTGAATTTTCGAGATATAACAAGGCGCGGGTTGAATTTTAGGGACAAGCCTAACGCGTAATATTGTACTTGTGCGTACCAAATCAATTCGCACTTCCCTCAATGAAAATAACAAAAAAGTAAAACTATTCACACCACACAAAGAGAGAATCTTGTCCCGTTTTACTATACAAATGCTATTCAAAGCTACTCATACCAACATGTTATGTCCAATTAAATTTTTTCGTTGGCTGTATAATGCATGTAACCTACTCATACCAACATTTTAGTGTATTCCAAATTTCTATACTATCGCTGCAATTCGAACTAAATTTGAATTCGTTTCTCTATTTCAATAAGAATCTACAATCATGATTGTCGCCAACTTCAACCATCATTCGTGTATTACCTTAACAACACACCACATGATTACTATAGAGATAGATATGAACTATGTGTACTATATGAACTCGAATTCAATTTTTTGAATACACTTGATGTTGATTCCAAATAATAGTACATTTGATGTACTAACTATATATTCATAATCTAAACCATGTTCCATATGTACACTGTGTTTATCACACAAAGTATAGTACCCCACCCCCTACATTATGACAAGTATTTAGCCCTGAGCTGCAAAAGCCACACATTAGCCCAAATTATAATCAATGTTCTACATTATGATATCTTCTTCAAGTATTTGTATCCACTTTTTTATAATGAATTATGATCTCTATTCGTATTTTACACCTTCACGATCCTCTTCTCTTTGTAGCTAGCTAGCGCTAACTTTCTTCCGTGCATGCACACGCCCCCCCCTCTCACCCTCCCTTAGTGTCCCCTCCATCACGCATGTTTGTTATTTCTCTTTAGGTCGTTCACCCACGGTATGTGTAGGCCCCCTAGCTCTTTCTTTCCGGCACACACCGGTCGATATACCTCTCTAACCAAGTGTGCCTACCACAAACACATACTTCCCCTCTTCACTTCTCACCGTCCATGCCCCCCTATGTCCAATATGGATCCACGCAGGTGCACACTCCCGCCCCTCTTTTCATCGATCTCATACTCGACACTCCTCCCCCCTCGACATGGTAGGCCTCTCGCACCACCTCCTAGTCGCACCCCTCTCCCCCTGTCTATCTCTCCGAACCTTATTTGCTTCTAACACATGCATGCATGTATACGTACCGATCTCCCTACATATAGCCAGGTCGACTATAATTCGTTTTCCCCACGCACTGATAAACTTACCTCACTAGTTATGTCTCTCCCTTTCTCGGACACACGATGGTTGATCTTCCTATGTAGTTATGTGTGCTTACCACAACCATATCCTCTCCCCTCATCATCCTTGCATACCTCCCGACCCGTCTCTCACATGCACGTGCATAGACAGACAGACAGACATCCTCGGCCCTCTCTTATTGATATTGCACTCATACCCTCTGTTTGTCCAGCAGGCCTCTCCCCCCATTTGTGAGACGCCACTCCACCACCAACCCTCCGACACTCTACCTTTGTCTTTCTCCCAACCTTACTCCTCTGCTACACATATCCATGGATGCCGATTGATCTCCCTCAATACATAGCCAGGTCTCTCTCCTTCTCCACACATATACTAGTCGATCTACCTCTCTATAGTTAGGTCTCTGCCCCCTCCCCCCCCCCACACACACACACCGATAGTCGAACGTTGTAGGTAGGTATTCATGCCACAGAGAAAAATTGCACCTCTGCCCTCTCAAATTCCAGTAGGCCAGCCGCCCTGTATCTTTGATGTGGGCAAACAAAAATTCGATGGCACTCTTAATCGATCGCGTAGCCACACACTTCATCCCTGTTTTCGATTTTATCGATATCCCACGCCGATGATCCCTCCACTCTCTTCTCGTGGATCACTCCCTCTATATATGATATATCCATGACTCTATTTCACACACATTGCATATGTTATGTTTTTTGTTTGAGATGTCATCAACACATTGCCTCTGTTTCGCACAAACCATCTCTCTCACACCCACCCATGTACGTACCTGCACCTAAAGAAGAGGTGCACGCAGGATGCGCGTACTCACGTCTCGTTCCCGGCCACACCCACGCGGGTACACAGTGGAGTTCGTTTCTGTACGAAAAGGCAGCCCACTTGATAATTTGACGCGTGTAGCGGTTGTTTACTCGAAGGAGGTTTGGGTACCATGCCTAGACAGAACAAAGTTCGACTTGACACGTTAGTATTAAATAAAGTTATATATTCCTCAATGACACGTACAGAATATAAAACGATTGTCATGGGGAAAATGGAAAAATCTGCTCCACTATATACAAGGGAGCTTGCCTGCCGGGGTTTGTCTCTCATCACACCATCTCACACATGGAGGCGGTGGCCTCTCTCTCTCACCATTGGTCAGTGATCAGGCTGCATCCCGTCCGCTAGCGGAAAGGGCGGATGTGCATCGTTTCTCTGTTCGACGGCGTTGAGGCAGCACGTCCCGATCTGCGGTACCCGCCGTTCTCTCTGACCAAGCTCCGGCGCGGTAGGGCGTTCGCCACTTGCTCGCTGCCGCAGTATGGGCAGATCCCGGCCGCTGTCGCCCTCCTAGTAACATCCCGACGACCCTCAGGTACAACTTCCTCCGGCCTTGCTCCACTACCCATCTTCCCACGTTGCTGCATGTGGATCTTCTTTAGTTGTTTGCTTAAAATGTATCTCGGCCGGCATACTTCCCATCTTGCAATATCGTCCTCAAACCATTTTTGATAAACCACCATGCTGCTATCTTTCCCTTATTACATGGAATATGCTTCTTTTTTGTCGGCGTATGTGTCTTCAACTCGTGTTATTGGGCAGTAATTGTTTCCTTTTTACCTCCCTTTGCAAACGGGGCTATCCATTTCACCTCATTGCTATTGCGACCTTTTGGTGAACTGCACAAATCACTTTTTTCTTAAGAGTGTTTTGTGCAGTTCCGCCAAAATGTCACACAGGCAAGGTTTTTACATTTCTGTGGGACTGCAGAAAGGGATATTGGTTTTGCTATCCTCCTCATCCAACTCTGTGCCTAATCTTCTCCAACAAGTAGTTAGTCCTAAAGAGAGATCGCAGAGGTGATCGGCTTCTATTTGTGTGTGTTATGTTTCATCATCTAGTTCCACTATTATTGTAATCACACTGACTGGATATCTTTGCAAACAGGGATGGTCAGCTCGATTTTAGTGGAGCTACACAAAATGATCGGATTGTGTTGTCCTCCATACACCTCTTTTTTGGCTACAGAGCTGGGTGAAACTAGATGCCAAGCAATGAACATTGTGCCTAGGAAATGGAGCCATGCCTACGATCAACATCGATCAATTAAATATTTTTCATTATTTGTACACCTTCTCACAACTTTGTCTTCAGTTGTGATGTGAATATTGGCGCTGATCTGCGAACCATTGAGATGCATTAGCAGCCATGGTAGTTTCATTTGTATTTGATGGAATGTTATAACGAGATAATCTTGAGGTAAGAGGACACATGAATCCTAAGTTGAAACCTTTTTTCCTGCGGGAACCAAAGATGAAACCTTCATAGCATCACAGTACAATTTCATTAAAATTATGCGTACATATAAACAAATCGTGAAGGATTGATAGCAATGCCAGAAACAATTCAACTTCATTTCGTCGACAGGACATCCTTCATCCAGCTCCAACTGCCATGCAGCAATATTGAGTGCATAACTGCAGGGAAAGATTCACCCCGGTCGTTGCACCGTAGTAGTAATGACTAGTGATCAGTCAAATCACACAGCCCCACCTTCGCCATAGTAAGTTGCTCGGACGAAGCAACCATCATTTCTATGTTCCTTGAATCCACTGGTACTCCCATATTCCCACAGTAATAAGTTGCTCGGGCGAAGCAACCATCACTTCACCTTTCCCACAGTTAGTTCATGGTTAGTCATGAGTTAGCCTAACCTCTAGCTAAGTTAGAGTATCAAACAGGAGCAGTATAGGACATGCAAGTTTCTCAAAGCATACAGTCAAATTCGTACATGAAATGATCTTCCTTTTTTAAACGGAACGTGAAAGGATCTTCGAATGATATAATTTTCAAATTATATAAAATCTTATCAATAGTCAAAGGCGTCCTTGAAGAATACATTAGGCCCTATATAAAATCTTATAAATAGTCAAAACCAAGTGTTACTACTACACAAAACAAGTTCAAAACGAGAAACTAGACCCACTCACGGCACGGCACGCCTGTCTTGTTTGGTCCGTTGGTCAAAGCGCTTCCTCTTCTTGGCATAACAATAGAGTATAGTAATTTTTTTAGAATTCTCTTGGCATGTCGCTAACATGTGATGAGTTAACTGACCTCAATAGATGGCAAAAAGCCAGCCCGCTGCACTTTGAGAGTGACGAGGAGCGAGAAGTGATATGGGCTGGTGGATTAGAGCATGGTTAATAGCCCTAAACCCATGGGTTAGAGTTAGTTTCAGCTAGTTGGGGCTCAATAGCCCTAAAGTATCCAAACATGAGGGTTAAATTGGAGCAAGTTGCCCCAAACCCACCAAAGAGTAGCTAACATGTGATGAGTTAACCGACCTCAATAGACGGCAAAATGCCAGCCCGCCGCACTTTGAGAGAGACGAGGAGTGAGAAGACATACGGGCTGCTGGATTACTAGAGCTAGGTGTTGCACGGAGGCCAAGAAATATGGTGATAGCGTGGGTTAGCCATGTAGTACTAGTATGATGTAACTACACTGGGCAGTCATGCTTCGTACTCTTCCGGTCTACTGTGGAGATGATTGGTTGATTTTATATTACTGAATAATATAAAATATTATGAGTACAGACGCTCCACCACGAGGTTCCTTGCTCCTTCTCGGTCGTCGGGAATCTATGTTCTTCCACTCTCTTTTTTTGACGTGAGCTTTGTTCATCCTTTTGCCAACATGCGGTAACTCACAGAACGACGAGAAGCTTGCTTACTACGCCTTCTCCCTCGCCAACGCGTGCACGGTGGCTCACAGGATGAGGAGAAACTTTTGCTTACAAGCGGTGGACGTGCAGCAGTTCATTTGGTGTTAGATTGCCAGTAGTTCATTTGGTGTCAGATTGCCAGCAGTTCATTCGACTTCCGGAAGAGGCGAAGAGCCAAGCGCGAGGTCACCTACTATCATAGTGGGAGTAACATAGGTAGTAACATAGCGCAGTCCAAGACAAGTTTGCTTATGTGGCATGTATTTAATGAGGAGAGAGGTGTTTAGAGTAACATAATATGTTATTGTAGCATAGCGCTTTCCAAGAGAGGATGAGTCTACAAGGTAATAACTGAAGCCAACTAGTATGACACTACTACTATGTTACTTTGCATTATGGAGGTACTAACTTAGACTAGTGTCATATGCATGACACTAGTATAAGTTACTCCCCACTATGACCAGCCTAAGAGCATGCTTAATAGTATAGCCAGCTGATGGCTATAAGAAACTGTCATGTCATGTATAGCCATCATTTATAGTCACTCATATAGTAGTGTGGGCTACAAGGTTGGCTATAACAGTACTACTTTTTTCAACATTCTCTCTTTCTCTTTCTTCACATTTATTCTATTTGTCTAGGAATCCGCATATAGCTAGGTTCTTCCATGAGAGCCCACTCCCCTTAGACTACCCATAGTGGGAGTAACATAGATGGTAACATCACACATCTCAAGGCAAAACAGATGATGTGGTGAGTACATAATGAGAAAAGAGAAGCATGTGGTAACATAGCTAGTTACTGTAACATCACACATACCAAGACAAGATGAGTCTACAACCTAATAAATGAAGTGTTGCATGACACCACACATACTCCCCACTATAGAGGTAGTACTCTAAGAGCAAGTATAGTAAGCTTATGTAAGCAGGCTATAAGGATTAAAATATTATCTTTTTGCTGACATGGAGGGAAGAGAAGAGGAGAGAGAAGAGGAGCCGGCTACAGAATAAGAGCCAGCTGCAGCATGTGCTCCTAGACACTATGTGAGAGTGGGAGGTGGGCCATATACTAATGAAGTATCTCATCTTTGTATCTTACTATTATACTTGAAGGCTACAAGGTTGGCTATAGATGACATGGTAATGTCATATAGCCATCAACTGGTTGTACTATTAACCATACTCTAAGTAAGGAGTACGAAACATGGCAGGCCAGTGTACTTACATCATACTACATGGCTAACCTATGCTATCACCATATTTCTTGGCCTCCGTGCGACACCTAGATCTAGTAATCCACCAGCCCGTATCGCTTCTCGCTCTTGCTCTCTCTCAATGTGCGGTGGGCTGGCGTTTTTGCCGTCTATTGAGGTCGGTTAACTCATCACATGCTAGCGACTCTTTGGTGGGTTTGGGGCAACTTGCTCCAATTTAACCCTCATGTTTGGATACTTTAGGGCTATTTGATCCCCAACTAGCTCAAACTAACTCTAACCCATGGATCCAAACAAGGCCAAAGTTAGTCTCGGAAAACGCATTAAGCCCTATCTACACGGACAGATGGAGTACATGATACTAGCAAACGCTCACCAGTAGTAGTAGTTCATTGGTTGGTTTCAATTTTTGATTTAGTTGCTGTGCTGCTACCGTCCAATATTCGCGTGTGGTTGTTTCTAGAATAAAAAAGGAGGTCTCCTACTTAAGTTATCCGTTACTCCCACTATGGCTAGCTTAAGGTTAGTAGGTGACCTTGCGCTTGCCTCTTCGCCTCTTCCGGAAGTCAAACAATAATGATGGTACTACAGTTGTACTTCTGGCAATCTAGCACCAAATGAACTGTTGCATGTCCACCGCTTGTAAGCAAAAGTTTCTCCTCGTGCTACGAGCCACCATGCACGTGTTGGCGAGGGAGAAGGCATAGTAAGCAAGCTTCTCATCATTCTACGAGTTGACGGGACACATCAAAGTTATTTAGTATGTACTCTCTCCAAAAAAGGGCTGACCATGTCATGGCTACCATCTCGTGCTCCGTCGTTGAGTATGTGCAGTATTCACATGCATCGAGGAGAAAAAAAATATTGCGTAGTAGGTGCCATCGAAGTGCACGACTCACTTACGCACTGCTTATCTGATTATCTCCATTTTCTTGCATGACACATACACCTTGATGCTAGATGTCTCGCGTGTTGGCAAAAGGATGAACAAAGCTCGCGTAAAAAAAAGAGTGGAAGAACATAGATTCCCGACGACCGAGAAGGATCAAGGAACCTTGTGGTGGAGCATCTGCAAGGAACCTTGTGCGTTTTCCCCTGTTTTTGCCGCCTGCCCACCTATAAACAAATAAAAGAGCATGAACTCTTCGCTAACCACTAGAGATGATACATGAACACTGTTGGCAAAAGGATGCTAAGTTCAAGATATTTTATAGTTTATATTGATAACCACACAAGAAGCCACGCATGTACAGGATGCATGCAGCCACGCATGTACACACGCCAATGCACTAACTCATGTCGATCCAATTGATGCACATACGCGCACAGCATGGGGCACACAACGCACGTACACAACACATGCATGCACACACACTCAGCAGACTCATGAGATACAGTCACTTGCTAAGGAACTTGAGTACTTTAAGTGTGTGTTGTCGGACAAATTTGTTGCTGGGACCATCATTGCCAAGCTTCCACCTTCGTGGAACAATTTTGCCACTTCTCTAAAAAACAAGAGATATGAGTTTTCCATTTCCGATCTCATTAGCACTCTTGATTTTGAAGAGAAGGTGAGAGCAAAAGACACACATGCTCGGGTCGCTGAGGGAGCTTCTAGTGCCCACATGGTACATGAGAAGAACTTCCAGCCCAACCCGCCCCAAAACAACAAGAAAAAATCTCAGGGGAAAGGCAAGTTTGATGCAAAGAACAAGCCGTCACATTCTACGAACTTCAAGAAGAATTCTCATAACGGGAAGGGATACAAACCTCAATTTTGGTAGCACTGCACAAAATTTATATGGCTACATCTACCTGATGTCAGCTAACCTCATGGTGCTCCAGGTATTCCTACATTCATAATTAGGTACAATGACCACCGCAAGATGAAATAAGCTTATTCGTACGTTGACTTGCTGACTGTAGTGTGGAACGATCATGTCATGTGTGAAGGAGCAAACAAGCAGTGCTGCCGAAGGTGGAAATCAACTAAGGACTTATGAAATTATATATAATCTTCCTCAGGCAGGTCAGTATCCCCTTCGTCCAGATGATCGTGTTTTGTCATGCCGAGCTATTGATATGTGCTACTGTTTTGCAACACCATTTAAGTATAGCTATTGTTTTCCTATCTTTTCAGGACAATGAAGATGATTTCAAGGGAATTGCACAATATGGACTCATGTTGAGTCATCTCTATTGCCTCATGTGTTTGATGCAAATGTGTCAGCATCAATTGCAAAATGAGGCAACTAGCTAGCTGTGGAGTTGCCAACATGCTCAAAGTGCTCGCAACATTGAGAAGAAACAAGCATGCCCAAGAAATTAATGCGTGCGCAGGGAAGCCCTTTGCTCAGAGAAGCATCGACCAATTTTCTTCATTTCCACACCTTCTCACAGCTTTGTATTGGTTACAGTATGGTGAACCATTGAGATGCATAAACATGTTGAACTTTTGTTCTTCTGAATGTTAGTATGCATACCATATCTTATAAAGCTTGGTTTAATGTGAATGCTGACTAGCCTGTGAACCTTCACAATCTAGTAAGTATATTGTAGGCCTGTTATTTGAAACCTCACTTTGCCACGCTACGCGACCAGTGTGAGTGTCTGCATCCAGTACCGCATCCTCTAATTTGGTGGATGCCAAGTTGAAAAATGTTACCGATGAGGAGCCATAATTAAGCTGGAGGCGTCTCTTATTTTCTTTCGAATGGGCAATAAGCTGGAGAGTGTCTCTAATGGGCTGCCTCTAGTGTTAAGGCCCTCCAGTACGAAACACGGGAAGCCGACTGGGCCGATACAAAAGCCTACCCATCTTAAAGCCCATTTGTTTTTGTTTTTTTGCGAGGAGAATCCCATATTTCTTGAAGAGGGGGCGATCCCAGAAAAACCCTCCTTCCTCCTTGCTTCCACTTATACTGCAGCTCACTGGACTCTCCTACTTTCGTCACCCCCCCAATTCCCCCCACTCCCCGTCTTCCTCACTCGTCCAGAAAACCCCCGCCTTCTTCCTCACTCATACAGAAAACGCCTACTCCTCTTCTTCCACTCCTACAAAAAACCCCATCCCTCCTTCCCCACTCGCACTGCCACTAGGCTTGTCTCTGGCTACTCGGCTCAAACCCATGAGCTCAGCGCGACGCCCACAAGGAAAATGGAGTTGGCTGGCCCCAGCGCCAAGAAGATGAGGCTCCCGCCAGCGACGACGCCGGTTGTAGATCCCGCACCCGGCAGCGCGGGGAGAAGCGGCGGATCCCCTCCCCCACCCACACACACTCGGATTTGAGGAACCGGTAGAATCTCCTATGGACCGCATCAACGATCTCCCAGACGTCATCCTTGAGGAGATCATCTCGCTTCTCCCCACCAAGGATTGTTGCCGCACACAAGTCCTCTCAACTCGGCGGCGCCCTCTATGGTGCACCGCGCCCCTCAACCTCGAATGTCGTCAGATATCTGTCCTTCTTGAATTTGATCTCCTCAGAGCCATCATCTCCTCTCACCAGCGGGGCCCCGTTCAACGCCTCTGCATCCCTACACGCTGCCTAATGTCCATACCCAGCATGGTGGACGCTTAGTTGACATCCCCTGAATTCGGAAAACTCCAGCAGTTTGAGTTCTACCATTACCATGAAAGTTTCATACCACGAACACACCAAGAATTCGTGCCCACACCACTGTTGTCCATCTCGCAGTTTTCCTAATCTCTCCACACCGCCACCTTCGCCCGGTGCCATCTACCAGACGATCTGGTACAAATGCTTCGACTCCCACTTCTAAACAAACTTTCGCTTGTGGTGGTTTATCTGTCGGAGGCCTCATTGCACAGCATCTTCCACTCTAGTTGCCCTGCCCTGGAGCGCTTGCTGATTGTTTTGGGAATAGAAATCCCTATCATTTGTCTCCAAATAAAGTCGCCTCACCTTAAAAGCATTGGAATTTGTTTTGAAGGACAACAGCTCATCATCGAAGATGCCCCTTCACTTCAAAGGTTTCTCCTTGATGATTGTTATAAACCTTCGCAAATAGCTGTCGTCTCTGCGCCCAAACTAGAGACCTCAGGTCTAATTAGTGATCCGTTTAATGATCACAGGAAGTTGGTGTTTGGCTCCTCACTTTTTCAGGTACCGTATATTATCATCTACACATTTGTAATCATAAGATGCATTTTTCATTTGTGCGCATAAGTTTTATATCATCTTGGGGTACACTTTGGGTACTAATATTATGTTATATGCTCAATGAATAGTTCGTCCATGGATAGCCTATCAATGCTGCTGGATTCTGTCAAGATCTTATATATCGAAATGTCTAGTTTTGATCTGAACATAATTATTGGCTTGTTGTGATGCTTTTGATCTCTGGAGAATTTATATATAGAGGTGATGATTTCATGCACATTGAAAGCCCGTATATATTGTACTAGAATTCACCGTTCAGCTGTCGCTCTTTCGACATACTCTTTTTTCAGACCATAATTGTTTTCAATCTTCATGTCTACTTAGGCACTGCTACCACATGGAGAAAAATGTATAACCAATCGGTGGCGTAATAAGCACCAGGATTTTCTCAGTTCTCATGACATTCGCTTGAGGACAATAACGATGGATGAACATGCATCCAACTAGGCAAACATAAGCTTTGTCACATTCTTCCTGTTGAATGCGAGGTTACTATTGTCCATGAGGCTTAAGTTTTTCGTAAAGAGATTTCTCATGGACAGACATGTTGAACAGCAAAAAAAGAAGTTTCAGGTGGACAAATGGGCTTCTAACACGTAGTCAACCTCCAATAAAATTTTTTGCACAGGATGTTGATTTTATGGATCAGACCGATCCATTTATCTGTGACTGCGAACAAGAGTGGTTGGGTTAGATGTTATTTCCATGTTTAATCTGGGTCTTGTCTAAATTTGATGAACAATTAATCCTTGGGCTTTTTGTACTGTTTGAAGCTTCAGTTACATGTTGTTGCCCTCATACTACCCTCCGCCTGCCACTACATGGTCGCACCTTCCACTGCTCCGGTTCGTTCCCGTCCGAGGCCTCGCCGTCCTTCTCTGCCTTGGTTCGCTCGTTGTGCCCGCCGCCATCTGGCGTTGTCAACATGGTCAACAACCGAGAGGAATCAGGAGATGATTATACGTGCAAAGGCTGATAGTAGGCACCCCACCAGGGTCATTGCATTACACAAGCAGGTGCCTCGTTATTACTCCTACAAGCCAAAAAAATACTTCCTCCTAATTGTTTGACAACTAGGTCCCACGCCATTGTCAATGTAGTCAATAAACGAGAAAATTACACAACGAGCGGATAACACCAGGGACGTAGCAGCTCGCCCAGTTGTTTTTTAGTTTTAGAGACGGAGCTCAACTGCACGTTGTGTGGGGGCTGTGGCCCGTCTAGCCCATGCTTACGCTTTTATTTAAGCACATGACGAGCCCAGTTGATATCTTTTTTCGTTCTGAAAATGGCTAGCCCAGTTCTTTTTTTGGAGAATACCCAATCGAGGCCTACTTGCTTTTGTCAGCCCTGATGGGCCACAAATCTTTCAAGACGAGAAGGATATGTAAGTATTAAGAAATGGGCTTCCCCGGAAAATGGTCTATAAGTTGTAAGAAATGGGCTATAAATTTTTAAACCAAAGCCAACCGGCAATTACATTAAAATATTGTTTTTTTCTGGATTTCTCTGCTCTTAAAAAAACCAGAGTTGGTGATGATGGTGTTCCTGCCATCCTACAATATAGGCCGTCCGATCTATATCTAAGGGATAGGAAGGAAACTATGACAATTTACCCGCACTCCTCTCCACATTTGCAGATAAGGCCTTCCCTCGTTCATCCTTTTCTCCCACAAGATAAACTACTCATATAAAAGCATCTTCATGTTCCATGCAATGCACGGGCATCTTGCTAGTAAATATTTTAAATTTTATTCTTTTTGGCAGAATTTTGTTTTGAATTTTATTTTGATATAATTTTTTAAAAATTATTTTTAACGTGACTCGAAATTTCGTGATTAAAAGTGTTCGGACCCCACTGAAATATGAAATATTTCGTTGAATTATTTAGCAGTGCCCAGAATATATGGTCTGTAATGCTAATAAAAAGAATATTGGCTCCAAAATATCCTTAAGAATTAGCAAACAGGCTGTAAATTATTGAAAATAAGGGCTAATGGGTTGTATGCTGTTTTCCACAGATTTGGAGGTTGACTTCTGGGCCTACTAGGTTCATGATGACGCTGTCCTAAAAAAAATTGACGCATACGCAAGGCTTTGTCAACTTAGACAACACAGAGCAGTGAATGTTGGATGTCCATCCAA
Organism: Triticum urartu; assembly: GCF_056163025.1. Classification (NCBI taxonomy): domain Eukaryota; kingdom Viridiplantae; phylum Streptophyta; class Magnoliopsida; order Poales; family Poaceae; genus Triticum; species Triticum urartu. The sequence continues at coordinate 253,451,622 of NC_141877.1, forward strand.
CGGCCGACGTGCTTCTTCAATCTCTGATCTTCCTGCTCCAGTCGCCCAAACCAGCGCCGGCAGGACTGCCTGCTCCCTCCTCCTATGGCCGGCTGTGCTGCCGCCAAGCCATCCCTCTACCCACCCGCACATCCTGTTATTTTCCGGCGATGTCAGCCTCACCCCGCAGCCGACCAGTCAACGCTCGTACTCCCCTCAGCGTGGGCATCCACTATCGCGTCTTCCCCGGCTCTGTGTCATTCCCTTCCTAGGCCTCGCCGTCGTCCACCGCCCTAGTGCTCTCGGTGCAGCATGGTCAACGTGGTCAACGAATGACATCCATCAGAAGTGGACGGTACATGGAGAGGCCGACAGCTGGGTCCACGGCCGCACACAAGGAAATGCCTCCTTATTACGTGCAAAATAATGATTCCTCCACCTGACAGCTGGGACCCACCGAAAGGGCCTCTGTATTTTGCAAAAAAAATGTTCCCCTGATGAAAGTACTAGGTGCATTAGTTAACCCAAAAGGCATGACTAACCACTCATATAATCCAAACTTAGTTTTAAATGTTGTTTTCCATTCATCTCCCAATTTCATACGAATTTGATGGTATCCACTACGCAAATCAACTTTGAAGAATATTGTAGAGCCACTCAATTCATCAAGCATATCATCTAGCCTAGGAATAGGATGATGATAACGAATAGTAATATTATTAATGCCTCTACAATCAACGCACATACAGGACGTACCATCCTTTTTCGGCACTAAAATGATAGGAACATCACAAGGACTAAAGGATTCGCGTATATAATCTTTGTCGAGCAGTTCTTGTACTTGACGCATAATCTCCTTCGTCTCCTCTGGATTGGTACGGTATGGTGCACGGTTGGGTAATGATGCACCGGGAATTAAATCAATTTGATGCCCAATCCCTCGAATAGGTGGTAATCCCGGTGGCACGTCTTGTGGAAAGACGTCAGCGAACTCCTGTAAAATTTTAGTGACAGTAGGAGGCAAAGAGGAAGGCACGTCTTCGAATGAAAATAATGCCTCTTTGCACACAAAAGCATAGCAAACAGATTTGCTAAAATATAGATCTGCAATATCACATTTGGTGGCAAGTAAACATGCACTTTTCAATTTAATTTCAGAAGCAACACTAGATGGTTTATTATTAAGCTCCATTTGTTGCTCAAATTCTTTTGCCACAATCTGATTTTCACTCTTATTTTTCTCTTGTTTTGCTTTATTATTTCTATTAATATCATCTTTCAAAATGGAATCGGGAGTCATAGGAAGCAAAGTAATATTTTTATCCTTATGAACAAGACTATACTGATTGTTTCTACCATGGTGTACAGAATTGTTATCAAATTACCATGGTCTACCAAGTAATAAGGAACATGCTTGCATAGGTACCACATCACAATCCACATAATCAGCATATGTAGAGATACTAAAATGCACACGAACAGTACGTGTTACCTTAACCTTGCCGCTGTTGTTGAACCATTGGATGTGGGTGTGGTCTTGTGGTGAGAGATAGCTTCTCCACCATCTCCATGCTAGCCAAGTTATTGCAGCTCCCTCCATCTATGATGACGCGAACAGAACGTTCCTTCACAACTCCCTTTGTATGGAACAAATTACGCCTCTAGTTTTTCTCAGCTTGTGTAACCTGCACACTCAAAACACGTTGAGCAACTAAACATTCATACCTGTCAGCATATTCAGCAGCCATGTATTGCGTCTCATGATCAGAATCATCTCCACCGTGTTCTTCATGTGTAATAAGAGCCAAAGTCTCCTCATCATAGTCACTAGCGGACTCATACCCACCATCCTCAGTAACAATCATCACACGCTAAGATTTGCATTCTCTCGCAAAATGTCCTCTTCCCTTACAACGACGACAAATAATATCACTTGTGTGCCATGTTGATGCCATGGAAGAAGAAGAGCTTTGAGCATGTCCGGCGGGTGTGCTCTTGGCAGATAGTGGTGGTTGTGCCTACTTTCTTATATCACGGCTGGAGGTGGCACCTAATGGAGATGCTGGTGCAGTGGAAGTAGAGGATGCACGTGATGTCCATGATGAAGATCGACCTGCAGAAAAGTTAGTTCGCGTCAATGCCTGTCGATCCTGCACTTCACGTTCAGCTTTACAAGCAAGATGGAATAAACGAGTAATATTAGCATACTCCTTATACTCTAGAATAGTCTGAATCTCTCTATTTGATCCACCCATAAAACGTGCAAGCATAGCTTCATTCTCCTCAACAATACCACATCTCATCATGCCAGTTTGTAATTCCTGATAATATTCTTCTATAGAATTTTTTCCTTGACTTAAACGCTGTAATTTTTGAAGTAATTCACGTTGATAATATGGTGGAACCCAACGAGTACGCATAGCAGTTTTCAAAGCAGCCCAAGTAGCTGGAATAGGATATAATCTACAATGCTCAGACCACCAAACACATGCAAAACTAGTGAAAGCACAAACATCAGCAGGAACACGTCTCTCCTCAGGATATTGTTAACATGTAAAACATTGTTCAGTTTCTAACTCCCAAGTAAGATATATATCAAGAACATATCTACCCTCAAATGGTGGAATGTTCAGTTTTAGTTTAGGGAGATGGTCATGATCACGTACGTGAGGTGGTTGTGCAGCCCTACCATTGCGATGATATGCATGAGGACGACCTGGTAGCGGTGGAGCTAGTGTTTGCACGTAGTTCTGATTTTGATCAACCTCATCCTCGTAATGGTCCTCCACCTCTGCATTAGCAGCAGGAGCTACAGAAGCATCAATAGCGGCACCAGAATTTTGCCCGGGGTCAATGGGAACGCGATGTGCTCGTCCCACTTGATTTGGAAGGCGACGTTGTTGTTGTTGTACTTTTTGTTGTAGAGGTGCGTTAGGTGCAGCCGGTGGTGGTGGTGGAAGACGCGCGAGGAATTCATTAAACATGTTATCGAGCTTTGTTTCGAACGCCTTCTCAATGCCATCTATCTTCTCTATGGCCTCGTCAAATCTATTTAGCACATCTTCCACTTGTCCACTCACCATTTGCTGAAACTTATCATGTAACTCTTTGTTTGTCATGTTCTCCCAGTCAGTATCGTAAGCTTGTGATCCTACCATGGTTAGGAGCAATAGAAACACACAAGAATCTGATCCTACAGATTACTAGGAAGTGGTGGTGATGGTGTGGTGGACAGTCACAAATCCGTCAAGCGAATCTCAAATTCTTACTAGTTCTTACCAAGCAGCAGGTGGTGATCAGCAACCGTTGTAGTCAACACTCTCAAAGCTTGGATAGAGCGATTACCAGGGAGAGTCAAACACACGACGTAGATGTATGTGGAGCTGGGAAGGCTTATAATATGGTAGCAAAAAGGGTCAGCAATAATCAATTCAGATATGCAAAGTTGAATAAACGCTCAACGATGGTACTGTGCTGGTCCTAGGCTAGACCGTACTAGAGACGCAAGCCTAAAACACTAACAAAATCACGGCGCTGCACGTAAACAAGGGAGGAGCACACTCTGATTTTTTTTCCCTTTTTTCACTTTTTTTTTGCTCTGCAACAAAAAAATTTCGAAAAATTCTACAAATGTCCTAAAAACTGCCTAGCCAGAATTTTCCAGACTTCGTTTTTTTTAGTTTGGAACTATTTTTCTTCTATGGATGGCTCGGAAGTTGGGGAGTCCTACTCTGTCACGACTCGGAGTATCGCGTGATCTGGAAATCGAAAACAAAGCAACAATTTCTGGACTCCGAATAGGACTGGTGGCGGAGATGAATCTGGTGGAACTCAGACTGGTGGCGGATATATGTTGTAGGTGGACTTGGATTAGCATGATGGCGACTGATATTTGGTGGCGGATATTGATGTGGAGCATCCTATGGACATCACCATGTCAAGAGTCCTTTTGGCGAGTGACACGTGTGACATCTACTTCACATACCCAAAGGTGAATCATCTCCTTTACACGTGCTCACTTGACCCCTTCGAGGATGGTATACTACTTGACACTCCACTCGTGTGCATGCATAGGTATTGTCGGAACACTACGGACGATGAGGAGGAGTGCAAGTGCCAAGGTACATTAGCGAGGGAAGCCTGGAAGCGACGACGGAAGAAGATGGAGCTCCTGACGCTACAGCGGCCGGACATCCGGGCCAAGGGCCAGACATCCGGCGCCTGTGCAGCCACCCAGGAGCTACACCAACAGAAGGCCAAGAGTTTCAGCGGCCGAACATCCGGCGCCTGCCCGGACATCCGGCGCCTCATCAACACCCGGACATCCGGCGACCAACCCCGGAAATCTAGCGACGCCATTCCAGAGAAGGACAGATTCGGCCCCCGCCAAGCCGGACATCCGGACAGTGCCCCGGACATCCGGCGTCTCGCGAACAGCCGGACATCCGGCCCCCAGCCCGGACATCCGGCACCTGCCTGCGCGCATGGACAGGACCCGAGGCCCATGTATCCTCTTTCCCACTTACCCCTTAGTGGCTTAGACTATATATACTACTCCCCCTCCTCCTAGTTAGGGTTAGCGTTGTGTTAGCTCATTTGTGAGATAGAGCTTCGCTCATCCATCCGGATCTACTCCACGAGAGAGACCGCGGCCCCTCTTCGGAGAAGATCCACTTGGATTCAAGACCTCCTCGCGGAGAAGATCCCCTCGTAGATACAAGACCTCCTCACGGAGAAGAACCGGCTACCTTTGTATCGTCCCTTGTTGATCGTGGATCTTGTATCTCTCTTTGTGTTTCGAGGATCTAGCATATGTGTGACTATTTCTTGTTGGTTTTAGTGATTCTCTCGTGTTTCCCCGTGTCATTTCCCTCGTTTTCCCCCTTGTGTTATTCGTGTTCTTCGTGGGATCCGCTCCTTTCGTGAAAGATCGGCCGTATAGGTTTCCACCCTACATCATCTTGGTATCATGAGCCAGATTGATCACGATTTCGGAGCCTCCCCGTTGTGTTTTCTAGCCAAATTTTGTTGTGTTCTTCCCCAATTTCGAAAATCCCCACCAAAATAGCCCCAATTTTTTTGTGATTTGTTGGTTTGAAGAATTTTTGTTGATTTTGATCCATGGATTTGCTTGGTTTCGAGTGGATCTAGCATATCCCCAATTTTCCCCACTTTCCATCCACAAAATCCATCAAATTTTGCCCTTGGAATCATCAATTTCTGCCCCAATTCGAAAATTTCCGCCCCAAACGAGATCTGGATTCGTCGGGCCGGACATCCGGGTCCCTGGCCGGACATCCGGCTCCTGCAGCACCAAATCTGCTCGGTTCTGGACAGACAGCCCCGGAAATCCGGGCTCCACCCCGGACATCCGGCCCCTGGGATTTCAGCCTTCCCCGTTTCACCGTTTTGTCCATAACTAATTCATCCGGAGTCCGATTTTCACGTTCTTTAGCTCGTTGAAAATCTCTTGACATCCCCCTTACCACAAAAATACCACCAACATCTTTGGAATCCATCAAATTTTGTGAATTTTGGCATCTTTGCCTAGGATTTCCACCACATCATCCGCTACACCACCACCGACTTCCGCAACCTAACCAATTTTGTTCCCCATCGCATTAGTGGTTGCTTGAGGAGTGATTTGAGTCTCCTAAGGTGTTTAGGCTACTTAGGGACGGTTTCTTCTTCATCAACCACCACCACCACCATAACTTCCGCATAGGCTTGACCACCATACACTTCCACCATCCCAACTTAACCCAATTTTGTTAGTGTTGTGAGTTGTGTCTCCTAAGGTGTTTCGGCTACTTAGGGACCGTGCTTCCAACTCCAACACCGTGTATAGCCCACCTTACCCTCCATTTCCGCATTGCGTACTCCACAACCCATCATTGCCATTCTGTAATCCCATTGAGCTTCCACAACCACCACCGCATTCCCGCTACCACCATTTGACATTTGAGATTTTGAGTTCGCGGTTTTTCCGTTTCCTAAGGTGTTTCGGCTACTTAGGGACGAGTCTCCATCATCTTGGTATCTCCATCAAGATCACCGCCACTCATCATCGACACGGACGGTAACCTCCATATCATCTTGGTATCGTGGTATCCCTCCATTGTATATTCCCTTGCCATTGCATTAGTAACCCCTGGCCCATTTTGCATCACTTGCCTATCGAGACTAGCCTTTGAGTATTGCCAGCAACGTTACTTGTGCACATTAGTGGTCTACACCATACATTGCATACATACCATATCATATTGGTATCATATCATCCCTTGTGTCTCAAGTTCGTTCTCGCATATACACAATTGCTATCTTGGTTCGTGCATTGTGCAAAAGTGGCCATACACATACAAAAAAAAAGAATAAGCTTTTAAGCAAAAGAGAAAGAGCAAAGAAGCTTGTAAGCAAGTGTCATAGAATCATACCACATTGCATAAGATTGTCATATCTGATCATCTTGGATCATACCACCGGAACATCATACACATAGCTTACTTGGGATAGAAGTCGTTGCATTTTTGTCTCCTATAGGTTGTGCACAAGTGTCGTATCCTCCTATTGAGCAATCGTGCTGGCGTCTCTCTAGAGTTGTGCAACAAGAGCATTTTCCCTGGATTCCACATTCTGAGCTCATTCCTTGGTTGCACAACCCCATTTATCTATCCATGTGTGTGTTTCTGTGTGCCATTCATTGTATTGGTCTACTTGTTTCACTTGCGAATTTGTGAATCTTTTTCAACATTATTGACTCTTTCTAACATTTGACATCAAATTTTTGTGCCACTATCCTCACCGAGCTCCACCATAAGCCTTATTTGTGTAGGTGTGAGAAACCGACAAGAATTGGTACCAATTTTGCTATTTCCTTGTTACATCATTGAGTGATCATTGATCCATCTTCAACATCGGTCAAGGTACATTTGGTATAGTTCTTCTCCTTTCTCCACTCATATTTGCTCGAGTCTTGTGATGGACAAGCAAGGCATTTCATCTTTGGTCTACAACAATGACGACGAGTTCGATGCCACAAACAACTCCAACGACGCCAACATGCAAGCTCAAATGGAGGAGATCAAAGCCCTCATCAAGTCCTACAAGAGATCTTCCTCATCTTCGAGAAGACACTCAAGAGCACATGCCTCTGAGCTACCATCTCTGGCAAGGTCACATCGGCATCGACACCATCACCACCACGAATGTGAAGGTCAATAGCTCAACACCAACAACCGCTCAACGACTTCACCATCTCCCTTGGCATCTTCGCCAAGCGACTTCAAGGCATCTTCGCCTATGGACATACGGCATCTTCGCCAACAAGCACTTCAAGAGAAGCTCCCCAAGATCAAGTCCTCGACTTCCACAAGCTACTACGACCTCGACATCGACCATGAGATTCCTTTCTATGGAACTCAAGAGCCCGATGAGTATCTCGAGTGGGAGTGCCTAATGGATGACTACCTCAAGCTACATCAAGTTCCTCCCGAAGATCAACTAAAGTGTGCCACAATGAACTTCCACGACTACGCATCCACATGGTGGCTTCACACACCTTCGGAGAGCTACGACATGAGTTGGCCCAAGACGAAGAGAGATTTGCGGCGAGAGTTCGTGCCTCCAACCTACACGGAACAACTTCAACGCCAATTGGAGAACACCATCCGAGGATCCAAGTCCATCGATGAGTACTTCAAGGAGATGAAGATTGCCTTGCGACGAGCCAGCGTGGACGACCCCATTTCGATGAAGTTCCACTTCATGATGGGATTACACAACGACATCTCCAAGATGATCTTCCTCGAGAACTACAAGTCCCTCGACGACAACTACATTGGTGCTCTCAGGGCGGAACAAGAACTCATGAAGGCCAAGACTTCTCGACCCCAAGCACACTTCTCGAAGACCAAGCTCCAAGAAGGCGAGCATGAGGATAGTACCACCAAGATGTCCAAGCCCGACGAGCTCCAAGACGGTGCTCCCAAGTTCGACTTCACCGCCATCCCTCTTTGTGGCATTGATGATGCCGAGTCTACTTCGACTCTTTTTCAAGATGGTGCGGCGACAAGTACTCCTACGGAGACCCTCAAGGACCAAGCTTTGGAGGCGAGCGACGAGGTGACGAGCAAGGATGATGCTTCCATCTTAGGAGGCGAGAGTGATGATGTGTCATCTTTGGCCTTCATCCACGGTGACGACAATGAGATGGTTGAGCATGGGATTTTCCCTTTGACCACGGCGACATATGTTGACTTGAGTGACTTTAGACACCATATTGAGAGTAAGAGTGACTTCACCACTAGCTCCATATATGATGTGTTGCCACAATTCCCATGTGAGGAGAGCCACAACCCCCATCACTTGAGTGAGATGAGTGACTCCACCATACGTGAGATTGAGTGCACCTACCTTGAGGGAGTGAGTGAACCACCACATAGAGAGAGCGAGATAGTTGATAGGTCATGTGAGGCCATTTGCATTTCTAACAACTTGACCTCTACCTCTATTGTGTCTTCTCATTTGGTGCTGGGTCCCATATATGATGACACGCCGATTCGCGACGACTATGTCCTCCCTTTGGACAAGACGATGGCCATGGTGGAATATGATGCACCCCCACATGGTTCCATCAAGATGAAGATGACCACCATTTGGTCTTTCCCACCTCACCTACACCACATGAGTGGAATGACAAAGGTAACATAGGTGAAGGTGATGCTCTAGTCCCACTAGTGGACATTCTTGACATTGATTGCTTGCATGACGTTGATCAACCTATTTCCATGCTTCATGCTAGTGTGACTTCCCCATGCGATGATTTACCCATTTATGATGAGTATGATGATTGCCATGTGGAGTCTATTAGTTGTGATGCCATGTTCCATAGGATTTCTTGTGATAATTCTCTCGGTCACATCATGTTTGCCAATCCGCTCGACTTGCCATATGCTATACATGAGATCAATCATATGTCATATTCGCAATCTCTTCATAGTGACTATGTGATGCGAAGCCTCCCACGATCATCCCCATGGACACCACCTCAACTATCCAAGCTCCAAGTGGGCCCATGACAAGAGCTAGGGCGCGTGCTATTCAATCCGAGGTGAAATCACTCCTACTTGAGTTTCCATCCTCTTCAAGTGAGACATGGCTACTGCCTAAGTCCGAGATGCTATGTGTGATCAGGTACAACGCTCAAGACACGGAGCCGAGGGCTGTAGAAGAAGAGACATACGTCAACATTCTGGACCGCCCGGAACCTCCGGCCAGAGCCCGGAACTTCCGGCCCCTGGACCCTCCGGCCGACCCGGAGCTTCCGGCCTCCGACGTCTTCGACCAGCCCATGCATGCCAACTCTCTGGTTAGCCCGGAACCCGTCCCGGACCTTCTGGCACCCGGAACCTCTGGCCAGCCCAGACCTTCCGGCCCCCGGATGCCAACCCAGCCCCACCCGCGCCAACTCTTTGGTTAGGCCGGACCCTCCCCGGAACCTCCGGCGCCCGGAACTTCCGGCCCTGCCTGCGTGCAGCGACTTGGGCCGAGGCCCGTGTACCCTTTCGTCACTTAGACTATAAATACTCTTCTCCTACCTACGTTTTAGGGTTAGCAAAGAGATAGCTCATGTTTGTGTGACAGCTTTGCTCATCCACTTGGTTACCTTCTCCTCGGAGATCGCACCTCCTCAGAGAAGATTCCCCAAGCGGATTCAAGACCCCTATTTAGGGAAGAACATCAAGACCTCCTCACGGAGAAGACCGGTTACCGTGTATCGTCCCTAGTTGATCGTGGATCGTGTATCTTCTCTCATGTACCCGAGGATCTAGCACATGTGTGACTTATTCATGTTGGTTTAGTGTTTCCTCTTGTGTTTCCCTTTGTGGTTTCCCTCTTTTGTAACGCCCCGTATGTCACTTGCCATATTTGTATTACAACTCTTGCCATTTTCGGCACTAAGTTATGATATTCCCTTGTGGTTGGGTTTTGCCTTCTTGTTGCTTTTGTCCATTGTAAGTGCATCTAGTGCCCCTTAGTGATTTTGGTGTATTGAAGACTCATAGGTTAAGGGACTTATGCGTGTGTGAGTGTACACAGGTCTATAAGTCTATGAGGAGTTTGATATTTACAGGAAAAGTCGACCCCTAAAAATGAATATCTTCGCCTGAAGATTTTGGCATTTCTGAAGACTTTCATGAAGACTTTGAAAGTGAAGAAATTGGTGTGTCCGTGAAGACCTGATATTCATGCGAGGAATATGAAGCTTGAAGACTTTCGTTTTCATAGTTTTTTTCTCTTTCTTGAGTCATACGAAACACCGTACTATTAAAGGGGGTCGAGGAAATACTAAGGAAAAATTTCCATGTGATGCTCAACTCAAAATCCTACACCTACCAATCCCTTCGAGTGAAGCCATTGGAAATCTCATACAGTTCGGTGAATTTCTTCAGTGACAGAGACGAAGTTCTTCTGGTCTCTGAGGAATTTGTCCTGACTAAGGAGTTAGGAATTCGCCAGTGCGGATTGCCTACACAGTGAGGAACATGATAGCCCTGAGGATTTTGCTACTCAAAATTCCGACCGTTGCTATGCTATGCGCCAGCTGTCCCAAAATATCTATCCACCTAACGGTCATATCATTGAAGGGCATTTATGTCTTATCATGTCAGGCTGCTCCCTAGGCTATAAATAGCCACCCCCTACAACCACTAGTGGGTCGAGGCTGCTCCGAGAGAAACCGACACTTGTCATTTGAGAGCAACCCATCCTCCAAGGACTTTGAGCGAAAATCATCAAGTGAGGAAAAACCAAAAACCCAAAACCCAAACACCTACAAACCCCAAGTGATTGAGCATCACTGAAGAGATTGATCCTGAGTGGATCCGACGCTTGTTACCTTTGAAGACTGTGCTTCTTCCAGACGGTTAGACGTCATGGTCTAGAGCATCCAAGAGGAATTGTGGATCGCCGGGTGACCAAGTTTGTGAAGGTTTGGAAGTCGCCAGAAGACTTACCATGACTGATTGGACGAGGTCTGTGTGACCTTAGTTCAAGGAGAATACGGTGAGGACTGGGTGTCTTGGACTAAGTGTCCTTGACTGGGTGTCCGGGACTGTGCGTCCTATAGTTTAAATACTCAGCCGCTCCAACCAGACGTACAACTGAGACAGCAGTTGGAACTGGTCTACCAAATCATTGTCTTCACCGAGCTTACTAGTTCTATTTCCTCAACTCTTTCATTTCCTCATAACTGTGTTGTATGTTTGTTCATATCTGTGTTTGAAGACTTTGACTGAAGACTTTCTCAATTTCCTCAGTTCAATTTCTTCAGTCTGTTTGTCTTCGTCCTGTGTTATCCTGTGATTACGTTTCATGTACTCTGTGCCTGTCTTCATTTCATCATGATGACTATGCTTGTATTCTGTTATGTTTACCTTTGAGTACTTATTCTGCTGCTAGTAGTTCTTCGCTAAGGAATTTCCTCACCGGCAAATTCCTCAGTGAAGAATTTCATAAAAATCGCCTATTCACCCCCCCTCTAGTCGATATAACGCACTTTCAATTGGTATCAGAGCAAGGTACTCCCTTGTTTTGTATGATTTTGGTTTAACCGCCTAGAGTTTTAGTTATGTCGACCGCAGGTATGATCAAGGTCTCTGCTGGGTGTCCTACCTTCGATGGGACGGACTACCCCTACTGGAAGAATAAGATGCGAATGCATCTTGAAGCAATTGATAACGATCTCTGGTGTTCCCTCAGTCACACCTTCTCTGAATGTTGCCGGTGTGAAGAGATTCAAGCAACTCGACTCTCAAGCGAAGAATATCATATGTGGCCATCTGAGCAAAGGACAGTATGGCAGAGTGAGTGCTTTGGAAACAGCGAAGCTTATCTGGGACAGGTTGTCCAAAGTGAATGAAGGAGTCTCAACTCACCGTGGCTCTCGAATTGATGTTCTTCGCAATCTCTTCAACCGCTTCAAAAGACTCGACGATGAAAATGTTCAACAAACCTTCGATCGCCTCACTGACATCTCAAATGAGCTTCAAGCACTTGGTGCCACTGACATCACCGACCATGAGGTGGTGAAGAAATTACTGAGATCGCTTGATTCCTCATTTGACACTCTGGCATTGATGATACAAGAACGTGCTGATTACAAGTCACTTGATCCCGCTGATATTCTCGAGAGGCTAAATACTCATGAGTTCCAACTTGCTGAAAAGAGAGATCTCTATGGTTCAACCTATGGCAGAACACGTGCACTGAAGGCCAAGGCAGTATCTGAGTCCTAAGATGAAGACTCTGGTAGCAGCCTTGGTGATCCTGACGAACTGAGCCATGATCTGGCTCTGCTCGTGAAGAAGTTCCAAAAGTTCTCAAGACGTGGTCGTCTTGGAAGATCCTCAAGGAGCAATGATTCCTCATCCAGTGACTACAAGAAGAGGCTCTGTCACAAATGCAAGAAACCTGGACATTTCATTCAAGATTGTCCTCGGTGGGAAAAGGAATCAAAGAAGAAGAAATACAAGGATTACAGTTCTGATGATGCGAAGAAAAAGAAGAAATCCACAAAATCCTCATCATCAAAATCCTCAAAGCCTTCATATCACAAGAAGAGCATCTCCAAGAAGGCTAGGGCATTAATTGGCAAGGAAATGGACTGTGAGGCTGAATCTGAAGAAAATTAGGAAGAGGAGTCATCTGATGAGTCCGAATCCGGAGTGGCGAGCCTTGCTCTCGCTACTGCATTCGTCAGCAAGTCTATCTTCAACACTAAGGAAAATGACCTCACCAACAAGGCTGATGAAGGGGATGATGACTACGCTCCCACCTATTGCTTCATGGCAAAGGGTGCCAAGGTACTCAAATATACCTCCTCTGAATCAAGTGAGAATGAATCTGATGAAAACCTTAAGCCCAGCTATTCTAAACTTGTTAAGATTGCTATAAAACAACAAAGGGCTTTAGAAAAGGTTCAAAACGTGCTAAATAAAAGTGATGATATGTTGGCTGAAGAAATGGATCGCACTGAAACTTTGACTGAAAATCTTCAGAGACTTCAGTCCAAGCTTGACAAACTTCAAAGTCATCATAACACTCTCTTATCGGATCATGAGAAGCTTTCTTATGAATTTCTTCAAAGAAAGCAAGACCTTGAGAAGCTAAGAGTGAGTTATGAAGATCTTCAGAAGGAGCGCGATTCATTACTTGCTCAACAAATCAGCGCTTCTCAAGAAGAATTTGTTCCTCCATGCTTGAAGTGCATTGAACGTGAATCTGCTAATTCTTCACCTGAATGTTCAAATGCTACTAATGTTTCAAATTCTTCACATGCCTCTGCTATCACTAATTCCTCATCTGAGGACATTGCTAGTATCACTGACGATGCAGGGCTGAAGGAATTGTACACGACAGGCATGTACAAAAGCCTCAAAGGGCATCAGGCTCTTTGTGATGTGCTTAAAAAGCAGACCCTCAACAGGAACCCTAGGAAAGAGGGTATCGCCTTTGAGAGGAAAATCAATGTTGATGGTACATATTGGAAGCCTGAGCAGTACCCCAAAACTACATGGGTTGCTGCAAAGGGACCTCCAGTTGATCCATCTAACTTATCTGGATTTGCATGTGAATCTCCTTATTCTGATGATGAGTCAATTGACTCCAACTATAAGCTATTCAAAAATCTGAATGGTGAAGTATTTGCTAGATAAGTTGGCACTAACTGCAGGAACGGCTCCCCGATGAAGAAAATCTGGGTTCCCAAAAGATTCCTTGAAAATCTTCACGTGAATGTCATCATGACGCCACCTGTGAAGAATAGGAACCCCAGATCAAATTCTTCATATGGACCAAATTCTTCATATGGATTTAAGTCCTCATACGGACCAAATTCCTCATATGGATCAAAGTCCTCATATGAACATCATCGTGCTAACCCGTCTGTTTCGCAGGGAAGATCTAAGGATTATGGATATATGCATTATTCTTCAAATCATTATGTCCATAAGTCCTCGAAGAATTTCTCTGCATACTCTTATGCTTACTCTAACCCCTCTTATGTGAAACGAAATGGACTGGCTTCTATGCCATCCTTCTCGTATGGAGCTCGCGGAATGATGAACTCTTTGCCACCCCCTCAGATGTGGGTGGTGAAGAAAAAGAACTAATCTCTTTTGCAGGGTCAGGTCTCCAGACGCACATAATCATCTGAAGAATTTGCTGGAGACCTGAGCTGCCTGATTGGACGCAAGCTAATCGTGAAGAAATGAACTTTCATTTCTCACGTCCTCATATTGCTTTATCAGTTCTTTTACTTGATGAAATTGATCTGATGAATTGATGTCATATTCTTCACTGATGAAGTATATGAGTTTGTAAGCTGCACTAATTCATCTGCAGGATGATCAACCCAAAGCCACTGAGTGGGTCCTCGATAGTGGATGTACAAACCACATGACTGGTGACAAGAATCTATTGATGGATGCTCCATTATCACCGTCGCATCTGAAGCATATCATCTTTGCTGACAAAGGAAAAATTCGGGTATTGGGTCTAGGTAAGGTTGCGATTACAAAGGATCGACACATGGACAAAGCCATGCTTGTTGAGTCCTTAGGATACAACCTTATGTCGGTCTCAATGCTTTGTGATCTTGATATGGTTGTTGTCTTTGGCAAGTACCGTTGTGTTGTGGTTATGGAAGCTGACAATTCCAAAGTCTTCGAAGGCTTTAGGAGAGGAGACCTGTATATTGTTGATTTCTCTACAGGACCACAACCAGCCATGTGCTTACTTGCAAAAGCTTCAGAAGGCTAGCTCTGGCATCGACGACTTGGTCATGCAGGCATGAGGAATTTGCACACGCTTGCGAAGAAGAAGCATGTCATTGGCATCGATGTCTAATTCCTCAAGGATCACCTATGCGGAGCCTGTGAAGCTGGGAAGATGACCAAGGCCAAGCATCCAGTGAAGACTATCATGACCACCACTCGCCCATTTGAATTGCTTCAAATGGATCTCTTTGGTCCTAATCATTATTCTTCTATCTCAAATGAAGCATCTCAATATGGCTTCGTTATTGTTGATGATTATTCTTGTTACACATGGGTACACCTTGTTACTTACAAACATGAAGTGCAGGAAGTCTTCAAACGATTTTCCTCGAGGGCTTCAACCAACTTTGGTGTGAAGATCAAGCACATCAAAAGTGACAATGGCACTGAGTTCAAGAATTCTGGTCTCGATGACTATCTTGATTAACTTGGTATTACTCATGAGTTATCTGCTCCTTACACTCCTCAGCAGAACGGCATCGTGGAGCGCAAGAACAGGACTCTTGCTGAGATGGCTCGCACTATGCTTGATGAATACAAAACGTCTCTTCGTTTCTGGACTGAGGCAATTGATACTGCGTGCCACATCATCAACAGAGTATATCTTCACAAATTCTTCAAAAAGACTGCCTATGAACTCATCACTGATAAGAAACCCAATGTAAGTTATTTCAAAGTCTTCGGTGCTAAATGTTGGATTAGAGATCCTCATCACAACTCAAAATTTGCACCGAAAGCACATGAAGGGTTTATGCTTGGTTACGTTAAGGACTCGCACACCTACAGAGTCTTCAACAACGTTCTTCACAAAGTTGTTCAAACTGTAGATGTGCGGTTCCATGAAACTAATGGCTCGCAAAGAGAGCACCTACCTACTGTGATAGATGAACCAGCACCTGAGGAAACTATCAAGTTCAAGGCTACTGAGGATGTCATTCCTACTGAAGAATCTGCTGAAGAGTTCATTCCAGAACATGAAGTACATCGAGCTAATGCACCTGAAGAAAATGGTGCTGAAGAAAACGCTGATCAAATTCTTCAACGACAACCAGCTCATCCTCGCATTGCAAAAGAAGTGCAAGTTGAAAAGATCATTAATGACATCAAAGCGCTAGGTCCTCTCACATGCTCAAAAGCTTCACATTTGTCTAACTTTTGTGGGCAGTATGCTTTTGTCTCTATTACAGAGCCCACTAAGGTAGATGAAGCATTTCTGGAGCCTGAGTGGATTCAGGCCATGCAAGAAGAACTACATCAGTTCGAGCTCAACAATGTCTCGGAACTGGTCAAACGTCCAGATCCTCGCAAGCACAATATCATCGGCACAAAGTGGATCTACCGCAACAAGCAAGATGAAAATGGCCTTATTGTGAGGAATAAGGCACGGCTTGTAGCTCAAGGCTACACACAGGTTGAAGGAATTGATTTCGATGAAACTTTTGCAATTGTTGCTAGACTTGAGGCTATTCTCATATTACTTGCTTATGCTAACCATCATGATATCACTTTATATCAAATGGATGTGAAAAGTGCATTCCTGAATGGTAAGCTTGAGGAAGAAGTATATGTTGCTCAACCCCCAGGTTTTGAAGATCCAAAGAATCATGACAAAGTCTTCAGACTCAACAAGGCCCTCTATGGCCTCAAGCAGGCCCCACGGGCTTGTTATGATACTTTTAAGGAACTCTTCATGAAGAAAGGCTTCAAACCCGCTTCACTCGACCCTACTCTTTTCACTAAATCTTATGATGGTGAATTGTTTGTGTGCCAAGTATATGTTGATGATATTATCTTTGGTTGTACTGACCAACGTTATAGTGATGAATTTGCCTATATGATGAGTGAAGAATATCAAATGTCTAGTATGGGAGAGTTGAAATTCTTCTTAGGTCTTCAAATTCGTCAACAACACAATGGCATATTCATATCTCAGGAGAAATACCTCAAGGATGTACTGAGGAAATTCGGCATGCAAGATTGCAAAGGCGTCAAAATTCCTATGCCCACAAATGGCCATCTGTGCACTGATGAAAATGGTATTGACTTCGATCATAAGGTATACCACTCCATGATAGGTTCTTTATTGTACTTATGTGCATCTAGGCCAGATATAATGCTTAGTGTTTGCATGTGTGCCCGATTTCAAGCTGCACCGAAGGAATCACACCATAAGGCTGTGAAGCATATTCTTCGATATCTAGCTCACACACCAACACTTGGATTATGGTACCCCAAGGGCTCGGCTTTTGATCTTGTTGGATATTCTGACTCTGACTATGCTGGTGATCGTGTGGATCGCAAGTCAACATCTGGTACATGTCATTTCCTCGGACGATCTTTGGTCTGTTGGTCCTCGAAGAAACAGAACAGCGTATCACTATCTACTGCTGAAGCTGAGTACATTGCCGCTGGTTCTTGTTGTGCCCAATTGCTATGGATGAAGAAAACTCTCAAGGACTACGGCGTCAACATGAAGAATGTACCTCTCTTTTGTGACAATGAGAGTGCCATCAAGATTGCTCACAACCCAGTTCAGCACTCGAAGACAAAGCACATTCAGATTCATCATCATTTTCTTCGTGATCATGTGTTGAAGGGCGACATTTCTATTGAGCATGTGAAGACTGAAGAACAGCTAGCCGATATCTTCACAAAGCCCTTGGATGAGAAGAGATTTAGCAAGTTGCGGTGTGAGCTAAATATCCTAGAATCTTCGAATGTTCTGTGAAAAGGACACTCATCCTAACACTTATGCAAAATTGATGACTTAGATGTGGAACACATGAAGAAACGTTTTACTTCAATCAATGAAGAATAACACTCTTAGTGTGAAGAAATTAATGAAGAATTTGATTCTCAGAACCCTACGATAATTGTACGCGGTGTCTGAAATCATCATTCTTATATGGTAGGTCACGCCACCACCAAAAGTTGAAATTCCTCAAATTATTCATATTCTTCAACTTTGCATAGTCTTCACTGTTTCCGCCGTTTTTCTTCATTGGCTATATATATATATATATATATATATATATATATGAGTTTATGTCCTCTACAGCATTCACTTATTGCTATTTCTTCAAGTTGGTTTTCTGCTAAGTGAATGTGATCGGACCCTTCCCCTCTATGCTATACTCAACCCAATCTGTTCACAAATTCTTCATGTGCGTTCTATTTGAAACTCGTTCAAAATCTTCACTGTGTCCTTGTCAGCTGAAGAAATTGTGAACGAAACTTTAAAATCTATCTTATCTAAATTTTCGGCTTTGCCGCTCAAACCGTTCCGCATCCCACGATACACTTATCCACTCACCCACGATCTAACATGATCTCCAGCTCTCACTACGTGGGTGACACATGTCATGCAAATGAGAAGGGTCAGGGGCACGTTCGTCCAATTTCTTCGGGCGAGCAGTTTTTCACCAAGGCTATAAATACCCCTCCTTCCCTTCCTCACTTCTTTTACTCCGCTCGACCTCTCTCTCCAGCTCGAGCTTCTCAAACCCTAGCGCCGCCGCTACTCCATCGTCGCCGGTGAGGAAGAGCTTCACTGCCTCGACCTCGTCATCATCGTACTCGTGCCAACCACGGAAATCTTCACCTCCACCGCCGCCGTAGACGTCTTCCTCTGCCAAGTTAGGGCGTGGAAGATCTACACCGACAAACTCCACTGTTTCACCTCATTGTTCGTCGTATTCTTCATTCAGGGTAATTAAAAGTTACTTTTACTGCCCTCTTTGATTCAAAGTTTCTCTACAAAATCTTCAAAGGTGTTTTATTCTCCAAATCTTCACACACTAAACACCTCACATGTCATCTGTTCTTGATTCATTTCCCTAAGCATCATTTTCTTCAAGATTCCTCAATTGTGTGGATCTTCGATCTATACAACTCTGGAACCTAAGACAAAGCACGCTTAGTGAAATTCTTCAAGACGCATCTGGTCAAATTCCTCAAACTTGTTTTTTTTAAAACCCTCTGAGAACGCATATGACCTCTCCAAATTCCTCGCAACTATACTCTGTTCACAGCTACACATGTCCGCTGCTGAATCACTAGGTTCTCATCAACTTAACTCATTTGCAGCGTTCCTCGAAGAAAAGTTGCATACTTCTTCAGAGAATTCAATTGTTCAAATTCCTCAACTGAAGAAAATGGCTGATGGTAAAAGGCCACAGAAGGGAGGAAAGAGGCCTGAGGTAAATACAGCGTTTGAAATCGCTGATGACATATATGCTGGGTACTGCACACCTACTGGGGAAACCAAGAATGAGCGCAAAGTGCGCATTCAGAAGATAGAGAGGAGATGGGCAAGAGAATGGAGGGAGTACAGATATGTCACTCCTAAGTATATGAAGAAATTCGCACTCAATCCTCCATGCCCAAGACCTCCATTGGCACCTGGCCAAATCGCTGATCCCACCAGCCTCAAGCGCGGTGAGGACTATCCTAATGAATGGGCCAAGCGCCAAGCCAAGCTGGCCAAGCAAGCCAGAGAAGCAATGAGGAAATTCACTGAAGACTCTGTTGCGGCTGCTACTGCCTCTGCTGAGGCCTCTGTCAAGCCAAGGAAATCCATGCCTAAGAAGCCTGCTCGTAAGCCCAGTGCTTCACCAACAGTGCCCTCACGGCCAAGTTCCTCAGCTCCGCCCTCACGGCCAGACTCTTCAAAGTCCTCACGACCAATCCCTCAAGCTGCTCCTTCAAAATCCTCAGCACCTCCTCCAAAGTCCTCAGCTGTTCCGACAAAGTCCTCAGCACCTGCGCATCTGGCCTCGTGCCAAAGGACTGCGGGCATCTCCATTGCCTCTGGTGTCTCAGCAAGCTCCTCAGCTGCACCAAATTCTTCATCTAGCCCCACTCTACTGAAGACCAAGGCAACTGCTGGACGAGGTCCTCGGCCAAGTCCTCAGAAGAAACAGGTCGCCTTCCAAGTGCCACCTGAAGAAGATGAAGCTGATGATGATGAACTTGCAGAAATCATCAGAGACAGACAAGTTAGGGCCGCTAGAGCCAAAGGCACACCTGTGCCACTGGTTTTGGATCCCAAGTTGATCCTCGATTACATTGATCTCTGGCACAAGGACCCAAATACTCCTATGCCTGACTTCAAGCTGACGCCTGGTCAAAATCACATGCTGACTCATTTCATCCAAGAGGAGAAATGGAAATATGATCAGGCCAGGCAGATCAAGAAGGCCCAGTACAGAAAGGAGAAATATCTGAAGAACAACATTGTCACTATGACAACTGATGAACTTGTAAAAATCTAATCTGAAATCAAAACCCTCAGCGATGACTTCAAAGCCTACTATGCTGATTGGCAAGGAGCCAAAGTTAGATTTGTAAAGATAACTGAACAGTTCACTTCAAATGTTGTTGCCCCAACGCAACAAGAAATTCCTCAGGCTGAAGCATCTGCTCAGCCGACTGAAGAACATGCCAGCACCGCTGATGACAATCAGGCTGCTGAAGAAAATGTGAGTTCCAGGGCTGATGACTGCATTCCAGCCACTGAAGAAATTGCCAGGGCACCCACAAGTGGTGTGCCTGAAGAAACTGAAGAACTCAGGGCAACTGCATCAGTTGTGCCTGAAGAAAATCAACCGGATTCCTCAGCTGCTCCTGCACCAACTTCAACTCCAATCCTTCCATCTGCATCAGATGTGAAGAAGACCAAGATTGCAGAGCGTGCTGCAGTGAAGAAAAGGAAAGCATCAGCTGCTTCAGATTTTTCAGCTCCGAAGAAAATGAAGCCTATGACAAGTTCATTTGCACATCCGATTGATGTTGTTCCCATCTCAACCAGGCCATCAAAGGACCTTGTTCCTTTTGATGAAGAATATGTGATCCCCAGCGGATCTGATGAAGAAACTCCTTCTGCTGCTTCGTCTGAACCGTTGGAAGAAGAAATTGAAGTGGATGTGATCCCTTCAACACCTATCATCTCCTCGCCTATGCCTCAGTTCACAGCTAAAGAGGCTGGCGTTGAAGAAATGGAAGATGAAGATGTGGACATTAGCTGCTCCACACCCGTAATCAGTGATGAATTCTGGGAAAGTCAGCATCCAAACTCTCCAATGTTCACCCCTCTACAGCAAATTCCTCAGTCCCCCACACAAACTGTTCACATGGGCTCTGGAGAAACTCATCCCACTGCATCTGTCCATGAGGAAATTCTAGCCACTAGCGCTGAAGAAACTGCTGCTGCTGAACAACCAACAACGCAGACTGCCACTGAGGAAGAACCAGAAATTCCTCAGCCTGAAGAACCTGCGATTGAGATTCCTAAGGTCGTGATGCAACTCACTGACACTCCTCTGCCGAAGCCAAAGAATCCATTCTCACGCAAGCAAAAGTTCAAGGCTGATGATTTCTTCGGCGAGCACGTATTCTTCGAAGATTACAACCCATATGACTCTGCTCGTATTAGGAAGAGGCGTTTCTGGACTGCTAGTCAAGCCAATTTCTGTTCCTTGGTGTTGTTCAACAAGGAGAAGATTTTCTACCATGAGCATATTCCTCACGTGGATATGGAATCTCTGTCGTGCTTCGCACCAGTCCTCAGTGTTCTTCACGATGCTGGACTGCTCAATTTTTGCTCTGACATCTGCGATTGGAATGAAGAACTGATTCTTCAATTCTATGCAATGCTGCACATCACCAGACATGCTGAAGATGTAAATTCATGGGTGCTAGACTGGATGTCTGAAAACACTCACTACACTGCACCAGCCTCTGAATTGCTTCGTGCTCTACCACTCAGTCCTCCCCTTGAAGAAGCTCGCTGCATCTATAGTGAACCTGAGCTCACACATCATTACATGCAAGTGCTGATGAAGCCTTTGAAACCAGGTCAAGCACCACGAACCAAATTCCTCGTGAAGGAATTGTTGTACGTGCCCAGAACTGTCTATCGTATTCTTACGGGGACAATCAGTCCTATCAAAGGCCATGACTCATCTGATGAGGAAATTGTTGGCATCATGAAGAATCTGGTATTCAACATCGTTCATGGCATTCCTGTCAACTATCACGATTTCTTCATGAGGACTATGGACAATGTTGCACTGTCTCCGTTTGAGCTGAGGCCTTATGCACCTTGGATCATGAGATTCCTCAGGACAAGGTCTTCACTCAACTACAAAGCTGATTTCTAGAATCATCTCAGCTACTTGCCCCCAATTGAAGTCCTCAAGCAGACATATTCCTCAGTTGATGGAAAGGGCAAGGCACCAGCTGTAATTGATGAAGGCATTCATCCATTGGATGGTCAGTTTCGCAAAGCTGCATCTTATTCCACCAATGATGACTCTGCCACACATGACTCTGCCAATGCTCCCAAGTCCACTCCTCAAGCCACTGCTCCGCGCGTGATGACAGACCGTGAACTTTTGCTTAGTCTTCACCAGAAGGTGGATCAAAATCACAAATGGGTTAAGCGTCAGTTTGGTTCACTTCTTCACAACATGACTGCCACACACAATGCAGTGAAGAAAAACCACTACTACCTCCATCAAGTCTTCGGTCGCACCTGGGCAATTCTGTCACATCTGTATGGTGAAGAAGATCTGAAGAACATGGGTCTTAATGAAGATTTTGACTGGTCTGCAACTCCACCGAAGAAATTCAAGAAGGTCAAGGTTCCTTCTCTGGTGGCCATCTCATATTCTTCATCGCGCGACACTGATGAACATGAAGATTTGGACGACACTGCGGCAGGCCCTACATCAACCAATGACCCCAACAACGCTGGCGCTCCTTCATCAAATTGATTATCTTCAGGGGCGTTAGTCCTTAGTTTCGATCCTTTTGGTCATTCGATGACAAAGGGGGAGAAATTTGAGTTAGTCTTCAAGCGGGTCTATTTTAACTCCCATATACAACGTTTTTATCTGCTCAGTTACAACTCTCATTTTTCTGAAACTTTATTGGATCGAGTTGTAATCTTAAACCCGATGGTGCTCTGATACTTTTGATGCACTATGCTCTGATACTCTATTCTGCATGCTTATTCCTCGTTAATATTATTGCACGCATGCTTAATTTCATCAGGCACCATATTTCATCATGCATTTCAAATTCTTCATATTATATGTTAAATGGGTGTATGAATTACAAGATATAGGGGGAGATCTCCATGATTCAACTCTTCAAGTGTGCATTGCTTCAAAAGCAAATTCCTCACTATGCACATCTTCAGGGGGAGTTCTTCTATATCTTGCAATCAAATTCCTCAATATCAGTATTTACACTTCGTATGTTTATCTGCGTTGAAAACTTAACCTATATTGTCATCAATCACCAAAAAGGGGGAGATTGTAAGTGCATCTAGTGCCCCTTAGTGATTTTGGTGTATTGAAGACTTATAGGTTAAGGGACTAATGCGTGTGTGAGTGTACACAGGTCTATAAGTCTATGAGGAGTCTGATATTTACAGGAAAAGTCGACCCCTAAAAATGAATGTCTTCGCCTGAAGATTTTGGCATTTCTGAAGACTTTCATGAAGACTTTGAAAGTGAAGAAATTGGTGTGTCCGTGAAGACTTGATATTCATGCGAGGAATATGAAGCTTGAAGACTTTCGTTTTCATAGTTTTGTTTTTCTCTTTCTTGAGTCATAGGAAACACCGTACTATTAAAGGGGGTCGAGGAAATACTAAGGAAAAATTTCCATGTGATGCTCAACTCAAAATCCTACACCTACCAATCCCTTCGAGTGAAGCAATTGGAAATCTCATATAGTTCAGTCAATTTCTTCAGTGACAGAGATGAAGTTCTTCTGGTCTCTGAGGAATTTGTCCTGACTAAGGAGTTAGGAATTCGCCAGTGCGGATTGCCTACACAGTGAGGAACATGTAGCCCTGAGGATTTTGCTACTCAAAATTCCGACCATTGTTGTGCTATGCGCCAGCTGTCCCAAAATATCTATCCACCTAACGGTCATATCATTGAAGGGCATTTATGTCTTATCATGTCAGGCTGCTCCCTAGGCTATAAATAGCCGCCCCCTACAACCACTAGCGGGTCGAGGCTGCTTCGAGAGAAATCGACACTTGTCATTTGAGAGCAACCCATCCTCCAAGGACTTTGAGCGAAAATCATCAAGTGAGGAAAAACCAAAAACCCAAAACCCAAACACCTACAAACCCCAAGTGATTGAGCATCACTGAAGAGATTGATCCTGAGTGGATCCGACGCTTGTTACCTTTGAAGACTGTGCTTCTTCCAGACGGTTAGGCGTCATGGTCTAGAGCATCCAAGAGGAATTGTGGATCGCCGGGTGACCAAGTTTGTGAAGGTTTGGAAGTCGCCTGAAGACTTACCATGAGTGATTGGACGAGGTCTGTGTGACCTTAGTTCAAGGAGAATACGGTGAGGACTGGGTGTCTTGGACTAAGTGTCCTTGACTGGGTGTCCAGGACTGTGTGTCCTCGAGTTTAAATACTCAGCCGCTCCAACCAGACGTACAACTGAGACAGCAGTTGGAACTGGTCTACCAAATCATTGTCTTCACTGAGCTTACTGGTTCTATTTCCTCAACTCTTTCATTTCCTCATAACTGAGATGTATGTTTGTTCATATCTGTGTTTGAAGACTTTGACTGAAGACTTTCTCAATTTCCTCAGTTCAATTTCTTCAGTCTGTTTGTCTTCGTCCTGTGTTATCCTGTGATTATGTTTCCTGTACTCTGTGCATGTCTTCATTTCATCATGATGACTATGCTTGTATTCTGTTATGTTTACCTTTGAGTACTTATTCCGCTGCTAGTAGTTCTTCGCTAAGGAATTTCCTCACCGGCAAATTCCTCAATGAAGAATTTCATAAAAATTGCCTATTCACCCCCCTCTAGTCGATATAACGCACTTTCATCCATGTCATGCATCTCATATCATGTCATCATGTGCATCGCATTTGCATACGTGTTCGTCTCATGCATCCGAGCATTTTCCCCGTTGTCCGTTTTGCATTTCGGCACTCCTATGTCCTCCGGCGTCCCCTTTTGCCTCTTTTCATGTGCGGGTGTTAAACCTTTTCGGATTGGACCGAGACTTGCCAACCGGCCTTGGTATACTACCGGTAGACCGCCTGTAAAGTTTCGTGCCATTTGGACTTCGTGTGATACTCCAACGGTTAACCGAGGAACCGTAAAGGCCTCGTGTGTGTTGCAGCCCAACACCCCTCCAAAGTGGCCCAAAACCCACCTAAACCCCCTCCATCCTCTCGGTAGTTCGATCACGATCGCGTGGCCGAAAACCGCACTCCATTTGGAGCCTCCTAGCTCCTTCTATGTATAAATAGGCCTTCCCCGTCCAAATCTCGGATCAAATCCATCCCTAACCCTAGTCTCCCCTTCCTCCGCGCGCCAGACACGTCCGCCCGGCGCCAGACGCGTCCGCACCGCCACCCAGACCTATCCGTAGCCGCCACGTGGGCAGCCCGCGCCCACATCACCGTCGGCCAGCCCGAGCCCGGGTCGGGCACCCCCAAGCCCGGCGCGCGCCGCCCGCTCCCCGCCGCCCGCGCGCCGCCCCGCCGCCATTGCCGGCTCCGCCCCACCGCCGCACTGCTCGCCGCCGATCTACAGCAACGACGTCGCCTCGCTCCGGTCGCCGCCGTTCTACAGCGCCGCCGCCGCCCTTAGATCCGGTCGACCCCGCCTGTCTCCGCCTCCCCGCGCCTCCCGGGGCCAGATCCGGTCACCCCCGCCGGAGTCCGGCGGGTTCCCGGCCTCGCTGCCGCATTCGGGCCTCGTCGTCGCCGGAGACGGCGGATCCAACCTCGACACGCCGTCGTTGACTTTTCCCGCGAAGGGGTTGTTTTTTTTCTCTATGTCCTTTTTCCCTCATAACATATGCCCATGTTCATCGCATCATAACTTTGCATCCGTAGCTCCGTTTTGGGCGTGTAATATACCAAATTGTCCGTCTGGATGTGCTCTTCATTTCATTACATTGCACCATGTTCATTTGAGTTCATCTTGATGCCCTAAATGCTGTTGCAAGAGTGCTATGTAATGTTAGTTTCTGTTTCTTAACACATTATGGACAGTTGTCATTTTTTCCATGTTTAATGTGTACCTCCTATGAACTTGAGCCCTACATGTGTTTTGGGCTATGCCATGTCATGTTTACAGGGGTGTATGCCATGTATTTTTGTGATCATTGTGGTGACTAGCACAAGCATGCAAAGTAGCTCTCGTGATGTTGCTGATTTCAGGGACTTAGAATTCTTCTAAGTCATTTCCCTGATGTTATTTTTATGCCATGTATTCATGTTGCTACAGAGTGATCCATGCCTCTTTTGAGCATGTTAAGTAAGGATGATTTTGAGATATTGTTATGTTCTATCCATCCATGTCTTTGTTTGCAATTATGGAGTAACCTAGCATGACTCAATCTTGCTCTACTTTTGCTATAAAATGTTCCTGGCAGGTTGTTTACGTGTTAATCAATTTTGCCGAGGTTGTTGTAGTTGATCCATGCATGCTATGAGAGTGTTCTTGCCATGGTTAGATTATTGATCATGTCTTCTTGCTGGGTGTATGCTTAGTTTGCCATGCAATGCCTTGTGGTGAGTGCATCGAGCTCGCAAACATGCCTACGTAACTCTGTTTCTGCCATGTCCAGTTTTCTGCCAAGTCTAAATCTGTTAACAAAACTTGCTATGTTTACATGGGTGCCATTATATTTTCTGATCCCTTTTGGCTTATGGCCAGTAAGGGGCTGTTGTTATATGCTTTGAGTAGTTTCATGCCATGCCTTGCTTAGCCATGATATGTTCCTGTAGCATGTTGATAACTTGCTCTAAACTTTGCTTCCTGATGTTAATTCCTGACATGTTGTTATTTTCACTAAGTCTGTGAACCTGATATCTTTTGCACTTTTGCCATGCTTGTTTGAACCTGCTATTGTGTGATTTAGCCATAGCTCAGTGTTCATATTTTGTCAAGCATCTTGAGTGGATCACTGCCATGTGCTTTGTTGCTATGTTAGAGTGCAGTAGCTTAGTTTCTTGTTGCATTCTAGATGGCATCGTGCTGTTAATCGCAGTTTTGTGCCATTATTGTTTTGCTTGCCATTTGCAAACCGTGCATCCGATTCCGCTGATCTTTATATCGATTTCGACCAAAATCAACTCATCTTTGCAGCGGCACTCTTGGTTTGCCAAGTTGAGGCCTGGTTCAATCTTTTCCTTCCGGAGCATGCATATGCATTGCATATCACTTCCCGCATATCATGCCATGTTTTGCATCATGTTGCTTGCGCATTGCACCGTGGTTGATTGTGGTTCCCTTTGTTTGTGTTATTGCTTTGGGTAGAGCCGGGAGACGAGTACGTGATCGAGGAATCCATTGAGTATGCTTACGAGGATCAAGCTTACGTCAACTCGGAGAACTTTCCAGGCAAGATGACCATACCCTCGAAATCACTTCTATCTTTTCTTGCTAGTTGCTCGCTCTATTGCTATTCCTATGCCGCGATACCTACCACATGCTTTATCATGCCTCCCATATTGCCATGTCAAACCTCTAACCCACCTTGTCCTAGCAAACCGTTGTTTGGCTATGTTACCGCTTTGCTCAGCCCCTCTTATAGCGTTGCTAGTTGCAGGTGAAGATTGGAGTTTGTTCCTTGTTGGAACATGATTATTGTTGGGATATCACTATTATATCTTGTTTACTTTAATGCACCTATATACTTGGTAAAGGGTGGAAGGCTCGGCCTTATGCCTGGTGTTTTGTTCCACTCTTGCCGCCCTAGTTTCCGTCATACCAGTGTTATGTTCCTTACGCGGTTGGGTTATAATGGGAACCCCTTGACAGTTCGCCTTGAATAAAACTCCTCCAGCAAGGCCCAACCTTGGTTTTACCATTTGCCACCTAGCCTTTTTTCCTTGGGTTTCGCGGACTCAAGGGTCATCTTTATTTTAACCCCCCCCCCCGGGCCAGTGCTTCTCTAAGTGTTGGTCCAACCTGAGCGATGTCCGGCGCCCCCTGGGAAACGAGGGTCTATGCCAACCCGACATCTGGCTCATCTGGTGTGCCCTGAGAACGAGATATGTGCAGCTCCTATCGGGATTTGTCGGCACATTCGGGCGGCTTTGCTGGTTTAGTTTTACCATTGTCGAGATGTCTTGTAACCGGGATTCTGAGTCTGATCGGGCCATCCTGGGAGAAGGAATATCCTCCGTTGACCATGAGAGCTTGTGATGGGCTAAGTTGGGACAACCCTGCAGGGATTTGAACTTTCGAAAGTCGTGCCCGTGGTTATGGGCAGATGGGAATTTGTTAATGTCCGGTTGTAGAAAACTTGAAACTTAACTTAATTAAAATGAATCAACCGCGTGTGTAGCTGTGATGGTCTCTTTTCGGCGGAGTCCGGGAAGAGAACATTGTCTCGTGTTATGCTTGAACATAAGTAGCCTAGGATCACTTCTTGATCATAGATTCTCGAACGTGCTTTGCCTTCTCTTCTCGCTCTCTTTTGCATATGTTAGCCACCATATATGCTAGTGCTTGCTGCAGCTCCACCTCACATACCTTTTACCTACCCATAAGCTTAAATAGTCTTGATCACGAGGGTGTGAGATTGCTGAGTCCCTGTGACTCACAGATTACTTCCAAAACCAGATGCAGGTGCCGATGATACCGTTCCAGGGGATGCGACTGAACTCAAGTGGGAGTTCGATGAGGACTCGGGAAGATACTATGTTTCTTTTCCAGACGATCAGTAGTGGAGCCCAGTTGGGGGCGATCGGGGATCTTATGCATTTGGGGTTGTCTTTATTTTGGTTCTGTAGACGGACCTTGATTGTATCTGGATGATTGTAATGCTATATTTATGAATTGTGTGAAGTGGTGATTGTAAGCCAACTCTGTACCTCTTTCTTATTCAGTACATGGGATGTGTAAAGATTACCCCTCTTGCGACATTGCCTACAATGCGGTTATGCCTCTAAGTCATGCTCCGACGCGTGGGAGATATAGCCGCATCGTGGGTGTTACATCTTTTCCCCCTCGTGTTCCTCGTGTTCTTCGCGAGATCCGCTCCTTTCGTGAAAGATCGGCCCCTAGGGTTCCTACCCTACATCATCTTGGTATCAGAGCCATGTTGATCACGATTTCAGAGCCTCCCCGTTGTGTTTCTAGCTTAATTTTGTTGTTTTTCGTCCTAATCCGAAAATCCCCACCAAAAATAGCCCCCAAATTTTTTTTGTGATTTGTTGGTGTGATGAAGTTTTGTTGGATTTGATTCGTGAATTTTGTGTGTGGCTCGTAGATCTAGCCTCCCCACCCTTCTTTTCCACCAATTTTTTTTTCTTTTCCCCTTCGGATTTGGGTTTTTCCTCAAGTTTTTACGCCCAAATCCACAATCCCCAATTCTTTGTTCTTGCTAGTTCTGCGACCACCGGAACTTCCAGCTACGCCCGGACCTTCCGTCCCCCGGACCTTCCGGCCTCCCCGGAACTTCCGGACCCCGGACCTTCCGGCTCAGACAGAAAGTCCGCACATCTTCGACGATTTCCGCTACTTCGACAACTCCGTCCATGGTGCAGCGGCATCTTCGCCAACATACTGAAGACCATGCACTACGACAACGACTACAATCTCATCCTTTTGAAACCTTCAACCGTAAGCAAGAACGGTAACCTCATCTTGGTATTGGACATATCACTCTTGCCATTACATTGATAGCCATCATAGCCTTACTCCTTTGCGTTGCTTACCCATCGAGACTAGCCATTGAGTATTGCCGGCAACGAGACTTGTGCACATTACTGATCATACTTCCCATAGCATACATACATCATTGTTGCATATATTGGTATCATCTCTTGTGTCACAAAGTTGTTACCGCATACACAATTGCTATCTTGGTTCGTCAAGCGTTGCATGAGAAAAGAGCTCAAACATCAAAGAGCCAAACAAGCTTTTAAGCAAAAAGGAAAGATAAGCAAAGAGCTTTTAAGCAAGAACCATAGCATCATACAACATTAATATTGTCATACTAGATCATCTTGGATCATATCATCGGAACACCTTGCATAGAACATACTTGGGATAGAAGTCATTGCATTTTTACTAAGTAGGTTGTGCACAAGCTCTTGTATCCGCCTATTGTGCAATCGTGCTAGCGTCTCTCTAGTGTTGTGCAACAAGAGCATTTTTGTGGATTCCACATTTTGGCTCATCCTTGGTTGCCCAACCCCACTTATCTTTTTGCGTGTGTGTTTCTGTGTACCTTATATGCTTGGTATACTTGTTACATTGCATCTTGCGAATCTTTTCCAACATTATTGAATCTCACTTACAAATTGCATCAAATTTTGTGCCACCATCCTAACCAAGCTCCACCATAAGCTTTTACTTGTGTAGGTGTGAGAAACCGACAAGAATTGGTACCAATTGTGCTATGTCCTTGTCCTACATTGGAGTGATCATCGATCCACTTTCAACTTCGGTCAAGGTACATTTGGTATTCGTTCTTCTCTTTCTACCACTCACATTTGTCTTGGAATGATGGATAGGCCAAGTACTTCTACCAACCCACTCGTCATGGAGCAAGACGATGACATGAACTCCTTCGTCACCAAGACTCACCTCTTTGGTGCACAACGTGCTTTGCATCAAGAGCAACAAGCCATGAGTGACCGCATCGACAACCTCGCCACCGACTTGCGACTCTCCGAGCAACGTACAAGGGACTACTTCGACCACAAGCTCGACGATCACAAGCAAGAGAATGATGCAAGGATGGACGAGATTCACGCTTTGTTGCTCAACCGCTCTTCTTCCACTTCAAGAAGGAACCGTTCAAGTTGCCACTCCCACTTCACCCTCTCCGGCTCAAGTACACTGACATCGAACACTCTTCGCCGTGCCGCACGCAACGAGCATCAAGCAAGCCTCAATCCTCTACACGACACCGACTCGCAAGAGCACCGACGACATCAAAACCAAGAAGCCTTTGCGCTAGCACGAGAACGGCAACGACAACGACAACATGAAGAGGAAGAGTGCGCGCGTCTACACGAAAATGCACAAGATGCCGAGGCACAACGTCAAGAACAACAACTCAGTGACGCTCAAGCACTTGAGGCACAACGAGCTCTACGCGATTCAAGTCGAGCCGTAGCCGATCGAGGCCGACAAGCTCGTGAACATGCCGAAGCACTTCGCGAAGAAGTCCGCAAGAGGATTTATCAAGCTCGTGTGCACCGTCAAGTTCCTCCTCGAGTTCGACAAGCTCCTCCACAAGCATGCCAAGAACAACAAGTTCCTCAAGATCATGAAGACAATGGAGATCCTCCATGACAAGAGCAACACGAGGTCGACAACCCTCCGCGCCAAGAGCACCACGAGTTGAACAATCGTCAACAACATGGGCGTCATCATCCCCGACTCCAACACAATGAAGAGCAACGCTATGGCAAGCTCAAGTTCACCATGCCCAAGTTCAACGGAAGCAACGATCCCGAAGAGTACCTTTCATGGGCATTGAAAGTTGACAAGATCTTCCATTTGCACAATTATGAAGAAGAGAAGAAGATCGCAATGGCAGCCCTTGAGTTCCAAGACTATGTGCTCATTTGGTAGGAACAAGTTATCGAGTGCCGAGAGGCACGAGGTGAACCACCCATCACTACGTGGGCGCAAATGAAGGATGTCATGAGAGCACGCTTAGTACCTACCTACTACAACCGCGACCGCTTCAAGAAACTCCAACTCCTCAAGCAAGGAACCAAGAGCGTTGAAGAGTACTACAAGGAGATGGAGATTGCCATGATACGAGCCAATGTCACGGAAGATAATGAACAAACAATGACACGTTTCTTGAATGGACTCAATCATCCCATTAAGAAGATCGCCGACTTCCAACCATACTCGAACCTCATCGAGCTAGTGCACCAAGCTACCAAAGCGGAACGCCAAGTGCAAGATGATTTCAAGTATGCCAAGTTCTCATCCAAGTCATACAGCTTGATAGAGGCGAAGGTGTCCCGATGTTTCGATGAGATGGTGGATATCATTTTTTGGGGCAGTCGACCTTGACGATCCAACTATGAACGTGCGAGACGTCGCGCCTTAGCAATCGCTAAACCAACTTCCAAGGGGTTATTGACCACGCCGGAACACGATCAACCTGACCACGAGGGTCTGCTTACTGTGAGCAAACGAAGAACAAGCAAGAAACTGAGATTGCAATCTGGATATTGCGAATATAAGATGAAAACTTTATTGATCAAGGTGGGGTTCTGTGACGCCTTGGTCTGGTCGTTGAACACAAATGAAGTACGCGAAGTTGCAGCTATGGCGAACTTTTAATCTAAACAAAACCCAAAGTCTAAACGATGCCCTAAGGGCTGTATATATGGAGGAAGAGGGGGGAATTTCGTGGCCCTTGGAGGAGGGGTCCGAAACCAACCCTAACTCTTGTTTCCCCACACATACGGACTCTAAAAACAGCCTATACTTAAATATTTCGAAAATACATGGGCCTGGCCCAATAATAAGGTGACGCAGCACCTAAAATAGCCTCTGGACGGAGTTTATGAAGTGGCATCTTGTATATTTCGTCCAAGGCTTCATGCACTCCTTATGGTGGCTTCAAAGTCCTGAAATCACCACTTGTAACTCCGTTCTTGATCCCCTTGCGCAAGCCATCATCTCCATGCTTGAACTTGCTCCAAGGTTCATCTTTCTTGTCCAAGCTAGGACCTTCATTTGTAAGCAAAACAAATGTATCCAATTTAGGTAGCATCATATTCTCATGAACATTAGAATCGTTACCAAGAAACGAAAGTACCTGATAATTCAATTGGCGTGCGCAAGCTCTAGTAATTGGTCCAGTATGTATAGCAGCAGGGGCTATGGGTGTAACAATGGTATTGATGTCCTCGTCATCCACCCCTTCTTGAAATGAAGTCTTCCTCGACGGAAGCTCATCTTCCTCACCCAACAAGGCTTCAAATCTGCAATGTTAAAAGTGGGACTAACCCCAAAATCTGCAGGCAGCTCAAGTTTATATGCATTATCATTTATTTTCTCTAACACCTTAAAAGGACCATCAGCACGTGGCATTAGCTTTGATTTGCGCAAATTAGGGAATCTATCCTTACGCAAATGTAACCAAACAAGATCTCCAGGTGCAAACACAACATGTTTTCTACCCTTATCTCCAGCAAGTTTATATTTAGCATTCATACGCTCAATGTTTTCCTTAGTTAACTCATGTATTTTTAAAATCAATTCAGCACGTTCTTTAGCATCAAAATTAACCTTCTCCGAAGATGGAAGAGGCAACAAATCAATAGGTGCACGAGGTAGGAAACCATACACAATTTCAAAAGGGCACATCTTAGTAGTAGAATGCAATGAACGATTATAAAAAAATTCAATATGAGGCAAGCATTCTTCCCACATTTTCTTATTATTCTTCAAAACAGCCCTAAGCATAGTAGACAATGTTCTATTGACTACTTCAGTTTGTCCATCAGTTTGGGGGTGACAAGTAGTACTAAAAAGCAGTTTAGTCCCCAACTTAGCCCATAAACATCTCCAAAAGTGGCTAAGAAATTTAGTATCACGATCTGAAACAATAGTATTTGGCACACCATGCAAGCGAATAAATTCACGAAAGAACAAATTAGCAACATTAACAGCATCATCGCTTTTATGACATGGTATAAAGTGTGCCATTTTCGAAAATCTATCCACGACAACAAATATGCTATCCCTCCCCTTCTTTGTTCGAGGTAAACCTAAAACAAAGTCCATAGATATATCCTCCCAAGGAACACTAGGTACAAGCAAAGGCATATATAAACCATAAGGATTGAGTCATGACTTAGCTTTTTGACATGTAGTGCAGCGAGCAACAAAACGCTCAACATCCCGTCTCATCTTTGGCCAAAAGAAATGTGTAGCAAGTATATCCTCCGTCTTCTTGACGCCAAAGTGTCCCATTAGTCCTCCTCCATGTGCCTCCTGCAACAACAAAAGACGAACGGACCAGCTGGAATGCATAGCTTGTTAGCACGAAACAAAATTCCATCGTTAAGAACGAACTTGTTCCAAGTTCTCCCTTCCTTGCAATTCTGCAATACATCTTTAAATTCAGCATCATTCACATATTTATCTTTGATGGTCTCCAAACCAAATATTTTAAAGTCAAGTTGTGAAAGCATAGTATAACGACGAGACAATGCATCAGCAATAACATTTTCTTTACCCTTCTTGTGTTTAATGACATAAGGGAAAGTCTTAAAGAATTCAACCCATTTATCATGTCTACGGTTCAGTTTTGCTTGACTTTTAATGTGTTTCAATGATTCATGATCAGAATGTATAACAAATTCCTTGGGGCATAAATAATGTTGCCATGTTTCTAAGGTCCGAACAAGAGCATATAATTCTTTATCATAAGTAGAATAGTTCAGACTAGGCCCACTCAATTTTTCATCAAAGTATGCAACAGGTTTGCCATCTTGTAATAACACACCTCCTAATCCAATTCCACTAGCATCACATTCAAGCTCAAAAGTCTTATTAAAATCAGGAAGTTGGAGTAAAGGAGCATGTGTCAACTTATCTTTCAATACCGTGAAGGCTTCTTCCTGTGCGGTACCCCAAACAAAAGGCACATCCGTCTTTTTAAGCTCGTTGAGAGGTGCAGCAATGGTGCTGAAATCTCTCACAAAACGCCTATAGAAACCTGCGAGGCCAAGGAAACTCCTCGCTTGTGTGACCGTTTTGGGCTGTGGCCAACTCTCAATAGCTTCAATCTTGGCTTTATCAACTTCAATTCCCTGTGGAGTAACAACATAGCCAAGAAAAGATACTCGGTCGGTGCAAAAGGTGCACTTTCCAAGGTTACCAAACAAACGTGCATCACGTAGAGCAATAAAAATAGCACGTAAATGTTCCAAATGTTCCTCCAAAGATTTGCTATAAATCAATATGTCATCAAAGTAAACGACCACAAATCGTCCAATGAAAGCACGTAAAACTTCGTTCATTAACCTCATGAAAGTACTAGGTGCATTAGTTAACCCAAAAGGCATGACTAACCACTCATATAATCCAAACTTAGTTTTAAATGTTGTTTTCCATTCATCTCCCAATTTCATACGAATTTGATGGTATCCACTATGCAAATCAACTTTAGAGAATATTGTAGAGCCACTCAATTTATCAAGCATATCATCTAGCCTAGGGATAGGATGACGATAATGAATAGTAATATTATTAATGCCTCTACAATCAACGCACATAAGCGACGTACCATCCTTTTTCGGCACTAAAATGATAGGAGCAACACAAGGACTAAGGGATTCACGTATATAACCTTTGTCTAGCAGTTCTTGTACTTGACGCATAATCTCCTTCATCTCCTCTGGATTGGTACGGTATGGTGCACGGTTGGGTAATGATGCACCAGGAATTAAGTCAATTTGATGCTCAATCCCTCGAATAGGTGGTAATCCCGGTGGCACGTCTTGTCGAAAGACGTCAGCGAACTCCTGCAAGATGTTAGTGATAGCAGGAGGCAAAGAGGAAGGCACGTCCTCGTATGAAAATAATGCCTCTTTGGACACAAAAGCATAGCAAACAGATTTGCTAAAATCTAGATGATCAATATCAGATTTGGTGGCAATTAAACATGCACTTTTCAATTTAATTTCAGAAGCAACACTAGATGGTTTATTATCAGGCTTCATTTGTTGCTCAAATTCTTTTGCCACAATCTGATTTTCACTCTTATTTTTCTCCTGTTTTGCTTTATTAGCTCTATTAATATCATCTTTCAAAATGGAATCAGGAGTCATAGGAAGCAAAGTAATATTTTTATCCTTATGAACAAGAGTATACTGATTGTTTCTACCGTGGTGTACAGAATTTTTTATCAAATTGCCATGGTCTACCAAGTAAGAAGGAACATGCTTGCATAGGTACCACATCACAATAAACATAATCAGCATATGTAGAGATACTAAAATGCACACGAATAGTACGTGTTACCTTAACCTTGCCGCTGTTGTTGAACCATTGTATGTACTAAGGATGTGGATGTGGTCTTGTGGTGAGAGATAGCTTCTCGACCATCTCCATGCTAGCCAAGTTATTGCAGCTCCCTCCATCTATGATGACGTGAGCAGAACGCTCCTTCACAACTCCCTTTGTATGGAACAAATTATGCCTCTGATTTTGCTCAGCTTGTGTAACCTACACACTCAAAACATGTTGAGCAACTAAACATTCATACCTGTCAGCATCTTCAGCAGCCATGTATTGCGTCTCATGATCAGAATCATCTCCGCCGTGTTCTTCATGTGTAATAAGAGCCAAAGTCTCCTCATCATAGTCACTAGCGGACTCATACCCACCATCCTCAGTAGCAATCATCACACGCTGAGATTTGCATTCTCTCGCAAAATGTCCTCTTCCCTTACAACGACAACAAATAATATCACTTGTGTGCCCTGTTGATGCCATGGAAGAAGAAGAGCTCTGTGCAAGCCCGACAGGTGTGCTCTTGGCAGATAGTGGTGGTTGTGCCTGCTTTCTTGTATCAAGCTGGAGGTGGCACCTGATGGAGATGCTGGTGCAGTGGAAGTAGAGGATGCACGTGGTGCCCATGATGAAGATCGACATGTAGAAAAGTTTGTTCGCGCCAATGCCTGTCGATCCTGCACTTCACGTTCAGCTTTACAAGAAAGATGGAATAAATGAGTGATATTAGTATACTCCTTATACTCTAGAATGGTCTGAATCTCTCTATTTAATCCACCCATAAAACATGCAAGCATAGCTTCATTCTCCTCAACAATACCACATCTAATCATGCCAGTTCGTAATTCCTAATAATATTCTTCTACAAAAAAAATTCCTTGTCATAAATGCTGCAATTTTTGAAGTAATTCACGTTGATAATATGGTGGAACCCAGTGAGTACGCATAGCAGTTTTCAAAGCAGCCCAAGTAGTTGGAATAGGATATAATCTACAATGGTCAGACCACCAAACACATGCAAAGCTAGTGAAAGCACAAACAGCAGCAGGAACACGTCTCTCCTGAGGATATTGTAAACATGTAAAACGTTGTTCAGTTTCTAACTCCCAAGTAAGATATATGTCAGCATCTTCGGCAGCCATGTATTGCGTCTCATGATCAGAATCATCTCCGCCGTGTTCTTCATGTGTAATAAGAGCCAAAGTCTCCTCATCATAGTCACTAGCGGACTCATACCCACCATCCTCAGTAGCAATCATCACACGCTGAGATTTGCATTCTCTCGCAAAATGTCCTCTTCCCTTACAACGACGACAAATAATATCACTTGTGTGCCCTGTTGATGCCATGGAAGAAGAAGAGCTATGCGCAGGCCCGGCAGGTGTGCTCTTGGCAGATAGTGGTGATTGTGCCTGCTTTCTTGTATCACGGCTGGAGGTGGCACCTAATGGAGGTGCTGGTGCAATGGAAGTAGAGGATGCACGTGGTGTCCACGATGAAGATTGACTTGCAGAAAAGTTAGTTCGCGCCAATGCCTGTCAATCCTGCACTTCACGTTCAGCTTTACAAGCAAGATGGAATAAACGAGTGATATTAGTATACTCCTTATACTCTAGAATGGTCTGAATCTCTTTATTTAATCCACCCATAAAACATGCAAGCATAGCTTCATTCTCCTCAACAATACCACATCTAATCATGTTAGTTTGTAATTCCTGATAATATTCTTCTATAGAATTTTTTACTTGTCTTAAACGCTGCAATTTTTGAAGTAATTCACGTTGATAATAAGGTGGAACCCAACGAGTACGCATAGCAGTTTTCAAAGTAGCCCAAGTAGCTGGAATAGGATATAATCTACAATGTTCAGACCACCAAACAGATGCAAAGCTAGTGAAAGCACAAACAACAGCAGGAACACATCTCTCCTCAGGATATTGTAAACATGTAAATGGTTGTTCAGTTTCTAACTCCCAAGTAAGATATATATCAGGAACATATCTACCCTCAAAGGGTGGAATGTTCAATTTTAGTTTAGGGAGATGGTCATGATCACGTACCTGAGGTGGTTGTGCAGCCCTACCATTGCGATGATATGCATGAGGACGACCTGGTGGCAGTGGTGCTGGTGGTTGCATGTAGTTCTGATTTTGATCAACCTCATCCTTGTAATGGTCCTCCACCTCTGCAGTAGCAGCAGGAGCTACAGAAGCATCAACAGGAGCACCAGAATTTTGGCCAGGCTCAAGGGGAATGCGTAGTGCTCGTCCCACTTGATTTGGAAGGCGATGTTGTTGTTGTTGTTGTTGTTGTAGAGGTGTGTTAGGTGCAGCCGGTGGTGGTGGTGGAAGACACGCGAGCAATTCATTAAACTTGTTATCGAGCTTTGTTTCGAATGTCTTCTCCATGCCATCTATCTTCTCCATGGCCTCTTCAAATCTGTTTAGCACATCTTGCACCTGCCCACTCATCATTTGTTGAAATTTATCATGTAGCTCTTTGTTCGTCATGTTCTCCCAATCTGTCTCATTGGCTTGTGATCCTGCCATGGTTAGCAGCAATAGAAACACACAAGAATATGATCCTACAGACTACTAGGAAGCAGTGGTGGTGGTGGTGGTGGTGTATCACAAACCTGACAAGAAAATCTCAAATCCTTACCAATTCTTACCCAACAGCAGGTGGTGATCGGCAACCGTCGTAGTCCAAACTCTCAAAGCTTGGATAG
Source organism: Triticum urartu (assembly GCF_056163025.1). Classification (NCBI taxonomy): domain Eukaryota; kingdom Viridiplantae; phylum Streptophyta; class Magnoliopsida; order Poales; family Poaceae; genus Triticum; species Triticum urartu. The sequence goes on from NC_141877.1 coordinate 253,490,181, forward strand.
AGCGATTATCAGGGAGAGTCAAACGCACGACGTAGATGTATGTGGAGCTAGGAAGGCTTATAATATGGTAGCAAAAAGGGTCAGCAATAATCAATTCAGAGATGCAAAGTTGAATAAATGCTCAACGACGGTATTGTGCTGGTCCTAGGCTAGACCGTGCTAGAGACACGAGCCTAGAAAACTAACAAAATCACGGCGCTGCACGTAAACAAGGGAGGAGCACGCTCTGAATTTTTTTTCTTTTTTTTCACTTTTTTTGCACTTTTTTCCTCTTTCTTTTTGCTCCGCAAAAAAATTTTCCCGAAAAAGTCTACAAATGATCTAAAAACTGCCTTGCCAGAATTTTTTTTTGCTCCGCAACAAATTTTTTTTGAGTTTGGAACTAATTTTCTTTTGCGGATGGCTCGAAAGTTGGGGAGTCCTAATCTGTCACGACTCGGAGTATCGCATGATCTGGAAATCAAAAACAAAGCAACGATTACAGGACTTGGACTAGGACTGATGGCGGAGATGAATCTGGTGGAATCTCGGACTGGTGGCAGCGATGAATCTGGTGGAAATCGGACTGGTGGCAGATATATGTTGCAGGTGGACTCGGATTGGCGTGATGGCGGCAGATATCTGGTGGCGTATATGGACTCGGATTGGTGGTGAATATGGCAGCGACTATGAAGTTGGTGTGGTGGTGGTATATGGCAGCAGCGATGATGATGATGCGGTGGTGATATATGGCAGCGGCGACGTGACAACCTGTGAACAGAACTCAAAACTCTAAAGGACTAGACGCTAAGACCAGCAACTTGACACGACGATGCAATCACCAATTCAACAAAGCAAATACAGAAAAGATTATGCAAAGGCTTAGATTGGTTTAGATAGAATGAACTAACCCTAATAGTTTTTTTTGGCTTTTTCGTGGACTATAGGTACGAAGAACAGACTCGATCTAAACTATGAAAAACTGTAAAATCTCACCGAGCAACCTGAAAATCTGATACCACTTGATAGAGGCAAAGGTGTCCCGATGTTTCGATGAGATAGTGGCTATCGTTTTCTGAGGGAGTCGACCTTGACGATCCGACTACGAACGTGCGAGACGTCACGCCTTAGCAATCGCTAAACCAACTTCCGAGGGGTTATTGACCACGCTAGAGCACGATCAACCTGACCACGAGGGTCTGTTTCCTGCGAGCAAGCGAAGAACAAGCAAGAAACTGAGATTGCAATCTGGATATTGCGAATATAAGATGAAAACTTTATTGATCAAGGTGGGGTTCTGTGACGCCTTGGTCTAGTCGTTGAACACAAACGAAGTACGTGAAGTTGCAGCTATGGCGAACTTTTAATCTAAACAAAACCCAAAGTCTAAACGATGCCCTAAGGGCTGTATATATGGAGGAAGAGGGGGGAATTTCGTGGCCCTTGGAGGGGGGGTCCGAAACCAACCCTAACTCATGTTTCCCCACACATACGGACTCTAAAAATAGCCTATACTTACGTATTTCGAAAATACATGGGGCCTGGCCCAATAATAAGGTGACGCGGCACCTAAAACAGCCTCTGGACGAAGTTTATGAAGTGGCATCTTGTATATTTCGTCCAAGGCTTCATGCACTCCTTATGGTGGCTTCAAAGTCCTGAAATCATCACTTCTAACTCCGTTCTTGATCCCCTTGCGCATGCCATCATCTCCATGCTTGAACTTGCTCCAAGGTTCATCTTTCTTGTCCAAGCTAGGACCTTCATTTGTAAGCAAAACAAATGTATCCAATTTAGGCAGCATCATATTCTCATGAACATTAGAATCGTTACCAAGAAACGAAAGTACCTGATAATTCAATTGGCATGCGCGAGCTCTAGTACTTGGTCCAGTATGTATAGTAGCAGGGGTTGTGGGTGTAACAATGGTATTGATGTCCTCATCACGGCTTCTCCAACAACCAAGCTTCAATGACTCCAACACTGACTACCAAGCCTTCTACTAGTACCATCAACAAGTCGAGTTCCAAGAAAGCTTTGTCAACTACAAGTCATCCTCCTCCTACAAGCAACTTCAAGCTGAGAGCTTCATCATCATCAACTCCAACCGATGAGACCGTCAAAACGAGTTCCTTCAAGTGTTTCACTTGCGGAGGCCGAGGCCACAAATCCTACGAGTGCACCAACAAGCGACCATGATCCTCAACAACGATGGCACTTATGACTCCATGAGTGAAGGCGAAATGGAAGCCCTTGAGCAAGTCGCCATGAACCACCAAGTGAACAATGAAGAAGAACAAATATTTTGCGATGAAGATTCAAGTCCCGCCCTTGTTGTCTCCAAGGTTTTGACTCTCCAACATCACCAAGAAGAAGACCAACGATGCCACATATTCCACACCAAGGCCGGCATCAATGTACGATCCATCAAGGTCAGCATCGATGGAGAAAGTTGTCATAACCTCGCAAGCGAAGAACTTTGCTCCAAGCTCCAATTGCCCATGTAACATCCCAAATTTTTAATTTGGAATGTTATACACTAGATCATCAGTGCATATCATATTTTATTGCTTTTGGCATGATCCAGAAATTCTACGCAACTGAAGGACCCACGGAGAGAGTTGGGGATTTCGTTATTTTCATATTTGAGTTTTCTCAAATTTTGAAAATAGGATCATTTGATTTTATTTATTTTATCTTCAATTATTTCAATTATAAAAATAAGTGAGAGGGAATAAAATGACTTTCCCAAAATAAAGAAATATTGAGGATTTAATAAAAAATCAAATAAGATTTTATTTTGGAGTTTTTCCGCTGTTTTATTTGAATTTAGGAAAAATGTGCATTTTTCAAAATTGCATTTAGGCCCCAAATAAATGTTCACCTTGTCCGTCTTGATTTTAGAAGTCGGGGAAAATTTATTTCGGCATTTTTGGAGTCCGTTTAGTATTTCTTTTATTTGTTTTTCTGCGTGTAATGTTTTTTAAGAAAAAAACGTGAACCTACCTCGGGCCGTATTCGGCCAGGACTCCCCTGGCCTGCCCCCTTTATATAGCGCCCGAGCCCACCCCAAACCCTAGCCCTGCTGCCGCCCTAGCCAGCCGCCGCCGTCGCCCGCGATCCGCGCCGCTGCCGCCGCCCGCTGCCCTCCCCGCCGCCGCCGGAGCCGACCACCGCCGCCGCCCGTTGACCCGCCGGAGGTAGACCCCGTCGCCTCCATGGTTTTCGAGAGAAAACCGTCAGTTTATTTTTTTTAAAGGAACCCGGTTTAAGTTTTTTAGATCGGTTTTTTCAGTTTAGTTATTTAGTGGACGTTTGTCCGTACATTCGTTTTAACGAACGGTTTTCATCGTTTAGCCGCAGACAGCGAACATTCGTTCGTTAGCCTGTTCATCCGTTTTTCTTTTTCTCGAATTTTTCGTGATTATTTTCAATCGCGATTTCTGATCTGATTTTCGTTTTAGTATAACTTTTCGCTCGTTTATCAGAATCAGGCGATTCAAGCGCCTAGAGTTTCGTCTCGAAACCCTCTTTCTGTTTAACCAACTCAAACAAGTTTTTGCTTCTGTAAAATTTTACTTAGATCCAGATTAGTAAACGAAGCTTGTTTCTTTTATCGTTTGACTTTTGTTGCTTCGTTTGATTTGTTTCTTTTTGCAAACTGGAGTTCTTAAGTTGAACTTTCTGGTTAGTTCGCTTATTTGAGTTTTACCTGTGCATTAGATGAGTGCTTATTGTATGCTTGTTTGTTTGCGATAGAGTACCCAGAGTGCGCCGCTTGCTACTTCGAATCTCTAGGTTTCATGGATCATCAGCAAGGCAAGTAACACTTTGATCATACCTCTTACTACCCAGTTTTGTTGCATTAGATCAATCTCCAAACATTGCATGATTAGGATCTAATTAAATTGTGGGTTTTGGGAAGTAGATGAGGTAGTACCTATTACCTGTTTTATTATCAAACCCTTGGGAGTTATTTCTACGTTTGCTTATATTGCCATGTTGTGCTAGTAGACATGGATTGGATGAGTGTATCCATGACAGATGTGAGATTGTTAATTAATGGTTTATTTAAGGTGGCAACTTTAATACACATCTGGATGGATTGAGGCACCTGGGTATTCCAGCGATTGCCTGTTTTTTTTCTTTATGGACCACCACCCAGGCTCAAAGGGATCATGAGATTATTCATGCTAGAAACTTGGTATATTTGTTGTGGTTTACTTTGATGATATTCTTGTTTATGGCAAATCTCTTAGAGATCATGTCACCCATATTCGAACCGTTTTGCAAACTCTTCGACAAGAGCAACTCTACACTAATATGGAGAAATGCCTTTTTGGCGTTGACAAGCTCGTTTTCTTGGGTTTTGTTGTTTCCTCCAAGGGTGTTCATGTTGATGAGTCCAAAATCAATGCTATTAAGACTTGGCCACAACTAACCAACTTGCATCAAGTGCGTAGTTTTCTTGGCCTTGCGGGTTTCTATCATCGCTTTGTGACGGATTTTAGCACCATCGCTTCGCCTTTACATGCTTTGAGCAAGAAGAATGCGCCTTTTGTTTGGGGACCATCCCAAGATACCACATTCAATGAGCTTAAGAATTTGCTTACTCATTCTCCCGTGCTTGCTTTACCCAACTTCAACAAGCCTTTTGAGATTCATTGCGATGCTAGTGGTAATGGCATAGAGGTGTGTTAACGCAAGAGAAGCACCCCATAGCTTACTTTAGTGAGAAACTTTCCGGAGCGCAACTCAATTACCCCATCTATGACAAAGAGCTATATGCTTTAGTCCGCATTTTTCATGAATGGGAACATACCTTCGTCCCCATGAGTTTATCATTCATACCGATCATGAGACTCTCAAGTATCTTAAGGGTCAAACCAAGTTGAACAAGCGTCATGCTAAATGGAGTGAATTTATTGAGTCTTTTCCTTATGTCATCAAGTACATCAAGGGTAAACAAAACATCGTAGCGGATGCTCTTTCTCGCATATGCATGCTTGTTACACAACTTGAGTTAGATGTCATTGGCTTTGAGCATATAAAAGACTTGTATGAGCATGATCCTACTTTTGCTATCCCTTATGCAAAGTGTTTGACACATCCATCTTGGGAACGCTATTACATCAATGATGGTTACCTTATGAGAGCTAACAAACTTTGCATCCCCGAGTCTTCTCTTCGTTTGTTGCTTTTGCAGGAATCTCATGGAGGATGCTTAATGGGACATTTCGGATGCGACAAGACGTTTGCCATGCTCTCCAAGAACTACTTTTGGCCCAAGATGTTTCGGGACGTCAATCGTTTCACCAACCGATGATCTGCCTGTCGCAAAGCTAAGTCCAAAGCTCAATCTCATGGCCTCTATATGCCTCTACCAATTCCATACCAACCATGGGAATACATTAGCACAGACTTTGTACTTGGTTTGCCTAGGACTCTAAATGGGAAAGATTCCATATTTGTCGTTGTGGACCGTTTCTCTAAAATGGCACATTTCATTCCTTGCAACAAGATAGACGATGCTTCACATGTTGCTAATCTCTTTTGTAGGGAAATATTGCGTCTACATGGTGTGCCAAAGACTATCGTCTCGGACCTCGACGTCAAGTTCCTTAGCTACTTTTGGAAGACCCTATGCGCCAAGCTCGGAATCAAGCTACTCTTATCCACGGCTTACCATCCTCAAACCGACGGCCAAACGGAGGTGACCAACCGCACACTCTCCGCTCTACTTCGAGTACTCATCAAGAAGAACATCAAGGAGTGGGAGGAGTGCCTACCTATCGCCGAGTTCGCCTACAATCGGGCAAGACACTCAACAACCGACAAGTCCCCCTTCGAGGTCGTCTACGGATTCAACCCATTGTCACCATTGGACATTTTTCCTCTACCACTCCAAGAGCGCATCAATTTGGACGCAAGTGCGCGTGTGACACATCTCAAGAAGGTGCATGAAGATACAAGAAACACCATCGAGCGCCAAGTTGAACGCCTTGCGACCAAGCTCAACTTCAACAAGCAACCTATGGTCTTCAACATTGGTGATCTTGTGTGGCTACACCTTCGCAAGGACCGCTTTCCACAAGAACGCAAGTCCAAGCTTCGACCACGAGCGGATGGACCCTTCAAGGTGCTTGCATGCTACAACGACAATGCTTACAAGATTGACCTCCCGCGCGGCAAGTACAATGTGAGCGACATCTTCAACGTCAAAGATCTCTCTCCCTTCCATGGTGATGAAGAATTCGATCCGAGGACGGATCTTCCCCAAGGGAGGGGAGATGATGCGGAGCATCCCACAATCATCCCCATGGACACCACCTCAACTATCCAAGCTCCAAGTGGGCCCATGACAGCAGCTAGGGCGCGTGCTATTCAATCCGAGGTGACATCATTCCTACTTGAGTTTCCATCCTCTTCAAGTGAGACATGGCTACTGCCTAAGTCCGAGATGCTATGTGTGATCAGGTACAACACTCAAGACACGGAGCCGAGGGCTGTAGAAGAAGAGACAGGCGTCAACACTCTCGACCGCCCGGAACCTCCGGCCAGAGCCCGGAACTTCCGGCCTCCGGACCCTCCGGCCAACCCGGAGCTTCCGGCCTCTGACGTCTTCGACCAGCACAGGCATGCCAACTCTCTGGTTAGCCCGGAACCCGTCCCGGACCTTCCGGCACCCGGAACCTCCGGCCAGCCCAGACTTTCCGGCCCCCGGATGCCAACCCAGCTCCACCCGCGCCAACTCTCTGGTTAGGCCGGACCCTCCCCGGAACCTCCGGCGCCCGGAACTTCTGGTCTCGCCCGGAACTTCCGGCCCTGCCTGCGCGCAGCGACTTGGGCCGAGGCCCGTGTACCCTTTCGTCACTTAGACTATAAATACTCTTCTCCTACCTATGTTTTAGGGTTAGCAAAGAGATAGCTCATATTTGTGTGAGAGATTTGCTCATCCACTTGGTTACCTTCTCCTCGGAGATCGCATCTCCTCGGAGAAGATTCCCCAAGCGGATTCAAGACCCCTCCTTAGGGAAGAACATCAAGACCTCCTCACGGAGAAGACCGGTTATCGTGTATCGTCCCTAGTTGATCGTGGATCGTGTATCTTCTCTCATGTACCCGAGGATCTAGCACATGTGTGACTTATTCATGTTGGTTTAGTGTTTCCTCTTGTGTTTCCCTTTGTGTTTTCCCTCTTTTCCCCCTCGCGTTCCTTGTGTTCTTCGCGGGATTCGCTCCTTTCGTGAAAGATCGGCCCCTCTACCCTACATCACTATGCATATGCTATTAAAATAAACCCAATTTGCACATATTGCATAGATGACAAGCCTATGGTTATTGTCATTTGTTTCTCTTGTGATGATATTGACATGCTACCTTTGCATCATTTACCTCATATGCCATGCCATAACCACCTAGCTTTGGATATGCATTGTTTTGGATGTTGTCCATTTTCTCCATGTGATCTTTCCAATATTGCTCATGAGGAGACCCCCATAGTTTCCTCATACATTTTAGGAGATTTTGATTCATCCCATTCATTGCATGATCCCAATACTTGTGTGCACCATATGCTTCCCATGAATAAACATGCTATTGATGTGCCATATACTTGCATTCTCAATTTGTGTCCCCATCGTGTTATACACAATAACTATTCTTTCATGATGGATGACATGTTCTTATACCATGCATCAAATTTCTTTGAGCGATGCTTATCTTGTGCTAACTCTCACGTGCACATACACATCATAATGGATGATGTGTACATTTACCACACACACAATCTCTTTCGTTTGTGTCTCTTTTGTGTAGGTACCCACGAATTCTTGTCAATCTTGCAATCCCACGAGTTGACAAAACGAGCTCCAGAGAGCAATGCTGACTTGGGATTCCATGGATTGTCTTTCCCACCGCTCTCTTCGCGCAAAGACTTCGCGCATTTCTTCTACTTGGCTCTCACTTGGCTATGGGTTATTGTCCATTACATATTGTATGCCCATCTTGCCATGTTCACTTTGCATGATTTGCTCATTCCTATGCCTTTGCCATGCATTTGTGACCCATGCTTTGCATTACACATGATGATTGATTCTACTACTTCTATTTGTATTTGCAAGCTTGGTGGAGATATCACTTGGTATTGCCATATTTGCTTTGTGCCCCATTCCTATGATGATACTATGATCTTGCTTTGTGTTCGTGCTTGCGATATGTCATGTGCATTGCCCATGCCTATTATTTGCTCACATGACATGATTGCCATGATTTCCTCTAGTATGTTGCATCTTCGCACTACTAGCTTGCACGACTTGATTACTATGAGTGCTTGCCTTGTTGTATCACCGATGATTCATACTTGCTCATTTCATGCAGTTGATGACAACCATCTACATGCTTTGCACGTGATTGTTATTGCTTCTTGTCATATATCTCCATGTGTTGCCTCTATCATGCTAGATGATTTCCCATGTATTGAGTGCACCAATGATTTTAGTCTTGCTAATGAGATTGCCCCCATAGCATTCTCGCATATATTTGGAGATTTTGACATAATCCTTGTGAAGCATGCTTGTCTTGCCTCTTTGCACCATATACCTAGTGCCATGAATATAGCCATTGTTGCATCATACTATTCATGCACTTGTGCTTCTAATGGTTATGTGCAAAAGAAGAGAACCATCATGATGGATGATGTGTTTATCTACCCTGCGCATACGTTCTTTGCCTTGCTTTGTGCATGTGTAGGACACTTGGACCTCGTGTCAACTTCCATGTCACGTGAGTTGACCATTCGAGCTCTTGAGAGCGAACCACCACCTACCACGACGATTCTACATCGCACTTGCTTGTACTTCGGCATTGTGAAGGACGCACAAGGACATGCTTTCAAGGTGATATCCTTCTCTTTCGAGAACCCCCAAACCATGAGCATGGATATTGCGGATCATACTACTTGTGTTGCTTGCACCATGAGACGTGTTATTCATCTAGGACCACTTGATTGCACACTTGTTAGAGATCTTGCTTTGACTTGTCATTTTCACCATTCCATGCATCATGATATATATGCATTATGTGTTGCATCCAATTCTTGGATTACTTGCTCCTCCCATATGTTTGATTGCAACAATGTCATCACTTCACATATGCCATGTCCCATTGATTGCTACATGCTTGCCTTGATTGCCTCACACATGATGAACAATTGCTCTTTCTATTGTGTTGAGTGCCACACTATCTTCACTACACCCTATGCACATTATGCTTGGATTGTCTTGCACTTGACCCATGTGTTTAGACACTTCATTTCTTTTGGTGTTGTGAATGATTCCTATGCGTACCATAGACCTTTCATTGAGCGCTTTGCCCATGCTTGATATGACTTTGAGGTAGATGCTTATTCTATTGTCATACATATTTGCATCTCTACCTCACATTTACATGCTTGTCCCCATGATATATTTGATTGTGCTCGATTGATATGCTTACATGCCATGTCACAATCCTTTGTCACACCATATGCTTTGCATGATGACGACACTTGTTTGGTGACTCACCTCTTGAATGCTTGGTTTTGCACTAACGCTAACCACATTTGTTTTTCCAAGTGTTTGTTGTCCTTACTCCTTTTGAAGGAATCACAAGATGGTGCGACATTGGAGAGTGTCCATTTCAAGCTTCAAGATGACAACTACTTGGTGAACGTCCACTTCTACACGGCGAAGCCATCTCTTTCCCATGGTGATTTGGTTTTCGACCCGAGGTCGGATCTTTCCCAAGGGAGGGGAGATGACGCGGAGCATCCTATGGACATCACCATGTCAAGAGTCCTTTTGGCGAGTGACACGTGCGAAATCTACTTCACATACCCAAAGGTGAATCATCTCCTTTACACGTGCTCACTTGACCCCTTCAAGGATGGTATACTACTTGACACTACACTCGTGTGCATAGATAGGTATTGTCGGAACACTACGGTCGACGAGGAGGAGTGCAAGCGCCAAGGTACAACTACACCATCCGCGAGGGAAGCCTGGAAGCGACGACGGAAGAAGACGGAGCTGCTGACGCTACAACGGCCGGACATCCAGGCCAAGGGCCGGACATCCGGCGCCTATGCAGCCGCCCAGAAGCTGCACCAACAGAAGGCCAAGAGCTTCAGCGGCCGGACAACCGGCGCCTGCCCGGACATCCGGCGCCTCAGCAACGCCCAGACATCCGACGACCAACCCCGGAAATCCAGCGACGCCATTCCAGAGAAGAACAGATTCGGCCCCCGCCAAGCCGGACATCCAGACAGTGCCCCAGACATCCGGCGTCTCGCGAACAGTCGGACATCCGGCCCCCAGCCCGGACATCCGGCGCCTGCCTGCGCGCATGGACAGGGCCCGAGGCCCATGTATCCTCTTTCCCACTTACCCCTTCGTGGCTTAGACTATATATACGACTCCCCCTCCTCCTAGTTAGGGTTAGCGTTGTGTTAGCTCATTTGTAAGATAGAGCTTCGCTCATCCATACGGATCTACTCCACGAGAGAGACCGCGGCCCCTCTTCAGAGAAGATCCACTTGGATTCAAGACCTCCTCATGGAGAAGATCCCCTCGTAAATACAAGACCTCCTCACGGAGAAGAACCGGCTACCTTTGTATCGTCCCTTGTTGATCGTGGATCTTGTATCTCTCTTTGTGTTTCGAGAATCTAGCATATGTGTGACTATTTCTTGTTGGTTTTAGACTCTCTCGTGTTTCCCCGCGTGATTTCCCTCGTTTTCCCCCTCGTGTTCTTCATGTTCTTCGCGGGATCCGCTCCTTTCGTGAAAGATCGGCCGTATAGTGTTCCACCCTACATCAGATATGGACTCGGATTGGCGGTGAATATGTCATGGTGGTATATGGCAGCGGCGATGAACTTGGTGCGGTGGTGGTATATGGCAGCAGCGATGATGATGATGCGGTGGTGATATATGGCAGCGGCGACGTGACAACTTGTGAACAGAACTCGAAACTCTAAAGGACTAGACGCTAAGACCAGCAACTTGACACGACGATGCAACCGCAAATTCAACAAAGCAAATACAGAAAAGATTATGCAAAGGCTCAGATTGGTTCGGATAGGATGAACTAACCCTAATTTTTTTTGGCTTTTTCATGCACTATAGGTATGAAGAACAGACTCGATCTAAACTACGAAAAGCTGTAAAATCTCACCGAGCAACCTGGAAATCTGATACCACTTGATAGAGGCAAAGGTGTCCCGTCTTTCGATGAGATGGTGGCTATCGTTTTGGAGGAAGTCGACTTTGACGATCCGACAACGAACGTGCGAGGATGTCGCGCCTTAGCAATCGCTAAACCAACTCCGAGAGGTTATTGACCACACCGGAGCACGATCAACCTGACCACGAAGGTCTATTTCCTACAGGCAAACGAAGAACAAGCAATAAACTAAGATTGCAATCTGGATATTGCGAATATAAGAGGAAAGTTTTATTGATCAAAGGTGGGGTTCTGTGACGTCTTGGTCTGGTCGTTGGACACAAACGAAGTACGCGAAGTTGGAGCTATGGCGAACTTTTAATCTAAACAAAACCCAAAGTCTAAACGACGCCCTAAGGGTTGTATATATGGAGGAAGAGGGGGAATTTCGTGGTCCTTGGAGGAGGGGTCCGAAATCAACCCTAACTCTTATTTCCCCACACATACGGACTCTAAAAATAGCCTATACTTAAGTATTTCGAAAATACATGGGCCTGGCCCAATAATAAGGTGACGTAGCACCTAGAATAGACTCTGAACGAAATTTATGAAGTGGCACCTTATATATTTCGTCCAAGGCTTCATGCACTCCTTATGGTGGCTTCAAAGTCCTGAAATCATCACTTGTAACTCCATTCTTGATCCCCTTGCGCATGCCATCATCTCCATGCTTGGTCTTGCTCAAGTGTTCATCCCTCTTATCCATGCCAGGCCCTTCATTTGTAAGAAAAGCAAATGTATCCAATTTAGGCAGCATCATATTCTGATGAACATTAGAATCATTACCAAGAAACGAAAGTACCTGATAATTTAATTGGCGTGCGCAAGCTCTAGTAATTGGTCCAGTATGTATAACAGCAGGGGCTGTGGGTGTAACAATGGTATTGATGTCCTCATCAGGTAATTGATAGGAATACCATGGATAATGTTGAAAAGCAGATTCTTCGTGATGCCAACAACTTCTTCATCATCAAAGTTGTGGCCCTTAATTGGACTGAGGGTTTTTGTCAATATCTTGTAATGGTCCTTGGCACATAGAGCAGTTTCTTGACGAGGAATTGGGTTCTGGGAGCTTGGCCTGGCTTCAATGGCTTCATAAGCACTTGCATCAGATGATTTGAAAGTTTAGGTTCATCATAGATGCGCCTTGCACCTTCAGTGGGAGGACTGGCTGGGACTGTGTGCAGCAATTCAGAGGCCGGTGCTTTGTAGTGAGTATTTTGAGTCATCTAGTCCAGCATCCATGAATTTGACATCTTCAACATTGCCAGTGATGTGCAATGTGGCATAGAACTGAAGAATGAGTTCTTCATTCCAGTCGCAGATGTCGGTGCAGAGGTTGAGCAGCCCAGCATCATGAAGAACACTGAGGATGGGGGTGAAGCAGGGCAGCGACTCCATGTCCACATGAGGAATTTGCTCATGGTCAAAGATCTTGTCCTTATCGAATAGCAGTGAAGAATAGAAATTCATTTGGCTTGTTGTCCAGAAGCGCCTGCGTCTGAGTCTTGCAGAGTCATATGGGTTATAATCCATGAAGAATATGTGCTCAGCGAAGAAGTCATCAGCTTTGAACTTCTGCTTCTTGGAGTGAGGATTTTGAGGCTTGGGCTGAAGATTTGTAGTAGTTGCCATCACAGCCTCTTGAATCACAGTCTCTTGAGCCACAGGCTGAGGAATTTCAGTGGGAATTTCTTCAGCAGCCTTGGCATCCATCTCAATAGCAACATTTTCATCAGCGCTAGTGGCTGGAACTTATTCACGTATAGTGAGGAGAGATGCCTGGTGTTCTTCAGATCCCGTGTGAATTTCTTCGGTCTGAACAGGGGACTGAGGAATCTGTTGCAGAGGTGTGAACAGTGGTGAATTGGGGTGATGACTTTCCCAGTAGTCATCATCCAGAATTGGAGTGGTGCACCCAATGTCCATGTCTTCATCTTCCTCATCTATTTCTTCAACGCCGGCCTCTTCGGTAGTGAACTAAGGAATGGGCGAGGATACCAGTGGGGTTGAAGGGATGTTATCCACTTCAATTTCTTCATCCAACTGCTCTGACGTAGCAGCAGAGGGATCTTCTTCATCTGATTCATTGGGAATCACATATTCCTCACCAAAGGGAACAATCTCCTTTGATGGCATGCTTGACAGAGGACTAGTATCTATGGGATTTTCATAGGAGCTTATCAAAGTCTTCGCCTTCTTTGATGCTGAAGACTCTGAGGAAGCAGATGCTTTACTTTTCTTCACAGATGCTCGCTATGCAGCCTTGGTTTTCTTCACTTCTGATGTAGAAGGAAGGTTGATGTTTGTTGTTGGTGCAGGAGGAGCAGAGGAGATTGATTCGGTTTCTTTAGGCACAACTGATGCAGTTGTCCTATCTTGGTCAATCTCTTTAGGCATTGTAGCAGATGCTTCAACAGGCCTGGCTTGTTCTTCAGGCGCAACACTAGAGGTTGCCCTGGCAGTTTCTTCAGCGGCTGGAATATCTTCATCAGCCCTGGTGCTTTCAGTTTCTTCAGCAGCCTGATTTTCATCAGCGGTGCTGGCATGTTCTTCAGTAGGCTGAGCAGATGCTTCAGCCTGATGAATTTCATATTGCGTTGGGGTTGTAACATTTGAGGTGAATCCCTTCGCCATGTTGACGAATCTGACCTTGGCTCCCAGCCAATCTACACGGTATACGTCAAATTCATCACTGAGTGTGTTGATCTCAGCTTGCATGGTCACAAGTTCATCAGTTGTCATTTTGACAACGTTCTTCTTTAGAAGATGCTCCTTCTTGTACTGAGCCTTCTTGAGCTTCCTGGCCTTCTCAAACTTCCATTTTTCTTCGCCTATGAAGGTTGTGAACATGTGGTTCTGGCCAGGTGTGATATTGAAATTAGGCATAGGAGTGTTTGGGTCCTTGTGCCAGAGATCAATGAAGTCCAGGATCAATTTGGGATCCAGCAAAAGAGGCACATTGGTATCTTTGGCTCTAGCGGCCCGTTGCTGTCTGTCTCTGATGATTTCTGCTAATTCTTCATCATCAGCTTTGTCTTCACTAGACAGTACATGGAAGGTGACCTGCTTCTTGTGAGGACTTGGCCTTGTGCCTCCTCTGGCAATGTCCTTTGTCTTCAGCAAAGTAGGGCATGTTGAGGACTGTAGAGGAGCTGAAGAACTTGCAGAGGCTCCTGAAGCAATTGAGATGCCGGTGATCCTTTGGCACGACGCAAGGTGCACAGGTGCTGAGGACTTTGCAGGAGCAGCTAAAGATTTTGCAGCATAGGGGACCGGAGCTGCTTGGGGAGCTTGTTGTGAAGGCTTTGAAGAGATGGACCATGAGGGCATGGCTGAGGAGCTTGGCCGTGAGGGCATTGAAGCAGAGGCACTGGGCTTGTGTGTAGGCTTCTTGGGCATAGCCTTCTTAGGCTTGCTAGCAGAGGCCTCAGCAGCAGCAGAGTCTTCATTGAATTTCCTCACTGATTCCTTGGCCACTTTGGCCAACTTCGCTTGCCGCTTGGCCCATTCATCAGGATAGTCCCCACCGCGCTTGAGGCTAGTGGGATCAGCAATCTGGCCTGGTGCCAATGGAGTTCTTGGGAAAGGAGGGTGTATCGCGAATTTCTTCATGTATTTAGGAGTTACATATCTGTACTCCATTCCCGTGCCCATCTCCTCTCTATCTTCTGTATGTGCACCTTGCGCTCATTCTTGGTTTCTTCAGCTGGTGTGCAGTACCTTGCATAGATGTCATTAGGGATCTCAAACGCTGTGTTGACTTCCAATCTCTTTCCTCCCTTCTAAGGTCTCTTGCCATCAGCCATTCTCTTCAGCCGAGGAATTTGAACAACGGAGTTCTCTGACGAGGTATGCAATTTTTCTTCAAGGAACATTGCAAATGAGTTAAGTTGATGAGAACCTAGTGATTCAGCAGTGGTCATGAGTACCTGTGAACAGAGTATAGGTGCGAAGAATTTGAAGAGGTCACATGCGTTCTCAGAAGTTTTTCAAAAAGAACAAGTTTGAGGAATTTGACCAAGAGTGTCTTGAGGAATTTCACTAAGCGGTCTTTGACTTAGGTTCCAGAGTTGTATAGATTGAAAAATCCATACAATTGAGGAATCTTGAAGAAAAACATTGCTTAGAGACATAGACCAAGAACAGATGCATGTGAGGTGTTTAACTAGTGGGAAGTTGAGGAATAAACACCTTTTGAAGATTTTGTGAAAATCATCAGAATCAACAAGGGCAGTAAAAATATATTTTAATTACCTTGACGAAGAACACGACGAACTGGGAAGTGTAGATGGGAATTTCGTCCGTTCAGATCTTCCACGCCCTAACTTGGCGGAGGAAGACAGCTACGGCGGCAGCGGAGTGAAGATTTCCGTGGCCGGCGCGAGTACGACGGCGACGAGGTCGAGGCAGTGAAGCTCTTCCTCACCGACGATGATGGAAGTAGCAGCGGCACTAGGTCTGGAAGCTCACACCAATTTCTTCACTTTCAAAGTCTTCAAGAAAACCAAAGTCTTCAGGTGAAGACGTTCATTTTTAGGGGTCAACTTTCATCGTAAATATCGAACTCCTCATAGACTTATAGACCTGTGTACACTCGCAAACTCATTAGTCCCTTAACCTATAAGTCTTCAATACACCAAAATCACTAAGGGGCACTAGATGCACTTACAAGGTACGTCTTGTGTCTCATGCTCGCTCATACCAACCTCGCCTCTGGAGCCCACCAGTGCCCTCGTGTATGTCCCTCTCTTTAGCCATCCCATGGCATCTGCCATGAGATCCCCACGACAACTCGAAACTATGCATTATGCCTAGCTAGGGGCATTAAACAATAGCACTTGTTGAGAGGCAACCCAATAGTTATCTTTATTGTTTTCTTTTTATTTGATGTGTCAACATGACTATTGCTATTGTAATGATTTTGTTTGTATCTTTGTGTTTGAATTTTGTGCCAAGTAAAGCCTTTAGGGTGATTTGGATGATAGTTGATTTGATCCTGTGCATAAACATGAACTCTTCTGCCTAGTATTGGAATTCTTATTCTGTACTGGAACAAGATAAAATCCTGATTTTTTTACACAACATTGGGTTACAAATTTTTTATGTTGTTCTAATTTTTAAGAATTTTTGGAGATGCAGAAGTATGGATAACAATTCTCTCATTACGTACTGATACGTCTCCAACATATCTATGATTTATGAAGTATTCATGCCATGTTAATAACAATTTGGTTTAGGTATGATTTGATTAGAACTAACCCGGACTAACGATGTTTTCAATAGAACTACCGTGGTGTCGTTTTTTGTGCGGAAATAGAAGTTCTCGGAATGGGCTAAAAATTTACGATGATTTTTTATGGACCAAAAGAGACCCGAAGCACGGGAGCTGGGCCAGGACGTGACCGAGGAGGCCACAAGCCTAGGGGGCGCCCTGGCTTGTGGGCCCCTCAGGCACCCCCTTGATGTGAGACCGACGCCAAAAATTCTTATAAATATCAAAAACCCCGAAAAGAACCCTAGATCGGAAGTTCCGTCGCTGCAAGCCTCTGTAGCCACGAAAAACCAATCGGGAGCCCGTTCCGGCACCCTGTCGGAGGGGGAAACCATCACCGGAGGCCATCTTCATCATCCTGAAGGCCACCATGATGAGGAGGGAGTAGTTCATCCTCGGGGCTGAGGGTATGTACTAGTAGCTATGTGTTTGATCTCTTTTTCTCTCTCGTGTTCTTGATTTGGCACGATCTGGATGTACCGCGAGCTTTGTTAATATATTTGGATCTTATGGTGTTCTTCCCTCTCTACCTTCTTGTGATGAATTCAGTCTTGCTCTTTGAGGTTTCATTATGTTGGATTGAGTATTGGATTCGAGAGCACTTGATGCATGTCTTGCAATGGGATATCTGTGATGACAATGGGATGTTCTATTGATTCATTTGATGTATATTTCGGCACTCAAATCATGGATTCCTGAGGTGACATTGGTGTAATCTATGCATAGGGGTTGATGCACATTTTCGTCCTACGTTCTCCAATAGAAACTTTGGAGTGATTTTTGTTGCTCGTTGAGGGATTGCCATATGATTTAATTGTGTTACCATTGTTGGGAGAATTTGCACTAATGAAAGTATGAACCCTAGGCCTTGTTTTCAAGAATTGCAATACCGTTTTTGCTCACTTTTGTTACTTGCTACCTTGTTGTTTTTATATTTTCAGATTACAAAAACCTATATCTACTATCCATATTACACTTGTATCACCATCTCTTCGCTGAACTAGTGCACTTATACAATTTACCATTGTATTGGGTGTGTTGGGGACACAAGAGACTCTTTGTTATTTGGTTGCAGGGTTGTTTAAGGGAGACCATCTTCATCCTACGCCTCCCACGGATTGATAAATCTTAGGTCATCCACTTGAAGGAAAATTGCTACTGTCCTACAAAACTATGTGCTTGGAGGCCCAACATGAGTCTACAAGAAGGTTGCGTAGTAGACATCACGTACTATTTTGTTTTAGACAGATTTTGTTTTTATTGCATAGTGTGCTTGTTTTAATGTTTATATGAATTGTATCGGGGGGCAGTAAGTCATTCAGATGATGGTATACAGTAGGTATTATGCAATAACAACTATGAATCTATTTATAACAATACCCACCGGGGGTCAAGGTGATACATAATCGTATTTCCGAAGTGATGCTCAAAACCTATACAAAACCTATTTCTTCGAGATGAAGACTTTGGAAATCTCCGATAGTGCTGACGAGTTTGTTGGACAGAGACAAAGTTCTTCTGGTTGCTGAGGAAATTGTTCTAATTGAGTAGTTAGGATTTCGCCAGTGCAATCTGCCTATCGTGAGGAAATTGAGTGCCCCGACAAATTTGATAGTCCAAATTTTTGACCGTTGCTGCACTGAGTGCCAGCTGTCGTGTGGATACTTATCCTAACAACGGTCATGTCCGAAAGGGCATTTATGACAATTCATATCAAGTTGCCCCTGGCTATAAATAGCCACCACCATAACCACTTGTTGCTTGGCTGCTCTAGAGAGAGATTGACACTTGTCATTTGAGAGCAACCCTTCCTCTGATGACTTTGTGAGAAACCTAAGTGAGGGAAAACCCAACCAGAGTCAAGGTGATTGAGCATCACTGAAGAGATTGATCGGTGTGACATGACGCCTGTTACCTTTAAAACTGTCATTCTTTTAGACTGGCAGGCGTCATGTTCTGAGCACCAAGAGTAATTGTGGCGTGCTGGTGAACAAGTCTATGAAGGTTTTGTAAGTCTACCTTTGAAGACTACCACGAGTGATTGGGCGAGGCCTTCAGTGACCTTAGCTCAAGGAGAATACGATGAAGACTAAGTGTCTTCTAGGTTGAATCTCAAGCTACTCCAACCAAATGTACAGCTCGTACAGCAACTGAAACTGGTCTACCAAATCGTTGTTTCTTCACCGATCCTGCCTGGTTCCAAATTCCTCAACTCTTTACTTACTGTTATTCCGCTACTAAAGTATTTGTGATCTATTCTGATGAATTTGAACTAAAGAATTTCATCATGCCTTTCATTTATTCAATTCATCTTGTGTAGCATGAATGCTTGTATGATTGCACGTTCTTCACCTGCATCTATCTTGTATGCATGATTTATTTTTCTATGATGATTTAGTTTCGCCCATGTTCCATCTCTTCACTCTGATCTTCGTCAAATTCATCAGTTTGACGAATTTCTAAGAATCTCCCATGCACCCCCCCCCCCTCTAGGAGTCATGGAACCGGTCTCTTGTGCAAGGACAAGTAAAGTTGGTCTGGGCTGCTTCATTGAACAATACCACCAAATCCAAAATAACAAAGGAGGTAAGCAATCTCAACATCAATGCCCACAACCAATTTGTGTTCTACTCGTGCATAACATCTACGTATAGACCTAGCTCATGATGCCACTCATGGGGAACGTTGCATGCAAAACAAAAAAATCCTACGAAGCACCCAAGATCTATTCTATGGAGATGCTCGCAGCGAGAGGGGGTGTCTACATGCCCTTGTAATCCCAATACTACCCTACGGGTTCGAGAACATATAGACATGACCGAGACTCCTCTCCGATCAATAATCAATAGTGGGACCTGGATTCCCATATTGACTCCCACATATTTAACAAAGATCTTTATCGGTTTGAACAAACGGTGTCGAGGATTCGGTTAATCCTGTATACAATTCCCTTTGTCTAAAGATATATTACTTGCCCGAGATTCGATTGTTGGTATCGCCATACCTAGTTCAATCTCTTTACCGGAAAGTCTCTTTACTCGTTGTGTAATACAAGCCCGCGACTAAACTCATTAGTCACATGCTTGCAAGCTATTTCATGATGTTGTACTACCGAGAGGGTCCAGAGATATTTCTCCATCACACGGAGCGACAAATCCCAGTCTTGATCTATGCAACCCAACAACACTTTCCGAGATATCTGTAGAGCTCCTGTATAATCATCCAAAGTGACGTTTGATAACCCACAAAGTGAACAAACTGGCAACACGGGTGGCATTGAGATCAAAGAGGAGGCACCACCAGGATAATCGGCACAAAGTTACCCGTTTCAGATGATCCGTCCCGAGGTCAATGGAGAAGCGGGACACGATCAGGTCATGTCCGAGACGGTACCATAGGTTGACGGCATCGTTGACATGCACGACTACTCCAGAAACTTGGGTGGACGGGCCGCCGGGTCGGCCCTTGGTACCGTTGCGCGGCCTTGGCGACAAGGGCATCACTCTCCACAGCCACGGTCGGGGCTTTAGCTATAGCAGCTTCTTTTTCACCATCACGGCAGCCTTCTTCTGGCCAACAGCATGGGCGGCCGCGACAGCGACGTTGCCAGCCAAGAAGGGGGCAGTGGCAGGAAGCATATTGGGACGTGTCTTTTTGTCCATCTAGACTCAAACGGACACAAGCAGACTAAATGGGTTGGGTCGGCGCATCGGAGTTGGCCTTGGGTATCCGAATTTGCACACCAACTCTTGAGCGAGTTAAAAGGCCGAGTTTCCATGTTTAAGGCGGTCCTTTTTAGGGAATCTGCTGGAGTTGCTCTCATACTTCTCTGAATCGATTGAGACATGAGAAAATCCCAGTTGGTTGCTTGAAACGTACCAAAACTGAATGATCAAAACAAAGGGGCATGATCGCAAAGAAATATTTCCAAGGACGAGTTGCTGTAATTATAAGAAATATTTCTAAGGATGAGTTGCTGTAATTATCTATGTACCGCTAATAAAAACTTCTCATTCCAAACAAAATTATTCAGAAAAATTCCGAGCTAGCAAAAGCTGTAATGAAATTGTGCAATAGTGCACATGCAGACAGAAAATGAGAAACATAGGATGCCGGTATGAGTTTAAAACTTGTAAGAAACCCAGCCGGGGTTTTGTTACATGTCACTTTCAAGGTGAAACAGGCCCTTCACGAAAGAGCTTTCTGCATCTCGGCGGTCACTTCCTTTGGTGGTTTCTCCGCATGAAGATTTGCCACTAAGCCATTCTTGGAGTAATAGTCAATCACCTGTGAGAAGCAAACAGTTTTCAGATTAAGAACATTGACTGTAAAAGCAACTGCATTGCTTGATGCCAGACGACAAACAGTCCTTCCACAGTTAGAAACTCAGTACTACCAACAGAAGTTCAGGCCATAAGATGATATGTCGACCAACAAAAGATTAGTTAAATGGAAGGTTGGAAGAGAAAGCAGAAAAGAAATGTCAGGGTCCACCAAATTCACAGTGAAAATCTTATGCAACACTATACTAGAAGTGAAATACATCAAGACAGCAAAACCAGAGTTTAGCAGGAAAAACACTGGTGCAACACAAGGAATGGAGAATACATGGTTGAGAAAACATACAGGTTCAGTTTGTATGTGGAAAGCTTCAAGCCTCGACTTCAAGACCTCCGTTGTGTCATCTTTTCTTTGAATTAAGGGTTCTCCCGAAACCTTGACAAAAGAGGGAAGTATCAGAGGTCAATGGTTTGCAGCAAAATGCTAGTTTATAATTTAAGAAAAAAATTGTCAATGGAATTAAAAAAATTCACACGTGCCCACGTAATTTCTGAATGGAACATGCGAGCTCTTGTTGAAAACAACAGCCCACAACCAAAGATCAATGTACAACAATAATGTATATTCCTTCCGTCCCATAATATATTGTGCATTGGTTTTCGCAAAAGTCGAGCTTCACAAACTTTGACCATTGTTTGTATAGTATATGAATACATATTTCATGATGAATCTAACACTGCGTTTGGATGTCTGCATTGGAGCCCTGGAAATGGATTTGGTAATCATCTCACATCAATACCAGCTGTTTGGCTGGACACTGAATTCGTATTGGACATGAAAAACCAATTCAGTCCTGTTTTGGCTACCACTTAAACCCCCCTCGCACATTTCGGAGGGCTACCCCTTCGAATAGGACTGAAATGGCCAACCTCATGCAAAACGTACCTGTTCGAGCCCACGGCCAGAAAATAGAAGAAAGGAGGGGACACGAGAAGGCGACCTCGCGACCACCATGGAGTCCGACAGCGGCACAGGTGCCCTCCTCCCCGGTCCTTCCCCTCTTCCCCAACTCCTCTTCTCCGCCCCACTGAGCCACACCCCGCCATGGAGGTCGGCAACGGCACAGGACCGGCGCGTCCCGCTCCCTTGTGCCACGCCCCGCCGTCCTCCCCGACCACCGTGCCCCGCCCTCCACGGCCACGCCCCTCCGTCCTCCCGGCCCGCCGTCCTCCGCCCCTCTTCTGCTCCATGGCCGAAGGAACTGCTGCTCCTCTTCTGCTCCATGGCCAAAGGAGATGCGTCGCTAGAATATTTATTATCTTACTGCTATATATTCATTTAATTATAGTCACATGTGACCAGATTTCATTTTTGAGTCCTGTAGAACAAGGTACTCCCTCCGTCCACTTTTGTAAGTCGTTTCAGACAGCTCAAAATGGGCTGTTTTGCACATTGTCTGAAATGTCTTCAAGGTCTTATAAAAGTGAACAGAGGGAGTATAATTTTCATGGCAATATAGCTATGCAATTCCAAAGTTTGTCGTCCAAACAGGATTTGGTATTGAAACCTCAGAGGCATTTCAAGGGGCAATTCAGTGAACAACCAAACAGGCGAATTCGTATTCGTGCCATTTCAATTTCCTCACTGATTTGGAATTCCAGACCAATTCAATACAGAGCTCACCAATGGAGACATCCAAACGCAGCGTAATGGTATTGATTTGGTATTTTACATGTTGACAATATTTTTCATAAACTTAGTCAAAGTTTATAAAGTTTGACTGAAAAAAATATCTAATGCACACTATTTTTGGACGGAGGGAGCATTATTTACTTATTGCAAAAGCATGTAAAATTAATTTTTGGAAAGACCATATTGTCATTGAAGGAGAGGAAATATCAATAATCCTACACTTCCGGGTAAGTTACGGACTGGGTTTACGACCCATCTCTATTGACAACCAAACTGATGGAGTGTTATGCAGAAGAAGACATTGAACTGCTCAGAACTTAACCTTGTGGAAGCAATGATCACGATAAAAAAATAAAGCATGCAAGTATGGCATATGAAGGCACTACCCAGTATTCTACATTTGACTTACATCATCAACTCCTGGAGTCTTAGGAGGAGCAAATTTTGTATGGTAAGATCTACCACTCGATGGGTGTATCCAACGGCCAGTAATTCGTTCTTCCAATATTGCATCATCAATTGCAAAATTTAGAACCTTGTCAACCTTAGCACCTTGCTTTGCCAGCATTTCATCGAGCTGCAGTCATTGTTCAACCAAACCATAAGAAAACAAACACTAAGCTCCCAAGGCATAAATCATCCATCAATATAAATAAGAAGGAATTTTCATTTCGATGTATATTGACCAAGGACCTGACCAGACCTTTTGTGCTTGAACAACAGTTCTAGGGAAGCCATCAAGGATAAAACCTTTTTGACATGAAGGTTTTTTCATGGCTTCATCAATAATCCCAACAACCAAGTCATCTGAAACAAGCTCTCCCTAAAAACAATAAGAGTCAAGAAATAAAGAAATTGATAGACATGTTTTAAATTGCTATTTGGTATGTTCTTGAAACCTTACCTTGTCCATAGCTTCTTTAGCCTTGATACCCAGAGGAGTCTTAGCGGCGACAGCAGCCCTCAGCATATCGCCAGTGGCTAAATGGCACAAACAATATTCATCTTTAATAAGGGGAGACTGTGTTCCCTTTCCAGAGCCAGGAGGACCTACAGAATTTGTAAAGCACTTGCATATGTCAAATTGCCCAAGCATAATGCAATTTAGAACATAAACAGTGGCACTATGTGTTCAGGAATTAAAGATGAACCAGAGCATACACAATCAAACGCACATGCAATACTATATTCTTTTAGGGGGGCTGTGGGGTAATCTGTCTGGTATTTGATAGTTGGGGGGATTAAGTAGCTATTTTGGAGTTGAGGGAGTGATGTAGCTGAATCATAAAACTTCAGAGGGTACGTCCACTTATTTCCAGAACGAGGAACAGCAAGGACGAGGAACCCAGCTCCAGATCCAGCCAACAGCAACAAGCTGCGAGCAGCAGCGACCCTATCGCGCCAACGATAACAGATCTGGCGGCGCGACCGACTGGGCACCACGACTGCAGCTTCAGATCCGTAACGACCAGACCGCACGTTGATGGACGTGGGAAATCCAACTGCGCTGGCCGCCGAGCCTTCCTCAGCAACGCCCGCCGCTGAGCCTCGAGCGCCGCGCAGCTGAAGCCGCCGACCACCAAGGACACTAACCGCAAGGACCCGCACCGCCACCGCCTGCGGAACTACGCGCCACCGAACCCACCAGACGATGCGAGCTGGAAAGACCCCGCCGCCGCCGTAAGACGCAAGGGCTAGGGTTAGAACGGCGGCAGAGTCACCCTGGCGAGAGCGAAGCCGGGGCCGAGCCGTTGGGATCTTTTGGTGTAGAAGAAGAAGAGAATTGGGAAAGAAGAGAAGGGCTAGGGTTTTACCGACGAGGATGATGCGCTTGTCGGGCTTGGAGCTGCACTTGGCGCGGCGGAGCAACTCGGTCATGAGCTCCACCGAAGGCACGTCCTCGATGTTCGTCGCCATCTCTTCCTCCGCCGGCCGCAACAACGGGAACGACTCGACTCGCGTGCCTGCTGTTTGGCGTGCGGCGCACAAGTCCTATCTCTCTCTTGCTGCGTGCCTCCCTGGGTCAGTTCGCGTCGGCTCTGATCGGGGTTTTGTAATAGAGTGGGTTTGGTGAGCGCCTAGCCGGGATGCTGCCGAAAATCCGCATCTGAGCCCGGCCTCATATGCTCCCTCTCAGAAAAAATTCAAAATAAATATTAAAAAAATCTAAAAAAATTATATGGTAGGTAATTTGATGCGTGAGGTCCGCTTCAAATTTCAACTCATTTGGATATCTGAACAACTTTTAACAAAAAAGACAAATCGAGTCAAAACAGATCGTGGACAATAAACATTTTTACAGACCCCGATTTTGTCTTTTTTGCAGAGAACTTCTCAAATATCCAAACGGGTTAAAAGTTGCAGCGAACCTCGCGCATCAAATTATCTATCACACAAAAAATGGATTTTTATTTTATTTTTTCTAGTATTTATTTTGATTTTTTTTTCGTCGAAGCGGGTGCAGCTAAGCCCGAGAGCCAAATTGACCTTCTCGGATGCTGCTCTCTTTTCTCTTCTTTCCATACGGAAATTCAATTCGGCTCCGGGAGCACGTGCTCCCAGGCCTAAAATAATTTTTGAAATGTAAAAAATATCAAGACAAAATTTTCATGTTTTTTCAATCACATTCAAATGCTACCTGTAGAATTTGGGGCAAAAAGGTTAAGCATTTTGGCCTGTGAAAAAAACAAATTAAACACCAAACGTTACCCCCAATTGTCACCCTAAATTTATTTTTCATCGATGAAACACTGCCGCTCCGTTTCACGTGAAAACGGTCAAGCATGCTTGCGACACTAACACAAACATCCACAGAAAAATTCAGAATTTTTTAAAACATTTACTATTTCTTCGTGTGACTGTTCATGCAGGAGCATAGTAAATGTTTTAGAAAAATTTGAAGTTTTTTATGAATGTTTGTGTTAGTGTCGCAAGCATGTTTGACAATTTTTATGCGAAACAGATCAACAGTGTTTCGTCTATGAAAAAACAAATTTAGGGTGAAATTTGGGGTAACATTTGGTGTTCAATTTGTTTTTTTTCTTTGCACAGGACAAAATACTTAACATTTTTGTCTCAAATTTTGCAGGTAGCATTTAGATGTGACTAAGAACACATACACATGTTGTCTTGATTTTTTGACATTTCAAAAGTTATTTTTTAGGCCTGGGAGCACGTGCTCCCAAGAGCCAAATTGAATTTTCATTGTTTTAACGCTCACTTGCATCATTTATAAGACTACACATAGTGGGAGTAACATAAGGTTGCCTTTAGTGGACAATATCATAGCTTAGTACTTACCTCATGTTACTAGTCTAAGTTACTCTCCACTATGGTTAGTCTTATGACCAATTTAAATGATAACATCACACATATCTAGACAAATTAGATGATGTGGCAAATAATTAGTAAGGAAAGAGAGGCATGTGATAACGTAATATGTTACTCACACTATGGGTAACATCAGACATACCAAGACAAGATGAGTCTATAACCTAATAAATAATGTGTTAGATGACATCACACATATTTTACTCTCTAGTATAGTATAGAGATGGTAACATAGAATAGTAACATATGTTACACCCACTAAGACCCCTCTAAGAGCATTTACAGATGTCGGCTTCCCTAAACCCGTGTAAGCCCGGGCGGACGACCCGGTCGTTGAACGGTAAAAAAATACCAACCTAGACGGACGCATCATACCAGCCCCAAATGCCCGGGCTGCGGAACCCCTCATATGCAACCCAAATCTTAGGCGGACTGTGACGCCTCCAAAATTAATCGTGCACTAAACATCCATCAGTATGCACGATCAAAATCAGTGACTCACGGTATAATATCACAACACAACTCTACGACTCAAATTTAAACAAAGAAACAATATATTAGAAGCCAGGGTCATAAGACTCAAAATTACATCAAAAGTTAGGTCTGAGTACAGACATTTACAAAGTTGCCTTAAGAAGGCGAAAACAAACAACGACTCTAGATCAAAAAGACGCAGGCCTCCTGCCTGGAACCTCTGAACTACTCCTGGTCGTAGGTCTCCAAGTAGCAATCATTGGTGAAGGAACCTGCATCCGGGCCACTACTATCTGATAGCAGCAACCGGGTTGGATGAAGAAAAGTAGAAAGCAACGGTTATTACTCATCTAAAATACTTGCAAGACTTACATCAGATCTATACTCGATATGCATCGATATCAAAGGAATAGTGTAATATCTGTGGACTAAACTGCAGAATGCCAGAATAAAGGGGGAAACTCAAAGTAACAACTATCCACCGGCATCTTGCAACATGAGGTGAGAATGAAGCCCCTTGTGACATGAGGTGAGAATGAAGCCCCTTGCGACATGAGGTGAGAATGAAGCTTCTTGCAGCATTAGAAGAGAATGAGAACAATCTTGTCACCTTGAAGAGAAAGAGCGCAAACGAATACAAGTAACCATTACAACAATACACCACCCTTGGATTCAATTCCTGTGAGGAAGCGGTCCTCGGGTGTGCTACAATTCTTGGTGAGTTTTATAAATTATTGAGTTTAAGTTGTAGAAGCTCGGGGTACAACACCAAGTCGACATATTACTGTGGATACGGCTATTCAAATAGTTTAACTTCCATGAAGGTGATAGAGGCGAAGGTGTCCCGATGTTTCGATGATATGGTGGCTATCATTTTCTGTGGGAGTCGACCTTGACGATCCGACTACGAACGTGTGAGATGTCGCGCCTTAGCAATCGCTAAACCAACTTCCGAGGGGTTATTGACCACGCC
This sequence comes from Triticum urartu, assembly GCF_056163025.1. Classification (NCBI taxonomy): domain Eukaryota; kingdom Viridiplantae; phylum Streptophyta; class Magnoliopsida; order Poales; family Poaceae; genus Triticum; species Triticum urartu. The sequence goes on from NC_141877.1 coordinate 253,517,446, forward strand.
AGAGCACGATCAACCTGACCACTAGGGTCTGTTTCCTGCGAGTAAGCGAAGAACAAGTAAGAAACTAAGATTGCAATCTGGATATTGCGAATATAAGAGGAAAACTTTATTAATGAAGGTGGGGTTCCGTGACACCTTTGTCTGGTTGTCAAACACAAACGAAGTACGTGAAGTTGCAGCTATGGCGAATTTTAATATAAACAAAACCCAAAGTCTGAACGATGCCCTTAGGGATGTATATATGGAGGAGGGGGGAATTTCGTGACCCTTGGAGGAGGGGTCCAAAACCAACCCTAACTCTTGTTTCCCCACACATACAGACTCTAAAAACGACCTATAATCAAGTATCTCGAAATTACATGGGCCTGGCCCAAAAATAAGGTGACACGACACCTAGAATAGCCTCTCGACGAAATTTATGAAGTGGAATCTTGTATATTCGTCCAAGGCTTCATGCACTCATTATGGTGACTTCAAAGTCCTGGAATCATCACTTGTAACTCCATTCTTGTTCCCCTTGCGCATGCCATCATCTCTGTGCTTGAACTTTCTCCAAGGTTCATCTGTCTTGTCCAAGCTAGGCCCTTCATTTGTAAGCAAAACAAACGTATCCAATTTAGGCAGCATCATATTCTCATGAACATTAGAATCGTTACCAAGAAATGAAAGTACCTGGTAATTCAATTGGCGTGCGCGAGCTCTAGTAATTGGTCCAGTATGTATAGCAGCAGGGGCTGTGGGTGTAACAATGGTATCGATCCTCATCATCCTCCCCTTCTTGAAATGAAGTCGTCCTCAACGGAAGCTCATCTTCCTCACCCAAATAAGGCTTCAAATCTGCAATGTTAAAAGTGGGACTAACCCCAAAATCTGCAGGCAGCTCAAGTTTATGTGCATTATCATTTATTTTCTCTAACACCTTAAAAGGACCATCAGCACGTGGCATTAGCTTTGATTTGCGCAAATTAGGAAATCTATCGTTACGCAAATGTAACCAAACAAGTTCTCTAGGTGCAAACACAACATGTTTTCTATCCTTATCTCCAGCAAGTTTATATTTAGCATTCATACGCTCAATGTTTTCCTTAGTTAACTCATGCATTTTTAAAATCAATTCAGCACGTTCTTTAGCATCAAAATTAACCTTCTCCGAAGATGGAAGAGGCAACAAATCAATGGGTGCACAAGGTAGGAAACCATACACAATTTCAAAAGGGCACATCTTAGTAGTAGAATGCAATGAACGATTATAAGAAAATTCAATATGAGGCAAGCATTTTTCCCATATTTTCTTATTATTCTTCAAAATAGCCCTAAGCATAGTAGACAATGTTCTATTGACTACTTCAGTTTGTCCATCAGTTTGGGGTGACAAGTAGTACTAAAAGCAGTTTAGTCCCCAACTTAGCCCATAAACATCTCTAAAAGTGGCTAAGAAATTTAGTATCACGATCTGAAACAAATAGTATTTGGCACACCATGCAAGCGAATAATTTCACGAAAGAACAAATCAGCAACATTAACAGCATCATCGCTTTTATGACATGGTATAAAGTGTGTCATTTTCGAGAATCTTTCTACGACAACAAATATGCTATCCCTCCCCTTCTTTGTTCGAGGTAAACCTAAAACAAAATCCATAGATATATCCTCCCAAGGAACACTAGGTACAGGCAAAGGCATATATAAACCATAAGGATTGAGTCGTGACTTAGCTTTTTGACATGTAGTGCAGCGAGCAACAAAACGCTCAGCATCGGGTCTCATCTTTGGCCAAAAGAAATGTGTAGCCAGTACATCCTCCGTCGTCTTCACGCTAAAGTGTCCCATTAATCCTCCTCTATGCGCTTCCTGCAACAACAACAAAAGACGAACGGAGCTAGCTGGAATGCATAGCTTGTTAGCACGGAACACAAATCGATCATTAACGACGAACTTGTTCCATGTTCTTCCTTCTTTACAATTCTGCATTACATCTTTAAAATCAGCATCATGCACATATTGATCTTTGATGGTCTCCAAACCAAATATTTTGAAGTCAAGTTGTGAAAGCATAGTATAGAGATGAGACAATGCATCAGCAATAACATTTTTCTTTACCCTTCTTGTGTTTAATGACATAAGGGAAAGTCTCAATGAATTCAACCCATTTAGCATGTCTAAGATTCAGTTTAGCTTGAATTTTAATATGTTTCAAGGATTCATGATCAGAATGTATAACAAATTCTTTGGGCCATAAATAATGTTGCCATGTCTCTAAAGTCCGAACAAGAGCATATAATTCTTTATCATAAGTAGAATAATTCAGACTAGGCCCACTCAATTTTTCAGAAAAATATGCAACAGGTTTGCCATCTTGTAATAACACACCTCCCAATCCAATTCCACTAGCATCGCATTCAAGCTCAAAAGTCTTATTAAAATTAGGAAGTTGGAGTAAAGGAGCATGTGTCAACTTATCTTTCAATACCGTGAAGGCTTCTTCCTGTGTGGTACCCCAAACAAAAGGTACATCCTTCTTTGTAAGCTCATTGAGAGGTGCAACAATGGTGCTGATATCTCTCACAAAACGCCTATAGAATCCAGCGAGGCCAAGAAAACTCCTCACTTGTGTGACCGTTTTGGGCTGCGGCCAACTCTCAATAGCTTCAATCTTGGATTTATCAACTTCAATTCCCTGTGGAGTAACAACATAGCCAAGAAAAGATACTCTGTCGGTGCAGAAGGTGCACTTCCCAAGGTTACCAAACAAACGTGCATCATGTAGAGCAATAAAAATAGCACATAAATGTTCCAAATGTTCCTCCAAAGATCTGTTATAAATCAGTATATCATCAAAATAGACTACCACAAATCGTCCAATGAAAGCACGTAAAACTTCGTTCATTAATCTCATGAAAGTACTAGGTGCATTAGTTAACCCAAAAGGCATGACTAACCACTCACATAATCCAAACTTAGTTTTAAATGCTATTTTCCATTCATCTCCCAATTTCATACGAATTTGATGGTATCCACTACGCAAAACAACTTTGGAGAATATTGTAGATCCACTCAATTCATCAAGCATTTCATCTAGCCTAGGAATAGGATGACGATAACGAATAGTAATATTATTAGTGCCTCTATAATCAACACACATACGCGACGTACCATCCTTTTTTGGCACTAGTATAATAGGAACTGCACAAGGACTAAGAGATTCGCGTATATAACCTTTGTCGAGCAGCTCCTGTACTTGGCGCATAATCTCCTTCGTCTTCTCTGGATTGGTACTACTTGATTATAGTAGATAATGAAGCTATGCTTGCATGTTTTATGGGTGGATTAAATAAAGATATTCAGACCACTCTAGAGTATAAGGAATACAATAATATCACTCGTTTATTCCATCTTGCTTGCAAAGCTGGACGTGAAGTGCAGGATCGACAGGCATTGATGCGAACTAACTTTTCTACAGGTCGATCTTCATCATGGACACCGCGTGCATCCTCTACTTCCACACGTTCTGCTACACCGGTGCCTCGTCAGCTGCCACCGCCAACCATGATACAAGAAAGAAGGAACAACCACCACTATCTGTCAAGAGCACACCTTCTGGGCCTGCACAGAGCTCTTCTTCATCCATGGCATCAACAGGGCAAACACATGATATTATTTGTCGTCGCTGCAAGGGTGGAGGTCATTATGCTAGACAATGCCCATCTAAGCGTGTGATGATTGTTACCGTGGATGGTGGGTATGAGTCCGCTAGTGACTATGATGAGGAGACCTTGGCTCTTATTACAAGTGAAGAATATGGTGGAGATGATTCTGATCATGAGACACAATACATGGCTGCTGAAGATGCTGACAGGTATGAATGTTTAGTTGCTCAACATGTTTTGAGTGTGCAGGTTACACAAGCTGAGCAAAATCAGAGGCATAATTTGTTCCGTACAAAGGGAGTTGTGAAGGAACATTCTGTTCGCGTCATCATAGATGGATGGAGCTGCAACAACTTGGCTAGCATGGAGATGGTGGAGAAGCTATCTCTCACCACAAGACCACATCCACATCCTTACTAAATCCAATGGTTCAACAACCGCGGCAAGGTTAAGGTAACACGTATTGTTCGTGTGCATTTTAGTATCTCTACGTATGCTGATTATGTTGATTGTGATGTGGTACCTACGCAAGCATGTTCCTTATTACTTGGTAGACCATGGCAATTTGATAAAAATTCTGTACACCATGGTAGAAACAATCAGTATACTCTTGTTCATAAGGACAAAAAAAATACTTTGCTTCTTATGACTCCTGATTCCATTTTGAAAGATGATATTAATAGAGCTAATAAAGCAAAACAGGAGAAACATAAGAGTGAAAATCAGATTGTGCCAAAAGAATTTGAGCAACAAATGAAGCCTAATAATAAACCATCTAGTGTTGCTTCTGAAATTAAATTGAAAAGTGCATGTTTACTTGCCACCAAATCTGATATTGATGATCTAGATTTCAGCAAATCTGTTTGATATGCTTTTGTGTGCAAAGAGGCGTTATTTGATGTACCTTCCTCTTTGCCTCCTGATGTCACTAACATTTTGCAGGAGTTCGCTGACGTCTTTCCACAAGACGTGCCACCGGGATTACCACCTATTCGAGGGATTGAGCATCAGATTGACTTAATTCACGGTGCTTTGCTGCCTAACCGAGCGCCATACCGTACCAATCCAGAGGAGACGAAGGAGATTATGCGTCAAGTACAGGAGCTGCTCGACAAAGGTTATATACGCGAATCTCTTAGTCCTTGTGCAGTTCCCGTTATACTAGTGCCAAAAAAGGATGGTACGTCGCGTATGTGTGTGTTGATTGTAGAGGCATTAATAATATTACCATTCGTTATCGCCATCCTATTCCTAGGCTAGATGACATGCTTGATGAATTGAGTGGGTCTACAATATTCTCCAAAGTTGATTTGCGTAGTGGATACCATCAAATTCGTATGAAATTGGGAGATGGATGGAAGACAGCATTAAGCTTGGATAGAGCGATTACCAGGGAGAGTCAAATGCACGACGTAGATGTATGTGGAGCTAGGAAGGCCTATAATATGGTAGCAAAAAGGTTCAGCAATAATCAATTCATAGATGCAAAGTTGAATAAACGCTCAACGACGGTATTGTGCTAGTCCTAGGCTAGACCGTACTAGAGACATGAGCCTAGAACACAAACAAAATCACGGCGCGTCACGTAAACAAGGGAAAAGCACACTCTGGAATTTTGTTTGCTCTGTTTTTTTGCGCTCCTCTTTTTTTTGTGAAAAATCACTATAATGGCGAGTGTCTCAAAACTCTTCCCAGGTCAAACTGACAGGATAGGCACGAATTTTTTTGACTATTTTTTCGGAAATCAAGGCAGCAACGACGAAAAAGTGCGACAAAAAATCACTATGATGGCACGTGGCTCAAAAGACTTAGAAAAGGCTAAAAATAGGATAGGGAAAAATATTTTCGGTCACCGAAATTTTGGCCTAAAAACTGCCCGGGGTCTCCAGGCTCTTTTTTTTCGAAACCTACTCAGGCAAGGAAACACGAATCAGAAATTAGATGGATCTCAAAAACAAACCAAATATGAAAGGAACTCGGTTTGGTGGTGGATATATGATGGTAAGATATGGCAGCGGTGGTGGTATGGATATGGATTGGTGGTGGTATATGGATACGGAGTGGTGATGGTATATGGATACGGATCGGTGGCGGATAAGCGGTGGAGGTAGATGGCAGGGGCGATGATGATGGTGCGGCGACGGCGTGACAACTTATGACCAGAACTCGAAACTCTAAAAGACTAGACTCTAAGACCAACAACTAGACACGACGATGCAACCGCAAATTCAACGAAGCAAAATACTGAAAAGACTATGCAAAGGCTCAGACTGGTTCGGATATGATGAACTAACCCTAATTTTTTGGCTTTTTCATGGACTGTAGGTATGAAGAACAAACTCGATCTAAACTACGAAAAACTGTAAAATCTCACCGAGCACCCTGAAAATCTGATACCACTTGATAGAGGCGAAGGTGTCCCGATGTTTCGATGAGATGGTGGCTATCATTTTCTGTGGGAGTCGACCTTGGCGATCCAACTACGAACGTGCGAGACGTCGCGCCTTAGCAATCGCTAAACCAACTTCCGAGGGGTTATTGACCACACCAGAGCACGATCAACCTGACCACTAGGGTCTGTTTCCTGCGAGCAAACGAAGAACAAGCAAGAAACTAAGATTGCAATCTGGATATTGCGAATATAAGAGTAAAGATTTATTAATGAAGGTGGGGTTCTATGACGCCTTTGTCTGGTTTTTGAACACAAACGAAGTACGCGAAGTTGCAGCTATGGCGAACTTTAATCTAAACAAAACCGAAAGTCTAAATGATGCCCTAAGGGCTGTATATATGGAGGAGAGAGGGGGGAATTTCGTGGCCCTTGGAGGAGGGGTCCGAAACCAATCCTAACTCTTCTTTCCCCACACATACGGACTCTAAAAACAACCTATAATCAAGTATTTCGAAATTACATGGGCCTGGCCCAAAAATAAGGTGACGCAGCACCTAGAATAGCCTCTGGACGAAATTTATGAAGTGGCATCTTGTATATTTCATCCAAGGCTTCATGCACTCATTATGGTGGCTTCAAAGTCCTGGAATCATCACTTGTAACTCCGTTCTTGTTCCCCTTGTGCATGCCATCATCTCCATGCTTGAACTTTCTCCAAGGTTCATCTATCTTGTCCAAGCCAGGCCCTTCATTTGTAAGCAAAACAAATGTATCCAATTTAGGCAGCATCATATTCTCATGAACATTAGAATCGTTACCAAGAAACGAAAGTACCTGGTAATTCAATTGGCGTGCGCGAGCTCTAGTAATTGGTCCAGTATGTATAGTAGCAGGGGCTGTGGGTGTAACAATGGTATTGATGTCCTAATCAGAAGGGGTGCACTGATGGGGAACGAAGCATGAAAATCAAAAAATTCCTACGAAACACCCAAGATCCAATCTAGTACATGCATAGAAACGAGAGGGGAGTGTGTCTATGATACGTCCATTTTGCATCATGTTTTCCCACTGTTATTTAAGATGTTTTTATGCATAATAATGCTTTTTGGAGTAATTCTAATGCCTTTTCTCTCATAATATGCAAGGTAAACACAAAGAGGGAGAATTCTGGCAACTGGAAATTTGGACCTGGAAAAGCTATGCCAGACCACCTATTCCGCACAACTCCAAACAAGCTAAAACTTTACAGAGATTTTTTATGGAATATATGAGGAATATTGGAGCCAATAAGTACCAGAGGGGGCCCTCCAGGTGGGCACAACCCACCCGGGTGCGCCAAGGAGCCCATGCATGCCCTGGTTGGTTATGCTCATCCAGGCCCACCTCCGGTGCCCATATTCTGGTATATAAGTCATTTTGACCTAGAAAAAAAAAGGAGAGGACTTTCAGGATGGAGCGTCGCCGTCTCGAGGCGGAACTTGGGCAGGAGCACTTTTGCCCTCCGGCGGAGCGATTCTGCCGGGGGAACTTCCGTCCTGGAGGGGGAAATCATCGTCATCATCATCACCAACAACTCTCCCATCTTGGGGAGGGCAATCTTCATCTACATCTTCAACAACACCATCTCCTCACAAACCCTAGTTCATCTCTTGTGTTCAATCTTTGTACCGAAACTATAGATTGGTGATTGTGGGTGACTACTAGTGTTGATTACATCTTGTAGTTGATTACTATATGGTTTACTTGGTGGAAGATTATATGTTCAGATCCATTATGCTATTTAATACCCCTCTGATCTTGAGCATGTTTATCACTTGTGAGTATTTACTTTTGTTCTTGAGGTCACGGGAGAAATCATGTTGCAAGTAATCATGTGAACTTCACCATATTTGGTCCTAAGGGAATGCATTGTGGAGTAGTTATTAGATGATGGGTTGTGAGAGTGACAGAAGCTTAAACCCTAGTTTATGCGCTATTCCATAAGGGACCGATTGGATCCAAAAGTTTAATGATATGATTAGGATTTATCCTTAATACTTTTCTCATAGTTGCGGATGGTTGCGAGGGGGTTAATCATAAGTAGGAGGTTTTTTCAAGTAAGAACAACACCTAAGCACCGGTCCACCCACATATCAAATTATCAAAGTAGCGAACAAGAATCGAATCAACATGATGAAAGTGACTAGATGAAATTCCCGTGTAGCCGCAAGAACGCTTTGCTTATTATAAGAGACCGTTTTGGCCTGTCCTTTGCCTCAAAGGAGTGGGTTACCTTTCTGCACTTTTGTTACTAGTATCATTACTTGCTCGTTACAAAATATCTTGTTAGCAAACTACTCTTTACTTACAATTTCAGCACTTGCATACATTACCTTGCTGAAAACCACTTGTCATTTCCTTCTACTCCTCGTTGGGTTGGACACTCTTATCGAAACGAGCTACAATTGATCCCCTATACTTGTGGGTCATCAGTCTACATACCCTTGTAGACCGAAAGCGTTAGCGTCGTAACGCAGTTGATGTAGTCGTACTTTTCACGATCCAATCATGATCCAATCAGATCTATTGCCGAACGGACGGCACCTTCGAGTTTATCACACGTACGACTCGATGGCATCCTCTCCTTCTTGATCCAGCAAGTGAGGGAGAGGAGGTAGATAAGATCTGAACCAACATGACGCCCTTGTGGTAGTGGTGGCAGCGGAATTCCGGCAGGGCTTCGCCAAGTCCTCACGGAACGTGGAGGAGTAACGGAAGGGAGACGGGGTAAGCGCAGAAGGGCTAGCTGCCCCCTGCGCCCCCACTATATATAGGGGTCTGGGAGGGGCATGGCAGCCCTTGCCCCCCTTCCAAGGCGGGGCAGCAGTCAAGGGGGGAGGAGTGCCCTCCTAGCCAAATGGAGGCCCTCCCCCTTAGGGTTTCCCCTTCCCCATGTGCATGGGCCTTGTAGTGGCTGGTTCCCCTAGCCCATTAATGCCAACGTGCCCCCCTAAAGCTCACGCTACTGTATGGGACATGGTGGAACCCTCCGGAACCCTCTGGAACCTTCAGGTGGCTTCCCGGTACAATACCGAAAAAACCGGACTTTTTCCCGGAACCCCGACAACAACTTTCCATATATAAATCTTTACATCCGGACCATTCTGGAGCTCCTCGTGACGTCCCAGATCCCATCTAGGATTCCGAACAACCTTTATATTTTCCACTATTAATATCTCAATACTACCCTAGCGCTACCGAACATTAAGCGCGCGACCCTACGGGTTCGAGAATCATGTAGACATGACCGAGACTCCTCTCCGGTCAATAACCAATAGTAGGACCTGGATGCCCATATTGGTTCCCACATACTCCACAAATATCTTTATCGGTTGAACCACGATGTCAAGGATTCATTTAATCTCGTATACAATTCCCTTTGTCCGATGATATGTTACTTGTCCGAGATTCGATCATCGGTATCTCCATACCTAGTTCAATCTCGTTACCGACAAGTCTCTTTACTCGTTCCTTAATACAAGATCTCGTGACTAACTCATTATCCACATTGCTTGCAAAATCTTTACGATGTTGTATTACCGAGAGGGCCCAGAGATATCTCTTCGTCACGTGGAGTGACAAATCCTAGTCTCGATCCATGCCAACCCAACAGACACCTTCAGAGATATCTGTAGAGCATCTTTATGATAACCTAGTTACGAAGTGACGTTTGATAGCACACAAGGTATTCCTCTAGTATCCAGGAGTTGCACAATCTCATGGTCTAAGGTACAAATACTTGATATGATGAAAGTTGTAGCAACTAACTAAACAATCTGATGTTAAGCTTACGGTTGGGTCTTGTCCACCACATCATTCTCCTAATGATGTGATCATGTTATCAAATGACAACTCATGTCTATGATTAGGAAACATTAACCATATTTGATCAACGAGGTACTGTCCAATTCATGCTAGTCTAGTAGAGGCATACTAGGGACACGGTGTAGCTTATGTATTCACACATGTATTTAAGTTTCCGGTCAATACAATTATAGCATGAATAATAAACATTTATCATGACCGGGAAATATGATAATAACTATTTTATTATTGCTTCTAGGGCATATTTCCAACAGTCTCCCACTTGCACTACAGTCAATAATCTAGTTCACATCTCCATGTGATTAACACCTATAGGATTGGAAGTATGTCTAAGGGGGGGGGGCGATTAGACTACTTGACCAAAAAAATCTATATTTCCCAATTTTAGTTGTGGGCGGATTTTAGCAATTAGCACAAGTCAAGCAATCAACCTACACATGCAATTCTAAGAGTATAGCAGCGGAAAGTAAAACATTGCATATGAAGGTAAAGGGAAGGGTTTGGAGAAAACGCAATGGATACACGGAGATTTTTGGCGTGGTTTAGATAGGTGGTGCTATCGTACATCCATGTTGATGGAGACTTCAACCCACGAAGGGTACCGGCTGCGCGAGTCCACGGAGGGCTCCGCCCACGAAGCGTCCATGAAGAAGCAACCTTGTCTATCCTACCATGGCCATCGCCCACGAAGGACTTGCCTCACTCGGGTAGATCTTCATGAAGTAGGAGATTGATAGTCTCCAACGTATCTATAATTTTTTATTGTTCCATGCTGTTATATTATCATTCTTTGATGTTTTACAATCATTTTATAGCAACTTTATATCATTTTTTGGGACTAATCTATTGACATAGTGCCCAGTGCTAGTTGCTGTTTTTTGCTTGTTTTTTACTTCGCAGAAAATCAATACCAAACAGAATCCAAACGTAGCAGAACTTTTTGGAGATTTTTTTGGACCAGAAGACACAAGTTGGGCCAAGGAAGTACCAGAGGGGGGCTCCGAGGGGAGTACAACCCACCTGGGCATGCTTGGGGGGCCTAGGCGCGCCCTGGTGGGTTGTGCCCACCTCGGCCGCCTCTCGCACCGCCTCTTTACTCTATAAATACCCCAATATTCTAGAAACCTAGGGGAGTCGACGAAAATCAATTCCAGCCGCCACAAGTTCCAGAAACCACAGATCCAATCTAGACACCATCACAGAGGTGTTCATCATCCTCATTGGTGCCTCTCCGATGATGCGTGAGTAGTTCATTGTAGACCTACGAGTCCGTAGTTAGTAGCTAGATGGCTTCCTCTCTTTCTTTTGATTCTCAATACAATGGTCTCTTGGAGATCTATTTGATGTAACTCTTTTTGTGGTCTATTTGTTGGGATCCGATGAACTTTGAGTTTATGATCAGATGTATGTTTTTATCCATGAAAGTTATTTGAGTCTTTTGATCTCTTATATGCATGATTACTTATAGCCTCGTATTTCTTCTTTGAATCTTTGGTTTAGTTAGGCCGACTAGATCGATTTTTCTTGCCATGGGAAGAGGTGCTTTGTGATGGGTTCGATCTTATGGTGCTCAATCCCAGTGACAGAAAGGGAAATGACACGGATGTATCGTTGTTATTAAGGATAACAAGATGGGGGTCTATTCCTACATGAATAGATTTTGTCTACATCATGTCGTCATTCTTATTGCATTACTCCGTTTCCCCATGAACTTAATACACTAGATGCATGTTGGATAGCGGTCGATGTGTGGAGTAATAGTAGTAGATCCAGGAAGGAGTCAGTCTACTGATCTTGGACGTGATGCCTATATAATGATCATTGCGTGGATATCGTCATGATTATTTGAAGTTCTATCAATTGCCCAACAGTAATTTGTTTACCCGCCGCATGCTATTTTCTCGAGAGAAGCCACTAGTGCAGTCTACTACCCCCGGATCTCTTCTTTATCATATTTGCCTTCGAGATCTATTTTTATTTGCTTTTATTTTCAGATATTTTAATCCAAAAACACAAAAATACCTTGCTGTAATTTATTATTATTTATTTTATCTCACGTTCCTGCGAGATCTATTTATCCAATCTACTACAATTTTACCTATATTTTTACCCATGAGGGATTGACAACCCCTCTTTTACGTCGGGTTGCAAGTAATTGTTCTTTGTGTGTAGGTACCATTCACATAGTGTTGCATGGTTCTCCTACTAGTTCGACAACCTTGGTCTCATCACTAAGGGAAATACCTACCGTAGTTGTGCTGCATCATCCCTTCCTCTTTGGGGAAATATCTAAAGGAAATATGACCTAGAGGCAATAATAAAGTTGTTATTTTATATTTCCTTATTCATGATAAAGGTGTGAATACCTACTACGTGTGTGAATACCTAAACAAAATTGTGTCCCTGGTGAGCCTCTACTAGGCTATCTCGTTGATCAAAGATGGTTAAGGTTTCCTAACCATTGACATGTGTTGTCATTTGATAACGGGATCACATCATTAGGAGAATAATGTGATGGACAAGACCCATCCATTAGCTTAGCATAATGATCATTCAGTTTTATTGCTATTGCTTTCTTCATGTCAAATACATATTCCTTTGACAATGACATTATGCAACTCCTGGATACCGGAGGAATGCCTTGTGTGCTATCAAACATCACAACGTAACTGGGTGATTATAAAGATGCTCTACAGGTATCTCCGAAGGTGTTTGTTGAGTTGGCATAGATCGAGATTAGGATTTGTCGCTCCAAGTATCGGAGAGGTATCTCTGGGCCCTCTCGGTAATACACATCATAAGCTTGCAAGCAAATGACTAAGGAGTTGGTCATGAGGTGATGTATTACAGAACGAGTAAAGAGACTTGCTGGTAATGAGATTGAACTAGGTATGAAGATACTGACGATCGAATCTTGGGCAAGTAACATACCGATAGACAAAGGGAATTACGTATGTTGTCATAACAGTTCGACCGATAAAGATCTTCGTAGAATATGTAGGAGCCAATATGGGCATCCAGGTTCCACTATTGGTTATTGACCGAAGAGGTGTCTCGGTCATGTCTACCTAGTTCTCGAACCCGTAGGGTCTGCATGCTTAACGTTCATTGACGATACAATATTATATGAGTTATGTGATTTGGTGACCAAATATTGTTCGGTGTCCTGAATGAGATCACGGACATGACGAGGAGTCTCTAAATGCCGAGAGGTAAAGATTGATATGTAGGACGATGGTATTCAGACACCGGAAGTGTTTCGGAGGGTACCGGGTACTTATGGAAATGAGTTTCGGGCACCCTCGACAAAGATATGGGCCTTATGGGCCAAGAGAGGGAACACACCAGCCGACAAGGGGCTGGTGCGCCCCTATACTGGCCGGCCCTATGATTTGGAGAAGGAAAGAGGGGAGGGAAAGGAAAGTGTGGAGTAGGACTCCCCCTTCCTTCCCTCTCCCCCTCTTTCCTCCCCCCTTCTTCTTACAAGGAAAGGGGGTGCAGGGCAAGGCAGCAGCCCTAGGTCTGCCGCCAGGTCTCTTGGGATGCCCTAGGGGCTGCCTCCTCCCCTCCCACCTATATATACATGGGTAGGGGGCGCCACACAAGGACACAACATTGTCTTAGCCGTGTGCGGCTTCCCCTTCCACCGTTTACTCCCTCGGTCATATTTTCATAGTGCTTAGGTGAAGCCCTACGGAGATCACTTCACCATCACCTTCACCACGCCATCGTGCTGACGGAACTCTTCTACTACCTCGACGTCTTGCTGGATGAAGAAGGCGAGGGACGTCACCGAGCTGAACGTGTGCAGAACACGGAGGTGTCGTGTGTTCGGTACTTGATCGGTTGAAGTGCGAAGAAGTTCGTCTACATCAGCCGCGTTGAGAAACGCTTCTGCTCACGGTCTATGAGGGTATGTAGACACACACTCCCCTCGTTGCTATGCATCTCCATGGATAGATCATTGCGTGTGCGTACATTTTTTCTGTTTTCCATGCAATGATTCCCAACAGTGGCATCATGAGCCAGGTCTATGCGTAGATGATATGCACGAGTAGAACATAAAGAGTTGTGGGCGGTGATAGTCATACTGCTTACATCTTATTTTGATTCGGTGGTATTGTGGGATGAAGCGGCCTGGACCAATCTTACATGTCCACGCACATGAGACTGGTTCCATTGACAGACATGCAACTAGTTTTGCATAAAGGTGGCTGGCGGGTGTCTGTTTCTCCTACTTTAGTTGAACCGAATTTGACTGTGGACGGTCCTTGAAGAAGGTTAAAACAGCAAACTTGACGAAGCACCGTTGTGGTTTTATGCATAGGTAACAACGGTTCTTGCTAGAAGCCCATAGCAGCCATGTAAAACTTGCAACAACAAAGTGGAGGACGTCTAACTTGTTTTTGCATGGCATGTTGTGATGTGATATGGTCAAGACATGATGTGATATACGTTATTGTATGAGATGATCATGTTTTGTAAAATTTATCAGCAACCGGCAGGAGCCTTATGGTTGTCTCTTTATTCTATGAAATGCATACGCCATGTAATTGCTTTACTTTATCACTATGTGTTAGCGATAGTTGTAGAAACAATAGTTAGCAAGACAACCACGATGCAACGATGGAGATCAAGGTGTCGAGATGGCGACGATGGAGATCATGACGATGCTTTGGAGATGGAGATCAAAAGCACGAGATGATGATGGCCATATCATGTCACATATTTTGATTGCATGCGATCTTTATCTTTTTATGCATCTTATTTTGCTTAGAACGGCGGTAGCATTATAAGATTATCCCTTCACTTAATTTCAAGGTGAAAGTATTCTCCCTGAGTATGCGGCGTTGCTACAGTTAGTCATTTCGAGACACCACATGATGATCGGTTGTGATAGACTCTACGTTCACATACAACGGGTGTAAGATAGTTTTGCACATGCGGAATACTTGGGTTAAAGTTGACGAGCCTAGCATGTACAGACATGGCCTCGAAACACCGAAGACCGAAAGGTTGAACATGAATCATATAGTAGATATGATCAACATAGAGATGTTCACCATTGATGACTACCCCATCTCACGTGATGATCGGACATGGGTTAGTTGATTTGGATCATGTATCACTTAGATAAACTTGAGGGGAGTTTATTTAAGTGGGAGTTCATTAGTAATTTGATTAATTGAACTTAATTTATCATGAACTTAGTCCTGCTAGTATTTGCATATCTATGTTGTAGATCAATAGCTCGTGATTTAGCTCCCTTATTTTTGATATGCTCCTGGAGGAAACTAAGTTGAAATGATGGTAGCAATAATGTGGACTAGGTCCGTGATCTGAGGATTATCCTCATTGCTGCATAGAAGAATTATGTCCTTAAAGCACCTCTAGGTGACAAACCTATTGCAAGAGTAGATGCAAACGTTATGAACGTTTGGCAAGCTCAGTATGATAACTACTTAATAGTTTAGTGCGCCATGCTTTACGGCTTAGAACCGGGACTTCAAAAACATTTTGAACGCCACGAAGCATATGAGATGTACCAAGAGCTAAAATTGGTATTTCAGACTCATTCCCGTGTCGAGAGGTATGAGACCTCTGACAAGTACTTTGCCTACAAGATGGAGGAGAATAGCTCAGCCAATGAGCATTGATACGTCTCCAACGTATCTATAATTTTTGATTGTTCCATACTGTTATATTATCATTCTTAGATGTTTTACAATCATTTTGTAATCATTTTATATCATTTTTTGGGATTAACCTATTGACATAGTGCCAAGTGTGAGTTGCTGTTTTTTGCTTGTTTTTTACATGGCAGAAAATCAATATCAAACAGAGTCCAAATGCAGCGAAACTTTTTGTGGAATCTTTATGGACCAGAAGACACCCAATGGGTGGGAGAAGCACCTGGGGGTGCCCCGAGGGGGGCACAACCCACCAGGGCGCACCTGGGCCCCCAGGCGCGCCCAGGTGGGTTGTGCCCACCTCGGTGGCCTCCCGCACCGCCTCTTTGCTCTATAAATACCCCAATATTCTAGAAACCCTAGGGGAGTCGGCGAAAATCAATTCCATCCGCCGCAAGTTCCAGAAACCACATATCCAATCTAAACACCATCATGGAGGGGTTCATCATCCTCATTGGTGCCTCTCCGCTGATGCATGAGTAGTCTTTTGTAGACCTTCGGGTAAGTAGTTAGTCGCTAGATGGCTTCCTCTCTCTCTCTCTCTCTCTCTTGATTCTCAATACAATGGTCTCTTGGAGATCTATTTGATGTAACTATTTTTGCGGTGTGTTTGTTGGGATCCGATGAACTTTGAGTTTATGATCAGATCTATGTTTTTATCCATGAAAGTTATTTGAGTCTTTTGATCTCTTATATGCATGATTACTTATAGCCTCGTATTTCTTCTTCAAATATTTGGTTTAGTTAGGCCAACTAGATCGATTTTTCTTGCCATGGGAAGAAGTTCTTTGTGATGGGTTCGATCTTACGGTGTTTGATCCCAGTGACAGAAGGGGAACCGACACGTATTTATCATTGCTATTAAGGATAACAAGATGGGGTCTATTTCTATACAAATAGATCTTGTCTACATCATGTCATCGTTCTTATTACATTACTCCGTTTCTCCATGAACTTAATACACTAGATGCATGTTGGATAGCGGTCGATGTGTGGAGTAATAGTAGTAGATGCAGGCAGGAGTCGGTCTACTAATATTGGACGTGATGCCTATATAATGATCATTGTCTGGATATCGTTATGATTATTTGAAGTTCTATCAATTGCCCAACAGTAATATGTTTACCCACCGTTGCTATTTTTCTCGAGAGAAGCCAATATTGAAACCTACGACCCCCGGGTATCTTCTTTTATTATATTTGCCTTTGCGATATATTTTTATTTGCTTTTATTTTCAGATCTATTAATCCAAAAAACCCAAAAATACCTTGCTGCAATTTTTATTTACTTATTTTATCTCGCGTTCCCGCGAGATCTATTTATCCAATCTACTACAATTTTACCTATCTTTTTACCCGTGAGGGATTGACAACCCGTCTCTTACGCCGGGTTGCAAGTATTTGTTCTTTGTGTGCAGGAGCTTTTTACGTGGTGTTGCGTGGTTCTCCTACTAGTTCGATAACCTTGGTCTCATCACTGAGGGAAATACCTACCGTAGTTGTGCTGCATCATCCCTTCCTCTTTGGGGAAATACCGACGTAGTTCAAGCCGCATCAGAAGGAATTTCTGGCGTCGTTGCTGGGGAGACATCATCAACATCTACGAGGTTCCTAATCACAAATATCATCTCCTTGCAATTTACATTATTTGCCATTTGCCTCTTGTTTTCCTCTCCCCCACTTCACAAAAATTTGCCGTTTTATTCGCCCTCTTTTTCTCGTCAGATCTTTTGTTTGCTTGTGTTGCCATGTGCCTTCTATATGCTTGCATCTTCGCTTGCTAAAAATCTATTGATATGGATCCTCATCCACTTGCTAATCTTTTCAAAAGATCCAATTATGATGAACCAATTGCTGGTGAATTGAGTTCACTAGATTATCTTTATGAAGTTTTGTTTGAGATTTATGAATCTGAAAATTGCGATGAAGTGTTAAACGAAGGAAATTATAAAGTGATTCATGATATCTCGTTGAATGAAAATCATGATTGCAATGATGTTATTATAAATTCTATTAATACCAATTGTTCTAATAATATGCAAAACCCCAAGCTTGGGGATGCTAATTTTGATATGTCCACTGCTTATTGCAATGATCATGATTGGGGTGATTCTTCTTATGATCTTGAAAACTTATTTATGCCTCGTGATGAATATGCTTGCGATAATATTACAAGTGGGTTCAGAAGAGTGTCAACTTTATCTAAAAATACCGCATATTTGGAGAGTGTTCAATCTTATGATTTTTTATAAAAGTGGGCTTGGAGAGGTCATGACTTTATTTGATGATAATCCCACTATTTTGGAAGAGTGTCAACTTTGCATGCTTGTGGATCATGAAGAGAAAATTTTATATGATAGCTATATTGTTGAATTTGATTATGATCCTACATATAATTATTATGAGAGAGGAAAATATGGTTGTAGAAATTTTCATGTTATTAAATTTCCTCTCGTTATGCTGAGATTGTCAATGTTTTATTCCTTTCCTTTGCGTATGCTAGATATTTCTTGTCTTGACAATTTGTTTTCCTATAAAATTCCTATGCATAGGAAGTATGTTAGACTTAAATGTGTTTGTCACATGTTGAATGATGCTCTCTTTGTGTTTCAATTATTATCTTCTGTATGAGCATCGTTGAAATTTTATGCCTAGCTAGGGGCATAAAACGATAGCGCTTGTTGGGAGGCAACCCAATGAATAAAATTTATTTTTGTATTTTTCTTTCTGTTCTAAGTGTTTGCACAATTATGCTACTGTTATGATTGTGTTTTCTGTGTTTTAATTAGTGTTTGTGCCAAGTAAAGCCTTTGGGATCATGTTGGGTGATAGTTGATTTGATCTTGCTGAAAAACAAAAACTTTTGCATCCAGAAAAATAATTTTCGTTTTTAACAGAAGCGTGATAAAATACTGATTGTTTCTGCAAAATATTTATATACAAATTTATCACATTGTTCTAATTTTTCAGAATTTTTAGAGTTACAGAAGTATTCGGAATCTTCAGATTGCTACAGACTGTTCCGTTTTTCACAGATTCTGTTTACTTTGCGTTGTGTGGTTGTTTTGATGATTCTATGGGTTTTTTTGGAGAGTTTTTGCCATGGAAAAGTTGGAATACAGTAGATATAATTCAAAAATAAATTATAAATGGGTTTGCAACAGTACTTATAGTAGTGATTTGCTTTCTTATACTAACGGATCTCACGAAGGTTTTGTAGAGTTTTGTGTGATTGAAGTTTTCAAGTTTTGGGTGACTTTATGATGGGTGAAGGAATAAGGATTAGCAAAAGGCTAAGCTTGGGGATGCCCATGGCACCCCAAGATAATATTCAAGAAGTATCAAGCAACTAAGTTTGGGGATGCCCCCGAGTGGCATCCCCTCTTTCTTCTAACGACCATCGGTATTTTACTTGAAACTATATTTTTATTCGTCACATATTATGAGTTTTGCTTGGAGCTCTTGTAGGATATGAGTCTTTGCTTGTTTTGCCTTGTATTTTTAGTCTTGAATCCTTGCTGGATACACCTATTTGAGAGAGCCAAAATTATGCCATGACTTGTTAGAATTGCTCTCTATGCTTTACTTAAATCTTTTTGAGCTATGGAATTGCTCTAGCGCTTCACTTATATCTTTTTGAGCACAGTGCGCTTTAGTATTTTTGAAGAAATGCTCTCATGCTTCACTTAGATTTATTTGAGAGTTAGTACTTTTTAAAGAAATTCTCTCTTGCTTCACATAAATTATTTTGAGAGAAGAAAAAAATTGTTATACTCATGTTATTCACTTATATTTGTTTGAGCTATTAAAAGCAATATATGAAACTAGTCTTGAAGTGATAGATATCCAAGGAGGATATAATAAAATTTTCATGAAGATCATTGGACAAAATAAACTTGATTCCTTGTAATAGTTTTGAGATATGTTGATATATTATGTGAGTCATATTGATGAGTAATAATGCTTTAGTAAGAATAGTGGTGTTAAGGTTTGTGATTCCCTATGCAAGCACGAAAGTCAATAATTATGCAATGAAATTACATCCTACTTGTGGTGCATTATTCGGTGTTAGTTATGCTTAATGCTCACTTATGAGATTTTTCATTTCTTGGTTGGTTGCTTCTCAATCTTTTGCTAGCCTTCATTTGCACTAAGTATGATCAATACTTGTGCATCCAAAATCCTTTAAACCAGTGGAATAGTTTGACAACTCATGCCACCTGGAACACCATAGCGTAATGGTGTGTCCGAACATCATAACCGTACTTTATTAGATATGGTGCGATCTATGATGTCTCTTACCGATTTACCACTATCGTTTTGGGACTATGCATTAGAGACAACCGCATTCACGTTAAATAGGGCACCGTCTAAATCCGTTGAGACGACACTGTATGAACTGTGGTTTGGCAAGAAACCTAAGCTATCGTTTCTTAAAGTTTGGGTTGCGACACTTTTGTCAAAAGGCTTCATCCTGATAAGCTCGAACCCAAATCGGAGAAGTGCGTCTTCATAGGATACCCTAAGGAAAAAATTGGGTACACCTTCTAACATAGATCTAAAGGCAAGATCTTTATTGCCAAGAATGGAACATTTCTAGAGAAGGAGATTCTCTTGAAAGAAGTGAGTGGGAGGAAAGTAGAACTTGATGAGGTAAATGTACCTTCTCTCAATTTGGAAAGTAGCACATCAGAGAAATCCGTTCCCATGATGCCTACACCAACAAGAGAGGAAGCTAATGATGATCATCATGAAACTTTGGATCAAGTTCCTACTGGACCTCGTAGGTCGAATAGAGCATGTTCCTCACCAGAGTGGTACGGTAATCCTGTCCTGGAAGTCATGTTACTAGACCATGACGAACCTACGAACTATGAAGAAGCAATGATGAGCCCAGATTTCGACAGATGGCTTGAGGCCATGAAATCTGAGATAGGATCCATGTATGAGAACAAAGTATGGACTTTGGTGGACTTGCCCGATGATTGGCAAGCCATAGAGAATAAATGATCCATTTAAGAAAAAGACTGACGCTGATGGTAATGTTACTATCTACAAAGCTCGACTTGTCGCAAAAGGTTTTCGTCAAGTTCAAGGGGTTGACTACGATGAGACTTTCTCACCCGTAGCGATGCTTAAGTCCGTCTGAATCATGTTAGCAATTATCGCATTTTATGATTACGAAATCTGGCAAATGGACGTCAAACCAACATTCCTTAATGGATATCTTAAAGAAGAGTTGTATATGATGCAACCAGAAGGTTTTGTCGATCCTAAAGGTGCCGACAAAGTGTGCAAGCTCCAGCGATCCATCTATGGACCGGTGCAAGCATCTCAGAGTTGAAATATACACTTTGATAAGGTGATCAAAGCATATGGTTTATACAGACTTGAAGTGAAGCCTATATTTACAAGAAAGTGAGTGGGAGCTGTGTAGCATTTCTAATATTATATGTGGATGACATATTGTTGATTGGAAATGATATAGAATTTCGGAATAGCATAAAAGGATACTTGAATAAGAATTTTTTTTCAATGAAAAGACCTCAGTGAAGCTACTTATGTATTGGGCATCAAGATCTATAGGGATAGATCGATACGCTTAATAGGACTTTCACAAAGAACAGACCTTGGCAAAATTTTGAAGAAGTTCAAAATAGATCAGTCAAAGAAAAGGTTCTTGTCTGTGTTGCAAGGTATGAAGTTGGGTAAGACTCAAAATCCGACCACGGTAGAAGATAGAGAGAGAATGAAAGTCATTCCCTATGCCTCATCTGTAGGTGCTATAAATTACGCCATGCTGTGTACCAGACCTATTGTGTACCTTGCCATGAGTTTGACAAGGGGGTACAATAGTGATCCAGGAGTAGATCACTGGACACCGGTCAAAATTATCCTTAGGTACCTAAAGAGGACTAAGGAAATGTTTCTCAGTTATGGAGGTGACAAAGAGTTTGTCGTAAAGGGTTATGTCGATGCAAAGCTTTGACACTAATCCGGATGACTCTGAGTCTCAATCTGGATAAATATTGAAAGTGGGAGCAATTAGCTAGAGTAGCTCTGTGCAGAGCATTGTAGACATACAAATTTGCAAAATATATATGGATCTGAATGTGGCAGACCAGTTGACTAAACCTCTCTCACAAGCAAAACATGATCACACCTTAGTACTCTTTGGGTGTTAATCACATGGCATTGAAAGTGCAACTATCCCTAGGTGGTTTTGGTAATTCATAACAACATATAGCTCATTGAGTTAATGCTATTCCAAGATGACTATTTCAGGAAAGCTCAATGATTGGCATGGCATGGATGTAAAAGTGGAACCCTCAAAATGCTAAGGACAAAGGATTGGCTCAAGCTCAAAAGCTCAAGACTCTTCATTTTATATTTTAGTGATCCAAGATCACATTGAGTCTTTAGGAAAAGCCAATACTATCAAGGAGGGATGAGGTGTTGCTTAATGAGCCTCTTGCTTCATGTGCTTAGTGATATGCTCCAAAACCCTCAACTACTTTCCCATGTCCACTTATGACCTAAACCCTAAGCCAAACTCGGTCATACCGATTCTTTCTATCCGGTGCCACCGAGTTTCACTTGTCATAAGCCACTGCCAAACCCTAGCAAATCGGTTCTACCGATAGGGATCTCGGTCTCACCGAGATGGGATTGCAAACTCTCTGTTTCCCTTTCGTAAATTTTCGGTCTCACCGAAAGAGCGAATCGGTCCCACCGAGATTGCAATGTAAATTCAGTGTTTCCTTTTTGTAACTTTTCGGTCTCACCGAAAGAGCAAATCGGTCCCACCGAGTTTGCCTGACCAACTCTCTGGTTAGCTAATTACCAAAATCGGTCTCACCGAGTTTGTGTAATCGGTCTCACCGAGATTACGTTATGCCCAAACCCTAACCATATCGGTCCTACCGAGTTGCATGTCAGTCCCACCGAAAATCTCTAACGGTCACTAGGTTTACCTTTTCGGTCCGACCGAGTTTGTTGATTCGGTCCCACCGAGATTGGAAAACTGTGTGTAACGGTTGGATTTTGTGTGGAGGCTATATATACCCCTCCACCTCCTCTTCATTCATGGAGAGAGCCATCAGAACACACACACAATTCCAACTCATATGTTCTGAGAGAGAACCACCTACTCATGTTTTGAGACCAAGATATTCCATTCCTACCATATGAATCTTGATCTCTAGCCTTCCCCAAGTTGCTTTCCACTCAAATCTTCTTTCCACAAAATCCAAATCCTATGAGAGAGAGTTGAGTGTTGGGGAGACTATCATTTGAAGCACAAGAGCAAGGAGTTCATTACCTACACACCATTTGGTACTTCTTGGAGAGTGGTGTCTCCTAGATTGGCTAGGTGTCACTTGGGAGCCTCCGACAAGATTGTGGAGTTGAACCAAGGAGTTTGTAAGGGCAAGGAGATCACCTACTTCGTGAAGATCTACCGCTAGTGAGGCAAGTCCTTCGTGGGCGATGGCCATGATGGGATAGACAAGGTTGCTTCTTCGTGGACCCTTTGTGGGTGGTTGCTTCTTCGTGGACCCTTTATGGGTGGAGCCCTCTGTGGACTCGCGCAACCGTTACCCTTTGTGGGTGGAGCCCTCCGTGGACTCGCGCAACCGTTACCCTTCGTGGGTTGAAGTCTCCATCAACGTGGATGTAGGATAGCACCACCTATCCGAACCACGGGAAAAACATCCGTGTCTCCAATTGCGTTTGAATTCTCAAAACCCTTCCCTTTACATTCTTGCAAGTTGCATGCTTTACTTTCCGCTGCCAATATACTCTTTGCATGCTTGCTTGAATTGTGTGATGATTGCTTGACTTGTCCTACAATAGCTAAAATCTGCCAAGAACTAAAATTGGGAAAAGGCTAAGTTTTTATTTGGTCAAGTAGTCTAATCACCCCCCTCTAGACATACTTTCGATCCTACAAGTGGTATCAGAGCTTTGGTCTCCATTTGCTTTGATCTCCATAGCTTTTGGTGGTCATAGCCTTGGTTTCACAACCTAGGAGAGTATGGCGTCTAGCGAGGGAAATTATCACCGTAGAGGTCCTTACTTTGATGGTACTAATTTTGCTAGTTGGAAGCATAAAATGAAAATGCATATTCTTGGACATAACCCCGCCGTTTGGGCTATTGTGTGTGTTGGTTTGCATGGTGACTTCTTTGATGGGAAAGAACCAAACCGTGAAGCTACTGCGGATGAGTTGAAGATGTTGCAATACAATGCTCAAGCTTGTGATATTCTCTTCAACGGATTGTGCCCCGAAGAATTCAACAAAATCAGCCGTCTTGAGAATGCAAAGGAAATTTGGGACACTTTGATTGATATGCACGAAGGTACCGACTCCGTCAAGGAATCCAAGTTGGATGTGCTTCAAAGTCAACTTGACAAGTTCAAAATGAAGGATGGTGAAGGTGTCGCTGAAATGTACTCTAGGCTTGCTCTCATCACAAATGAGATTGCCGGCTTAGGAAGTGAAGAGATGACCGATAGATTCATCATCAAGAAGATTCTAAGAGCCCTGGATGGAAAATATGATACCGTGTGCACATTGATCCAAATGATGTCAAATTACAAAGATCTCAAGCCAATGGAGGTGATTGGAAGAATTGTTGCTCATGAGATGTCACTTAAGGATAAAGAGGAACTTCACAACAAATCAAGTGGTGCCTACAAAGCCTCATGTGAAGCCCCTACATCATCAAGTGAGAAACAAAACTTCAATGAAGAATTGAGCTTAATGGTGAAGAACTTCAACAAGTTCTACAAGAGTAGAAGCAAAGATAGAAGCTTCAAGTCAAGGTCCTACAATGACAAAAGATCTTCTAGTCGAGAGCGAAACTGCTACAGTTGTGGAAGACCCAGACACTATTCCAATGAGTGTACGGCTCCCTACAAGAGAAGAGAAGATTCTCCAAAAAGAAGAAGCAAAGAATCACCACCAAGAGAGAGAAGGAGTAGAGATGATCGTTATGAACGAAGATACTCACGGAGAAGCAAGGATTCGGAAAGGAAGGAAAAATCATCAAGGAGCTACACAAAACGAAGACATCAAGCTCATGTTGGTGAATGGGTATCCGGCTCCGACTCCGACAGCCACTCCGAGAGAAGTTATCACTCCGACTCCGAAGATACTCAAGATGAAGGTGTTGCCGGTCTAGCACTTGCGTCAACCAACTCCTACGACATATTTGACTCACCAAATGAAAGAATTGGAAGATGCTTCATGGCCAAAGGTCCTAAGGTAACACACCCCGAGTATGTTGATTTCAATAGTGATGAAGATGACTTGCTAGGTGATGATTTGCTTGTTGAGAACTCTAGTGATGAATACTATGATGAAACGTCAATTAATCATGCTAATCAAGATAAAACGAATGACAATGATAAGGAGAAGATTGAGGCTCTAACTAAAGAACTAAACACTCTTAAGTTAGCTCATGAAACTATCTTCGAAGATCATCGAGAACTTTTGAGAGCTCATGAGAAATTACGCTTTGAAAAGCTCAATCTTGAGCAAAAGCATGAGTTCTTAAAAGCAATCAATGATGATCTCCGCAAGAAAAGTTCTTCTTACATTGCCAAGCGTTTACTCTTATCCACTTACATGCCTCAAGTCAAGTCTAGTAACAAGAACAAGAAAGATTCTTCCTCTAGCAGTAACAATGATCATGCTAAATCCAATATTGTTGCTTCTAGTAGTTCTCTTGATTCCACTAATGATTCTCTTAGCCAAGTTACACTTGAGCAAGAAAATAGCTTATTGAAGGGAATTATAGAGAAAGGAGTGTACAAAAGCCTTGCTGGGAGTAAGCAATTCGAGGAAATTGTGCGCAAGCAAGGAATGCACCGGAAGAATCAAGGTGTTGGTTTTGAACGAAAGTTCAATGCCAATGGAGTTGAGTGGGAAGAAGATCAATACCCCAAGACAAAGTTTGTTCCTCAACAAGAGAAGTATGCTACTTCTTTCAAGGGGACACAAGCTCAAGATGATCTTCCACCACAAGACTACAAGCAAAAAGGCAAGGACAAGCTTCAAGAGGAAATTGATGCATTTGAAGAAGCTCCTAAGACCTTAGTCAAGTGGATTCCCAAGACTACTTCAAGTTCCACTTCATCAAGTACGACTACAACTCCAAGGATTCCCATCAAGATGGTATGGATCCAAAAGAAGAAGAACTAGAGAGTTCTTGAGGGTGACTCCGCCAACATACTTCACTCTTATCATTTTGGCAAGAACAAGTGCAATCAACTTCCACATCTTGCACTAGTTCAAGGAGTCACAAACCCTCTTGTTGGTAAGACAAGGGACAAGGTAACCTAAAAGTTTTCATGGACATCATCTTGTGTGTGCATCACTTTATGTCTATGGATATCCTTGTTTGTTCCTTGTGGGACTAACCCATGTAGGTATTGAAAGTGCAATTCACTCAAATGGATAGCTCCAAGTGATCTACATCAACATTGAGCATCCACATCTTCAACATCTACATGAAGTCATCATCGACAAAACCCGAGGTTAGTTCATCCCTCTAAGGGGGGATATCACATCTAGGGGGAGCTTTACTCTAAGACTTGAGCTAAAGCAACTCTAAAGATGTGAACACAACAATGCTTTATGTAAAAGTGGTAACCCCACTTGAGCTTAAACGATGAGTATGACCTATGATCAAGTGTTCTCACTTGACTCCTAAGTCAATATACTCATATATAGATGACCTTGTCATCGCAAATTGCTTGATAGATGCTAGAATTGGTTGTGCATGCCTTGTCACATATTTCATTTGCCATCTTATTGTGTGAGCATGCTGGTTGCATATTTTACTCATTCGAGGACATCCACTTGTTGTTTTGATTGTTTGGTTTTATTTCCTTTTGCCAAGTGGATGGACAAGAATGCCTAAGAACCTCCCCTAGCTATCTATGCTTTTCTCGTCTCAAACTCTATTCATGCTACATCACAAAATTTGATCAAGTCAGATTCGAACCACTCTGTGTGAGGAGTGCTCGGAGTCCCCGATTCGTCATAGACTTAAACTTCCAAAACCTCTTTATGATTCTCGGTCTGACCGATACCCCACTTTCGGTCCTACCGAGATCATTAAGTTGATCTAGGTTTTTGATCTCGGTGCAACCGATTTGAACCTTTCGGTCACACCGAGTTGCAACAACTGTATATAGTTTTGCATCTCGGTGCCACCGAGTTGTTCCACTCGGTCACACCGACAGGGTCGGGCTATATATAGTCACGGGCAAAAATTTGGAAATTTCTCCGAACCCCTTCGCCCGCGCGATAGCCTGCTCTGCCAATGTGGTCTCCGGATCGTCTCCTCGCCGCCAGCCGCCTCCAGTCGCTGGTCTCCATCGCCGTCAACGGAATTCTACCCCGCCGTTGCCGCCGTAGCGAGTCTCCGCCGAACTAGGGTATGGACTCGATCTTTGTGCTATTCTCCAATCCGATTCTTAGCACATTGTGATCATCATGATTCTTGCCACGACTGAAACACTCCTATCCATTCAATGCGCTCGTAGATTAGGTTTGATTCGAAAATTTTAGGGTTAGGTTTCTGCCGAAACCATCTCGGACCCACCGAGTTGAAAAACTCGGTCCCACCGATTTGGCTCATGCCATTTCACAAGTGAGACTCGGTCTGACCGAGAATTACTTATCGGTGTGACCGATTTTGGAACTCTGTGAAACCCTACAGTCTCGGTGCCACCAAACTGTGACTCGATCTGACCGAGTTCACTAGTTTAGGTGCCAAAACTGCTTCGGTATCACCGAGTTTAAAAATCGGTAGATCCGAGATGATTTCAGTGGGAAACTAAAACTAAGTTTTTGGATCATTCTTTTGCAAAAATCTCTGCATTTTGTGATGCTCATCTATTCTACCTCATCTATAAACTATTCACAGGGTCAGCAGACAGCTTGTTCATCATGTCAGACCAAAGTGATAGCCAGAACATGTCAGAACAGCAAGTGTAGATGAGTGAGGGCACTAGTCCCTCAAGTTCTTCAGATGATGGCAGCAGAAGTACTCCTAGCAATCTGCCTAAAGCTGCCACCAGACAGAGGAAGAAGAGAACTTCAGATTCTGAGGATGAAGATTATGTGGCAGAAGAGGAAGCAACTTCCAAGAGAGTTGAGCCAGCTCAAGGCACAAAGCCGGGGTTAAAGATCAAAAGGCCAGCAGGCAAGCAGCCTATGCCAAAGGCCAGAGCTTCAATCAAGATTTCTAAGAAGCCCACTCCCATAGAGCCAGTTGCTGCTGAAGGCAAGAAAAGGAAGGAAAGGGTGAAGAAGACCGTAGCCAGAGTGCTTGGAGAGGCTTCCATCATGGAAGAAGAGGAAGAAGAAGAGGTAGCTGCACCAGCACCTAAGGCACCTAAGCTTATGGGTGATGCTATAAGATCAGGGGCTGCCACATCTAAGCCCAAAGAAGCACCCAAAGCTGCCTCCAAGCCCAAGTCTGCACCAAAGAGAAATACGAGGAGCATGCCTGCAACTGAGAAGAACAAGGCCCCAGTGCCTGAAGCTGCAGAAGAAGATGATGAAGAGCAAGTACTCAGAAAACTCAAGCCCAAGATCCCAAACCACAACGATGCTCATCCTGTGGCTGAGGATATGAAGCTCAGGAGAGACTCAGGGCTGAGGAAGTGGAGAGAAGCAGATCCGTATGCTTCAAGGAGGAGAACTGCTGTTGACTACAGGTTCCACACTAAGGAACAACAAGATTTCTATGAGACAGTTTTGCTTGACAAGAAGCCAATAGTCTGTGACATGAGATGGGTCGACTGGGAATACATCAAGGAAAACGAAGAGTACTACCCTGGAGTGTATGACAGCTTCAATGCTTGTGGAGTAGCAGACTTTGTTGGGCAGAAGCTCACAAAGTGGAACGAGGAACTCATTATGCAATTCTACTCCACGGCACACTTCTATCTAGATGGTAGGATAACTTGGATGTCTGAAGGTACGAGGTACCAATCTACAGTTGCTGAATGGGCTCAGCTGATCAATGCCCCAGAGGAAAATGAAGATGACTTGGATGTCTATGCCAAGAAAAAGATGGATCATAACTCAATGTCCAACATGTACAAGGAAATTCCCAATGAAGCTCTTGAAACTTTCAAATTTGGCTCAGTGCATTATCTTCTGTCAGGGCTGCCAACCATAAATTGGATACTGAGGCACACCTTATTGCCCAAGTCTGGAGATCACAAGATGATCAGAGGCCATGCAATCAATTTGCTTCATATCTTTGATGTGCCACAGAAGTTCAAGGTGATGAGCCTCATGGTAGAAACAATCAAGAGGACTGCAGCAGACCAGAAGAGGAGTTGTGGATATGCCCCACAGATTCAGGAGCTCATCAACTCAAAGATGGGCACAGGCATATACTTATTGGACAAGGAACACCTGCCCATCCGTCCAGATTTTGAGGACAATCAAGTTGTGATGACTGAGAATGAACCATCGTCTGCACAAGCACAAGCAAAGAAGGAGAAGGCAAGGAAGGAGAAAGCTGCCAAGATGCCAACTCAAGAGGAGGCATCTGAATATTTCCTGAAAACCAAACAAGAACAGCTTGGTTACTTGATTGCATCCACCCCGTGGATTGAGCAAGGACTAGCCACCCTAACTCAGAACCAGGCAAGCTTAGAGAGGATCATGGAACAAAAGTTCTATGACTTGGATGTCAAGGTGACAGAGATTCAGACTGCAGTGGAGCAGCTCCAAGATGACATGCAGGAGAGGAGAGGCAGGACTACAACTGATGCCTTTGCCAGAGTGCCACGAGGTCCGAGGTCGTCTGCAGTGCCAGTTCCTCACACAAGAGCAACTGCCTCAGCTCCAGCCATAGCACCAACCCAACCTGCTCCAGCGTCTACTTCAGCTCCAACTCCAGCGTCTACTTCAGCGTCTACAGAAGCCTTCGTCCTTGGAGTGATCCGGACTCCACCACCACCTGAAGATCAAGCCTGAGAGTCAACTTAGCACTATGCATTTTTAGGAACTTTTTGGTAACTTGTTGCCAAAGGGGGAGAAAATGTATAGATCATAGGCTTCGAGAGAGAGTGTTGCTTTTTTCTCTCTTGATTTATTTGGTGGTTTTTCGAACTTTGTTTGCCTTTGAGTGCTTGAGATACTATGTCATTGCTCGTGAGACATTGATGATCATGTGTTTGATCATAAGCTACACTTAATGTTTGCTTAATATTATCATCTTATCTATCTTATGTGATCATTCACTATTCTTGGTGATGAGTGCATGTATTTCATTCTTATCATTTTAAGCGCTCCACCAAGATGTATGTGACATGGAAGAGTAACCCATGACTCTAACTCTTTGTGCATTTGCAGTCCAAAGCAAATTTTAAATATGCACAAATTTAGGGGGAGCTCTTACTTGTCACATACTTCTCAAAGCGACGATATATTTCATGCTTATTATCATTTGTCGAAGCTTTGATCTATATGTTGTCATCAATTACCAAAAAGGTGGAGATTGAAAGTGCAACTATCCTAGGTGGTTTTGGTAATTCATAACAACATATAGCTCATTGAGCTAATGCTATTCCAAGATGACTATTTCAGGAAAGCTCAATGATTGGCATGGCATGGATGTAAAAGTGGAACCCTCAAAATGCTAAGGATAAAGGATTGGCTCAAGCTCAAAAGCTCAAGACTCTTCATTTTATATTTTAGTGATCCAAGATCACATTGAGTCTTTAGGAAAAGCCAATACTATCAAGGAGGGATGAGGTGTTGCTTAATGAGCCTCTTGCTTCATGTGCTTAGTGATATGCTCCAAAACCCTCAACTACTTTCCCATATCCACTTATGACCTAAACCCTAAGCCAAACTCGGTCATACCGATTCTTTCTATCCGGCGCCACCGAGTTTCACTTGTCATAAGCCACTGCCAAACCCTAGCAAATCGGTTCTACCGATAGGGATCTCGGTCTCACCGAGATGGGATTGCAAACTCTCTGTTTCCCTTTCGTAACTTTTCGGTCTCACCGAAAGAGCGAATCGGTCCCACCGAGATTGCAATGTAAATTCAGTGTTTCCTTTTTGTAACTTTTCGGTCTCACCGAAAGAGCAAATCGGTCCCACCGAGTTTGCCTGACCAACTCTCTGGTTAGCTAATTACCAAAATCGGTCTCACCGAGTTTGTGTAATCGGTCTCACTGAGATTACGTTATGCCCAAACCCTAACCATATCGGTCCTACCGAGTTGCATGTCAGTCCCACCGAAAATCTCTAACGGTCACTAGGTTTACCTTTTCGGTCCGACCGAGTTTGTTGATTCGGTCCCACCGAGATTGGAAAACTGTGTGTAACGGTTGGATTTTGTGTGGAGGCTATATATACCCCTCCACCTCCTCTTCATTCGTGGAGAGAGCCATCAGAACACATACACAATTCCAACTCATATGTTCTGAGAGAGAACCACCTACTCATGTGTTGAGACCAAGATATTCCATTCCTACCATATGAATCTTGATCTCTAGCCTTCCCCAAGTTGCTTTCCACTCAAATCTTCTTTCCACAAAATCCAAATCCTATGAGAGAGAGTTGAGTGTTGGGGAGACTATCATTTGAAGCACAAGAGCAAGGAGTTCATTACCTACACACCATTTGTTACTTCTTGGAGAGTGGTGTCTCCTATATTGGCCAGGTGTCACTTGGGAGCCTCCGACAAGATTGTGGAGTTGAACCAAGGAGTTTGTAAGGGCAAGGAGATCGCCTACTTCATGAAGATCTACCGCTAGTGAGGCAAGTCCTTCGTGGGCGATGGCCATGATGGGATAGACAAGGTTGCTTCTTCGTGGACCCTTTGTGGGTGGTTGCTTCTTCGTGGACCCTTCGTGGGTGGAGCCCTCTGTGGACTCGCGCAACCGTTACCCTTTGTGGGTGGAGCCCTCCGTGGACTCGCGCAACCGTTACCCTTCGTGGGTTGAAGTCTCCATCAACGTGGATGTAGGATAGCACCACCTATCCAAACCACGGGAAAAACATCCGTGTCTCCAATTGCGTTTGAATTCTCAAAACCCTTCCCTTTACATTCTTGCAAGTTGCATGCTTTACTTTCCGCTGCCAATATACTCTTTGCATGCTTGCTTGAATTGTGTGATGATTGCTTGACTTGTCCTACAATAGCTAAAATCTGCCAAGAACTAAAATTGGGAAAAGGCTAAGTTTTTATTTGGTCAAGTAGTCTAATCACCCCCTCTCTAGACATACTTTCGATCCTACAGAAGTGAACTAGATTATTGACTCTAGTAAACCCTTTGGGTGTTGGTCAGATGGCGATGTGAACTATGGGTGTTAATCACATGACGATGTGAACTATTGGTGTTAATCACATGGCGATGTGAACTAGATTATTGACTCTAGTGCAAGTGGAAGACTGAAGGAAATATGCCCTAGAGGCAATAATAAAGTTGTTATTTTATATTTCATTATTCATGATAAAGGTTTATTATTCATGCTAGAATTGTATTGATCGGAAACCTTAATACATATGTGAATACATAAACAAACATTGTGTCCCTAGTGTGCCTCTACTAGACTAGCTCGTTGATCAAAGATGGTTAAGGTTTCCTAACCATTGACATGGGTTTTCATTTGATAACGGGATCACATCATTAGGAGAATGATGTGATGGACAAGACCCATCCGCCAGCTTAGCATAATGATCATTCAGTTTTATTGCTATTGCTTTCTTCATGTCAAATACATATTCCTTCGACTATGAGATTATGCAACTCCCGGATACCGGAGGAATGCCTTGTGTTCTATCAAACGTCATAATGTAACCGGGTGATGATAAAAATGCGCTACAGGTATCTCCGAAGGTGTTTGTTGAGTTGGCATAGATCGAGATTAGGATTGGTCGCTCTGAGTATTGGAGAGGTATCTCTGGGCCCTCTCGGTAATACACATCAGAAGCTTGCAAGCAAACGATTAAGGAGTTGGTCACGAGGTGATGTATTACAGAACGAGTAAAGGGACTTGCCGGTAATGAGATTGAACTAGGTATGAAGATACCGGCGATTGAATCTCATACCGATAGACAAAGGGAATTACGTATGTTGTCATAACGGTTCGATCGATAAAGATCTTCGTAGAATATGTAGGAGCCAATATGGGCATGCAAGTTCCGCTATTGGTTATTGACCGGGGAGGTGTCTCGGTCATGTCTACATAGTTCTCGAACGCTTAACGTTCGTTGACGATACAATATTATATGAGTTATGTGATTTGGTGACCGAATGTTGTTCGGAGTCCCAGATGAGATCACAGACATGACGAGGAGTCTCGAAATGGTCGAGAGGTAAAGATTGATATATAAGACGATGGTATTCGGACACCGGAAGTGTTTCAGACGGTACCGAAAAGGAGTTTCGGGCACCCCTGACAAAGATATGGGCCTTATGGGCCAAGAGAGGGAACACACCAGCCCACAAGGGGCTGGTGCGCCCCTATACAGGCCGACCCTATGAGGAGGAGAAGGAAAGAGGGGAGGGGAGGGAAAGGAAAGTGTGGAGTAGGACTCCCCCTTCCTTCCCTCTCCTCCCCTCTTTCCTTCCCCCTTCTTCTTCAAGGAAAGGGGGGCGCAGGGCAAGGCAACAACCCTAGGGCTGCCGCCAGGTCTCTTGGGACGCTGTAGGGGCTGCCTCCTCCCCTCCCACCTATATATACATGGGTAGGGGCGCCACACAAGGACACAACATTGTCTTTTCCATGTGCGGTGCCCCCGTCCACCGTTTACTCCCTTGGTCATATTTTCGTAGTGCTTAGGCAAAACCCTGCGGAGATCACTTCACTGACACTGTCACCACACCGTCGTGCTTACGGAACTCATCTACTACCTCGATGTCTTGCTGGATCAAGAAGGTGAGGGATGTCACCGAGCTGAACGTGTGCAGAACGTGGAGGTGCCATGCGTTCGGTACTTGATCGGTTGAAGTGCGAAGAAGTTCGACTACATCAACCGCGTTGAGAAATGCTTCCTCTTACGGTCTACGAGGGTATGCAGACACACTCTCCCCCTCGTTTCTATGTGTCTCCATGGATAGATCATTGCATGTGCGTAGAATTTTTTTTATTTTCCATGCGATTCCCAACAATATCGACATAGTTCAAGCCGCATCAGTGATCTCCTTGCCCTTACAAACTTCTTGGTTCAACTCCACATCTTGATGGTGGCTCCCAAGAGACACCTAACCAATCTAGGAGACACCACTCTCCAAAAGGTAATAGATGGTGTGTTGATGATGAAGTCCTTGCTCTTGTGCTTCAAATGATAGTCTGCCCAACACTCAACTCTCTATCAGATTTGGCTATGGTGGAAAAATGATTTGAGTGGAAAGCAACTTGGGGAAGGCTAGAAATCAAGATTCTTGTGGTAGGCTTGGAATATCTTGATCTCAACACATGAGTAGGTGGTTCTCTCTTTGAAAATGTATGGTTGAAGTGTAGGCACGTTCTGATGGCACTCTCACAAATGGAGACGGGGGTGGAGGGGTATATATAGCCTCCACACAAAATTCAACTGATACACACATTTGACTAATCTCGGTGGGACTGAATGGTTAAACTTGGTGGCACCGATCTGTTAAAAAATGTGAACATTAGGAATCTCGGTGGGACCGACTAGAACAACTCGGTGGGACAGATATGCTAGGGCTTAGGGCAAACATCATCTTGGTGTCGCCGATTGCATCAACTCGGTGAGACTAAAGTGAAGTAATAAGGCAACCGAGAATCTGTCAAGCCAACTTGGTGAGACCGATTGCATAACTCGGTGAGACCGAAATAAATGCGACAAGTCACAGAGTGTTGGCAAGGCCATTTTGGTGAGACCTGGTTGTGGCTATGTCATATGAACTTGGTGGCTCCGGACAGAAAGAATCGGCGGGGCCAAGTTGGAGTTTAGGGTTTTGACATATTTGGATGGAGAAAGTGGCTGAGGGTTTTGGAGAAATATCACTAAGCATTTGAGAAAGCATGCCATTAAGCAACACCTCATCCCCTTTTAATAGTATTGGCTTTCCTATGGACTCAATGTGATCTTGGATCACTAAAATAAAGACGAAGAGTCTTGAGCTTTTGCCAGTATTTGTCCTTAGCATTTTGAGGGGTCCACATCTCTAGTCCATGCCATGCCATTCATTGAACTTCCTGAAATATTTATCTTGAATGGATATTAGTTCAATGAGCTATATGTTGTTATGAATTACCAAAACCACCCAGGGATTAGTTGCACTTCCAATCTCCCCCTTTTGGTAATTGATGACAACATATAGATTGTAACATCCCAAATTTTCAATTTGGAATGTTATACACTAGATCATATGCATATCATATTTTCTTCCATTTTGGTTGATCCTAGAAATTTCACGCAACTCAAGGACCCTCGGAGAGAGTTGGAGATTTCGTTATTTTCATATTTGAGAGTTTTCTCGAATTTTGAAAATAGGATCATTTGATTTATTTATTTTATCTTCAATAATTTTTCCGGTGTCAAAATATATGAGAGAGGGAATAATATGACTTTCCCAAATTTAGGAAAAATGAAGATATAATAAATAGATCAATTTTGCTTTTCGGTGTTTATTTGCATTTTATTTGGATAGGGAAAAATGCGCGTTTTCGAAAATTGCATTTTAGGTCCGGAGAAAAGTTCATTTTGTTCGGCTCATTTTTAGGAGTCGGGGAAAATTTACTTTAGATTTTTCGGAGTTCGTTTAGATCCCTTTTTGTTTTTTTTTCTGCGCGCTGAACCGTTTATAAAAAAAACAAAAAAAAACTGGACCAAGGCCGGCCAGGCCAAGGCCCAGCCGGGCCAAAGGCCACCGCCCAGGGAGCCGCGCGCCTAGCGCTGGCGCAGGAGGCCGCCGCCTCGCCTCTTGCTCTAAACCAAATCCTAGTAGGACTTTTGTCCTATTTCCGTATATTCCTTTTCTAGTTCTAGATCTTTTCCTATTCCTAGTCTAATTTTTGCCCCCTACCCCAAGTTTTGTCTCCCCTCACCCATATAAATACCCAAGCACCCCCCCTCTAAACACATCAAATCAAAGCTCTCCTCCACACCGCGCCTCACACCGCGCCCTGCGTCACCACGCCGCGCCGCCTCACACCGCGCCCTGCGTCACCACGCCGCGCCGCCTCACACCGCGCCCTGCGTCACCACGCCGCGCCACCCCACACCCGCGCCGCCGCCGCACCTTACCGCCGCCGCCCCACACCCGCGCCGCCGCCGCACCTTGCCCACGCCGCCGCCCTACGCCGACGCCGCTGGAGCCCCGTTCACCGGAGACCTCGCCAAGGTAGCCCCGCGCTACATCTATTCTTTTTCTCGGATCGTTTTCTTCTAATCGTTCCGATTCTTTTCTTTTCTAAACCGTTCCGGTTTTCTAGATCGGTTTTTCGATCGGTTTTGTTCTCCGAAACCCTAGATCGGATTCGTTTTCTTCTCCGATTTAGTTGCCTTTGGACCGTTCGCCGGACCGTTCGTCCTAACGAACGTGATCACCGGATTCTTCTAGGTTAACGACGTCCGTTCGTTTAACCGTTCTTCTTTTTCTTTTCGTCGGATTTATTCCGCGATCGCGATCTCAGATCCGATCTTCTTCCTAGTCTATCTTTTCGCTCGTTTATCGGAATCAGGTGATTCAAGCGCCTGGAGTTTCGTCTCGAAACCGCCGTTCTGTCTAATCAACTTGAACAAGCTTTTGTTACAGTAAAATTTTGACCTAGATTCAACTTGCTAGAACCAAGTTGTTTTCTTCCGCCGTTTGTTTTTCGTTCTTTCTTTGCAACCGGAGTTCTTAAGTTGAACTACTTGGTTCGATCTCTTGTTCGAGTTTTACCTGTGCATTAGACGTGATCCATTCGGGTCAGGTCGCTACAGAGATGGTATCAGAGCACACGCTGACTGTAGGACACGACCACTAAGTTAAAGCCATAGATCACCCTTCTCTTCTCATTTTCTAACTCCTCATCTTTTCTACTCTTTTAGGATGACGCACGCGAAGATTAAGTACGCTCAACCGGATGAAGGCACACCATTTGGTTTAGACCTGAAGGAAGTCACCAAGTACCTGAACATTGGATTACCAAGCTTCACGGGAACCTTCAACGCCACTCTGCCTGAAGAGGAGCGCTGGAAGATTCAAGCTCACGTTCCGGGAAGAACATTCGCGCCAATCACGAAGCCCATAGATAGTGTTTTCAATGCACCAACCTGGAGTCTAGGAAGGAGCATGGCAACTCATATCACCATAGGACGCATTGGAGAAGTTTATCAAGAAGACCTCAAGGACACTATCTACCAGATTTGCGGACGCCGTGATGAACAATGGGAGTTAGTCAGGACCAAGAAGGATAGATCCATTGCATCTTTCATCCAGGAGTTAAACCAGCACATTCGACGCCACGAGAACCAGATGTGCAATGATATGGTAGAGTTGAAGAATGCGAAGGCAAGGATCATCGAGCTAGAAGGAGAACTAAAGTCTACATGCAAGGACTACATGGACGAGATCGTAGCTCTAGCAAGGCACAATGGCGATCTTAAGCAGGAGATTGAAGAACTCAAGAGGAAGTTAGCATCCCAGGAGGAAGACGAGTACGTCGCATGTCCGGACAACTACATCATCATCGACGACACCGATTCGGATCCAAGTGAACCCGACTTTGAAGACGAAGCTGGAGTAGATATCATGGAGTCTTCCACCGGTTCAAATTTCTAGATGACCACCAGATAGTAGTAGTATTCCCCCATGTAAACACATTATAGTCGAGCACTTTTGCGATAGTTAGACCGTTTGTAAGCCCTTGTTTGATTGATTGAAGTGAATTGTGTGCTTTTGCCTCATGTGCATATGGGTAGTGTTTTCCCTTTAGACCCCCTCTATTCTTAATTCTCGTCTTTTCTAAACCCTCAGATGCCTCCGAGACGTGACAATGGATTTCCACCGGAGCTCACTCAGTTGATCCAGCAACAGAATCAGTTGATGCAGATGTTAGTCCAGAACCAGCAGAACAACAACAACCCACCACCACCACCACCACCTGTTGACCACTTAGCCCGTTTCCTTAGGCTGAATCCGCCAGTGTTTTCTAGTAGCACCGAGCCGATAGTAGCAGACGATTGGCTCCGCAAGATAGGAAGGGAGTTGACCACTGCAGGATGCACGGATGGTGAGAAAGTGAAGTTTGCCGCACACCAGCTTGACGGACCCGCGGCAGCATGGTGGGAGAATTTCACAGCCACTTACCCAGTTGACACTGTCACATGGGATCAGTTTCAGGAAGCTTTCCGCACTGCCCATGTTTCAGCAGGAGCTATGGCCATAAGGAAGCGTGAGTTTCGCAACTTACGCCAAGGAGGAAGGACTGTTGGCCAGTATGTGGAAGAGTTTAGTAAGCTAGCCCGTTATGCCCCAGATGACGTTGCTACGGATGCAGCCAAGCAGGAGAAGTTTCTGGAAGGATTGAATGATGAACTAAGCATGCAGTTGATGGTAGCAAGTTTCAACAACTACCAGGAGTTGGTAGATCGTGCCATCATGATTGAAGGGAAGCAACAGCAGATTGAGAACCGTAAGAGGAAGTATGGACAGGGGAAGTATAACTCTGGAGCCTAGCAGAAGCCCCATTTTACCCCTAAACCGGGATTTAAGTTTCAGCACACCCATGGAGGAGGTAGCTCGCACAACCATAATGGCCACAAGAATGGTAATGGGAATGGAGGAAGCAACGGCCAGAACCGAACAACCCCATCAACCCCAACCAAGAGAGACCTGAGTCAAGTCACCTGTTTCAAGTGTTCGAAGACCGGACATTATGCCAATGAATGTCCTGAAGGCCAGAATGGAAATGGCAATGGAAGCTCTGGGAAGAAGCCGAACCCTTTCAATAGGGGACAGGTGAACCACGTTAATGTGGAGGAGATTGAAGATCAGCCCGATGCAGTAATCGGTAAGTTTTTGGTTAAGTCATTTACGGCACTCGTTCTTTTTGATACTGGTGCATCGCATTCATACATATCAAGGGGATTTGTGGAAAAGTATAGCCTGCCCACTAGGATTCTTAAAACACCTATGCTAGTAAGCTCGCCAGGAGCAGAATACATGGCCAGACAAGGATGTTTTCAAGTACCATTGAGTATAGGAAGGCATGTATTCCCAACGGATTTAATTATTCTGGAATCCCAAGGTCTGGATGTGATTCTTGGTATGGATTGGCTGTCGATGTATGGAGGAAACATCGATTGCGCCAGTAAGACAATTTTGCTTACCACACCAGAAGGAAGAAGGATCAAGTATGTATCCCGGCATGTGCCAAACAGGACACAAGTGAATTGCTTATCAGGAGTTGTGCAGGAGGAAGTACCAGTGGTAAAGGATTTTCCTGATGTATTTCCTGAGGAATTACCAGGCATGCCACCGGATAGAGACATCGAGTTTTTGATTGAGTTATTGCCAGGTACAGGCCCAATATCGAAGCGACCGTACCAGATGCCAGCAAAGGATTTGGTGGAAATTAAAAATCAGATTAAGGAGTTATTGGATAAAGGTTACATTCGCCCAAGTTCTTCACCTTGGGGATCACCCGTACTTCTAGTGGAAAAGAAGGATGGATCATTAAGGATGGTTGTAGATTATCGGGGATTGAATGAAGTAACCATCAAGAATAAGTACCCACTGCCAATGATCAACGATCTGTTTGATCGATTGCAAGGAGCTAAAGTGTTTTCCAAGATCGATTTGCGATCAGGGTACCATCAGTTGAAGATTCGAGAGCAGGACATACCTAAGACAGCATTTACCACGAGATACGGATTGTATGAGTATACCGTTATGTCATTTGGATTGACTAACGCACCTGCCTATTTTATGAACCTGATGAACAAAGTGTTTATGGAGTTTTTGGATAAGTTCGTCGTGGTGTTCATTGATGACATCCTAGTTTATTCGAAGAATGAAGAGGAGCATAAGGAACATTTGCGTTTGGTTTTGGAGAAATTAAGGGAACATCAGTTATATGCCAAATTCAGCAAATGTGAGTTTTGGTTGAAGGAAGTTGGATTCCTCGGACACGTTATATCCGGAGAAGGTATAGCAGTTGACCCCACAAAGGTTGAGACCGTAACCGAATGGGAAGCACCAACAACAGTTGGAGAGATCCGGAGTTTTCTTGGACTCGCAGGATACTACCGGAGATTTATTGAGAATTTCTCAAAAATTGCGAAGCCTATGACGGAGTTGTTGAAGAAGGATACTAAGTTCAAATGGACTGAGGAGTGTGAGGCTAGTTTCCAGGAGTTGAAGAAACGTTTGGTTACCTCACCGGTATTGATTTTGCCAGATCAGACCAAGGATTATGAGGTGTATTGCGACGCTTCACGTCGAGGACTTGGAGCAGTGCTTATGCAGGAAGGGAGAGTTGTTTCATATGCATCACGATAACTGAAGCCTCATGAGTTGAATTATGCCACGCATGATTTGGAGTTAGCAGCCGTAGTGCATGCATTGAAGACGTGGAGACATTTCCTCATTGGAAATCATTGTGAGGTGTACACGGATCATAAGAGTTTGAAGTACATTTTCACGCAGAAGGAGTTGAACCTCCGACAAAGGAGATGGTTGGAGCTCATCAAGGATTATGACATGAGATTGCATTACCATCCCGGAAAGGCTAATGTAGTAGCTGACGCATTGAGCCGTAAGAGCCATGTCAATACCCTAGTGACGGGGAAAATACCAAAGGAATTAGCAGAAAACCTTCGTGAACTAAGCTTAGAAATAGTTCCGAGAGGCTATGTAGCAGCATTGGAGATTCAGTCAACATTGATGGATAAGATCAGAGAAGCTCAGAAATCTGACAAGGAGATTGCTGCTATAAAGGAGAAACTTAGCAAAGGAAAAGCAAATGGATTTCGTGATGGATGAGCACGATACCTTATGGTTTGAGGACCGTGTTTATGTGCCCAATGACCCGGAGATCAGGAAGTTGATTTTGCAAGAGGCACATAATTCACCATATTCGATTCACCCAGGGAATACCAAGATGTATTTGGATTTGAAGGAAACATTCTGGTAGACCGGAATGAAGAAGGATATTGCAGCATAACAAACTGCTACGTATGCTGATACAGTTTGTGACATATGTCAGAGAGTAAAGGCAGAACATCAAAAGCCAGCAGGATTGTTACAACCATTGCCGATACCCGAATGGAAGTGGGATAAGACAGGCATGGATTCTATCACAGGGTTACCCAGGACAAAAGCCGGATATGACTCGATATGGGTAGTAGTTGATCGTTTGACGAAGGTAGCACATTTCATTCCAGTTAAGACCACTTACACCAGTGCTAAGTTGGCAAAGATATACATGACTAGAATCGTTTGTTTGCATGGAGTTCCGAGGAGTATCGTATCAGATAACAGTTTCGTTCCATGACAACAGTAACGAAGTTGGAGACCGTCAATTCTTTGGACCAGATTTGATTAAGGAGTCAGAACGGAAGGTTAAGTTGATTCGCGATAGGCTCAAGGTAGCCCAGTCCAGGCAGAAGAGCTACTCAGATTCAAAACGCAAGGAGACAGTTTACGAAACCGGAGACAGAGTTTACCTTCGAGTATCCCCACTTCGAGGAGTTAAGCGCTTTGGAGTTAAGGGAAAGTTAGCACCGCGTTTCGTTGGACCGTTTAAGATCTTGAAACGTATGGGAGAAGTCGCTTATAAGTTGGAACTACCAGAAGGACTGTCAGGAGTTCATGATGTATTCCATGTTTCTCAGCTGAAGAAATGTCACGCCGAGATGGCGGAGGTACCGCTAAGAGATACAGTGCCATTAGAAGCGATTCAGTTAAAGGATGACCTAACATATGAGGAGAAGCCAGTCAAGATTCTCGATGTTGCCAGTAGAGTTACTCGCAGCAAGGTTATCAAGTTTTGCAAAGTTCAGTGGAACCACCATTCAGAGGATGAAGCCACCTGGGAGAGAGAAGAAGATTTGCTCAAAGACCACCCTCACCTATTTTCTAGCCAACCCGAATCTCGAGGGCGAGATTCATCTTAAGGGGGGTAGGTTTGTAACATCCCAAATTTTCAATTTGGAATGTTATACACTAGATCATATGCATATCATATTTTCTTCCATTTTGGTTGATCCTAGAAATTTCACGCAACTCAAGGACCCTCGGAGAGAGTTGGAGATTTCGTTATTTTCATATTTGAGAGTTTTCTCGAATTTTGAAAATAGGATCATTTGATTTATTTATTTTATCTTCAATAATTTTTCCGGTGTCAAAATATATGAGAGAGGGAATAATATGACTTTCCCAAATTTAGGAAAAATGAAGATATAATAAATAGATCAATTTTGCTTTTCGGTGTTTATTTGCATTTTATTTGGATAGGGAAAAATGCGCGTTTTCGAAAATTGCATTTTAGGTCCGGAGAAAAGTTCATTTTGTTCGGCTCATTTTTAGGAGTCGGGGAAAATTTACTTTAGATTTTTCGGAGTTCGTTTAGATCCCTTTTTGTTTTTTTTTCTGCGCGCTGAACCGTTTATAAAAAAAACAAAAAAAAACTGGACCAAGGCCGGCCAGGCCAAGGCCCAGCCGGGCCAAAGGCCACCGCCCAGGGAGCCGCGCGCCTAGCGCTGGCGCAGGAGGCCGCCGCCTCGCCTCTTGCTCTAAACCAAATCCTAGTAGGACTTTTGTCCTATTTCCGTATATTCCTTTTCTAGTTCTAGATCTTTTCCTATTCCTAGTCTAATTTTTGCCCCCTACCCCAAGTTTTGTCTCCCCTCACCCATATAAATACCCAAGCACCCCCCCTCTAAACACATCAAATCAAAGCTCTCCTCCACACCGCGCCTCACACCGCGCCCTGCGTCACCACGCCGCGCCGCCTCACACCGCGCCCTGCGTCACCACGCCGCGCCGCCTCACACCGCGCCCTGCGTCACCACGCCGCGCCACCCCACACCCGCGCCGCCGCCGCACCTTACCGCCGCCGCCCCACACCCGCGCCGCCGCCGCACCTTGCCCACGCCGCCGCCCTACGCCGACGCCGCTGGAGCCCCGTTCACCGGAGACCTCGCCAAGGTAGCCCCGCGCTACATCTATTCTTTTTCTCGGATCGTTTTCTTCTAATCGTTCCGATTCTTTTCTTTTCTAAACCGTTCCGGTTTTCTAGATCGGTTTTTCGATCGGTTTTGTTCTCCGAAACCCTAGATCGGATTCGTTTTCTTCTCCGATTTAGTTGCCTTTGGACCGTTCGCCGGACCGTTCGTCCTAACGAACGTGATCACCGGATTCTTCTAGGTTAACGACGTCCGTTCGTTTAACCGTTCTTCTTTTTCTTTTCGTCGGATTTATTCCGCGATCGCGATCTCAGATCCGATCTTCTTCCTAGTCTATCTTTTCGCTCGTTTATCGGAATCAGGTGATTCAAGCGCCTGGAGTTTCGTCTCGAAACCGCCGTTCCGTCTAATCAACTTGAACAAGCTTTTGTTACAGTAAAATTTTGACCTAGATTCAACTTGCTAGAACCAAGTTGTTTTCTTCCGCCGTTTGTTTTTCGTTCTTTCTTTGCAACCAGAGTTCTTAAGTTGAACTACTTGGTTCGATCTCTTGTTCGAGTTTTACCTGTGCATTAGATGAGTACTTATTGTATGCTTGTTGTTTGTCTGCGATAGATTACCCGGATTGCGCCGCTTGTTACTTCGAAACCCTAGGACTCGCGGATCATCAGCAAGGCAAGTAACACTTTGATCATACCTTTTCTACAACCCATGTTTTACTGCATTAGATCAATCCTCACACATTGCATGATTAGGATCTAATTAAATTGTGGGATGGGAAGTAGATGAGGTAGTACCTATTACCTGTATTATTATGAAACCTTTGGGAGTTACTCTACGTTTGCTTATATTGCCATGCTATGCTAGTAGACGTGGATTGGGTGAGTGATATCCATGACAGATGTGAGATTGATAATTTTAATGGTTTATCTAAGGTGGCAACTTAAACACACATCTGGGTGGATTGAGGCACCTGATGTCTATCAGGACTTGCCTGTTTTTTTGGACCGCCACCCAGGCTCAAAGGGATCATAAGATAATTCATGCTAGAAACTTCCGTGTGCAGCCACATGCTACTATGGGCTCTGGCATAGTTGACTAAGTTGTGCGAACTCTTACGGGGTGGACTAGCAGATGTAGGGGATATAGGTGTACCGGTCTACCCCACATGTAAGGTGCTAGTGCTTCTGAAAGACTATGTCTCGGTCATCCGTCTTCTCAAACACCATGTAGTGCGAGAAAACAAACGGAGGCGATCGAGTCATGTGGGGAGAAGTGCGCAACCTCTGCAGAGTAACAAACTAATCATGATTAGCCGTGTCCCCGGTTATGGACAACTTGAGTATCTAGTACTTGAATATCATTGTGAATCTCAACATGTTACTTCTAATTAATGTTATTGGGTTTTAATTACTTTTAATTGGGATTGAGAATGCTGTCAACCATTCTCAGTGTTTCACAACCACCATGATAGTAAATAAAATTTATTCCTTTGCAGTAGGGAAAAACTGGCTTTACGCAAAACTGTAACCATAGAGCTTTCCACCAGCCATATA
Organism: Triticum urartu; assembly: GCF_056163025.1. Lineage (NCBI taxonomy): Eukaryota > Viridiplantae > Streptophyta > Magnoliopsida > Poales > Poaceae > Triticum > Triticum urartu. Next base: position 253,561,734 of record NC_141877.1, read on the forward strand.
TGCATATAGTATAGCTGTTTCATTCCATTACTCTCTATGTGTTACTTTGCCAGCATATTCCATGTGCTGACCCATTTTCGGGCTGCAACGTTAATGTTGCAGACTTTTCAGACGACGATTGAGGTGCGTTTAGGTCGTGGTTCTATACTCAGTGATGCCGCTGGAGTTGATGGACCCATTTATCTTCCAAGTCTTCCGCTGTTATCTTTAAAATATGGCCTTAAGCCATATTTATTGTAATAAGTTCTTTTTGAGCCATCGATGTAATAAGTGTGTGATTGCAACTCTGCTATAAAACCTCGATGTACTGTGTGGTGTCAGCATTACTGATCCAGGGATGACACCGTAGCACAGTAGACGTGATCCATTCGGGTCAGGTCGCTACATAGATCAAAGCTTCGACAAAATGACAAAATGAATGAAATACATCCTCGCTTTGAGAAGTATGTGATAGGCAAGAACTTCCCCTAAATTTGTGCGTTATTTAGAATTTGCGTTTGAATGCAAATGCACAATCTATTAGGATCATGGGTCACTCTTCCATATCACATACATCTTGGTGGAGCACACAAAATGATAAGAGTGAAATAACATGCACGCATCACCAAATACATAAGTGAATGATCATACACAAATAATCATAGAGATAGGCATATATCACACATTAAGCATAGTATGATTAATCACACAACCACACAAAGTATCTCACGAGCATAAAACAATAAGTAGCACAAACCAAACGAACAAAGTAGCAACTGGCCATAAAAACCAACGAGCAAAATAACGAGACACACACACTCTCTCTTTCGAAGCCTATGATATATACATTTTCTCCCCCTTTGGCAACAAGTTACCCAAAAGCTTGAAAAGTATAGTGCTATACGACACTCTAGGCACGATCTCCGGGAACTCCCGAAGGGGTCTTATGGCTTGTTGCTCTGGTGTGCATAGATGGTGTTGAGAGAACTACTTCTGCAAATGCCTTGGTTGATGTCTGTTGAGCTGGTGGTGTTCACACTAGGGGTGGCACTGTAGCAGTGGCGGTAGGTGTAGAGTGTGTTGTCCCGGTGTCTGTTACTGGCACAGCTGTAGACCTCGGCGCCCTCGGCACTATCTGAAACCTCTCAGTGGTAGTGTCCTCATTGCCATCTTCAACATCATCCCTCAGCTTCTCCACAATAGATTGTATCTCAGTGACCTTGACATCAAGATTGTACATTTTGTCTACAACTATCCGCTCTAGGCTCTCCTGGTTCTTGGCTAAGTTGGCCAGACTTCGCTCAATCCTCAGTGTTGCTTCTAGCAGATATGTCAACTGGTCTTGCTTTGATTTTAGATTGACTATTGACGCATCGGGTGCATTTGTTGCCTTTGCTGCTTTTGCTACTTTTGCGTTCTCTGCCTTCTCTTGATGTGACGACCCGAGACCGACGCTCCAGACGCCTTTCATGTTTTTCATTGTTGCCGTGTGTTTTTATTTGTTTGTTGAATTTCATCATAGCATCATGCGCATTGCATCTGCATGTTTTCATAAAGCTTGCATCCATTTGTAGTTGCCGCGTCCTCCCTTGCCTTCGTTGACCGATCCGAGTCCAACCAAGTTTTCGATTCCCTCTTGTCAAACCACCTAACCCCTCTTTGCTCAGTGCATCGACCCATCGCTCGCGTCCGAAACTCCCCCGAACCCGACCCAAGCAGTCGTTACCGATGGGTCCGGATCATCTCTAAACATCCCTAAAAATATATTCGGTTCTTTATTAGACTGTCCTAGCCAATTTTTTCTCCGGGCCGTTCGATTACGATCAGAGGGTTAAGGTAACCCCTACCCTAATCCCGTACCTATAAATAGCAGTCTAACCCTAGCCCCTATGCTGCCCCATCCGTCAAAATCCCCCTCACGACCGCCACTCCACCTTCCACCTCAGGATCTCCTCCCGATCCAGATCCTCCCCGACCAATTCCCTAGTTTTCCGCCGCCACCCAAACCTCAGCCGCCACCTCTTGATCCTCATCCATCCTTCCCGCAGCCATTCCTCACGCAACTGAGCTCCTCTTGGTGCCCATCGACATGTCCAGCCTCCAGCTACCTTCGTCCAGCGACGGACAGCAGCCCCGCGAGCAGTAACTCTGCCCGAGCCGCTCCTGTGCGCCTCCCTGCACGAGCTCCTCGACCTCGCCGCCGGCAGCAGTAGCTGCACCCTCTCACCACTGACTGCACCATGTCGACCCCCCCGGAGCTGCGTCAACCCGACGACCGCCAAGGCCGATCTCGCGCCCCCTTCTTCCTTTTCCTCCCTGGCTTCCCTCTCCCTCACCCTTTCTCTGTTTCCCCTTGGACAGGAGCTCTCTGTCTTGGTCTGAGCTCTCCCTCGAGGTCCCGCCGCAGTCGTCCTCTATAGCCGCTACTGCGCCGCCTTGCCCGCTGGTCGTCGACAGCCGCCTTCGTCGTCGGCATAGAAGCCAGTAGCAGCGCTGCCCCGTCCGAGCTCCGTTGCCCGAGCACCCATGGAGAGGGCCTCCCGAGCCTCCTCGTGCGGCTCCACCTCGAGCTTCCCCACCCCGGATCCAGCTGCCCTTGCTTCCCATCGCGCCTCCCCACCTTGGATCCGGTCGTCCCCACGATGTCCCTGCCGCAAAGTCCATGCCATGGCCTCTACTTCCTCTTCATCGAGCAGGAGCTCTGCTCGTCCTGCGCGCCTGGAGATCGAGCAACCGCGCTCGTTCTGGAGAGCGTTGACTAGGCCCAACCGCAAGCCCCGCGGTCTAGCTCCCACCTCACCGACCGGGCCGGAGCCCATGGGTGAGCAGCCCCGTCCAGCCCCTCTCATGTACACTTTTGGCACAGTCAGATTCGGCCCGATGTGGTTTTCTTCCCTGCTGCAAATTTAGACATTATCCAGAGAACGTCAGTTTTATAGAAAAGTCCTTCATGTTCATGCATTTAATATCTCACAAACTGTGCATCGGATTAAAATGTTTATATGTGTAAAATGCTTAAAATTTCATCTAGTTTCATAATATGCCACTTTCATCCATGTTTGAAATGCTTAAATTGATGTTTGCATTTAATTTGCATAATGACATGTTAAAATGGTTTAATTCATAACTAATTAACCGTATCTCCGAATTAAATAAATTATATATGTAACTTGCTTGAAAAAATGCATGGATTAACATGGTGGCATTACTTTGCATGTTTAACAACTCTAAAATATGGTTTAGGGCAGAATAGTACCATAACCAAAATATGCACATGGGGATTTTTCGGATTTTTTGTTTATTATATCCGCCCCATTTAAATTGCTTAGATAGTATAGTTTTGTTACGCTTCACCTCTTGCCATGTTTAACAATATTTAATATTGATGGGTAGCATAAGCGGGAATGAACTAAATATTTGAATGTGGTGTTTCGTCAATATGCAACTCGTTGCATATTGAGCTCCACTTAATTTTTAGTATTGTTTGTTGCACTTTGCCATGCCATGTATATTTAAACCGGACATGCATCATACTTGGCAGCGCATCATGTCATGTTTATGTGGTGGTTGTTTACCATGTTGTTTGCTTCTTTCTGGTTGTGCTTCTTCTCGAAAGTTCCGGTTATGTTGCGATTGTGAGGATCCGTTCAACTATGTTGGTTCATCTTCTTCTTCATAGATTCAGTCTTCTTCCTAGCGGGATTTCAGGCAAGATGACGGTTACCCTGGATACCACTACTATCTTTGCTTTGCTAGTTGTCTTGCTATCGCTATGTCGCGCTACCTACCACTTGTTTATCAAGCCTCCCAAATTGCCATGATAGCCTCTAACCTTTTCCACCATCCCATCAAACTGTTGTTTGGCTATGTTACCGCTTTGCTCAACCCCTCTTATAGCGTTGCTAGTTGCAGGTGTAGTGCAGGTTGTTCCATGTTGGGACATGGATATTTTGGGATATCACAATATCTCTTATTTAATTAATGCACATATATACTTGGTAAAGGGTGGAAGGCTTGGCCTTTTGCCTGGTGTTTTGGTCCAGTCTTGCCGCCCTAGTTTCCGTCATATCGGTGTTATGTTCCTTGATTTTTTGTTCCTAACACGGTTGGGGTTTATGGGCCCTGCTTGACAGTTTGCTTTGAATAAAACTCTTCCAGCAAGGCCCAACATTGGTTTTAACATTTGCCCAGCATAATAAACCTGATAATTAACTAATTGGCATAGGGATTGTGTCCCTGAGGATTCTTTTAACATAATACAGGGGGCAGTGCTGATGGTGTTGGTCCCAAATGGGTAGACTGCGGGGCCACCATGGGGCAACCTGAGGATCTAGTTTTACTCGTAGGATGTTCCATCCGGTCGTGGTCTGAGACGAGATACGCGCGGCTACTATCAGGGTGTCAGCACGCCGGGAGGTCTTGCCAGACTTGTTTTACCATTGTCGAAATGTCTTGCGAATGTGATTCCGAGTTTGATCGGGTTGTTCCGGGAGGAGGATTTTCCTCCGTTGATCGTGAGAGCTTGTCATGGGCTAAGTTGGGACACTCCTGCAGGGTTTAAACTTTTGAGCCGTGCTCACGGTTATGTGGCAGATGGGAATTTTTAATATTCGGTTGTAGAGAACTTGACACCATATTCGAATTAAAATACACCAACCGCGTGTGTGACCATGTCTATCTATTTTCGACAAGGTTCGGGAAGAGAACACAATTCGGGTTATATTTGAACATAAGTAGTTCAGGATCACTTTGTAAGTGCATCTAGTGCCACCCCTAGTTGATTTTGGAGTATTGACAACAAACCTAGTTGAGGGACTAATGTGTTTGTGAGAATTGCAGGATAACACAGGTAGAAGTCCCTCATTGATTCGGTTTTTCTACCAGAGATGACCCCTAAAAATGTATGAAGACATTGATGTCAAAGGTGGTATGTGAAGATATTCACATTGAAGACTATGACACGAGAATACGTCGCATGAAGCATATGGAGCTCGAAGACTTAGATCTTTCGTAGTTCTTTTTCTTCTTTGTTGAGTCATAGGAACCACCGTACTGATAAGTGGGGTCCAAGAGAACCAGTCAGAATGACTGAAGTGATGCCTAACCAAAACCTATGTCTTCGAGTGAAGACTATGAGAGCAAATCTTGTCCAGAGTCGGACAAGTCAGCTTTGCTTGTAGCCCAAGTAAAGTTGCCGTGTGTGTTTGAAATCTGATCGTTGGAACACGTGTCAGTTCCTTAGTGACCCAGGGTCATTTCGGACAAATCAGGTCGGGTTGCCTAGTGGCTATAAATAGCCCACCCCCTACAACCATAAACGGTAGGCTGCTCAGAGTTAAAGTACGGCTTTTGTCGTTTGAGAGCAACCCACCTCGAAGCCTTTGAGAGAGAATTTCTTGCGAGGATAAAGCCCTAACCACCCAGAGCCAAAGAGTGTTAGGCATCACTTAAGTCTTCCTATCTGTGTGATCTGAAGACTTATTACACTTGAGGACTGTGAATCCTCCAGCCGGTTAGGCGTCGCGTTCTGAGCATCCAAGAGCCATTGTGGATCGCCGGTTTACGAAGTCTGTGAAGGTTTGGGAGTCTACCTTGAAGACTTACCAGAGTGATTGGGCGAGGTCTGTGTGACCTTAGCTCAAGGGGAATACGGCGAGGACTGGGTTTCCTGAGCTGCGTGTTCAGGACTGGGTGTCTGGGACTGTGTGTCCTCAGGTTTAAATACCTAGCCGCCCTAACTAGACGTATAGTTGTCACAGCAATTGGAACTGGTCCAACAAATCATTGTCTTCAACAAATCACTGGTTTCATCCTTCCCTTCCCTTTACTCACTATTGGTCCTTGTGAAGTTGTTGTATGATTGCATTATCTTTTGTCTTCACTGAGTGACTGCTTGATCTGATTGGCTTCATAATATCTTCCTATCTGATCCTTACTACCTAGCTGCTATTAGTCATTGTGCTTTCACTTCATTGAATACTTGACTATGGCTTGCCTAGTGTAGTCTACCTTCCGCTGCATGATAATAGGTTTATTTCTATCGTTTGTCTTCGAAACTTCCATGTTTTGAAGACTTTCATAAAAATTGCCTATTCACCCCCCTCTAGTCGATATAACGCACTTTCACACTTATTGATCATTACTAGTTTGCGACCGTTGCGTAGTTTCTCATCTTATTCTAGTACTCATAAGTTAGCCACCATACAAATGCTTAGTACTTGCTGCAACCTCACCACTATCCATTCCATACCCGTTAAGCTTTGCTAGTCTTGATACCCATGGTAATGGGATTGCTGAGTCCTCGTGGCTCAGAGATTACTACAACAACAGTTGCAAGTACAGGTAATGCGATGATCTGACATGAGAGCGATGCTTGATTGCTTTTGGAGTTCTTCTTCTTCTTTGATCAAGGGATTAGGTTCTGGGTTGGGGAGCCTGGGATTAGCAGGGTGGATGTCGTTCTTCTTTTTCGTTTGATTTCATCCGTAGTCGGATCCTGCTCTTTTGTATGATGATTGCTATGTATTGATGAATTGTTGTATTCATGTTGTGGCCTGTGGCGAGTGCAAGCCTTTATATTGTATTCTCACCTATTCAGTACATGGTATGTTGTAATGATATCCACCTTGCTATGCACTCGGAATGCGATTGTGCCCCAATCATGATTTCATCACGTGATTGGGATAGAATCGCATTTTGGGCGCTACACTTGAGCCTCAACTGAAGTTGGATGTGAAGCATCCATCACCACTTCATTATCTTCAAACTCTGGCTGAAGAGGAAGGCGCTCTCTGTCAAGTAGATATGTGCCTATACCAACCTTGAAGTTGATAAGTATCTGGATGTGTGGTGCATATCCACATGACCTCTTCTGGTCAGCAGTTGTCCTTTTGATTGTCTCAAAGATCAGGCTTATGACTTTGAATTTTTGTGCAATATCAAACAAGTGGAGCAGGTTGATTGAGTGGCCACGAATCATCCTCTCATCTCCAGATTTGGGCAACAAGGTATGCCTCAAGATGTAGTTTATGGTGGCCAAACTAGCAAGCTGATAGTATATGGATCCAAACTTGTGTGTATCGAAATCCTCATCAGGAATGGTCTTGTACATTGTGCCATAGTGTTACGATCCATCATGGGCTTCCCATAATGTAATTCTCTTATTCCTCTGGGGCATTGATGAGAGTGGCCCACTCAGAAACAGATGACTGGTATTTTGTGCAATCAGTCATCCACACAATTCTGCCATCTGGATAAAAGTGTGTTGTGGAGTAAAACTGCATCACCATCTCAGCATTCCATTTTGTAAGCTTTTGTCCAACAAAAGCATCAACACCTGTAAGCCTGAAACTCTCATGAACATGGGGGAAGTAATCTTCGTTTGCATCTATGTACTTCCAATCCACCCATTTCATGTTGCTTATGACGGGCTTCTTATCAAGCAAAACTGTCTCATAAAAGTCTTGTTGTTCTCGGGTATGGAAACGATAGTCACAAGCTGTTCTTCTCCTTGCAGAATATGGATCCACTTTCCTCCATGCTCTTAATCCACTATCCTTCCTGAGCTTCATGTTTTCATCCACTAGATGTACATCATCATTGTCGGTGCAACAAACCTTCACGTATGTTGCCCAAACTATAGACATGCACAAGGGCAAAGATACAACAACACCAAGCTCCCAAGCCAGAGAGATAGTGTGACGCCCAATATACGATCCTATCCGAGAGGAACTCGAAGGTCCCACCAAGGATAGAGCCGCATATTGAAGACACTTTGCAAGGTGGATATCATTACATCGTACCATTACATAATAGTTGGGGATACATACAAAGGCATACAATTGCAAGAAGAATACATCAAACATCATGCAGAAGAGCAGCATCCGACTACGGATGAAATCAAATGAAAAAGACAAACGACATCCACCCTGCTAGCCTAGGCTGCTGACCAGGAACCTATCCCCTGATTGAAGAAGAGACAGAAGAAGAATTCCAAAACAAGCAAGCATCACTCTCACATCATATAATCACATTACCTGTACCTGCAACTGTTGTTGTAGTAATCTGTGAGCCACGAGGACTCAGCAATCCCATTACCATGGGTATCAAGACTAGCAAAGCTTAATGGGTATGGAATGGATAAGTGTTGAGGTTGCAGCGACACTAAGCATTATATGGTGGCTAACTTACGAGTACAAGAATGAGATGAGAAACTACGCAAAATGGTCACAAACTAGTAATGATCAAGAACTGATCCTGGACTACTTACATTCAAACATAACACCACCGTGTTCTCTTCTCGAACTCACTCGAAAGGAGACGATCATGGTTACGCACGCGGTTGGTGTATTTTAAATTGGGTTTAGTGTCAAGTTTTCTACAACCGGATATTAAAATTGCCATCTGCCACATAACCGCGGGCATGACTTTAGAAAGTTTAAACCCTGCACGGGTATCCCAACTTAATCCATCACAAACTCTCATGATCAACAAAGGAAAATCGTCCTCCCAGAACAACCTGATCAAGCTCGAAATCCCGGTTCACAAGACATTTCGACAATGGTAAAATAAATCCAGCAAGACCTCCGATGTGCCGACATCCTAATAGTAGCCGCGCATATCTCGTCTCAGGCCATGACGGATGAGCTACGAGTACAAGTGCCAAATACCCAAGTTGCCCAGGGGCGGCCCCGCATAGTGTTCTAGTTTGGACCAGCACCAACAACACTGGCTCCCCTGTATTATGTTGAATTAAGAATCCTTGGGGACGCGACCCCCTATGCAAATTAATTACTTATTAGTATTATTATGTTGGCAAATTTTAAAACCAAAGTTGGGCCTTGCGGGAAGAGTTTTATTTAAAGAAAACTATCAAGGGGGGCCCACAAACCCCGACCATGTTAGGAACGCAAAATCAAGGAACATAACACCGGTATGAAGGAATCTAGGGCGGCAAGAGTGGAACAAAACACCAGGCAAAAGGCCGAGCCTTCCACCCTTTACCAAGTATATAGATGCATTGATTAAATAAGAGATGTGATATCCCATGTCCCAACATGGAACAACATGCACTACACCTGCAACTAGCAATGCTATAAGAGGGGCTGAGCAAAGCGATAACATAGCCAAGCAACGGTTTGCTAGTGATGAGGACATGACTACCTTGGATACGACCAAAAATATTGCATACATGCATATTTGTCAGGTGATTTCTAGTGCAAACTATTCAATAATCTATTTATGTTATCGAGAACAAAAATACTTCACACACTTTTGTGTTTTGTCTAATTGCAGGTGTATGAGACATTTGTACAATCCACATACGAAGATACGGGAAAAGGAGAAGTTTAGGTTCTGTTCAAAAAGTCCTCTCACGTCACTTTTGGGCCAAGAGAAGATAGAGTCCAAGTCTCTCACGTTCTGCATTCAGATTCAGACTACACAGACATACCTGACTCAAAACGTCAACAACTTTTTCATACGGACCCCAAATTGGGTGATTCTTTTTTTGTTGGAAAGTAGATTTTGTGCTCTTTCCAACCCAATTGGAATCACCTTCAAATTCGTCCGGAGCATTGAGATATCGATGAAACAATCTGACGCTGCATCAGAATCTGAGTCAAACAACAAGTCCAAAGGTGTTGCACCACCTCCACTTGGGCCCATGAGCCTTGTACGACCTAGGGTTAGTTTTAAGCTGCCTTGGGACGTCCTTCCACCTCCTTGGCCGCCACCCCTTGCTCCTATATAAGTAGATCCATCTAGTAGCTTTTTCCTTGGGATTTTTTTAGTTAAAAGTTAGCCATTGCAACTTCGTGTACTTCGTTTGTGTCCAACGACCAGACCAAGACCGCTTTCGGATCCTGTCGTGGGTTTGTCACGGCAGATGTCCTTATGAAAGGACTTAGTCGTGGAGCCATCGCAACGGGTTAGCTTAAAGGGGTTAAACCGGACAAGGGGACACGAGAAGTTTATACTAGTTCGGCCCCTTCGATGAAGGTAAAAGCCTACGTCTAGTTGTGATTGGTATTGCTAGGGTTTGGATGACCAGGGAGCGAATCCGCTTTGACTGGCTCTCGAGTTGTGTGTTGTCCCTAAACCGTTGCCAGGTCGTCCCTTTATATACATAGGTTGACGCCCGCCGGTTTACAGAGTCCCGAAGCCGGATCATAAACGTGTCCGGTTCGGTCTCTATACTTCCTATCTTACAATGCAAGTTACATAATAAGGTCGGTTTAGATCTACAGGCCTTAACTCGCCTCTGGGCCTTGGGCCTTCATAAAGCGCCATCATTCTTACGTGTTCATGGGCTTCTAATCTTCATAAAGTTAATCCGGCTACTCCTGGCCGGTTTACGTCCAGTAGTAATATCCCCAACATTAGGCCCCAGATTGGTTTGAACTTGTTCATGTCAATCTTCAACACTTAGAAAAATTCCTCCCTTTGCACCTTCGCATAGATCTTATAAACCGCCGTGACATCATCCTCCAGATTTGTAGTAAACCGCCGTGACGTCATCCTCCAGATTTGTAGTAAATCGCCGTGACGTCACCTATTCATTAAAGCCGAAGATACCCTTTATTGATGAGCATCCAACAATCGAGGAAACAACCTTGTCATATATCCATTTTTTGGGCTCCTCGATTCCCGCGCTTGTCGCTTATCTCTTTGCCTTATAAATAGGGCCGAGGATCCATTTCCTTTTCCTCCCGTTGCCTCTTCGTCTCTTCTTCCTCCTCGCGACGCCTTTGCATCCGAGCGCCGCCGCCGTCGTCGAGATTCGCCTCTGCCTCATTGTCGGCTGCTGCATCAACCTGACTGAACCAGAAAAACGCGGCACACCTCCTCTACTTCAACAACTTCAGTAAATCTTCCCCTTTTTCCTCTGTAGATCCACTTAGGGTTCACATGGGTTCATGGCGTTCTTCTCTTGTTCTTCATTACACAGCAGACCTCAAACTTGATGCGTTCCGTGCGGTAGCTATAGTAGTCCTTATTTTGGCTATCAAACCAAGCCTTATATGCATAAAAACCGATCTGGACCTTTGTGAACTGCTCCAGGACCAACTTTTTTAGGTCTAATTTTTTTTTCTTTTCTTGACTTGTGGTAGATCCAAAATGCCCATGTGATCCTGTGAAACCTGTTTTACCTTACTTAGCCGTTTTCGCCTTAGATCTGTATCCTCTTTACCATGTAGGCGGTTTACCCTTGTAAAAACAATCTATCTCATACCATTAGTCCCCTAGTAAACCGGCAAACCTCCTTTACATTGATTATAATAGTCTGGTTTAACAACACATGTATGCCCTTGATATGACCTTGTCATTCATTATTGTATTAGTCTCCGTTTTACGCAATTTCACATATCTGTATATCTTTATTCCATTGCATCTTGCATACCACCATGAATGATTTGTAAACCGGCATTTCTTTTTCAGCTTTTCGCTTCACAATGGCCAAACAGTTTGCCGCTTGCAACTGGGCTCCTTCCCGGATCACCGAAGAACAGTTGAACAGAATGGTCAGTATCGGCACCTTGCCCAAGAAAATGGAAATTCGGTGGCGAGTTCCAGGAACAGAGAATCCTCCTACCCCAAGGCAGGGTGAGGTAGTGGTCTTTGTCGACCACATAGGCCGTGGTTTCAAACCGCCCAGGTCGCAGTTTTTCCAAGATGTTCTTGCCAGTTTCCAACTCCATCCTTAAGATATCGGACCCAACTCAGTGTCCAATCTATGCAACTTCCAAGTCTTCTGTGAAGTGTACTTACAAGAAGAACCAACGGCTGAGCTGTTCCGGGACTTTTTTCATCTGAACCGGCGTACAGAATCTGTAAATGGTCCCAACACTGAGCTTGGTGGTGTCTCTATTCAAAAACGGAAAGAAGTTGAATTCCCTCATGCCAAACTGCACGGTCACCCTAAGGAATGGAACCAGACTTGGTTCTACTGCATAGATACCTCTCCTGAAGATGAGAACCCTCTTCCAGGCTACCGTGATCACCGGCTTTCCAACACTCATCCAATGCCGCAACGTTTAAGTTCTGCAGAACAGGCCAAATACGCCCCTCAACTCGCCAAGCTCTGGGCCTTTATGGCCAACGGTTTATCAGGCGTTGATTTTGTGCATTGCTGGATATCTTGGAGCGTCCTGCCACTAAGCCGCCGCCCCGGTTTAATGTGTGAATATACCAGTGAATTAAAAGACCCCCAACACCACATCAACATTCAGATAACCGATGAAGAGGTCACTGAAGGTGTTAAGAAAATTTTGAATGAACCGGAATCAGTCTGTCGCCAAACCGGCTTGAACCCCTTCTACACTCAAAATAAACCGCCTGCTGTAAGCACTATGGTTCATTTTTATCTTCGGTATCTTTAAATTGTTCAACTTGTAAACTGTCTTCTGTTTGTGTATGAACAGGGTGATGATCCCTTCTGGAAGCGGAAATCCTCAGATAAAGCGGCAAAGCCATCCCGTCCCAAAACCAAAGCCGTCAAGCGTACCTCAAAGCGGAAAACGGCTGACCGGATCAACATGGAACTTGATGAAGATGCAGATGATCCGGAAGTTGAGGTAGAACTTGACTCACTTGGCTCCCTTTTCATGCACCTCATTAACAATGATCTTTACCAGGAGGACGTGGAAGGCAGCCAGGCTAATGATGCAGAGGTAATTACCCTTTCCTCCGGTTCAGACTCTATGCCAACACAAAAAACCCGTCAAGCAGTCCGGAAAGTAAGCTTTTCTCATCCTCTTGCTTACTTGGATCCAACATTTGTTTTGAAGACACAGCAGCATGAAGCTCGCCGGACAACCCGGCACAGTGGCTAATAGGTCACTTCGGCCGGCTTACCTGATACCCCGGTTCGGAAGCGCGATCTGAGGTCTCTCCCACTTCTGACAATTCTTATCCCAAGGCAGGTTATTTCAGACAACCTCTTAATCCGTCCAATTCAAATTATCAGGTGACACCTCCCTCATCCTCTGGCGAATCAACAGCAACCCAACTCCCTCCTCTTAAAACTGTAGCTGGGTAAGCATTCAAACCCTTTATTCAAATCTGTTGCAAATCTTGAATAAGATGCTAAACCTTATTTTAATTTTGTTTGTAGAGCCAAAGCTAGACCCAGCAAGAAAGCTCGGGTCAACAATCCGTCAGAAGACCAGGCTGTTTTTTGGAGAAGAGCAAATAGGTGAACCGGAGGGTCCTCATCCTGAAGCTACCTTTGATGAACCGCCCCTTCAAGACCAGAATGTTGATGAACAACCAGAAGCTGATCCTGCTGTGCCTGACACTGAACCGGCAGCTCCAAACCGGGCTAGTCCAATGAGAGGTACTGATACTCCATCATCACCCGCAAAAACTACTGAAGGCCAAGGAGATGATGTTGTCATTATTGGCATGGGCCACAGCTCTCCTGGCCATCCTGTAATCTTGGCCCAACATAGTGCCAAAGAGGAGCGTGCTACCAGGGAAAAGGGTAAATGGAGCACTGACTTATCAAGCTATGCTCATCTCAGTGCTGAAGAACTTCACTCCGGTTTTTTAAACCATCTGCACTCAAACCATGACTATGAAGCTGATTTGGTGAATCTGATGAAGGAACGCTATGAGGTATTTTCATCTCCCTTTATTTCTTGATTCCAAAGTTGAAACACTAGCCCAAGTAGCCCCCAAGGGCCGTTTTATGATGTTAATCTTAAACCGGGTCTTTGTAATACTTTAATCCTCTCCTGCCGACCCTCAAAATGTCAGGTCCTTAGTGAAAACCAAAACCGATACTTCACCAATGTAATTATATAGCTTTCCTCAGTGTAGCCCCCAAAGGCCGGTTTAGCTTTGCGAGGTAATCCGGGTCTTTAATCCAGGCGTCCGTTTTGAACAGATGTACATTAGCCCCCAAGTGTCAAGGATAATGCTTGCATTGTTCTGGAGACTTATAAAAGATGTAGTGAATCAGAGAAAATAGGCATTAGCCCCCAAGTACGAAGTGCATAACTTGTTATACGCTTTGTACTTAGAAAATACATATCCCGTTGTTGACATATCTTCACTGTTACAGGCCGAGCTAAGCAATAGAGATGCCCGAACCGCTGATTTGCAAGAGAACGTGAAGTCCCAAAGCAGAGGCTGTGAAAGCCAAGGAGGAGCTGACCAAAGCCCTGACAGCTATGGAAATGCTAAAGGAGTCTTTTAACAAAGAACGTGCTCACTGGAAAACCAAGAAGGTCGGTTTAACCAAAAGAGCTGAGGATGCCGAAGCAGCCCTGAAGCCAGTTGTAGATGAACTAACTGGTTTGAAGCGGCAAATCAATGCCATGCCGTCTGCTGTTTTTGGTAAGTATCTCCTTATGCAGTTTGTCCAATTCCTGAGATCTTATCATTTACCACTTTGCTGATTTTAAACCGTGACCTGCACTCGTATTGCTCATCTGGGCACGGATATGCGGATGAAGCTTAAAGTGGCTTATACCTTGATTGAACAGCTGTACTCTGGATCCCAGCGTGCTATTTGCACTACGGCTTACAACAAGCCAGCGCCATCACTGATAAAAGAAACTCTTGAGAAGCTGGCCATGTTACTAGCCCGGATTACCGAACTGAAGAAGGCAGCCGCAAGAGCAGGAGCATTAACCGCGCTAATCCAGGCCAAGGCATGGATTTCGGACCTTGAAGCGGATGACATTATAAAAGGATATCCAGGTGTGAAGGAGGATGGTTCAAACTTCGACAATGATGATCTCCGAAGGCTGACAAAGGAGATGCGGCCAATAGCCAGCAAACTGGCAGAAGACACAGACTTATCTCATTTCCAGCCGGCTTACGACACTGAAGGGAAGAGACAGCCTGCCGAAATCCATGAAGTCGAAGAACTTGTGCCTCCAATCCATAAGCATACTTACACTCCTGATATTAAACCCTCCAGCCTTATCCATGAAGAAGTTGTGTTTCAAGCTTTAACCGGAATCGATTGGTCAACGGTTGATTTCCAGTGTCTGGGGAGGGATGAAGAAGAAGTGATTGCACCAAATGACCCTCAACCGTCAAACCATCCAGACGAAGCATCTTAAACCGGCAACCGGTTTACCAGCTATTGTGTGCCACTGCTTAGAAACAATTATTCAATTGGAGCCGTTTTGAAGATTCTCGCAATAGGGTAGCAAAAAAAACCTTTATCTGTCATGCCATCGAGCATGTGTTGTGGTGCTTTGACATTGTGAAAACTTGCTCCACTTTTTGGGATCTATTTATGCATAGCCCATGATGATTTGTGTTCCTGGATACAAGAACTTGAAAGTGTCCTAGTGGTTTACCACTGGACGGGTCATGATGCCCAAAAATAGACAATACTTGGATGGATAATCAAAGTGTATATATAAAAAATAACATCTGCAACATACCTCGTTGGCTGACCAACTGCTTGTATGGTAAAGGTGTAAACACCAGTCCGGAGCATTGATAACTCCATCCTTAATTTGCCGGATTATGATAATAAACCGTACCAGGATATAATAAACATCGGGTTTTCCTTATAACACTGGCGACTTGTTAGTCAAAACCAGACCGGGTTAATGAACGCCGGATTATAACTAATCATGTATTGACAACGAAGTGCTGAAAGTCATGCCGGTTTGTAATGAACACCGGTTTGTCAGAAAAATGTTTATAAATCCCTTATCATAAAAACAACAAAAACAACAGAAATATGCAAGGCTTTTCATGGGCTGCCAGGCCCTAAATCAAGGCTTTTCATGGGCTGCCAGGCCGCTGAGTTAAACCATTTTGCAAAGCCTTTTTAAGATGGACCTCAATCTTTAACCAATCACCAATTTAACTTTGACAAGTTCAGGGTCCATGGGATTGACTTGTCAAACGTTCGATGGGTCATACCAGGTTTACCTGGACGGAGTGACTTACTTAAAGAGGCAGGATAACCCGGGGTTTTAGGTGAATACACCTGGCTTCCAAGCCTGGCTTGATAGCCTATTACAAGGGTTCAAAAACTCATTGTTCTTTGAGAAGCAAAGAGCCCCCAAGTAATATGTGAGCTGTGCTCGTGGTTACCTATGTTTGAGCTGTGCTTAATGCAACAGACTCTCTTTGGTTCCACATAATTTCCTTTTTGGCTTAACGCCTATCAAGAGGCGTAGCTATGGTGTGATAACAACCAAGCCCCCTAGTGACATCCCTTTGTGGTGTTAAACCGATCAAGGGGTGTAGCTATGGTGTGACAAAAACCAAGCCCCCTAGTGATTTTCTTTATATCCGTGTGGCTGCAGAGACCGGTTTAACAAACTCCGCTTTGTCAGTAGAAACTCTTGTAAGCACACACATGATGTAAAAAGAACAGAGACCCCGCTTTATTCGAGTCTTCGATTTATTATATAATATATACATTGTCATAAATATGTACATATGAAGAGCCCGTGGCTCAAGTATAGTAAGGTCGAAGAAGAGCTATATTCCATGGCCGCTTGGTCTCGTCCTGCGATTTACGTGAGTCTTTGTGCTCTCAAACATCAATGAGGTAGTATGACCCGTTGTGCAGATTCTTGCTGACCACAAAGGGTCCTTCCCAAGGTGGGGATAACTTGTGCATATCAGTCTGATCCTAGATGAGCCAGAGCACCAAATCGCCCTCTTGAAAGGTTCTAGTCTTAACCTAGCGACTGTGATAACGTCGGAGATCTTGTTGATAAATCGCCGAACATGCTGCTGCAAGATCAGGCTCCTCATCTAACAAGTCCAGTGAGTCCTGACGTGCTGTCTCATTATCATCTTCAATATAAGCTGCCACACGGGGCAAGTCGTGACGTATGTCACTAGGAAGAACTGCCTCTGCTCCATAAACCATGAAGAAAGGCGTGTAACCCATAGATCTGTTGGGTGTGGTGTTGATGCTCCATAACACAGAAGGTAACTCCTCAACCCAGTGTCCGTTTCAAAGGAACCATAAGCCGGGGTTTAATACCTCTCAAAATTTCTTGATTTGCCCTCTCCGCTTGACCATTAGATTGGGGGTGAGCCACCGATGCTATATCAAGCCGGATGTGCTCACATTGGCAAAATTCCTCCATCTCTCCCTTTGACAGATTAGTACCATTATCAGTTATAATACTGTGTGGAAAGCCAAACCAGAATATCACCTTTTTGATGAATTGAACCGCCGTGGCCACATCACACTTACTGACTGGCTCTACTTCCACCCATTTGGTGAATTTGTCAACTGCCACTAATAAGTGGGTCTTTTTGTCCTTGGAGCACTTAAAGGGTCCAACCATATCAAGCCCCCAAGTCGCAAACTGCCACATTATTGGAATCATCCTCAACTCCTGAGCCGGAATATGAGCACGTCGTGCGAATTTTTTACAACCATCACATCTTTTGACTAAATCCTCCGCATCAGCGTGAGCTGTTAACCAATAAAACCGTGGTGAAAAGCTTTAGCTACCAAAGACTTTGAACCGGCATGGTGACCACAATCCCCTTAATAGATTTCTCGCAAAATCTCACAACCCTCTTGAGGAGAGACACAACGCTGAATTGCCCCTGAGACGCTGTAACGATGTAACTCTCCATTGAGTATGGTCATTGACTTGGAACGCCGGATTATCTGCCGGGCCGATGTTTCATCCTCCGGCAACTCGCCCCGGTTCATGTAAGCCAGGTATGGCATTGTCCAATCCGGTATGACATGCAAAGCTGCCACCAATTGAGCCTCCGAGTCAGGAATAGCCAACTCCTCCTCTGTTGGTACCGTGACCGACGGATTATGCAGCACGTCGAGAAAAATATTTGGTGGGACCGGTTTACGTTGAGAACCAAGGCGGCTTAAAGCGTCTGCCGCTTCGTTCTTTCGCCGTTCTATATGGTCCACCTGATAACCCTTGAAGTGACCAGCCACTGTGTCCACCTCTCGTCGATATGCAGCCATGAGTGGGTCTTTAGAATCCCAAGTGCCAAACACCTGTTGAGCCACCAGATCTGAATCCCCAAAGCACTTAACCCGGCTTAAGTTCATCTCCTTAGCCATCCGAAGACCGTGGAGTAAGGCCTCGTACTCAGCTGCATTGTTAGTACAAGGGAACATTAAACGGAGGACATAACAAAACTTGTCACCTCGTGGGGAAGTTAGTATGACTCCAGCCCCCGAGCCCACCAACTGTCTGGATCCATCAAAGTGAATAGTCCAATATCTGTTATCTGGCTTTTCCTTAGGTGCCTGCAATTCTGTCCAATCATTGATGAAGTCCATGAGTGCTTGGGATTTAATTGCTGTGTGAGGTATGTATTTGAGCCCGTGAGGTCCAAGCTCAATAGCCCACTTGGCAATCCGGCCAATTGCTTCTCTATTTTGAATGATATCTCCTAGAGGGGCTGAACTGGCCACTGTGATAGGATGACCCTGGAAATAATGTTTAAGCTTCCAGCTTGCCATAAACACTCCAGACACCAGCTTCTGCCAATGGGGATACCTCTGCTTTGATTCAATGAGCACCTCACTGATATAATAAACCAGCCGTTGAACCGGATATTCCTTGCCAGCTTCCTTGCGCTCCACCACAATAGCCACGCTAACAACTTGGGCATTAGCAGCCACATACAATAATAAAGGCTCTTTATCGATCGGGGCTGCAAGCATAGGCGGTTCAGCTAACTGCCTCTTCAGATCCTCAAATGCTTTGTCAGCCGCCTCACTCCAGACAAATTCATCTGTTTTCTTTAGCATCTGATATAAAGGGATAGCCTTCATCACAAGACGACTGATAAACCGGCTCAAAGCCGCAATCCGGCCGGCCAAACGTTGAACGTCATTGATACACGCCGGTTTAGGCAAAGATGTAATTGCTATTTTTTTCCGGATTAGCCTCAATGCCTCTGTTTGACACCAGAAAACCCAAGAGTTTGCCTGCCGAGACACCAAAGACACACTTTTCCAGATTGAGCATCATCTTGTAAACCCGGAGGTTGTCAAAGGTTTCTCGCAAATCATCTATCAATGTTTCCTCCTTCCTGGACTTTATCACAATATCATCCACATATGCATGAACATTGCGCCCAATCTTCTTATGAAGACAATTCTGAACACAACGTTGATAAGTCGCCTGGGCACTCTTGAGCCCAAAGGGCATGGAGACATAATAGAAGGCTCCAAAGGGAGTTATGAAAGCTGTCTTCTCCTGGTCCTTAACTGCCATTTTGATCTGATGATAACCAGAATAAGCGTCCAGAAAACACAAACGGTCACAACCCGCCGTAGCATCAATGATCTAATCAATACGAAGGAGGGCAAAGGGATCTGCAGGGTAAGCCTTGTTCAAGTCTGTGTAATCTACACACATACGCCAAGTGCCATTTTTCTTAAGAACCAGCAGCGGATTAGCCAACCACTCCGGGTGAAAGACCTCCACAATAAACCCTGCGGCCAACAAGCGAGTTACCTCTTCACCAATAGCCTTGCGCCTTTCTTCATTGAAGCGGCGGAGAAACTGCCGGACCGGTTTAAGCTTAGGATCAATGTTAAGTGTGTGCTCAGCGAGTTCCCTCGGTACACCTGGCATGTCAGAAGGTTTCCATGCAAAGATGTCCCGGTTCTCACGGATGAACTCGATGAGCGCGCTTTCCTATTTGGGATCCAGGTTAGCGCTGATGCCGAACTGCTTGGATGAATCACCAGGAACAAAATCAACCATCTTAGTATCCGTGGCTGATTTAAATTTCAACGCCGGATCGTGTTCTGTAGTTGGCTTTTTCAAAGAAGTCATATCTGCCGGATCAACTTTGTCCTTATAAAACTTCAGCTCCTCCGTGGCACAAACCGACTCAGCATAAGCCGCATCACCTTCCTCACATTCCAAAGTGATCTTCCTGCTCCCATGTACTGTGATGGTCCCCTTATGACCTGGCATTTTGAGCTGTAGATAAACATAACACGACCTCGCCATGAACTTAGCATAAGCCGGTCGCCCAAACAAAGCGTGATACAGACTTTTGATTTTTACCACCTCAAAAGTCAATGTTTCTGATCTTGAATCATGATCATCTCCAAAAGCCACCTCTAAGGCTATCTTGCCCACTGGATATGCGGACTTACCAGGCACCACACCATGGAAAACGGTGTTTGATGGTTTAAGATTCTTATTTGTCAACCCCATACGACGGAAGGTATCATAATATAGAATGTTGATACTACTTCCCCCATCCATGAGCACCTTAGTGAACTTATATCCCCCAACTTGAGGGGCCACCACTAAGGCCAGATGACCCGGATTGTCAACCCGGGGCGGGTGATCCTCTCTACCCCACAAAATGGGTTGCTCAGACCAGCGCAAATACTGAGGCACTGCCGGTTCAACAGAGTTCACTGCCCTCTTGTGAAGCTTCTGATCCCTCTTACACAAGCTAGTGGCAAAGACATGATATTGCCCACTGTTTAACTGCTTAGGGTTGCTCTGATAACCCGTCTGCTGCTACTGCTGGTTCCCCTGATGGTTGTAACCTCCCTGGTTGCCATGGTTCCCTTGATTACTGTGTCCGGTTTGATTGCCCTGAAATCCTGAACCAGAGCTGCCGCCTCCGTAACCCGGCCCGTGGAAACCACCTCCTGAACTGCCGGGCGGGCCATTATCGTACTAAAGCATATTGGAGTTCTTGAAATCCCGCATGATATAACAATCCTTCCAAAGATGCGATGTTGGCTTCTCCTTTGATCCATGCTTTGGACAGGGTTGATTTAACAGGCGTTCCAAATTGGGGCCTGAACCTCCGCCCCTCTGAGGCTGCTTGCCCTTACGGCGCTGACCATTCTCTTGAGCATTGGTGTTAGCCACAAAGTCCAAATTGTTGTCGGCCTTGTGCTTACCATTGTTCCCATGGCCTGCCGGATTATGCTGCTGACCCTTGGTGTTGCCGTTCTTTTTCCCTTTCCCCGGTTTGTCCTCCTCTGAGTCAGGGTCTTTGTTATTATCTAAATCGGCGTACTTAACCAAAGCGGCCATAAGCGTTGACATATCATTGCAGTGACGTTTGAGCCGTCCTAACTTCTGTTTGAGCGGTAGAAAATGGTAATTGCCCTCCAACATTAGCACTACGGTATCTGCATTGATACGATCCGATGAATGCAAAATAGCTGAGACCCGCTTTACCCAATGGGTCATGGACTCCCCATCCTCTTGGACACAAGCGGCCAGATCCACAATTGACATGAGCTGCTTACAAGTATCTTTGAAGTTCTGGATAAACCGATGCTTCAATTCGGCCCATGATCCGACAGAGTTAGTTGGTAAGCTCTTCAACCAAGTACGACCTGTTCCTTCCAACATCATGGTGAAGTATTTAGCACATACTGCTTCATCCACATCTAACATCTCCATTGCCATCTCGTAGCTTTCAACCCATGCCTCTGGTTGCAGATCGGCGGTGTAATTAGGTACCTTACGAGGTCCTTTGAAGTCCTTGGGCAGTCTCACATTACGCAAAGCGGGGGTGAGACACGGCACCCCTAAGGAACTAAATACCACACCTGGCTCTACTGAAGCGGTAGGGTGAACCGGAGTAGGTTGACAGGTTTCGTGCAGAGCTGCTAACTCGGCCTCTCGACGTGCGCGACCATGATCCACCACATCCTGCGCATTGGCACCTCCCCCTGCCAGGTTGTGCCCTCGCGGCGAGTTACGGTGATGTGCACTGCTAGACACGATCGGTTCATCCTCAACGTGCCTGCTGTAGCTCTGGCTTGGACGGGGGGGTGGAATGAATCCTCTCACGACTGTGCGAATATGCCTGTTGCTGGTTTAGAGCTGTTTGAAAGAGATCTCTGGCTCGTCATGCCTCAATCGCAACTGATGATTCGCCGTCGGTTGGGAGGGCTGCCAACCGTGAAGCGGCGGCCACAATGTTGTCCAACGGGTTGGAGTAATGCCCAGGAGGTGTTGGAACATACTGTGGCACAATGTTGTTCTGACGAGGCGGGTCCGTCATGCGTGGCTGAACCAGCGCTCCTATTCCTGGCGCCTCCGTCCGGTTTAATATTGGCTGGTTACTCATTCCTGCCCCTAGCGTATTGAAGAGATTTCTTGGCTCATAACTCGGCGGGAGATGCGATCGGTATCTTCTTCTCATGAATTCCTATGAAGCATTCTGATCCAGCCTAAGCCGGTAGGCCCGAGCTTCCAACTCGGCCCGTTCTGTAGCCATCCTAGCGTTCTCTGCTGCTAGGTCCGCTTTAGCCTGAGTTATCCGATCCTTTACCTTTGCGATCTCCGCGTTGTGCTGGTCCCGGGCTGCTACATCCACCTCTGCGGCCATCAATGTTGCCAAAGCGTCGAACAAGTCAGACAGAACTTGAGCCGGAGGTGGCGCAGAGCTCCCTGCCCCTGCCGGCGTGGCTGTTGCTGAACCGCCGAGCATTGCTGCGGCGGTCGATGAGTGGGGTGCTGACTGTGTACCGGCCATGAAGATAGCTGCCCGGTTTGGCAGATCAGGGGAGTCCAGAATACTGTTGCCCTCGGAACCTCCACTAATCCGGTTGTCCTACAACTGATAGAGCGATTCGGTCTCTCCAGAAGACTCGTCGTCGGAGCAGACAACGGTTTCTCCATCGGACGCCGGTCCGTCCTCATATTCTGCTCCATGGATGACACCTACAAAAACATGATTTGCCATGGGCTGAACTGGAGAAGGTCTTGCACGCTGAGCCATCTCGATGATGTCGGTGCAGGTGTCTGGCTCACGGCCCGGTTCGCCAATCGTGCTGATGAAGATGTGAATCCCACCAAAGGGGACCCGGTACCCGTATTCGATTGAATCGGCCTCGGTGCCCCATCCTGCGTTGTCGATGTAGAGCTTCCCGCGACGACTCTTCGTCATCCGGCCCACAGCATATCCCTTGAGTCCATCAAAGGTGCCCTTTAAGAACTCGAAACCATCATGCGATAGCCCCACGGTTGGCACCAACTATCATGGGTTTGTCACGGCAGATGTCCTTGTGAAAGGACTTAGTCGTGGAGCCATCGCAACGGGTTAGCTTAAAGGGGTTAAACCGGACAAGGGGACACGGGAAGTTTATACTAGTTTGGCCCCTTCGATGAAGGTAAAAGCCTACGTCTAGTTGTGATTGGTATTGCTAGGGTTTCGATGACCAGGGAGCGAATCCGCTTTGACTGGCTCTCGAGTTGTGTGTTGTCCCTAAACCGCTGCCGGGTCGTCCCTTTATATACATAGGTTGACGCCCACCGGTTTACAGAGTCCTGAAGCCGGATCATAAACGTGTCCGGTTCGGTCTCTATACTTCCTATCTTACAATGCAAGTTACATAATAAGGTCGGTTTACATCTACATGCCTTAACTCGCCTCTGGGCCTTGGGTCTTCATAAAGCGCCATCATTCTTACGTCTTCATGGGCTTCTAATCTTCATAAAGTCAATCCGGCTACTTCTGGCTGGTTTTCGTCCATTAGTAATATCCCCAACAGATCCCCACTTTTATCAATACTTCATCTATATTCGCAATATTCAGATTGCATTATCATATTCTTACTTGTTCTTCGATTGCGTGCAGGAATAGACCTTCGTGGTCAGGCTGATCGTGCTTCCAGCATCGTCAGTAACCTCGGGAGATTGGTTTAGCGATTGCTAAGGCGCAACGTCTTGCATGTTTGTAGTCGGATCATCAAAGTCGTCTCCACCAAATCGATAGTTATCATCTCATCAAAAGATCGGGACACCCTCGCCTCTATCAAGTGGTATCAGTTTTCAGGTTGCTCGGTGAGAATTTCTAGTTTTTCCTAGATTAGATTTATTTTCTTACCTATTGTCCAAGAAAAAGCCACAAAAAAATTAGATCTATTCATCCTTTGTGCAAGCCAGTCTGAGCCTTTGCAATTTTCTTTTCATTGCTTGCATTGTTGAATTATCAGTTGTATCGTCGTGTCGAGTTGCTGGTCTTAGTGTCTAGTTCGTTTAGAGTTTCGAGTTCTGTTCACATTAGTCACGCCGCCGCTGCATCGTTATCCCTTCCGCTGTCCACCACCCATCCATCAATTTCCACCACGTGCTACCCACCATTCATTGTCATAATCATAGTTGAGATCGTTCACATCTTTGCTTGATCCAATCTGCATCTTATCTAGTTTGTTTTGGAAAGAGGGAGAGAAAAAAGAGAGAAAAAAAAGAGAGAAAAAAGTCAGAGAAAAAAAAGAAAAAAAGAAAAAAATGTGAGGAAAAAAAGAGAGAAGAAAAAAAAATCGGAGCTATCTAGACTCAATCTCGTAGTTGAATTCAGATTGGAATCTGTTTTGTGCACGGTTCAGTAAAACAGGCATAACTTCCTCGTACGAAGTCCGTTTTGGCTCCACAAGTACTCAAATGAAAGCTAGCGACGAGCCGCATCTAAATAGTCGCAGAAGCTTGTTCACTATTTGGCACCTCAAAATCGGCTTCTAAGTAGGTCTTTTTTCTCTCTGAAGTTCACGAACACAACTTATTCCAGTTTTCACGTCAGTTTTCAAATTTTTGATTCCTCATATCAACTCGGAATTGAGTGATTCCTTTTGCGTTTAAAAGCTTGAGATAGTATCATTCTTGAAAAAAATTATCAAAAAAATTGGCACAAACTTTTCTAGAGGAAAGTTGGAGAGAAAGTTGTTGATATATCCTTCTTGTCTGTTGTTTCATATCATTATTTTTACTGCTATTGTGATCTTCACTTATATCTTGCTGTTGAGAGCTACTTCATATCCTTTATTGATGCTAGTTGTGCTACGCTGTGACCTCATTAGTGTTCTAGGCTCAAGTCTCTAGTCCGGTCTAGCCTTGGACCAGCACAGTACCGTCGTTGAACGTTTATTGAACATTGCATCTTTAAATTGATTATTGCTAATCTTTTGCTACCATATATAGCCAACCCAGCTCCACATATTTCTACACCGTGTATACATACGTTCCCCTGGCAATCGCTTTACTCAATCTTCAAAGTTATTTGACACCTCTCGTTGCCGATCACCACCCGCTGCATGGTAAGAACTTGTAAGATATTGAGATTTGCTATACTGTGAGCGTTTTAACACCACTTCCAAGTAGTTCATAGGAACATTTTTTTGGATTTTTTTTCTTGTTTCTACTAATCATGACAGGATCTAGAGTCAATTCATGGGCTTTGTCGATCATGGAATACGTGCCACCACCTTTGCAAATACCACAACCGTCACAAGAGGTGCACAAACATCCAAATGCACATGACCAGGTTAATGTATCTATACCACCATTTAATGGCCGTTTTAGACCTGCTTTATATATTGAATGGGAGTTCAACATAAAAAATATATTTGCTTCCCATAATTTTGATGAACATAAAAAGGTTAAGGTTGCGGTTGGTTCTTTCACTGGTTACGCTTTGGTTTGGTGGAGTGAATATTGTCAGTTACACCCTGATTATATACCTACTACTTGGGATGATTTGAAACTTGCCATGCGACATACTTTCATTCCCGCTTATTATACTCGTGACATGATTAAGAAGTTGCAACATTTAAAACAAGGTAGTGACACTGTAACAAAATATTATGATGATTTACAGACTACCTTGTTGCATTCCTCTTTAGAAGAAAGTGAAGATGATTTTATGGATAGATTTTGGGGAGGATTAAACCATGATATTCAAGAGATATTAATTCATGAAGAGTGTTATCCTATGGACCATTTGTTTCGTCTTGCTTGCAAAGCTGAACAGGAAATAAAACGACGTGTTTCCCACGAGGAGAACAAGCGCACGATGCACATTCCAAGAGTTGATATGATTGTTCCTTCAACTACTAGGCATACTATGACAACCACATCCATTTTTGTGAGGACTACATCACCGCCACCATGTGACACATCACCCCCGGGAGTCGCTACATCATCTGAGTTGATCATAAGAGGTAATGACAAAGGTACTAATCTTCCATCTCTACATGAAAATAATGAATGCCTTGTCAATTTGAATGCACCATCTGATGACCTACCCATTACTTTGATCGTACCACCTATTTTAGAGGACTATGTTGATAATTTGACTTTGGCATGTGATCAAACAACTGAAATACCAACAATTTTGAGTGCACCCATTGAATTAACTGTTGATGCAAAAGAACCAATGTTTAATCATTTTGATATGACCTCTAATCTTGGTGAAGATTCTGTGTCCAATGACTTATTGCATGTTTGCTTATTTAAGCATGTTGTCGCATGTAAATTTGATGCAAGTAAGATTTATTCACCAATGTTCGGATGGTTTAATGATGAATATTGTCAATATTTTGATATGAATAAGAGCTTCACTTATATGTGCAAACTGAGTTGCAATATTTTCATGCCTTCTAATTGTGATAATTTTTTGGTTTTAGATTTTATGAACTATGAAAGTTACTCATGTATACATGTGTCATATGTGCAAAAATCAAGGGAAGTAAAAATGGATGACATATACATATACAACATGTACACCTTGTCTCTTTTGTTAGCCACATTTCAGATTAAGCAACGCCGAAGACGGCTTTGTTTTCAAGAAGGGGAGGATGAAGAGGACATGACTACCTTGGATACGACCAAAAATATTGCATACATGCATATTTGTTAGGTGATTTCTAGTGCAAACTATTCAATAATCTATTTATGTTATCCAGAATAAAAATACTTCACACACTTTTGTGTTTTG
This sequence comes from Triticum urartu, assembly GCF_056163025.1. Classification (NCBI taxonomy): domain Eukaryota; kingdom Viridiplantae; phylum Streptophyta; class Magnoliopsida; order Poales; family Poaceae; genus Triticum; species Triticum urartu. The sequence continues at coordinate 253,588,410 of NC_141877.1, forward strand.
TCTAATTGCAGGTGTATGGGACATTTGTATAATCCACATACGAAGATACGGGAAAAGGAGAAGTTTAGGTTCTGTTCAAAAAGTCCTCTCACCTCACTTTTGGGCCAAGAGAAGATAGAGTCCAAGTCTCTCACGTTCTGCATTCAGATTTGGACTACACAGACATACCTGACTCAAAACGTCAACAACTTTTTCACACGGACTCCAAATTGGGTGATTCTTTTTTTGTTGGAAAGTAAATTTCGTTCCCTTTCCAACCCAATTGGAATCACCTTCAAATTCGTCCGGAGCATTGAGATATCAACGAAACAATCTGATGCTGCATCAGAATCCGAGTCAAACACCAAGTCCAAAGGTGTTGCACCACCTCCACTTGGGCCCATGAGCCTTGTATGACCTAGGGTTAGTTTGAAGCTGCCTAGGGACGTCCTTCCACCTCCTTGGCCGCCACCCCTTGCTCCTATATAAGTAGATCCATCTAGTAGCTTTTTCCTTGGGATTTGTTTAGTTAAAAGTTAGCCATTGCAACTTCGTGTACTTCGTTTGTGTCCAACGACCAGACCAAGATCGCTTTCGGATCCCCAGTTTTATCAATGCTTCATCTATATCCGTAATATTCAGATTGCATTATCATATTCTTGCTTGTTCTTAGATTGCGTGCAGGAATAGACCTTCGTGGTCAGGCTGATCGTGCTTCCAGCATCGTCAGTAACCTCGGGAGATTGGTTTAGCGATTGCTAAGGCGCAACGTCGTGCATGTTTGTAGTCGGATCGTCAAAGTCGTCTCCACCAAATCGATAGTTATCATCTCATCGAAAGATCGGGACACCCTCGCCTCTATCAGCTAGGATGGTGGAGAAGGTTAGAGGTTGTTTCATGGCATATTGGGAGGCTTGATAAAAAGTGGTAGGAAGCGCGACATAGCGATAGCATCAAGACAACTAGCAAGCAAAGATAGTAGTGGTGTCCAAGGTTATGATCATCTTTCCTGAAATCCTGCTAGGAAGAAGATCGAATCCATGAAGTAGGCGAACCAACGTAGTCAAACGAATCCTCACAATCGCAACATTACCGGATCTATCGAGAAGAAGCACAACCGAAAAGAAGCAAACAACATGGTGAACAACCAAGCATAATCATGGCATGATGCAGAACCAAGCATGATGCATGTCTGGTTTAATGAGTCATGGCATGGCAAAGTGCGACAAGCAATACTACAAATTAAGTGGATCTCAATATGCAACGAGGTTGCATATTGATAAAACTTCACAATGATTATTTAGTTCATTCTCGTGTATGCTACTCATCAATATTAAATGTTGGTTAACATGGCAAGAGGTGAGGCATAATAATACTACTTATCTAGGCAAGTTTAAATGAGACCGGAACAACAAACAACAAATCCAGAAAATCCCCATATGCATATTTCGAATTTGGTACTGTATAACTATAACACGATTTTAATGTTGTTAAACAGGGAAATAAAGTGTACCATGTTAATCTATGCATTTTTCTAGACAAGTTACATATATAGTTTATTTAAATCGGAGCTACGATTATTTAGTTATGAAATAAACATTTTAGCATGTCATTTGTGCAAAACAATGCAAACAACAAGTTTAAACATTTTTAACATGGATGAAAGTTGCATACTGTTAAAGAACATGAAAATCTGAGCAAGATGCATATGACATGTTTCATTTGGATGCATGGATATTTAGTCATTAGCATCTTAAAGCAATGGCATTGTCTGTAATTATGCATGCACATAAAATAGAGAAAATCTATGAGATGAAAAAAAATGCGGGCCGAATTGCAGCAACCTGCAGCGGCCCAGGAAGATTTGGCCCAAGTGACAGTGTGTGTGCAGAGTAAATAAAAAACAAGGCAAAATTTCGGGGCACCTGGGAATCGAACCCAGGACCTTCCGGGTGTGCAAAAGCGTGATTAACCAGTGGAACTAGACTGGATCCATGATGTTGAATGGGTTTGTCTCTAGATGAAGCAACAAGAAGCTCTGAAAGTCTGAAGGCACAAAATTGCACAAAAAATAATGCGCAACAATGGGGGTTTGATGTCGGGGCTCCTTGTAGGATTGCGTGGCCTAGAACACTGAGCTGCTGCTATGTTTGGTGTCAAAGGGAAGCTCAGCTCCTTTTGAATGATCAAAAGGCCTAGTCTTCTTCTCCAGCAAAAACACGGGTGCATCGGAGGCGATGCCGGTGAGCAAACGCAGCGGCAACTGCTGCTGTAGTGAGCCGGCGGGGGTGCGTAAAGAGGGGATTGGTGCTACTTCGTGTGCACGGGCGTGGAGCAACATCGGGACATGTGTGGGTGTGCGCAGCAGGAGCTTGCGACCATGGCGGCGAAGCACGGCGAGGCAAGCTGTGGGGCACTGCTTCTGTGCAAGGGCGAAGAGGGGCGTGGTGTGCATGCAGGAGCGCGTGCATGCAAGGACAGGAGTGGTGTGTAGCGGGGCGCATGAGCACAAGCTCGAACTCAAGGCCACGGCCATGGCGTACAGGATTTAGTCGGCGGAAGGAGTCATAGCTGGGTGAGAGGTCCTTGCGCGTGCAACCGCGCGTGTGGGCGTGTGTGCGGTGCGGCAGAGGCTGCTGAGCAGCATGGAGAGCACGGGGCTAGCGGCTGCATGGAGGTACTCAAGCACGAGCAGGCTCGACTCGTCTTGGGCGATGCGCGGCGAGGCAGGGATCAGGCGAGGCCTATGGGTGTTCAAACATCGTGAGGAAGAAACGAAGAGGAAGGGGCGTTACCCAGCTCACCATAGTGTTGGAATATATTGCCTGCCTCCCTCCATCAGTTCGGACTTTTGGATGAGTTGGCTGGAGCATGAATTCAATATGGCATTCGAGCCAAGAGGTCTTGAGTTCAAGACCCTGCCAACGCAATATTAAATAAAACGATTCTGCGGCCTACATCGATTCCACGCCTAAGGACTAAAACCGCCTCCCTCCATCAGTTCAGACATTTGGATGAGTTGGCTGGAGCATGAATTCAATACATAGGACACGGCGAGGTCGACCGAGACGCGCCAATGACGACAGGATGGAGCTCTGAACCTTGGCGAAATTCTAACCGTGGAGAAAGAGGAAGCAGAGGAGGGAGATGTCGATGGACTTGGCATCTCCGGCCTTGGATCGTAGCAGGAACATGGTCGTAGAAGAAGACGAAGATGGCCACGATGAGGATCAAGCCGGAGAAGAGCTTGAGATCTCCTCGGCCATGGCGCAGGCGTTGGATATGGTGGCGTGGGCGTGGGTTGGATGTCACCTTGGCGGCGGCGACAGGGAGAAGAGGAGGGCGAGGGAAACCCTAGAGGAGCTGCAGGGGGTTCTATAGGAGGGCTTGGAGGCATGGAGGAGTCGTGGTGAAACCAGGGGGAAGGCTAGGCTGTGTTGTGGGCTGCTGCTCTCTTCCCTTCTCCAATTTCTTTTCTTTGATTTTCTTTAGGTAGAAAACAAAGAGAAAAATCACGGGGACCTTGGAGAGGGACTAGGCTGGAATACAAATATCTCAGGAATGCCTGAAGTATGCACCATTTTTTTTAAAATGGCTTGGCAATTTTATAGATATAAAAATAATTCAATTTTGAATTAAATTCAAACTTGAGTCATTTTTGAACCTGATAGGAGCTAGGGTCCTACCAGGCCTAGACCGTAGGTTGTAGGGGTGGAAGGATGGATGGCGAGGGGTTGGGCGCGTGATACGTCCATTTTGCATCATGTTTTCTTACTATTATTTATAATGTTTTGTCCATAATAATGCTTTTTGGAGAAATTCTAATGCCTTTTCTCTCATAATTTGCAAGGAACACACCATGAGGGAGAACTGTGGCAGTTGGAAATCTGGACCTAGAAAAGCTACGTCGGGCCACCTATTCTGCACAACTCCAAATGAGCTGAAACTTCATGGAGATTTTTTACGGATTATTTAAGAAATACTGGAGCCAATAAACACCAGAGGGGGGCCACCAGGTGGGCACAACCCACCTGGGCGTGCCAGGCCCCCTAGGCGCGCCCTGGTGGGTTGTGGCCTACCTGGGCGTGCCAGGCCCCCTAGGCGCGCCTTGGTGGGTTGTGGCCTCCTCAGCCCACCTCTGGTGCCCATCTTTTGGTATATAAGTCATTTTGACCTAGAAAAAATAAGGAGAAGACTTTCGGGAGAAGCTCCGCCGCCTCGAGGCGGAACTTGGGCAGGAGCACTTTTGCCCTCTGGCGGAGCGATTCCACCGGGGGAACTTCCCTCCCGAAGGGGGAAATCATCGTCATCATCATCACCAACAACTCTCCCATCTTGGGGAGGGCAATCTCCATCAACATCTTCAACAACACCATCTCATCTCAAACCCTAGTTCATCTCTTGTGTTCAATCTTGTTACCGGAACTATAGATTGGTGCTTGTGGGTGACTAGCAGTGTTGATTACATCTTGTAGTTGATTACTATATGGTTTATTTGGTGAAAGATTATATGTTCAGATCCATTATGCTATTTAATACTCCTCTGATTATGAACATGTTTATCATTTGTGACTAGTTACTTTTGTTCTTGAGGTCACGGGAGAAATCATGGTGCAAATAACCATGTGAACTTGATATGTGTTCGATATTTTGACAGCATGTATGTTGCTATTCCCTTAGTGGTGTCATGTGAACGTCGACTACATGACACTTCACCATATTTGTGTTGGGGAACGTGGCAATTTCAAAAAATTTCCTACGCACACGCAAGATCATGGTGATGCATAGCAACGAGAGGGGAAGAGTGTTGTCCATGTACCCTCGTAGACCGTAAGCGGAAGCGTTATGACAACGCGATTGATGTAGTCGTACGCCTTCATGATCGACCGATCCTAGAACCGAAAGTACGACACCTCCGCGATCTGCACACGTTCAGCTCGGTGACGTCCCACGAACTCTCGATCCAGCTGAGTGTCGAGGGAGAGCTTTGTCAGCACGATAGAGTGATGAGGGTGATGATGATGCTACCGTCGCAGGGCTTCGCCTAAGCACTACGATGATATGACCGAGTTGGATTATGGTGGAGGGGGGCACCGCACACGGCTAAGGGATCAATGATCAACTTGTGTGTCTATGGGGTCCCCCCTCCCCCGTATATAAAGGAGTGGAGGAGGGGGAAGGGCCGGCTCTCTATGGCGCGCCCTAGGGGAGTCCTACTCCCACCGGGAGTAGGATTCCTCCCTTCCAAGTAGTAGGAGCAGGAGAGAAGGAAGGGGAGGAGAGGGGAAAGGAAAGGGGGCCCACCCAATTCGGATTGGGCTAGGGGGGCGCGCCTCCCACCTTTTCCCTTCCTCTCCTCTATTCCACTAAGGCCCAATAAGGCCCATATACTCCCCGGGGGGTTCCGGTAACCTCCCGGTACTCCGGAAAATGCCCGAACTCATCCGGAACCATTCCGATGTCCAAACATAGGCTTCCAATATATCGATCTTTACGTCTCGACCATTTCGAGACTCCTCGTCATGTCCGTGATCAAATCCGGGACTCCGAACTACCTTCAGTACAACAAAACACATAAACTCATAATACCGATCGTCACCGAACGTTAAGCGCGCGGACCCTACGGGTTCGAGAACTATGTAGACAAGACCGAGACATGTCTCCGGTCAATAACCAATAGCGGAACTTGGATGTTCATATTGGCTCCCACATATTCTACGAAGATCTTTATCGGTCAAACCGCATAATGATATACGTTGTTCCCTTTGTCATCAGTATGTTACTTTCCCGAGATTCGATCATCGGTATCTCAATACCTAGTTCAATCTCATTACCGGCAAGTCTCTTTACTCATTCCGTTATGCATCATCCCGCAACTAACTCATTAGTCACATTGCTTGCAAGGCTTATATTGATGTGCATTACCGAGAGGCCCAGAGATACCTCTTTGACAATCGGAGTGACAAATCCTAATCTCGATCTATGCCAACTCAACAAACACCATCGGATACACCTGTAGAGAACATTCATAATCACCCAGTTACGTTGTGACGTTTGGTAGCACACAAAGTGTTCCTCCGGTATTCGGGAGTTGCATGATCTCATAGTCATAGGAACATGTATAAGTTATGGATAAAGCAGTAGCAACAAACTAAACGATCATCGTGCTAAGTTAATGGATGGGTCAAGTCAATCACATCATTCTCTAATGATGTGATCCTGTTAATCAAATGACAACTCATGTCTATGGTTAGGAAACATAACCATCATTGATTCAACGAGCTAGTCAAGTAGAGGCATACTAGTGACATTTTGTTTGTCTATGTATTCACACATGTACTAAGTTTCCGGTTAATACAATTCTAGCATGAATAATAAACATTTCTCATGATATAAGGAAATATAAATAACAACTTTATTATTGCCTCTAGGGCATATTTCCTTTAGTCTCCCACTTGCACTAGAGTCAATAGTCTAGATTACATTGTAATGATTCTAACACCCATGGAGTCTTGGTGCTGATCATGTTTTGCTCATGAGAGAGGCTTAGTCAATGGGTCTGCAACATTCAGATCCATATGTATCTTGCAAATCTCTATGTGTCCCTCCTTGACTTGATCACAGATGGAATTGAAGCATCTCTTGATGTGCTTGGTTCTCTTGTGAAATCTGGATTCCTTTGCCAAGGTAATTGCACCAGTATTGTCACAAAAGATTTTCATTGGACCCGATGCACTAGGTATGACACCTAGATCAGATATGAACTCCTTCATCTAGACTCCTTCATTTGCTGCTTCTGAAGCAGCTATGTACTTTGCTTCACATGTAGATCCCGCCACGACACTCTGCTTGGAACTGCACCAACTGAAAGCTCCACCATTTAATAAAAACACGTACCCGGTTTGTGACTTAGAGTCATCCGAATCAGTGTCAGAGCTTGCATCGACGTCACCATTTACGATGAGCTCTTTGTCACCTCCATATACGAGAAACATATCCTTAGTCCTTTTCAGGTATTTCAGGATGTTCTTGACCGCTGTCCAGTGATCCACTCCTGGATTACTTTGGTACCTCCCTGCTAAACTGATAGCAAGGCACACATCAGGTCTGGTACACAGCATTGCATACATGATAGAGCCTATGGCTGAAGCATAGGGAACACCTTTCATTTTCTCTCAATATTCTGCAATGGTCGGGCATTGAGTCCGACTCAACTTCACACCTTGTAACACAGGCAAGAACCCTTTCTTTGCTTGATCCATTTTGAACTTCTTCAAAACTTTATCAAGGTATGTGCTTTGTGAAAGTCCAATTAAGCGTCTTGATCTATCTCTATAGATCTTGATGCCTAATATATAAGCAGCTTCACCGAGGTCTTTCATTGAAAAATTCTTATTCAAGTATCCTTTTATGCTATTCAGAAATTCAGTATCATTTTCGATCAACAATATGTCATCTACATATAATATCATAAATCCTACAGATCTCCCACTCACTTTCTTGTAAATACAGGCTTCTCCAAAAGTCTGTACAAAACCATATGCTTTGATCACACTATCAAAGCGTATATTCCAACTCCAAGAGGCTTGCACCAGTCCATAAATGGATCGCTGGAGCTTGCACACTTTGTTAGCACCTTTTGGATCGACAAAACCTTCTGGTTGCATCATATACAACTCTTCTTTAAGATATCCATTAAGGAATGCAGTTTTGACATCCATTTGCCAAATTTCATAATCATAAAATGCGGCAATTGCTAACATGATTCAGACGGACTTAAGCATCGCTACGGGTGAGAAGGTCTCATCGTAGTCGACTCCTTGAACTTGTCAAAAACCTTTTGCAACAAGTCGAGCTTTGTAGATAGTAATATTACCGTCAGCGTCAGTCTTCTTCTTGAAGATCCATTTATTCTCTATGGCCTGCCGGTCATTGGGAAAGTCAACCAAAGTCCACACTTTGTTCTCATACATGGATCCCATCTCAGATTTCATGGCCTCAAGCCATTTTGCGGAATCTGGGCTCATCATCGCTTCCTCATAGTTCGTTGGTTCATCATGGTCAAGTAACATGACTTCCAGAACAGGATTACCGTACCACTCTGGTGCGGATCTTATGCTGGTCGACCTACGAGGTTCAGTAGTAACTTGATTAGAAGTTTCATGATCATCATCATTAGCTTCCTCACTTACTAGTGTAGGAATCACTGGAACTGATTTTAGTGATGAACTACTTTCCAATAAGGGAGAAGGTACAATTACCTCGTCAAGTTCTACTTTCCTCCCGCTCACTTCTTTCGAGAGAAACTCCTTCTCTAGAAATGATCCATTCTTAGCAATGAATATCTTGCCTTCGGATCTGTGATAGAAGGTGTACCCGATAGTCTCCTTTGGGTATTCTGTGAAGACACATTTCTCCGATTTGGGTTCGAGCTTATCAGGTTGAAGCCTTTTCATATAAGCATCGCAGCCCCAAACTTTAAGAAATGACAACTTGGGTTTCTTGCCAAACCACAGTTCATAAGGTGTCGTCTAAACGGATTTAGATGGTGCCCTATTTAACGCGAATGCAACCGTCTCTAAAGCATAACCCCAAAACGATAGCGGTAAATCAGTGAGAGACATCATAGATCGCACCATATCTAATAAAGTGCAGTTACGACGTTCAGACACACCATTACGTTGTGGTGTTCCAGGTGGCGTGAGTTGTGAAACTATTCCGCATTGTTTCAAATGAAGTCCAAACTCATAACTCAAATATTCACCTCCACGATCAGATCGTAGAAACTTGATTTTCTTGTTACGATGATTTTCCACTTCACTCTGAAATTCTTTGAACTTTTCAAATGTTTCAGACTTATGTTTCATTAAGTAGATATACCCATATCTTCTAAAATCATCTGTGAAGGTGAGAAAATAACGATATCTGCCGCAAGCTTCAATGTTCATTGGACCACATACATGTATGATTTCCAATAACTCTGTTGCTCGCTCCATTGTTCCGGAGAACAGAGTTTTAGTCATCTTGCCCATGAGGCATGGTTCGCAAGTACCATGTGATTCATAATCAAGTGATTCCAGAAGTCCATTAGAATGTAGTTTCTTCATGCGCTTTACACCAATATGACCTAAATGGCAGTGCCACAAATAAGTTTCACTATCATTATCAACTCTGCATCTTTTGGCTTCAATACTATGAACATGTGTATCACTACTATCAGGATTTAGTAAAAATAGACCACTCATCAAGGGTGCATGACCATAGAAGATATTACTCATATAAATAGAACAACCATTATTCTCTGATTTAAATGAATAACCGTCTCGCATCAAACAAGATCCAGATATAATGTTCATGCTCAACGCTGGCAGCAAATAAAAATTATTTAGGTCTAAAACTAATCCCGAAGGTAGATGTAGAGGTAGCGTGCCGACGGCGATCACATCGACTTTGGAACCATTTCCCACGCACATCGTCACCTCGTCCTTAGCCAATCTTCGCTTAATCCGTAGCCCCTGTATCGAATTGCAAATGTTAGCAACTGAACCAGTATCAAATACCCAGGCACTACTGTGAGCATTAGTAAGGTACACATCAATATGTATATCAAATATATCTTTCACTTTGCCATCCTTCTTCTCCGCCAAATACTTGGGGCAGTTCCGCTTCCAGTGACTAGTTCCTTTGCAGTAGAAGCACTCAGTCTCAGGCTTAGGTCTATACTAGGGTTTCTTCACTTGAGCAGCAACTGGCTTGCTATTCTTCTTGAAGTTCCCCTTCTTCCCTTTACCCTTTTTCTTAAAACTGGTGGTGCTGTTGACCATCAACACTTGATGCTCCTTCTTAATTTCTACCTCTGCAACATTTAGCATTGCTAAGAGCTCAGGAATCGTCTTATCCATCCCTTGCATATTATAGTTCATCATGAAGCTCTTGTAGCTTTGTGGCAGTGATTGAAGAACTCTGTCAATGACACTATCATCAAGAAGATTAACTCCCAGTTGAGTCAAGTGGTTGTGGTACCCAGACATTCTGAGTATATGTTCACTGACAGAACTATTCTCCTCCATCTTGCAGCTATAGAACTTATTGGAGACTTCATATCTCTCAATCCGGGCATTTGCTTGAAATATTAACTTCAACTCCTAGAACATCTCATATGCTCCATGACGTTCAAAACGTCGTTGAAGTCCCAGTTCTAAACCGTAAAGCATGGCACACCGAACTATCGAGTAATCATCAGCTTTGTTGTGCCAGGTGTTCACAACATCTAGCGTTGCTCCTGCAGCGGGTTTGTCACCTAGTGGTGCTTCCATGACGTAATTCTTCTGTGCAGCAATGAGGATAATCCTCAAGTTACGGACCCAATCCGTGTAGTTGGTACCATCATCTTGCAACTTAGCTTTCTCTAGGAACGCATTAAAATTCAACGGAACAACAACACGGGCCATCTATCTACAACAACATAGACATGCAAAATACTACCATGTACTAAGTTCACGATAAATTAAAGTTCAATTAATCAAATTACTTAAGAACTCCCACTTAGACAGACATCTCTCTAATCATCTAAGTGATCACGTGATCCATATCAACTAAACCATGTCCGATCATCACGTGAGATGGAGTAGTTTTCAATTGTGAACATCACTATCATATCTACTATATGATTCATGTTCGACCTTTTGGTCTAAGTGTTCCGAGGCCATATCTGCATATGCTAGGCTCGTCAAGTTTATCCCGAGTATTCTGCGTGTGCAAAACTAGCTTACACCTGTTGTATGTGAACGTAGAGCTTATCACACCCGATCATCACGTGGTGTCTCGGCACGACGAACTGTAGCAACGATGCATACTCAGGGAGAACACTTATACCTTGAAATTTAGTGAGAGATCATCTTATAATGCTACCGTCGAACTAAGCAAAATAAGATGCATAAAGGATAAACATCACATGCAATCAATATAAGTGATATGATATGGCCATCATCATCTTGTGCCTTTGATCTCCATCTCCAAAGCACCGTCATGATCACCATCGTCACCCGCTTGACACCTTGATCTCCATCGAAGCATCGTTGTCGTCTCGCCAACTATTGCTTCTACGACTATCGCTACCGCTTACTGATAAAGTAAAGCAATTACATGGCGATTGCATTTCATACAATAAAGCGACAACCATATGGCTCCTGCCAGTTGCTGGTAACTGTGTTACAAAACATGATCATCTCATACAATAAAAATTAGCATCATGTCTTGACCATATCACATCACAACATGCCCTGCAAAAACAAGTTAGACATCCTCTACTTTGTTATTGCAAGTTTTACGTGGCTACTACAGGCTGAGCAAGAACCGTTCTTACCTACGCATCAAAAACCACAATGCAGTATAGTGATTGCTTTTTGATCTTCAGAAAGAACCCTGTTCATTGAATCCAATTCAACTGAAGTTGGAGAAACTGACACCCACCAGCCACCTGTGTGCGAAGCACGTCGGTAGAACCAGTCTCGCGTAAGCGTACGCGTAATGTCGGTCTGGGCCACTTCATCCAACAATACCGCCGAATCAAGAATCAACTAGTGACGGCAAGCAATATGTATATACCCACGCCCGCAACTCCTTTGTGTTCTACTCGTGTATATACGCATAAACCTGGCTCGGAAGCCACTGTTGGGGAACACAGTAATTTCAAAAAAATTCCTACACACACGCAAGATCATGGTGATGCATAACAAGGAGAGGGGAAGAGTGTTGTCCACGTACCCTCGTAGACCGTAAGCGGAAGCATTATGACAAAGCGGTTGATGTAGTCGTGCGTCTTCACGATCGACCGATCCTAGTACCAAAAGTACGGCACCTCCGTGATCTGCACACGTTCAGCTCGGTGACGCCCCGCGAACTCTTGATCTAGCCGAGTGTCGAGGGAGAGCTTCGTCAGCACGACAGCGTGATGACGGTGATGATGATGCTTCCGTCACAGGGCTTCGCCTAAGCACTACGATGATATGACCGAGTTGGATTATGGTGGAGGGGGGACACCGCACACGGCTAAGGGATCAATGATCAACTTGTGTGTATATGGGGTGCCCCCTCCCCCGTATATAAAGGAGTGGAGGAGAGGGGAGGGCCGGCCCTTTATGGCACGCCCTAGGGGAGTCCTACTCCCACCGGGAGTAGGATTCCCCCCTTCCAAGTAGTAGGAGTAGGAGAGAAGAAAGGGGAGGAGAGGGGAAAGGAAAGGGAGGGGCCGGCCCCCACCCAATTCGGACTAGGGTTGGGGGGCGCGCCTCCCACCTTTTCCCTTCCTCTCCTCTATTCCACTAAGGCCCAATAAGGCCCATATACTCCCCAGGGGTTCCGGTAACCTCCCGGTACTCTGGAAAATTCCCGAACTCATCCGGAACCATTCCGATGTCCAAACATAGGCTTCCAATATATCGATCTTTATGTATAGACCATTTCGAGACTCCTCGTCATGTCCATGATCAAATCTAGGACTCCGAACTACCTTGGTACATCAAAACACATAAACTCATAGTACCGATCGTCACCGAACGTTAAGCGTGCGGACCCTATGGGTTCGAGAACTATGTAGACATGACCGAGACATGTCTCCAGTCAATAACCAATAGCGGAACCTGGATGTTCATATTGGCTCTCACATATTCTATGAAGATCTTTATCGGTCAAACCGCATAACGATATGCGTTGTTCCCTCTGTCATCGTTTTGTTACTTGCTCGAGATTCGATCGTTGGTATCTCAATACCTAGTTCAATCTCGTTACTGGCAAGTATCTTTACTCGTTTGGTAATGCATCATCCCGCAACTAACTCATTAGTCACATTGCTTGCAAGGCTTATATTGATGGGCATTACCGAGAGGGCCCAGAGATACCTCTCCGACAATCGGAGTGACAAATCCTAATCTCGATCTATGCCAACTCAATAAACACCATCGGAGACACCTGTAGAGCACCTTTATAATCACCCAGTTACATTGTGACATTTGGTAGCACACAATGTGTTCCTCCGGTATTCGGGAGTTGCATGATCTCATAGTCATAGGAACATGTATAAGTTATGGAGAAAGCAATAGCGACAAACTAAACGATCATCGTGCTAAGCTAATGGATGGGTCAAGTCAATTACATCATTCTCTAATGATGTGATCCCGTTAATCAAATGACAACTCATGTCTATGGTTAGAAAACATAACCATCATTGATTCAACAAGCTGGTCAAGTAGAGGCATACTAGTGACATTCTGTTTGTCTATGTATTCACACATGTACTAAGTTTCCGGTTAATACAATTCTAGCATGAATTATAAACATTTATCATGATATAAGGAAATATAAGTAACAACTTTATTATTGCCTCTAGGGCATATTTCCTTCAATTTGGGCCTAAGGGAATGCATTGTGGAGTAGCAATTAGATGGTGGGTTGCGAGAGTGACAGAAGCTTAAACCCTAGTTTATGCGCTATTTCGTAAGGGACCGATTGGATCCAAACGTTTAATGCTATGGTTAGAATTTATTCTTAATACTTTTCTCGTAGTTGTGGATGCTTGTGGGAGGGTTAATCATAAGTAGGAGATTTGTTCAAGTAAGAACAACACCTAAGCACCGGTTCACCCACATATCAAATTATCAAAGTAGCGAACACAAATCGAACCAACATGATGAAAGTGACTAGATGAAATTCCCGTGTACCCTCAAGAACGCTTTGCTTATCATAAGAGACTGTTTTGGACTATCCTTTGCGTCAAAAGGATTGGGCTACCTTGCTGCACTTTTGTTACTACTATCGTTACTTACTCGTTGCAAATTATCTTACTATGAAACTACTCCGCTACTTACAATTTCAGCACTTGCATACAATACCTTACCGGAAACTACTTGTCATTTCCTTCTGCTCCTCATTGGGTTTGACACTCTTACTTATCAAAAAGAGCTACAATTGATCCCCTATACTTGTGGGTCATCAAGGCTATTTTCTGGTGCCGTTGCTAGGGAGTGAAGCGCCTTTGGTAAGGAAACATTTATATAGTGTGCTGGAATTTATTGTCACTTGTTACTATGGAAAACATTCCTTTGAGGGGTTTGTTCGGGGTATCTTCACCTTGTCCGGAACCACAATTAGCAATCCCTCAACCTACTGCACCTACTAAAAATATTGAATATGAAATTCCTGCGGGTATGATAGAACAACTGCTAGCTAATCCTTATGCAGGAGATGGAACCGAACATCCTGATATGCACTTGATATATGTGGAACAAGTTTGTGAATTGTTTAAGCTTGCGGGTTTACCCAGGGATGAAGTGATGAAAAAGGTTTTACCTTTATCTTTGAAGGGAAAAACATTGGCATGGTATAGGCTATGTGATGATATTGGATCATGGAATTGGAATCGTTTGAAATTGGAGTTCCACCAAAAATTTTATCCTATGCATCTAGTTCATTGTGATAGGAATTATATATATAATTTTAGGCCTCATGAAGGAGAAAGTATCGCTCTAGCTTGGGGGAGGCTTAAGCCAATGTTATATTCATGCCCCAATCATGAGCTCTCAAGAGAAATTATTATCCACAATTTTTATGCTCGGCTTTGACGCAATGATAAAACGATGCTTGATACTTCTTGTGTTGGTTCATTTATGAAGAAGACTATTGAATTCCGGTGGGATCCATTGGAAAGAATTAAATGCAACTCTAAAGATTGGGAACACGACGAAGGTAAAGAGTCAGGTATTAAACTTAAGTATGATTGTGTTAAATCTTTTATGGATACCGATGCTTTTCAAAAGTTTAGCACTAAATATGGACTTGACTCTAAGATAGTAGCCTCCTTTCATGAATCATTTGCTAATCATGTTGAACTCCCTCAGGAGAAGTGGTTTAAATATCACCCACCTATTAAAGAAGAAATTAAAGAATCAGTACCAGTTAAAGAAGAAACTATACTTTATAATGTTGATCCAGTTGTTCCTTCTGCTTATATTGAGAAACCACCTTCCTTGTTAGGATTAAGGAACATGCTAAAGTTTCAACCGTGGTTAACAAAAGCTATATTAGAACACCTAAACCTGATGAACAAATTGAAGTTGAACCTAGTATTGCTATGGTCAAAGATCCCCTGGAAGAAGATATGGATGGGCAAGTTATTTCACTGGTACGCGTCGGTCCTAAACAAACGGTTTTTAACCCCTTTCCGCGACGCCATTTGGAACCGTCGCCAAGTGAGTGCGTGTGATAGTGATAGAGGCGAAGGTGTCCCGATGTTTCGATGAGATAGATATCGTTTTCCGTGGGAGTCGACTTTGACGATCCGACTATGAACGTGCGAAGACATCGCGCCTTAGCAATCGCTAACCAACTTCCGAGGGTTATTGACCACGCCGGAGCACGATCAACCTGACCACGAGGGTCTATTTCCTGCGAGCAAACGAAGAACAAGCAAGAAACTGAGATTGCAATCTGGATATTGCGAATAAAAGAGGAAAGCTTAATTAATGAAGGTGGGGTTCTGTGACGTCTTGGTCTGGTCGTTGGACACAAACGAAGTACGCGAAGTTGCAGCTATGGTGAACATTTAGTATAAACAAAACCCAAAGTCTAAACGACGCCCTAAGGGCTGTATATATAGAGAAAGAGGGGGGAATTTCATGGCCCTTGGAGGAGGGGTCCGAAACCAACCCTAACTCTTATTTCCCCACACATACGGACTCTAAAAACAGCCTATACTTAAGTATTTCGAAAATACATGGGCCTTGCCCAATAATAAGGTGACACAACACCTAGAAGAGCCTCTGGACGAAATTTATGAAGTGGCATCTTGTATATTTCGTCCAAGGCTTCATGCACTCCTTATGGTGGCTCCGAAGTCCTGAAATCATCACTTGTAACTCCGTTCTTGATCCCCATGCGCATGCCATCATCTCCATGCTTGGTCTTGCTCCAGTGTTCATCCCTCTTATCTATGCCAGGCCCTTCATTTGTAAGCAAAACAAATGTATTTAGGAAGCATCATATTCTCATGAACATTAGAATCATTACTAAGAAACGAAAGTACCTGATAATTTAATTGGCATGGGCGAGCTCTAGTGATTGGTCCAGTATGTATAGCAGCAGGGGCTGTGGGTGTAACAATGGTATTGATGTCCTCATCATCCCCCCCTTCTTGAAATGAAGCCGTCCTCGACGGAAGCTCATCATCCTCATCCAAATAAGGCTTCAAATCTGCAATGTTAAAAGTGGGACTAACCCGAAAATCTGCAGGCAGCTCAAGTTTATATGCATTATCATTTATTTTCTCTAACACCTTAAAAGGACCATCAGCACGTGGCATTAGCTTTGATTTGCGCAAATTAGGAAATCTATCCTTACGCAAATGTAACCAAACAAGATCTCCAAGTGCAAACACAACATGTTTTCTACCCATATCTCCAGCAAGTTTATATTTAGCATTCATACACTCAATGTTTTCCTTAGTCAATTCATGCATTTTTAAAATCAACTCAGCATGTTCTTTAGCATCAAAATTAACCTTCTCCGAAGATGGAAGAGGCAACAAATCAATAGGTGCACGAGGTAGGAAACCAAACACAATTTCAAAAGGGCACATCTTAGTAGTAGAATGCAGTGAACGATTATAAGCAAATTCAATATGAGGCAAGCATTCTTCCCACATTTTGTTATTATTCTTCAAAACAGCCCTAAGCACAGTAGAAATGTTCTATTGACTACTCCAGTTTGTCCATCAGTTTGGGGGTGACAAGTAGTACTAAAAAGCATTTTAGTCCCCAACTTAGCCCATAAACATCTCCAAAAGTGGCTAAGAAATTTCGTATCACGATCTGAAACAATAGTATTTGGCACACCATGCAAGCGAATAATTTCACAAAAGAACAAATCAGCAATATTAACAACATAATCGCTTTTATGACATGGTATAAGGTGTGCCATTTTCGAGAATATATCCACGACAACAAATATGCTATCCCTCCGCTTCTTTGTTCGAGGTAAACCTAAAACAAAGTCCATAGATATATCCTCCCAAGGAACACTAGGTACAGGCAAAGGCATATATAAACCATAAGGATTGAGTCGTGACTTAGCTTTTTGACATGTAGTGCAGCAAGCAACAAAAGGCTCAACATCCCGTCTCATCTTTGGCCAAAAGAAATGTGTAGCAAGTATATCCTCCGTCTTCTTGACGCCAAAGTGTCCCATTAATCCTCCACCATGCGCCTCCTGCAACAACAAAAGACGAACAAAGCTAGCTGGAATGCATAGCTTGTTAGCACGGAACACAAATCCATCGTTAAGAACGAACTTGTTCCAAGTTCTCCCTTCCTTACAATTCTGCAATACATCTTTAAATTCGGCATCATGCACATATTGATCTTTGATGGTCTCCAAACCAAATATTTTAAAGTCAAGCTGTGAAAGCATAGTATAACGACGACACAATGCATCAGCAATAACATTTTCTTTACCCTTCTTGTGTTTAATGACATAAGGGAAAGTCTCAATGAATTCAACCCATTTAACATGTCTACGGTTTAGTTTTGCTTCACTTTTAATGTGTTGCAAAGATTCATGATCAGAATGTATAACAAATTCCTTGGGCCATAAATAATGTTGCCATGTTTCTGAGGTCCGAACAAGAGCATATAATTCTTTGTCATAAGTAGAATAGTTCAGACTAGGCCCACTCAATTTCAGAAAAGTATGCATCAGGTTTGCCATCTTGTAATAACACACCTCCTAATCCTATTCCACTAGCATCACATTCAAGCTCAAAAGTCTTATTAAAATCAGGAAGTTGGAGTAAAGGAGCATGTGTCAACTTATCTTTCAATACCGTGAAGGCTTCTTCCTGTATGGTACCCCAAACAAAAGGCACATCCTTCTTTGTAAGCTCGTTGAGAGGTGCAACAATGGTGCTGAAATCTCTCACAAAACGCCTATAGAAACTAGCGAGGCCAAGGAAACTCCTCACTTGTGTGACTATTTTGGGCTGCAGCCAACTCTCAATAGCTTCAATCTTGGCTTTATCAACTTCAATTCCCTGTGGAGTAACAACATAGCCAAGAAAAGATACTCGGTCGGTGCAAAACGTGCACTTTCCAAGGTTACCAAACAAACATGCATCACGTAGAGCAATAAAAATAGAACGTAAATGTTCCAAATGTTCCTCCAAAGATTTGCTATAAATCAATATGTCATCAAAGTAAACTACCACAAATCGTCCAATGAAAGCACGTAAAACTTCGTTCATTAATCTCATGAAAGTACTAGGTGCATTAGTTAACCCAAAAGGCATGACTAACCACTCATATAATCCAAACTTAGTTTTAAATGATGTTTTCCATTCATCTCCCAATTTCATACGAATTTGATGGTATCCACTACCCAAATCAACTTTGGAGAATATTGTAGAGCCACTCAATTCATCAAGCATATCATCTAGCCTAGGAATAGGATGACGATAACGAATAGTAATATTATTAATGCCTCTACAATCAATGCACATACGCGACGTACCAATATTTTTTGGCACTAAAATGATAGGAACAACACAAGGACTAAGGGATTCACGTATATAACCTTTGTCGAGCAGTTCTTGTACTTGACGCATAATATCCTTCATCTCCTCTGGATTGCTTCGATATGGTGCACGGTTGGGTAATGATGCACCAGGAATTAAGTCAATTTGATGCTCAATCCCTCGAATAGGTGGTAATCCCGGTGGCACGTCTTGTGGAAAGACGTCAGCGAACTCCTGCAAAATGTTAGTGATAGCAGGAGGCAAAGAGGAAGGCACATCCTCGTATGAAAATAATGCCTCTTTGCACACAAAAGCATAGCAAACAGATTTGCTAAAATCTAGATCATCAATATCAGATTTGGTGGCAAGTAAACATGCACTTTTCAATTTAATTTCAGAAGCAACACTAGATGGTTTATTATTAGGCTTCATTTGTTGCTCAAATTCTTTTGCCACTATCTCATTTTCACTCTTATTTTTCTCCTGTTTTGCTTTATTAGCTCTATTAATATCATCTTTCAAAATGGAATCAGGAGTCATAGGAAGCAAAGTAATATTTTTATCCTTATGAAATAGAGTATACTGATTGTTTCTACCATGATGTACATAATTTTTATCAAATTTCCATGGTCTACCAAGTAATAAGGAACATGCTTGCATAGGTACCACATCACAATCAACATAATCAGCATATGTAGAGATACTAAAATGCACACGAACAGTACGTGTTACCTTAACCTTGGCGCTATTGTTGAACCATTGGATGTAGTAAGGATGTGGATGTGGTATTGTGGTGAGAGATAGCTTCTCCACCATCTCCATGCTAGCCAAGTTATTGCAGCTCCCTCCATCTATGATGACGCAAACAGAACGTTCCTTTACAACTCCCTTTGTATGGAACAAATTTTGCCTCTAATTTTGCTCAGCTTATGTAACCTATACACTCAAAACACGTTGAGCAACTAAACATTCATACCTGTCAGCATCTTCAGCAGGCATGTATTGCATCTCATGATCAGAATCATCTCCGCCGTGTTCTTCATGTGTAATAAGAGCCAAAGTCTCCTCATCATAGTCACTAGCGGACTCATACCCACCATCCTCAGTAGCAATCATCACACGCTGAGATTTGTGTTCTCTCGCAAAATGTCCTTTTCCCTTACAATGACGACAAATAATATCACTTGTGTGCCCTGTTGATGCCATGGAAGAAGAAGAGCTCTGCGCAGGCCTGGCAGGTGTGCTCTTGGCAGATAGTGGTGGTTGTGCCTGCTTTCTTGTATCACGACTGGAGGTGGCACCTGATGGAGATGCTGGTGCAGTGGAAGTAGAGGATGCACATGGTGTCCATGATGAAGATCGACATGCGGAAAAGTTAGTTCGCGCCAATGCCTGTCGATCTTGCAATTCACGTTCAGCTTTACAAGCAAGATGGAATAAACGAGTGATGTTAGTATACTCCTTATACTCTAGAATGGTCTGAATCTCTCTATTTAATCCACCCATAAAACGTGCAAGCATAGCTTCATTCTCCTCAACAATACCACATCTAATCATGCCCATTTGTAATTCCTGATAATATTCTTCTACAGAATTTTTTCCTTGTCGTAAATGCTACAATTTTTGAAGTAATTCATGTTGATAATATGGTGGAACCCAACGAGTACGCATAGCAGTTTTCAAAGCAGCCCAATTAGCTGGAATAGGATATAATCTACAATGTTTAGACCACCAAACACATGCAAAGCTAGTGAAAGCACAAACAGCAGCAGGAGCACCTCTCTCCTCAGGATATTGTAAACATGTAAATCATTGTTCAGTTTCTAACTCCCAAGTAAGATATATATCAGGAACATATCTACCCTCAAATGGTGGAATAGTCAATTTCAGTTTAGGGAGATGGTCATGATCTCGTACCTGAGGGGGAGCCCTACTGTTGTAGGGTGAAACCCTAAGTGGGGATCTTTCATGAATTGGAGGGAGAATCCCCAAGAACAAGAAGAACACAAGAGGGAAAACAAGAGGAACAATCAATTGACTAGATCTAATCACTATAGCGACCAGACCTCAAACGGTCCAATCTCTATGCTCAGATGTCATCCCTGGATCAGTAATGCTGACACCACACAGTACTTGAAGGATTTATAACAGAGTAGCAATCACACACTTGTTACATCGAGTGTCTAAAAAGAGAACTTATTACAATAAATATGGCTTAAGGCTATCTAATAATGATAACAGCGGAAGGCTTGGAAGATAAGTGAGTCCATCAACTCCAATGGCATTACTGAGTATAGAACCACGTCCTAAAAGGCACCTTACTCGTTGTCTGAAAAGTCTGCAACATGAACGTTGCAGCCCGAAACGGGTCAGCACATGGAATATGCTGCCAATGTAACATATAGAGAGCAATGAAAGGAATAAGACTATACTACATGTATATTTGGCTGGTGGAAAGCTCTATGGTTACAGTTTTGCGTAAAGCCAATTTTTCCCTACTGCAATGGAATAGATTTTATTTAACTATCATGGTGGTTGTTAAACATTGAGAGTGTAGACACGCTCTCAATCCCAATTAAACATCATCGTTAATAACCCAACAAATTTAATTAGAGTAACATGATGAGATTCACATGATAATCAAAGTACTAGATACTCAAGATGTCCATAACCGGGGACACAGCTAACCATGATTAGTTTATACACTCTACACAGGTTTGCGCACTTTTCCCCACAAGACTCAATCTCCTCCGTTGGGATTCTCGCACTACATGGTGTTTGAGAAACGGATGACCGAGACATAGTCTTTCAGAAGCGCTAGCACCTTACGATCGGGTAGAACATTACACCTACTTTCCCCTACATCTGCTAGTCTACCACTATAAGAGTTTGCATGACTTACTCAACTATGCTAGAGCCCATAGCAGCTTGTGGCTGCACACGGAAGTTTCTAGCATGAATAATCTCATGATCCCTTTAAGCCTGGGTGGCGGTCCAAAAGAAAAACAGGCAATCGCTGGAATACCCAGGTGCCTCAATCCACCCAGATGTGTATTTAAGTTACCACCTTTAAACCATTAATTTAACAAACTCACATCTGTCATGGATTTCACTCACCCAATCCACGTCTACTAGCATAGCATGGCATAATAAGCAAACGTAGAAGTAACTCCCAAAGGTTTGATGATAAACAAGTGATAGGTACTACCTCATCTACTTCCCAAACCCACAATTTAATTAGATCCTAATCATGCAATGTGTGAGGGTTGATCTAATGCAATAAAAACTGGGTAGTAGGAGGTATGATCAAAGTGTTACTTGCCTTGCTGATGATCCGCAGAACCTAGCGATTTGAAGTAGCAAGCGGCGCACTCCGGTTACTCTATCACAAACAAACAAGCATTCAATAAGTACTCAACTAATGCACGGGTAAAACTCAAGTAAGAGATCTAACCAGAAAGTTCAACTTAAGAACTCCAGTTGGCAAAAAGAACCAAATTGAACGAAGCAACGAAAGACAAACGACAAAAGAAACAGGCTTCATTTACTATCCTGGATCTAGGGCAATTTTTACAGATGCAAAAACTTGTTTGAGTTGGTTAAACGGAAAGAGGGTTTCGAGACGAAACTCCAGGCGCTTGAATCGCCTGATTCCGATAAACGAGCGAAACGTTATACTAGAAGGAAAATCGGATCAGGAATCACGATCAAAAAAATCGCGGATTTAATCCGAGAAAAAGAAAAATGACGAACAGATTAACGAACGAACGTTCGTTATCTGGATCTAAATGATGAACGCATTCGTTAAAACGAACGAACGATCGAACGCTCGCTAATTAACTAAACCGAAAGAAAAAAACCGAACGAAAAACCGACGGAAAACCGAACGGAAAACCGAACGGTTTTTCAAGAAAAACCGGTGGCGGGGCAGGGTCAACCTCCGGCGAGGCGAGGCGGCGGGCGGCGGCTCCGGCGGCGGGGCGATGCGGCGGCGTGGTGGCGGCGGGGCGAGGCAGCGGCGGCAGGGGCGGCGGGGGTCAGCGCTAGGGTTTGGGGCGGCTCGGCTGGGCTCCTCCGGCTTATAAGGCCGGCCGGGCTGGGTTTCCGGGTCGGACACGGCCCGATAGGTCGGTTCGATTTTTTTAAATAATTACGCCCAGAGAAAAAACAAAAGGACTACTAAACGGACTCCAAAAATCCCGAAATAAATTTTCCCCGGCTTCTAAAATCAAGCCGCACAGGATGAACATTTATTTGGGGCCTAAATGCAATTTTGGAAAACACGCATTTTTCCTAAATTCAAATAAAATAGCAAATAAATCCAAATAAAATCTTATTTGATTTTTTATTAAATCCTCAATATTTCTTTATTTGGGGAAAGTCATTTTATTCCCTCTCTCATATTTTTGTAATAGAAATAATTGAAGATAAAATAAATAAAATCAAATGATCCTATTTTCAATATTTGAGAAAACTCAAATATGAAAATAACGAAATCCCCAACTCTCTCCGAGGGTCCTTGAGTTGCGTAGAATTTCTAGGATCAACCAAAATGCAATTAAAATATGATATGCAATGATGATCTAGTGTATAACATTCCAAATTGAAAATTTGGGATGTTACAAACCTACCCCCCTTAAGATGAATCTCGCCCTCGAGATTCTGGTTGGCTAGAAAATAGGTGAGGGTGGTCCTTCAGTAATTCTTCCTCTCGTTCCCAGGTGGCTTCATCCTCCGTGTGGTGGCTCCACTGAACTTTGCAAAACTTGATAACCTTGTCGCGGGTGACTCGGCTGGCATACTCAAGAATCTTGACTGGTTTCTCCTCATAGGTCAAATCACTGTCCAACTGAATCGCTTCCAGCGGTACTATGTCTCTCAGTGGTATATCAGCCATCTCGGCGTGACACTTCTTCAACTGGGAAACGTGGAACACGTCGTGAACTCCTGACAATCCTTTGGGCAATTCCAACTTATAAGCTACTTCTCCCATACTCTCCAGAACCTTGTATGGGCCTACAAAACGTGGCGCTAACTTTCCCTTAGCTCCAAAACGCTTAACTCCTTGAAGTGGAGATACTCGAAGATAAACTTGGTCTCCGACTTCGTAAACTGTCTCCTTGCGTTTAGAATCTGCGTAGCTCTTTTTCCTGCACTGGGCTACCTTGAGCCTATCGCGAATCAATTTTACTTTCTGTTTAGACTCCTTAATCAGATCCGGTCCAAACAACTGACGGTCTCCAACTTCATCCCATGACAATGGGGTCCTGCACCTCCTTTTGTACAGGGCTTCGAAAGGGGCCATCGTCAAACTGGATTGATAACTGTTGTTATAAGAGAACTCTCCGTATGGCAAAGTCTCGTCCCAACTAGATCCGTAATCTAGTGCACAAGCTCTCAGCATATCCTCCAAAATCTGATTGACTCTCTCGGTCTGTCCATCTGTCTGCGGATGGAAAGCTGTACTAAACTCCAGCCTAGTACCCAAAGTTTCATGCAATTGATTCTAGAACTTTGAGGTAAATTGGGTTCGTCTATCTGATACAGTGCTCCTTGGAACTCCATGCAGACATACGATCCTGGTCATGTATATCTTTGCTAACTTGGCACTAGTATAGGTAGTCTTCACTGGAATGAAATGAGCTACCTTTGTCAAACGATCGACTACAACCCATATCGAGCCATAGCCTGAACGTGTTCTGGACAATCTTGTAATAAAATCCATGCCTAACTTATCCCACTTCCATTCGGGTATCGGCAATGGCTGTAGCAATCCTGCTGGCTTCTGATGCTCTGCCTTTACTCTCTGACATACATCACAAACTGCTACG
Organism: Triticum urartu; assembly: GCF_056163025.1. Classification (NCBI taxonomy): domain Eukaryota; kingdom Viridiplantae; phylum Streptophyta; class Magnoliopsida; order Poales; family Poaceae; genus Triticum; species Triticum urartu. The sequence goes on from NC_141877.1 coordinate 253,612,779, forward strand.
TATTCTGCAATATCCTTCTTCATTCCGGTCCACCAGAAAGTATCCTTCAAATCCAAACACATCTTGGTATTTCCTGGGTGAATTGAATATGGTGAATCATGGGCCTCTTGCAGAATTAACTTCCTGATCTTCGAGTCATTAGGCACATAAACACGGTCTTCAAACCATAAGGTATCATGCTCATCCTCACGAAATCCTTTAGCTTTTCCTTTGCTCATTTTCTCTTTAATAGAAGCAATCTCCTTGTCAGTCTTTTGAGCTTCTCTGATCTTATCCATCAAAGTAGACTGAATATCCAATGCGGCTACATAGCCTCTCGGAACTATCTCCAAACATAGCTCACAAAGATTCTCGGCTAACTCCCTTGGTAAATCTCCCGTCATTAGTGTGTTGACATGGCTCTTACGACTCAGCGCATCAGCTACTACGTTAGCCTTTCCGGGGTGATAATGCAATCTCATATCATAATCCTTGATGAGCTCCAACCATCTTCTTTGTCTGAGATTCAACTCCTTCTGCGTAAAAATATACTTCAAACTCTTGTGATCTGTGTACACCTCACAATGATTTCCAATGAGAAAGTGTCTCCAGGTTTTCAATGCATGCACTACGGCTGCTAACTCCAAATCATGCATAGCATAATTCAACTCATGGGGCTTGAGCTGTCGTGAGGCATATGAAACAACTCTTCCTTCCTACATAAGCACTGCTCCAAGTCCTCGACGTGAAGCATCGCAATACACCTGATAATCCTTGGTCTGATCTGGCAAAATCAGCACGGGTGATGTAACCAAACGTTTCTTCTACTCCTGGAAACTGGCCTCACATTCCTTAGTCCATATGAACTTGGTATCCTTCTTCAATAACTCCGTCATAGGCTTCGCAATCTTCGAGAAATTTTCAATGAATCTCCGGTAGTATCCTGCGAGTCCAAGAAAACTCCGGATCTCTCCAACTATGGTTGGCGCTTCCCAATTTGTCATAGTGTCAACCTTAGTGGGATCTACTGCTATACATGTCCGAGAAATCCAACTTCCTTCAACCAAAACTCACATTTGCTAAACTTGGCATATAATTGATGTTCTCTGAGCTTACCAAGTACCAAACGCAAATGCTCCTTATGCTCCTCTTCATTCTTCGAGTATACCAGGATATCATCAATGAACACCACGACGAACTTATCCAAAAACTCCATAAACACCTTGTTCAACATGTTCATAAAATATGCAGGTGCGTTAGTCAGACCAAACGACATAACGGTATACTCGTACAGCCCATACCTGGTGGTAAAAGCTGTCTTAGATATATCCTGTTCTCGAATCTTCAACTGATGGTATCCTGATCGCAGATCAATCTTGGAAAATACCTTAGCTCCTTGCAATCGATCAAACAGATCATTGATCATTGGTAGTGGGTACTTGTTCTTGATGGTTACTTCATTCAATCCTCGATAATCAACAACCATCCTTAACGATCCATCCTTCTTTTCCACTAGAAGTACTGGCGATCCCCAAGGTGAAGAACTTGGGTGAATATAACCTTTATCCAGTAACTCCTTAATCTGTTTCTTAATCTCTACCAAATCCTTTGCGGGCATCCTATATGGTCTCTTAGATATTGGCCCTGTTCCTGGCAAAAGCTCAATCAAAAACTCAATATCTCTATCCGGTGGCATGCCTGGCAACTCTTCTGGAAATACATCAGGAAAATCCTTCACCACTGGTACTTCCTCCTGCACAACTCCCGTTAAGCAATTTACTTGAGTCCCTTTTGGCATATGCCGGGATACATACTTGATCCTTCTCCCTTCTGGGGTGGTAAGCAAAATTGACTTACTGGCGCAATCGATGTTTCCTCCATACATCGACAGCCAATCCATACCTAGAATTACATCCAAACCTTGTGATTCCAAAATGATCAAATCTGAGGGAAACACATGCCTACCTATACTCAATGGCACTTGAAAACATCCCTTGTTAGCCATATACTCCGCTCCTGGTGAGCTTACTAACATAGGTATTCTAAGAACTTTGGTGGGCAGGTTATACTTATCCACAAATCCCCTTGATATGTATGAATGCGATGCACCAGTATAAAAAAGAACGAGTGCAGTAATTGACTTAACCAAAAACTTACCGATCACTGCATCCGGCTGCTCTTAAACCTCCTCCACGTTAACGTGGTTCACCTGTCCCCTATTGAAAGGGTTCAGCTTCTTCCCAGAGCTTCCATTGCCATTTCCATTATGGGATTCAGGACATTCATTGGCATAATGTCCGGTCTTCTGGCACTTGAAACAAGTGACTTGGCTCAGGTCTTTCTGGGCTGGGGTTGATGGGTTGGTCCGGTTCTGGCCGTTGCTTCCTCCATTCCCATTACCATTCTTGGGGCCGTTATGATTGTGCGAGCTACCTCCTCCATGGGTATGCTGAAAATGTCCTCCCGGTCTAGGGGTAAAACGTGGCTTCTGCTGAGCTCCAGAATTGTACTTCCCTTGTCCATACTTCCTCTTGCGGTTCTCAATCTGCTGCTGCTTGCCTTCAATCATGAGAGCACGATCTACCAACTCCTGGTAGTTGTTGAAGGTTGCTACCATCAACTGCATGCTCAACTCGTCATTCAGTCCTTCCAGAAACTTCTGCTGCTTAGCTGCATCCGTAGCAACGTCATCTGGGGCATAACGTGCTAGCTTACTAAAGTCCTCCACATACTGGCCAACTGTCCATCCTCCTTGGCGCAAGTTGCGAAACTCTCGCTTCTTCATGGCCATAGGTCCTGCTGAAACATGGGCAGTACGGAAAGCCTGCTGAAACTGGTCCCATGTGACAGTGTCAATAGGGAAAGTGGCGGTGAAATTCTCCCACCATGATGCTGCGGGTCCTTCAAGATGATGTGCGGCAAACTTCACCTTTTCCATGTCGGTGCATCCTGCCGTGGTCAATTCCCTTGCTGTCTTGCGGAGCCAATCATATGCTACTATCGGCTCGGTGCTACTGGAAAACACCGGTAGATTCAGCCTAAGAAAACGGGCTAAGTGATCAACAGGTGGTGGTGGTGGTGGGTTGTTGTCGTTGTTCCCCTGATTCTGATTCTGGACTAGCAACTGCATCAATGTGTTCTGCTGCTGGATCAACTGGGTGAGCTCCGGTGGGAAGGTAAATCCGGGGTCACGTCTCGGAGGCATCTGAGGGTTTAGAAAAGATGAGATTTAAGAATAGAGAGGGGTCTAGAGAGAAAACACTACCCATATGCACATGAGGCAAAAGCAAACAATTCACTTCATTCAATCAAACAAGGGCATACAATCGATCTAACTATTGCAAAAGTGCTCGGACTACTATATTTACATGGTGGACTACTACTACTGATGGGGTGGTCTACTAGAAATATTCTTCGGTTGCAGACTCCATGATATCTGCTCCAGCTTCATCAACATAGTCATCATCGCTATCATCTGGATCCGAGTCGGTGTCGTCGATGATGATGTAGTCTTCCGGGGGAATCTCCTTGGGTTCTTCGTCTTCTTCTACTGGTGTAGGGCCCCCCATAAATATTCCGATCTTCTTGATCAGATCGTCATTCTTCTCCACTAATACTTCGATTTCCTCTTCATAATCCTCACGTGTAGCCTTGAGTTCTTCCTCCAGTTCCTTGATTCTTGTCCTTGCATTCTTCAGGTCTATCATGTCGGCGCACATCTGGTTCTCCTGACGTCGAATGTGCTGGTTTAACTCCTGGATAAAAGCTGCAACTGATCTATCCTTTCTGGTGCTGATCATCTCCCAGTGCTCATCTTGGCGCCCGCAAATATGGTAGATAGTATCCTTGAGATCATTGCGGTAAACTTCTCCAATGCGTCCCATGGCGATGTGAGCTGCCATGCTCTTTCCTAGATTCCAAGTTGGTGCATCAAAAGAAAACTCTATAGGTTCAGTGACTGGCATGAACGTCCTTCCTGGAACTTGAACTTGAATCATCCAGCGCTTTTCTTCAGGTAAAGTGGCGTTGTAGGTCCCGGTGAAGCTTGGTACTCCTATGTTCAGATATCTAGTGACTTCCTTCAAGTGACGTCCAAAGGGTGTATCTTCATCCGGTTGTGTGAACTTGTTCCTTGCATCCGCCATCCTAAAAGAGTAGAAAAGATGAGAAGTCAGAATGAGAAGAGAGTAGTGATCTAGGGCTTTAACTTAGTGGTCGTGTCCTATAGTCAGCGTGTGCTCTGATACCATCTTGTAGCGACCAGACCTCAAACGGTCCAATCTCTGTGCTCAGGTGTCATCCCTGGATCAGTAATGCTGACACCACACAGTACTTGAAGGATTTATAACAGAGTAGCAATCACACACTTGTTACATCGAGTGTCTCAAAAGAGAACTTATTACAATAAATATGGCTTAAGGCCATCTAATAATGATAACAGTGGAAGGCTTGGAAGATAAGTGAGTCCATCAACTCCAACGACATCACTGAGCATAGAACCATGACCTAAAAGGCACCTTACTCGTCGTCTGAAAAGTTTGCAACATGAACGTTGCAGCCTGAAACGGGTCAGCACATGGAATATGCTGGCAATGTAACACATAGAGAGCAATGAAAGGAATAAGACTATACTACATGCATATTTAGCTGGTGGAAAGCTCTATGGTTACAGTTTTGCGTAAAGCCAATTTTTCCCTACCGCAAAGGAATAAATTTTATTTAACTATTATGGTGGTTGTTAAACATTGAGAGTGTAGACACGCTCTCAATCCCAATTAAACATCATCGTTAAAAACCCAACAAATTTAATTAGAGTAACATGATGAGATTCACATGATAATCCAAGTACTAGATACTCAAGATGTCCATAACCGGGGACATGGCTAACCATGATTTGTTTATACACTCTGCAGAGGTTTGTGCACTTTTCCCCACAAGACTCGATCTCCTCTGTTGGGATTCTCGCACTACATGGTGTTTGAGAAACGGATGACCGAGACATAGTCTTTCAGAAGCGCTAGCACCTTACGATCGGGTAGACCATTACACCTACTTTCCCCTACATCTGCTAGTCTACCACTGTAAGAATTCGCATGACTTACTCAACTATGCTAGAGCCCATAGTAGCTTGTGGCTGCACACGGAAGTTTCTAGCACGAATAATCTCATGATCCCTTTGAGCCTGGTTGGCGGTCCAAAAGAAAAACAGGCAATCGCTGGAATACCCAGGTGCCTCAATCCACCCAGATGTGTATTTAAGTTGCCACCTTAGATAAACCATTAATTTAACAAACTCACATCTGTCATGGATTTCACTCACCCAATCCACGTCTACTAGCATAACATGGCATAATAAGCAAACGTAGAAGTAACTCCCAAAGGTTTGATAATAAACAGGTGATGGGTACTACCTCATCTACTTCCCAAACCCACAATTTAATTAGATCCTAATCATGCAATGTGTGAGGGTTGATCTAATGCAATAAAAACTGGATAGTAGGAGGTATGATCAAAGTGTTACTTGCCTTGCTGATGATCCGCAAAACCTAGCGATTTGAAGTAGCAAGCGGCGCACTTCGGGTACTCTATCGCAAACAAACAAGCATACAATAAGAACTGAACTAATGCACAGGTAAAACTCAAGTAAGAGATCTAACCAGAAAGTTCAACTTAAGAACTCCGGTTGGCAAAACGAACCAAATCGAACGAAGCAACGAAAGACAAACGGCAAAAGAAACAGGCTTCGTTTACTATTCTGGATCTAGGGCAATTTTTACAGATGCAAAAACTTGTATGAGTTGGTTAAACGGAAATAGGGTTTCGAGACGAAACTCCAGGCTTTTGAATCGCCTGATTCCGATAAACGAGCGAAAAGTTATACTAGAAGGAAAATCAGATCAGGAATCGCGATCGGAAAAATCGCGGATTTAATCCGAGAAAAAGAAAAACGACGAACAGATTAACGAACGGACGTTCGTTATCTAGATCTAAATGATGAACGCGTTCGTTAAAACGAACGAACGAGCGAACGCTCGCTAATTAACTAAACCAGAAGAAAAACACCGGTCTAGAGAAAAAACGGATCTAACAAAAAAAACCGAATGAAAAACCGACGGAAAACCGAACGGTTTTTCGAGAAAAACCGGCGGCGGGGCGGGGTCAACCTCCGGCGAGGCGAGGCGGCGGGCGGCAGCTCCGACGGCGGCGAGGCGCGGTGGCGGGGCGAGGCGGCGGCGGCAGGGTCAGCGCTAGGGTTTGGGGCGGCTCGGCTGGGCTCCTCCGGCTTATAAGGCCGGCCGGGCTGGGTGTCCGGGACGGACACGGCCCGATAGGTCGGTTCGATTTTTTTTAATAATTACGCTCAGAAAAAAAAGGACTACTAAACGGACTCCAAAAATCCCGAAATAAATTTTCCCCGACTTCTAAAATCAAGCCGCACATGAGGAACATTTATTTGGGGCCTAAATGCAATTTTGAAAAACGTGCATTTTTCCTATATTCAAATAAAATAGCAAATAAATCCAAATAAAATTTTATTTGATTTTTTTATTAAATCCTCAATATTTATTTATTTTGGGAAAGTCATTTTATTCCCTCTCTCATCTTTTTGTAATAGAAATAATTGCAGATAAAATAAATAAAATCAAATGATCCTATTTTCAATATTTGAGAAAACTCAAATATGAAAATAACGAAATCCCCAACTCTCTCCGAGGGTCCTTGAGTTGCATAGAATTTCTAGGATCAACCAAAATGCAATTAAAATATGATATGCAATGATGATCTAGTGTATAAAATTCCAAATTGAAAATTTGGGATGTTACAATCACACATATGCTAGATCCAAGAACACACAAGAGTGCACAATGATCCAAGAATAACAAAGGAAAGATACAAGGTACTAGTTCATCCCAATCCTATGAGGAGAAAGGTCTTGATGATCCTATGATGGGGATCCTTCCCACATGTGGGGTCTTGATATCCACAAGTGGATCTTCTCCCTTAGGAGGCCATGATCTCCTAGAGGAGTGGGTACAAGGAGCAAAGCTCACATAATCATCTCATATACTTTGTTATCCCTAACAAATGGTCTAGGTACGGAATATATAGGTGGCTGGAGGTGGGGACGAGGTGGATGAAGAGGAGGCCCAAACAGCAATCACAGCCATCCATCCTACAGGGCCCGTACGCACGGGGTAAGTTGGGCCCGTGCGCACGGGGGTCCCGTGGGCACAGTACAAGCCCGTGCGCACGGGGTGCTCGAGCGCCAGCTTCCTGTGTAGTCCATGCGCATGGGGTCTTAGAGGCCAGTGGGAACGGGGTCGCCTGGGAGGTGCAGAGTTGATCTTGTTGCACTCCTTCTTCCTCCTTGTGGCCTTGTGGTGCTTTTCCTACTCCTTTGGGGTGTTCCTCACCAGCTTGTGGTCGCCAGTCTTCATATCTAAGGACACATAGAGCACTTTGGTGAGGTAGCAAGCAAGTCCAATGGATATTCATGATATTCTCGAAGAAGAGCGGGTTCACCTTAATTCCGGTAGGTCCACTTGGGACTCGAGCTGCTATAACGGTGTACATGGAGATGACCATGGGATGCTTCGCATCATCCCCTCCCCCTTGGGAGAGATCCGACCTCGGATCGTAAACCGTATCGCCATGTACATGGTAGGAATTGATGCCTTGTCGCTCGGTGAGGTGCTCTAAGATGTGGGTGCCGTGCAACGTGTATGCCTTCCCATGACGAAGATAGCTCATGATGGTACCACCTTGCAAGACCTTCAAAACGAAAGAACATGACAAGTACTTGGAAAACCCCATGAGGTTAGCATGAACGCAAAGCCTATCATTTGGGAAGGGAAATGCCCAACAAATGAATTTATCATGTGTATCATAAATAAAGGCAAGGTAGGGTGACATGACATGGAGGCATATGATGCGAGTATAACCAACTATAATAAACTCAACCAAACAAACATGCTTCACAAGTAATATGTCTAAGTCTCCAAGATCAATAAACATAGTATGGGTGCACTCACTAGAATGGCATATGGGAAGTACAACTAATGGAGACAAGAGATAATGGTCAAGACAAATCAAGTGAGAGGCGTGAACATGTATGTCATCAACCCAAGAAAGCGAGCAATAAAGGAACATGGGTGATGCAACCAAGAAAGCAATCATAGTAATCAAGTCAAGCAAGCTAGTAGTGCGAAGATGCAACATACTAGAAGGAGTCATGGCAATCATGTCATGTGTGTAAATGGTGGGCATATATGATTCACAAGACATATCACAAGCATGAAAACAAGATGTGAGCAAAACATCATCAATGTATTGGCGAGAGGGCATATGTAAATAGCAATGGGGCATAATGACTCTCCCAACACAACAAGCATCAAAAGCATTGGGCACAAAGAAATCATGGCAATAGCTACTAGGATCTCCACCAAGCATGCAAATACACATAGAAGTAGTATAATGGTGAATCACATGTAAGTGCAAGCAAGGGTCATAATTGCATGGCAAAGGCATGGAAAGAGGCATAACATGCAAAGTGAATAAGATACAATGGGAATAAAGTAACAAGTGATATATAGCCCATAGCCTTGTGAGAGCCAAGTAGAAGAGATGCGCGTAGTCGTGGCGCAAAGTGAGCAGTGGGAATGAAAATCCATGGAATCCCAAGTCATCATTGCACTCAAGATCTTGTTTCGTCAAATCTTGGGATTGAGAGGTTGACGAGCATACGTGAGTACCTACACAAAACAAAGACAAAGGGAAAATTGTGTGTGCGTGGTAGATGTACACATCATCCGTTTTGATGCGCACGTGCGTGTGTTGGTTAGCACAAAATAGCCAATGCTCAAATAGATGAGATGCATGATAGATAAACATGTCATCCATCATGATGGGTTCGTTGTTATGTATAGCATAATGGAGACTCAAGTTGTGTAATGCATCATGGGAAACATCTAGAGCATTGTTATGCGTGGAATGCATATGGTGTCTACAAGTGATGCAATCATGCGAAACACAATAATTGTCATGGCATGGCATATGAGATGAATTGCACAAGTCATGTAAAGGAAGCATGGCAATATCATCACAAGAGAAACAAAAGCCAATGACCATCATCTCATCATCTATGCCATAAGTACAAATGGGATTTATTTGAATGGGGCATGCATAGCTACTATGTTGAGATTGAAATGATGCGATAGGGGAGATCTCACTCATAGCATATGACAAGTTCAATGGATTTTCAAACATGATGTGACCAAAAGAATTTTCACATGATATCCTGTGGAGCATAGCATCACAACTAGGCAACTCAACATGCTCATCATCATATTCTGTAGGATCGAAAGTATGTCTAGAGGGGGGGGGGGTGATTAGACTACTTGACCAAATAAAAGCTTAACCTTTTCCCAATTTTAGTTCTTGGCAGATTTTAGCTATTTTGGGACAAGTCAAGCAATCATCACACAATTCAAGCAAGCATGCAAAGAGTATATTGGCAGCGGAAAGTAAAGCATGCAACTTGCAAGAATGTAAAGGGAGAGGTTTGGAGAATTCAAACGCAATTGGAGACACGGATGTTTTCCCGTGGTTCGGATAGGTGGTGCTATCCTACATCCACGTTGATGGAGACTTCAACCCACAAAGGGTAACGGTTGCAAGAGTCCACGGAGGGCTCCACCCACAAAGGGTAACGGTTGCGTGAGTCCACACAGGGCTCCACCCACGAAGGGTCCACGAAGAAGCAACCACCCACAAAGGGTCCACGAAGAAGCAACCTTGTCTATCCCACCATGGCCATCGCCCACACAGGACTTGCCTCACTAGCGGTAGATCTTCACGAAGTAGGCGATCTCCTTGCCCTTACAAACTCCTTGGTTCAAATCCACAATCTTGTCGGAGGCTCCCAAGTGACACCTAGCCAATCTAGGAGACACCACTCTCCAAGAAGTAACAAATGGTGTGTAGGTAATGAACTCCTTGCTCTTGTGCTTCAAATGATAGTTTCCCCAACACTCAGCTCTCTCTCATAGGATTTGGATTTTGTGGAAAGAAGATTTGAGTGGAAAGCAACTTGGAGAGGCTAGAGATCAAGATTCATATGGTAGGAATGGAATATCTTGGTCTCAACACATGAGTAGGTGGTTCTCTCTCAGAACATATGAGTTGGAATGGTGTATGTGTTCTGATGGCTCTCCCTTCGAATGAAGAGGAGGTGGAGTGGTATATATAGCCTCCACACAAAATCCAACCGTTACACACAGTTTTCCAATCTCGGTGGGACCGAATCAACAAACTCGGTCGGACCGAAAATGTAAACCTAGTGACCGTTAGAGATTTTCGGTGGGACTGACATGCAACTCGGTAGGACCGATATGGTTAGGGTTTGGGCATATCGTAATCTCGGTGAGACCGAATTTGGTAATTAGCTAACCAGAGAGTTGGTCAGGCAAACTCGGTGGGACCGATTTGCTCTTTCGGTGAGACCGAAAAGTTACAAAGGGGAAACACTGAATTTACATTGCAATCTCGGTGGGACCGATTCGCTCTTTCGGTGAGACCGAAAAGTTACGAAAGGGAAACAGAGAGTTTGCAATCCCATCTCGGTGAGACCGAGATCCCTATCGGTAGAACCGAATTGCTAGGGTTTGGCAGTGGCTTATGAGAAGTGAAACTCGGTGGCGCCGGATAGGAAGAATCGGTAGGACCGAGTTTGGCTTAGGGTTTAGGTCATATGTGGATATGGGAAAGTAGTTGAGGGTTTTGGAGCATATCACTAAGCACATGAAGCAAGAGGCTCATTAAGCAACACCTCATCCCTCCTTGATAGTATTGGCTTTTCCTAAAGACTCAATGTGATCTTGGATCACTAAAATGTAAAATGAAGAGTCTTGAGCTTTTGAGCTTGAGCCAATCCTTTGTCCTTAGCATTTTGAGGGTTCCACTTTCACATCCATGCCATGCCAATCATTGAGCTTTCCTGAAATAATCATCTTGGAATAGCATTAGCTCAATGAGCTATATGTTGTTATGAATTACCAAAACCACCTAGGGATAGTTGCACTTTCAATCTCCCCCTTTTTGGGTAATTGATGAGAACATATAGATCAAAGCTTCGACAAATGATAATAAGCATGAAATATATCGTCGCTTTGAGAAGTATGTGATAAGTAAGAGCTCCCCCTAAAGTTGTGCATATTTAAAATTTGCTTTGGACTGCAAATGCACAAGGAGTTAGAGTCATGGGTTACTCTTCCATGTCACATACATCTTGGTGGAGCGCTTAAAATGATAAGAATGAAATACATGCACTCATCACCAAGAATAGTGAATGATCACATAAGATAGATAGGATAATAGCATTAAGCAAGCATTAAGTGTAGCTTATGATCAAACACATGATCATCAATGTCTCACGAATAGTGACGTAGTATCTCAAGCACTCAAAAGCAAACGAGTTCGAAAAACCACCAAATAAAGCAAGAGAGAAAAGCAACACACTCTCTCTCGAAGCCTATGATCTATACATCTTCTCCCCCTTTGGCAACAAGTTACCAAAAAGTTCCTAGAAAATGCATAGCACTAGATCGACGCTCAGGCTTGATCTTCAGGTGGTGGTGGAGTCCGGATCACTCCAAGGACGAAGGCTTCGGTAGATGCTGAAGTAGACGCTGGAGTTGGAGCTGAAGTAGATGCTGGAGCTGGTGGAACTGAGGCTGTGGCTGGTGCTGAGGTGGTGGCTCTTGTGTCAGCAACTGGCACGGCAGACGACCTCGGACCTCTTGGCACTCTGGCAAAGGCATGAGTAGTAGTCCTGCCTCTCCTCTCCTGCATGTCCTCCTGGAGCTGCTCCACTGCAGACTGAACTTCCGTTACTTTGACATCCAGGTCATAGAACTTCTGTTCCATGATTCTCTCTAGGCTCTGCTGATTCTAAGTGAGGGTGGCCAGACTTTGCTCAATCCTCAGCGTGGATGCAATCAAGTAACCAAGCTGCTCTTGTTTGGTCTTCAAGAAATATTCAGATGCCTCCTCTTGAGTAGGCATCTTGGCAGCTTTCTCCTTCCTCGCCTTCTCCTTCTTTGCGTAAGCTTGTGCAGATGATGGCTCGTTCTCAATCATCACAACTTCATTGTTCTCAAAATCTGGATGGATGGGCAAATGTTCCTTGTCCAATAAATATATGCCCGTGCCCATCTTGGAGTTGATGAGCTCCTGAATCTGAGGGGCATATCCGCAGCTCCTCTTCTGGTCTGCTGCAGTCCTCTTGATTGTTTCCACTATGAGGCTCATCACCTTGAACTTCTGGGGCACATCAAACACATGTAGCAAGTTGATAGCATGGCCTCTGATCATCTTGTGATCACCTGACTTAGGCAATAAGGTGTGCCTCAAGATCCAATTGATAGTCGGGAGCCCTGACAGAAGGTAATGTACTGAGCCAAACTTGAAGGTATCAAGTGCTTCATTTGGGATCTCCTTGTACATATTTGACATTGAGTTGTGGTCCATTTTCTTCTTGGCATAGATATCCAAGTCATCATCATGCTCCTCTGGGGCATTAATCAACGTTGCCCATTCAGCAACTGTGGATTGGTACCTTGTACCCTCAGACATCCATGTGATCCTTCCATCTGGATAAAAGTGAGCTGTGGAGTAGAACTGCATGATGAGTTCCTCGTTCCACTTTGTGAGCTTCTGCCCAACAAAGTCAGCTACTCCACAAGCTATGAAGCTGTCTTGCACTCCAGGATAGTGCTCCTCATTGTCCTTGATGTATGTCCAATCAACCCATCGCATATCACAGACAATGGGCTTCTTATCTAGCAGCACTGTCTCATAAAAATCCTGCTGCTCCTTGGTGTGAAACCTGTAGTCCACGGTAGTCCTTCTCCTTGAAGCATATGGGTCTGCTTCTCTCCACTTCCTCAGCCCTGAATCTCTCCTGAGCTTCATGTCCTCAGCCACAGGATGAGCATCGTTGTGGTCTGGGATCTTGGGCTTTAGCTTCCTTAGGACATTCTCTTCCTCTTCTTCAGCAACAGTCTCAGGCACTGGGGCCTTGTTCTTCTCAGCTGCAGGGATGCTTCTTGTGTTCCTCTTTGGCTTTGGCTTTGGAGCTGGCTTGGCCTTGGAAGCAGCTCCCCCTGATTTTATGGCATCTCCCATTAGCTTGGGTGCCTTGGGTGCTGGTGCAGCTACTACTTCTTCTTCTTCCTCTTCCATGATGGAAGCTTTGCCAAGCACTCTAGCCACAGTCTTCTTCACTCTTTCCTTTCTTTTCTTGCTCTCAGCTGCAACTGGCTCTATGGGCTTCTCAGTTGACATTCTGGCCTTTGACATTGGCTGCCTGCCTGCTGGCCTTTTGATTTTCAGGCCTGGCTTAGTGCCTTGAGCTAGCTCAACTCTCTTGGAAGTGGCCTCTTCCTCTGCCACATAGTCTTCATCTTCGGAATCTGAAGTCCTCTTCTTCCTCTGTCTCGTGGTAGCCTTTGGCAAGTTGCTAGGGGTGCTCCTGCTGCCCTCATCTGAAGAACTTGAGGGACTAGTGCCCTCACTCATCACCACTTGCTGTTCTGACACATTCTGGCTATCACTTTGGTCTGACATGCTGCAAACTGACTGCTGACCCTGTGAACAGATTATAGATGAGGTAGAAAGGATGAGCATCACAAAATGCAGAGATTTTTGCAAAAGAATGATCCAAAAACTTAGTTTTAGTTTCCCACTGAAATCATCTCGGATCTATCGATCTTCAAACTCAGTGATACCGAAGCAGTTTTGGAACCTAAACTAGTGAACTCGGTAGGACCGAGTCACAGTTTGGTGGCACCGAGACTGCTAGGGTTTCATAGAGTTCCAAAATCGGTCACACCGATAAGTAATTCTCGGTCAGATCGAGTCGCACTTGTGCAATGGCATAAGCCAAATCGGTGGGACCGAGTTTTTCAACTCGGTGGGTCCGAGATGGTTTCGGTGGAAATCTAAACCTAGAATTTTTGAATCAAACCTAATCTATGAGTGTTTTGACTGGATAGGAGTGTTTCAATCGTGGCAAGAATCATGAAGAACACAATGTGCTAGGAATCAGATTGGAGAATAGCACAAAGATCAAGTCCATACCCTAGTTCGGCGGGGACTTGCTACGACGGCAATGGCGGGGCAGAATTCCCGTTGACGGCGATGGAGACCAGCGACTGGAGGCGGCTGGCGGCGAGAAGACGATCCGGAGACCACGAGGGCAGAGCAGGCTATCGCGCGGGCGAAGGGGTTCGGAGAAATTTCCAAATTTTGCCCGTGACTATATATAGCCCGACCCTGTCGGTGTGACCGAGTGGAACGACTCGGTGGCACCGAGATTCATAACTGCGTGCAGTTACTGAAACTCGGTGTGACCGAAAGGTTCAAATCGGTTGCACCGAGATCGAAAACCTAGATCAACTTAATGATCTCGGTAGGACCGAAAGTGGAGTATCGGTCAGACCGAGAATCATAAAGAGGTTTTGGAAGTTTAAGTCTATGACGAATCGGGGACTCCGAGCGCTCCTCACACAGAGTGGTTCGAATCTGACTTGATCAAATTTTGTGATGCAGCATGAATAGACTTTGAGACGAGAAAAGCATAGATAGCTAGTGGAGGTTCTTAGGCATTCTTGTCCATCCACTTGGCAAAAGAAGATAAAACCAAACAATCAAAACAACAAGTGGATGTCCTCGAATGAGTAAAATATGCAACCAGCATGCTCACACAATAAGATGGCAAATGAAATATGTGAAAAGGCATGCACAACCAATTCTAGCATCTATCAAGCAATTTGCTATGACTAGGTCATCTATATATGAGTATATTGACTTAGTAGCCAAGTGAGAACACTTGATCATAGGTCATACTCATCGTTTAAGCTCAAGTGGGGTTACCACTTTTACATAAAGCATTGTTGTGTTCACATCTTTAGAGTTGCTTTAGCTCAAGTCTTAGAGTAAAGCTCCCCCTAGATGTGATATCCCCCCTAAGAGGGATGAACTAACCTTGGGTTTTGTCGATGATGACTTCATGTAGATATTGAAGATGTGGATGCTCAATGTTGATGTAGATCTCTTGGAGCTATCCATTTGAGTGAATTGCACTTTCAATACCTACATGGGTTAGTCCCACAAGGAACAAACAAGGATATCCATAGACATAGAGTGATGCACACAAAAGATGATGTCCATGAAAACTTTTAGGTTACCTTGTCCCTTGTCTTACCAACAAGAGGGTTTGTGAATCCTTGAACTAGCGCAAGATGTGGAAGTTGATTGCACTTGTTCTTGCCAAAATGATAAGAGTGAAGTATGTTGGCGGAGTCACCCTCAAGAACTCTTTAGTTCTTCTTCTTTTGGATCCACACCATCTTGATGGGAATCCTTGGATTTGTAGTCGTACTTGATGAAGTGGAACTTGAAGTAGTCTTGGGAATCCACTTGACTAAGGTCTTAGGAGCTTCTTCAAATGCGTCAATTTCCTCTTGAAGCTTGTCCTTGCCTTTTTGCTTGTAGTCTTGTGGTGGAAGATCATCTTGAGCTTGTGTCCCCTTGAAAGAAGTATCATACTTCCCTTGTTGAGGAATAAACTTTGTCTTGGGGTATTGATCTTCTTCCCACTCAACTCCATTGGCATTGAACTTTCGTTCAAATCCAACACCTTGATTCTTCCGGTGCATTCCTTGCTTGCACACAATTTCCTCGAATTGCTTACTCCCGGCAAGGCTTTTGTACACTCCTTTCTCTATAATTCCCTTCAATAAACTATTTTCTTGCTCAAGTGTAACTTGGCTAAGAGAATCATTAGTGGAATCAAGAGAACTACTAGAAGCAACAATATTGGATTTAACATGATCATTGTTACTGCTAGAGGAAGAATCTTTCTTGTTACTAGACTTGACTTGAGGCATGTAAGTGGATAAGAGTAAACGCTTGGCAATGTAAGAAGAACTTTTCTTGCGGAGATCATCATTGATTGCTTTTAAGAACTCATGCTCTTGCTCAAGATTGAGCTTCTCAAAGCGTAATTTCTCATGAGCTCTTAAAAGTTCTCGATGATCTTCGAAGATAGTGTCATGAGCTAACTTAAGAGTTTTTAGTTCTTTAGTTAGAGCCTCAATATTCTCCTTATCATTGTCATTCGTTTTATCTTGATTAGCATGATTAATTGGTCTTTCATCATAGTATTCATCACTAGAGTTGTCAACAAGCAAATCATCACCTAACAAGTCATCTTCATCACTATTGAAATCAACATACTCGGGGTGTGTTACCTTAGGACCTTTGGCCATGAAGCATCTTCCAATTCCTTCATTTGGTGAGTCAAATATGTCGTAGGAGTTGGTTGACACAAGTGCTAGACCGGCAACACCTTCATCTTGAGTATCTTCGGCATCGGAGTGATAACTTCTCTCGGAGTGGCTGTCGGAGTCGGAGCCGGATACCCATTCACCAACATGAGCTTGATGTCTTCTTTTTGTGTAGCTCCTTGATGATTTTTCCTTCCTTTCCGAATCCTTGCTTCTCCGTGAGTATCTTCGTTCATAACGATCATCTCTACTCCTTCTCTCTCTTGGTGGTGATTCTTTGCTTCTTCTTCTTGGAGAATCTTCTATTCACTTGTAGGGAGCCGTACACTCATTGAAATAGTGTCCGGGTCTTCCACAATTGTAGCAGTTTCGCTCTCGACTAGAAGATCTTTTGTCATTGTAGGACCTTGACTTGAAGCTTCTATCTTTGCTTCTACTCTTGTAGAACTTGTTGAAGTTCTTCACCATTAAGCTCAATTCTTCATTGAAGTCTTGTTTCTCACTTGATGATGTAGGGGCTTCACATGAGGCTTTATAGGCACCACTTGATTTGTTGTGAAGTTCCTCTTTATCCTTAAGTGACATCTCATGAGCAACAATTCTTCCAATCACCTCCGTTGGCTTGAGATCTTTGTAATTTGGCATCATTTGGATCAATGTGCACACGGTATCATATTTTCCATCCAAGGCTCTTAGAATCTTCTTGATGATGAATCTATCGGTCATCTCTTCACTTCCTAAGCCGGCAATCTCATTTGTGATGAGAGCAAGCCTAGAGTACATTTCAGCGACACCTTCACCATCCTTCATCTTAAACTTGTCAAGTTGACTTTGAAGCACATCCAACTTGGATTCCTTGACGGAGTCGGTACCTTCGTGCATATCAATCAAAGTGTCCCAAATTTCCTTTGCATTCTCAAGACGGCTGATTTTGTTGAATTCTTCGGGGCACAATCCGTTGAAGAGAATATCACAAGCTTGAGCATTGTATTGCAACATCTTCAACTCATTCGCGGTAGCTTCACAGTTTGGTTCTCTCCCATCAAAGAAGTCACCTTGCAAACCAACACACACGATAGCCCAAACGGCGGGGTTATGTCCAAGAATATGCATTTTCATTTTATGCTTCCAACTAGCAAAATTAGTACCATCAAAGTAAGGACCTCTACGGTGATAATTTCCCTCGCTAGACGCCATACTCTCCTAGGTTGTGAAACCAAGGCTATGACCACCAAAGCTATGGAGATCAAAGCAAATGGAGACCAAAGCTCTGATACCACTTGTAGGATCGAAAGTATGTCTAGAGGGGGGGTGATTAGACTACTTGACCAAATAAAAGCTTAACCTTTTCCCAATTTTAGTTCTTGGCAGATTTTAGCTATTTTGGGACAAGTCAAGCAATCATCACACAATTCAAGCAAGCATGCAAAGAGTATATTGGCAGCGGAAAGTAAAGCATGCAACTTGCAAGAATGTAAAGGGAAGGGTTTGGAGAATTCAAACGCTATTGGAGACACGGATGTTTTTCCCGTGGTTCGGATAGGTGGTGCTATCCTACATCCACGTTGATGGAGACTTCAACCCACGAAGGGTAACGGTTGTGCGAGTCCACACAGGGCTCCACCCAAGGGTAACGGTTGCGCGAGTCCACACAGGGCTCCACCCATGAAGGGTCCACGAAGAAGCAACCACCCACAAAGGGTCCACGAAGAAGCAACCTTGTCTATCCCACCATGGCCATCGCCCACACAGGACTTGCCTCACTAGCGGTAGATCTTCACGAAGTAGGCGATCTCCTTGCCCTTACAAAGTCCTTGGTTCAACTCCACAATCTTGTCGGAGGCTCCCAAGTGACACCTAGCCAATCTAGGAGACACCACTCTCCAAGAAGTAACAAATGGTGTGTAGGTAATGAACTCCTTGCTCTTGTGCTTCAAATGATAGTCTCCCCAACACTCAACTCTCTCACATAGGATTTGGATTTGGTGGAAAGAAGATTTGAGTGGAAAGCAACTTGGGAAGGCTAGAGATCAAGATTCATATGGTAGGAATGGAATATCTTGGTCTCAACACATGAGTAGGTGGTTCTCTCTCAGAACATATGAGTTGGAATGATGTGTGTGTTCTGATGGCTCTCTCAACGAATGAGAAGGAGGTGGAGGGGTATATATAGCCTCCACACAAAATCCAACCGTTACACAGTTTTCCAATCTCGGTGGGACCGAATCAATAAGCTCGGTCGGACCGAAAATGTAAACCTAGTGACCGTTAGTGATTTTCGGTGGGACTGACATGCAACTCGGTAGGACCGATATGGTTAGGGTTTGGGCATAACGTAATCTCGGTGAGACCAATTACACAAACTCGGTGAGACCGAATTTGGTAATTAGCTAACCAGAGAGTTGGTCAAGCAAACTCGGTGGGACCGATTTGCTCTTTCGGTGGGACCGAGTGGAACTCGGTAAGACCGAAAAGTTACAAAGGGGAAACACTGAGTTTACATTGCAATCTCGATGGTACCGATTCGCTCTTTCGGTGGGACCGAAAAGTTATGAAAGGGAAACAGTGAGTTTGCAACCCCATCTCGGTGAGACCGAGATCCTTACCGGTAGAACCGAATTGCTAGGGTTTGGCAGTGGCTTATGACAAGTGAAACTTGGTGGCGCCGGATAGGAAGAATCGGTAGGACCGAGTTTGGCTTAGGGTTTAGGTCATATGTGGATATGGGAAAGTAGCTGAGGATTTTGGAGCATATCACTAAGCACATGAAGCAAGAGGCTCATTAAGCAACACCTCATCCCTCCTTGATAGTATTGGCTTTTCCTAAAGACTCAATGTGATCTTGGATCACCAAAATATAAAATGAAGAGTCTTGAGCTTTTGAGCTTGAGCCAATCCTTTTTCCTTAGCATTTTGAGGGTTCCACTTTCACATCCATGCCATGCCAATCATTGAGATTTCCTGAAATAATCATCTTGAAATAGCATTAGCTCAATGAGGTATATGTTGTTATGAATTACCAAAACCACCTAGGGATAGTTGCACTTTCATATTCATCGTAAATAGGTAGCACATCTAAGCATGTAGAAGACATAGTATGTGGTGCATCCATAAGGTGATCATCATCATGCAAGCAATCGATGTGAAGATAGTCCACTAGTGGGACAAGAGAAGCACCATCACCTATGTTACCTATGGAGCTCCACTCATGTGGTGTAGGTGAGGTGTCGAAGACCGAGTCATGGTCATCTTCATCATGATGGAACCATGTGGGGGTGCATCGTATTCCACCATGGCCATCATCTTGTCCATAGGAAGGACAAAGTCGTCGAGGATCGGCGCATCATCATAAATGGGACCTAGCACCAAATGAGAAGACACAATAGAGGTAGAGGTCAAGTCGTTAGTGTTGAAAGTGGCCTCACACGACCTATCAACTATCTCACTCTCTCTACGTGGTGGTTCACTCACTCCCTCAAGGTAGGTGCACTCAAACTCACATATGGTGGAGTCACTCATCTCACTCAAGTGGTGGGGGTTGTGGCTGTCCTCACATGGGAGTTGTGGCAACTCATCATATATGGGGCTAGTGGTGAATTCACTCTCACTCTCAATATGGTGGCACAAGTCACTCAAGTCATCATATGTCGCCGTGGTCGAATGGAAAATCCCATGCCCAACCATATCCCTTGAGGGGCTTCCGAAGATGGAAGTGTCGCCCTCGCTCGTAGGTGATCGCCTTGGACTTGATGATGTTGAAGTAGGCGTACTCGTGGGAAGTAGGCGAAGATGCCGTACATCCAAAGGCGAAGATGCCGTACGTCCAAAGGCGAAGATGCCTTGACGTCACTTGGCGAAGATGCCAAAGTTGTTGTCGAAGCCGCAACCTTGGGGTTGATGGTGTTATTCTGTAGAGCCCGTGCGCACGGGGGTGCAGGAGCCCGTGGGCATGGGGTCCCATGTGCACGGGGTCCAAGGCCCGTGTGCATGGGGGTGGCAGAGAAGCCAACTCTTGTCCCGAAGGTCGCTCTTCATGGTCTTGGCGGTCGCCTCGAAGATGATGACGGTGCCGCGTGGTACTTGCATCGCATGGCCGTAACGAAGACTTGCGACTTGAGAGTCTCCGCCATGAAGATGACGAAGAGGAAGAAGACTTGTAGTTGGCCCACACGTGTCGGATGTCATCCAATTGTGCGTCCAACTTGGTGTCGATGTAGTCCCTTGTCCGTGCTTCGCATTAGTGAATGTCGATGGTGAGTCGCTCAATGCTTCGCATTGCTCGTTGTAGTCCGAAGATGGGCGTTTTGGTGATGTAGTTGTTCGCGCCGTCGTTGTAGTGGAAGACCGGAGATGAAATGCCTTGCCTATCCATCACAAGACTCTAGCAAATGTGAGTGGAAGAAAGGAAAGAACTAGACCAATATACCTTATCCAGTGTTGAAGATGGATCAATGATCACTCAATAATGTAACAAGGAAATAGCACAATTGGTACCGGATCTTGTCAATTATCTCACCTACACAAGTAAGGCTTATGGTGGAGCTCGGTGAGGATAGTGGCACAAAAATTTGATGCAAAAATGTTAGCAAGAGTCAATAATGTTGGAAAAGATTCACAAATTCGCAAGTGAAACAAGTAGACCAATAGCAATATGTAGCACACGGAAACACACACACGAATAGATAAATGGGGTCGTGCAACCAAGTAATGATCACAAAATGTGGAATCCACTGAAAACGCTCGTGTTGCACAACTCAAGAGAGACGCTAGCACGATTGCTCAATAGGCGGATACAACACTTGTGCACAACCTATAAGAAGCAAAATGTATGAGCTTTCTATCCCAATTATGCTATGTGTATGATGTTCCGGTGTTTCGCATACGATGATCCAGGATGATCAATATGGTAGTATGGTATACAATGTGGCGATGCTATGGCTCTTGCTTACAAGCTTCTTTGCTCTCTTTTCTTTTGCTTAAAAGCTTATTCTTTTTTTTTATATGGCCACTATGCGAAATGCACAAACCAAGATAGCGATTTTGTATATGCGGGAACAATCTTGTGACACAATAGATGATATGCTGCCAAGATGATACCAATATGATATGGTATGTATGCAATGGAAGGTACGGATCACTAATGTGCACAAGTAATGTTGCCGACAATACTCAAATGGCTAGTCTCGATAGGCAAGTGACACAAAATGGGCTAAGGGGTTAACAATGTAATGGCAAGAATGTACAATGATGGGATACCACGATACCAAGATGATATAGAGGTTACCGTTCTTGCTTACGGTTAGGTTGTCAAAATGGTGAAGTGGTCGATGTCGATGACGACCTCGTGGCGATGGTCTTGATGTAGATACCAAGATGATGTAGACCCGTCCCTAAGTAGCCGAAACACCTTAGGAAATGGTAAAAACCGCACACTCAAAATCTCATACGGAAAATGTCAAATGGTGTTGGATTCTATCTAGATGGATGGGGGATGTCAATAGCTACTCAACGAGCTAAAGAACGCGAAAATCGGACTCCGGATGTGGAAGTTATGGCCGAAACGGTGAAGCACTCGCGGCTGTCCTGGGGGGGGGGGGGTCATGCGCACGGGGGTAGGAGCTCGTGGGCACAGGGTCCCGTGCGCATGGTACAGGTCCGTGGGCATGGGGTGTCCAGAGACTTTTCGGGGGCCCGTGCGCACGGGGTCTGGGGTCCGTGGGCACGGGGTGGGCGGAAATTTTGCGATTTTGTGGCGGAAATTGGAGATTTATTGGGCAAAATTGGAGAGATTTTGGGGATGGATGGTGGAGAAAATATGGGGGAAAGCTAGATCCACTTGAAACCAAGAAAATCCATGGATCAAATCCAACAAAACCTCATCAAACCAACAAATCACAAAAAAATTGGGGCTATTTTTGGTGGGGAATTTTCGAAATTGGGACAAAAACAACAAAACTAGGCTAGAAAAACAAAGAGGGGGGCTCCAATTTCGTGATCAATGTGGCTCTTGATACCAAGATGTTGTAGGGTGGAACCCTAAGTGGAGATCTTTAACGAATTGGAGGGGAATCCCCAAGAACAAGATGAACACAAGAGAGAAAACAAGAGGAACACTCAAGAACAAGTCCAATCACACATTCACTAGACCAACAAACACACAAGATCCACAAGGTACATGAACAATCAAAGGGAAACAAGATACATGGTAGAGTTCATCCCAAATCCTATGAAGGAGATGAGGGCTTGATGATTCACTTGGGGAATCCTTCTCCCTTAGGAGGGCTTGATGATCCTAGGCATCCTTCTCCCTTAGGAGGAAACCCACAAGGGGAGATACATGAGCTAAGCTCTATGATTTGTGTCTATCCTTAGCTTTCTATAAATGGAGGAGGAAGAGGAGTATATATAGGTCCAAGGGATGAAGGGGTAAGTAGGGGCGAAATGGGGATTACATGGGCAAAGCCCGCAGCAACACTCAGGGGGCCCCGTGTGCACGGGGTAAGTGGAGCCCGTGTGCACGGGGTATCCAGAGATGAGACGCACGAGCCCGTGCGCACGGGGTCCGTTAGGCCCATGGACACGGGGGTCCTGTGGGCATGGTACACGCCCGTGCGCACGGGGACTTCAGGACCGCCAGCCTGGGAGGCCCGTGGGCACGAGGGCGGAGGGGCCCGTGCGCACGGGGTTGCCTGGGAGCTGCGGCCTTCTTCTTGGCGCTTCCTTCTCCGCTTCCAAGCT
Source organism: Triticum urartu (assembly GCF_056163025.1). Classification (NCBI taxonomy): domain Eukaryota; kingdom Viridiplantae; phylum Streptophyta; class Magnoliopsida; order Poales; family Poaceae; genus Triticum; species Triticum urartu. Next base: position 253,635,845 of record NC_141877.1, read on the forward strand.
TCCCTCTTGGATGGTGTAGATGTTCTCTTCTTCTTGGACTCCTCCTCGATGAATGTGTAGCGCTGCTCACACCTATGTATGCACACGAGAGAGGGGTCAAGTAGTATACCATCCTTGAAAGGTACAAGTGGACACATGTAAAGGAGATGATTCACCTTTGTATGTATGAAGTAGGTGTGGCATGTGTCACTTGCCAAATGGACTCTTGACTTGGTGATGTCCATAGGATGCTCCGCATCACCTACCATTGCCATTATTTGCATGTGGACGACCTGGTGGTTGTGGTGCGGGTGGTTGCACGTAGTTCTGATTTTGATCAACCTCATCCTCGTAATCTCCCGCAAAATCCTCCTCCTCCGCATCAGTAGCAGGAGCCATAGAATTATCAATAGCAGCACCAACAGTTTGGCCAGGCGCAAGAGGGAGACGGCTCGCTCGGCGGAGGGCTGTTTCGCGATGTGGAGGTAGTCGTCGTCGTCGTTGTTGTTGTTATTGCTGTTGTTGTTGCTGTTGGTGTTGCTGTTGCTGTTGCTATTGGTGTTGTTGTTGGTGTTGCTGTTGCTATTGATGTTGTTGTTGATGTTGTTGTTGTTGTTGTTGCTGTTGCTGTTGCTGTTGCTGTTGTTGTTGTTGTTGGTGTTGTTGTTGTTGTTGTTGGTGTTGTTGTTGTTGTTGTTGTTGTTGTTGTTGTTGTTGTTGTTGTTGTTGTTGTTGTTGTTGTTGTTGTTGTTGTTGTTGTTGTTGTTGTTGTTGTTGTTGTTGTTGTTGTTGTTGTTGTTGTTGTTGTTGTTGTTGTTGTTGTTGTTGTTGTTGTTGTTGTTGTTGTTGTTGTTGTTGTTGTTGTTGTTGTTGTTGTTGTTGTTGTTGTTGTTGTTGTTGTTGTTGTTGTTGTTGTTGTTGTTGTTGTTGTTGTTGTTGTTGTTGTTGTTGTTGTTGTTGTTGTTGTTGTTGTTGTTGTTGTTGTTGTTGTTGTTGTTGTTGTTGTTGTTGTTGTTGTTGTTGTTGAGGTGCGTTAGGTGCAGCCGGTGGTGGTGGTGGAAGACGCGCGAGCAATTCATCAAACTTGTTATCGAGCTTTGTTTCGAACGTCTTCTCCATGCCATCTATCTTTTCCATGGCCTCTTCAAATCTGTTTAGCACATCTTGCACCTATCCACTCATCATTTGCTGAAATTTATCATGCAACTCCTTATTCGTCATGTTCTCCCAGTCAGTCTTGTCGGCTTGTGATCTTGCCATGGTTAGCAGCAATAGAAATACACAAGAATATGATCCTACAGACTACTAACAAGAGGTGGTGGTGGGTGTCACAAATCCGTCAAGCTAATCTCAAATTCTTACCAGTTCTTACCCAGCAGCAGGCGGTGATCGGCAACCGTCGTAGTCAATACTCTGAAAGGTTGGATAGAGCGATTACCAAGGAGAGTCAAACACACGACGTAGATGTATGTGGAGCTGGGAAGGCTTATAATATGGTAGCAAAAGGGTAAGCAATAATCAATTCAGAGATGCAAAGTTGAATAAACGCTCAACGACGGTACTGTGCTGGTCCTAGGCTAGACCATGCTAGAGACGCGAGCCTAGAACACTAACAAAATCACGACGCTGCACGGAAACAAGGGAGGAGCACACTCTGATTTTTTTTCTTTTTTCACTTTTTTTCCTCTTTTTTTTGCTCCGCAACAATTTTTTTCGAAAAAAGTCTACAAATGGTCTAAAAACTGCGTAGCCAGAATTTTCCACACTTAGTTTACTATTTTTTCTACCGCGGGTAGCACGGAAACTCGGGAGTCCTACTCTGTCACGACTCAAAGTATCGCTTGATCTGGAACTCGAAAGCAAGGCAACAAATACTGGACTCGGACTGCTGGCAGAGATGAATCTGGTGGAACTCCGACTGGTGGCAAATATATGAAGGGCGGTGGAACACGGACTGGTGGCGAATCTGTGATGGAGGTGGACTCGGATTATTGTGATGGCAGTGGATATGTGGTATATGGCAGTGGCGATGACGATGGTGGTATATGGCAGCGGTGATGACGATGGTGGTATATGGCAGCGGTGACGATGATGGTGGTATATGGCAGCGGTGATGATGATGATGCGGTGGTGGCGTGACTACTTGTGAACAGAACTCGGAACTCTAAAGGACTAGACACTAAGACTAGCAACTAGACACGATGATGCAACCGCAAACTCAACAAAGCAAAATACTGAAAAGACTATGCAAAGGCTCATACTGGTTCGGATATGATGAACTAACCCTAAATTTTTTTTGGCTTTTTCGTGGACTGTAGGTATGAAGAACAGACTCGATCTAAACTACGAAAAAACTGTAAAATCTCTCCGAACAACCTGGAAATCTGATACCACTTGATAGAGGCGAAGGTGTCCCGATGGTTCGATGAGATAGATATCATTATCTGTGGGAGTCGACTTTGACGATCCAACTACGAACATGCGAAGACGTCGCGCCTTAGCAATGCTAAACCAACTTCCGAGGGTTATTGACCACGCCGGAGCATGATCAACCTGACCACGAGGATTTATTTCCTGCGAGCAAACGAAGAACAAGCAAGAAACTGAGATTGCAATCTGGATATTGCGAATAAGAGAGGAAAGCTTTATTAATGAAGGTGGGGTTCTGTGACATCTTGGTCTTGTTGTTGGACACAAACGAAGTACGCGAAGTTGCAGCTATGGCGAACTTTTAGTCTAAACAAAAACCAAAGTCTAAACGACGCCCTAAGGGTTGTATATATGGAGGAAGTGGGGGGGGGGGATTTGTGGCCCTTGGAGGAGGGGTCCGAAACCAACCCTAACTCTTGTTTCCCCACACATACGGACTCTAAAAACAGCCTATACTTAAGTATTTCGAAAATACATGGGCCTGGCCCAATAATAAGGTGATGCAGCACCTAGAAGAGCCTCTGGACGAAATTTATGAAGTGGCATCTTGTATATTTCGTCCAAGGCTTCATGCACTCCTTATGGTGGCTCCAAAGTCCTGAAATCATCACTTGTAACTCCGTTCTTGATCCCCTTGCGCATGCCATCATCTCCATGCTTGGTCTTGCTCTTGTGTTCATCCCTCTTATCCATGCCAGGCCCTTCATTTGTAAGCAAAACAAATGTATCCAATTTCGGCAGCATCATATTCTCATGAACATTAGAATCATTACCAAGAAACGAAAGTACCTGATAATTTATTTGGCGTGCACGAGCTCTAGTAATTGGTCCAGTATGTATAGCAGCAGGGGCTGTGGGGGTAACAATGGTATTGATGTCCTCATCAGATAGGGTGTCCTTCCCACACGACCCAGAAATCGTCGCGGATAGACCCTCGTGGGACCCAGGATGGGGCCGTGTGCGATCGAGCGAGGCATCGAAACCCAATCATTTCCATAGGTATGTACATCCCACACGGTAATCCGAGAAAATCATTTCCGTAGGTATGTACATCCCACACGGTGAATCCCAGAAAAACATTTCTGTTCATGTGTATATCACACACAGTCAATCCAAGGAATATATTTCAGTTATTATGTACATCCCACACAGTCAATCCAGGGAAAACGTTTCCGTTCGTACGTACATCCCACACAGTCAATCATGGGAAAACATTTCTGTTCGTATGTACATCCCACACAGTCAATCCTGGGAAAATGTTTCCGTTCGTACCTACATCCCACATAGTTATATTTGTAGGCTCGTGTGTGAAAGGTGTAACTATCACACACGGTCTGCCTTGGTTAACTGTTTGCTTTTATCAACTATACCACACACGATTTGATGAAGAAAACTGTGTGGCATTGGGTTATCCATCGCAAGCGCTTTTACTACTAGAACTGTTTGCAAAGGTCCATGGCACATTTACTAGGTTTATTAGTTTACAATTAATAATTCCAGTATTATGTAAATTCACATTTCATATTGAACATTTGTTTGCCAATTTCATATTAGGCACATAAATATAATATAACATCACAATACGATAGCTACATGAAAACAACACGGCACAACATATAGCTAGTTCAACTTCATAAGTCCAATAATAAGGTCACGCAGCACCTAAAATAGCGTCTGGACGAAGTTTATGAAGTGGCATCTTGTATATTTCGTCCAAGGCTTCATGCACTCCTTATGGTGGCTTCAAAGTCCTGAAATCATCACTTGTAACTCCATTCTTGATCCCCTTGTGCATGCCATCATCTCCATGCTTGAACTTGCTCTTGTCCAAGCTAGGCCCTTCATTTGTAATCAAAACAAATGTATCCAATTTAGGCAGCATCATATTCTCATGAACATTAGAATCGTTAACAAGAAACGAAAGTACCTGATAATTCAATTGGCATGCGCGAGCTCTAGTAATTGGTCCAGTATGTATAGCAGCAGGGGTTGTGGGTGTAACAATGGTATTGATGTCCTCATCACCTTTTATTTTTCTCTTTTGGCAAGCATCTTGTGGTGAGAAAAGATCTAAGCACATATGTCCAGTTGAATATAGATGGCATGAGTTATTATCATTGACATCACCCTTGAGGTGAGTATGTTGGGAGGCAAAACTATAAGCCCCTATCTTTCTATTTGTCCAGTTGAAACGTTTTTCTCATGGGTAGGAGGTGAGTGTTAGCAATCATAGAAGACTATATGATGGTTGAGTATGTGGACTTGCCTAAAGGCTCCGACACGTGACCCTTCCTGAAAAGATGATGAATTGTAGTTGCAAAGTTGACTGAGAACATAGTTTGTCGGTTTCTAAAAGAGTTTTTGCTTTATACTTCGATTGTGTGATGAACTATTACTTATTCATGAGAAGTATATGATAAAAGTTCTATGATAAAATTCCTATGTTTAATTTTGTTGTTGTTATAATAATCAACATGATGCTTCTATGCCCGCACTTTGTTTTTATCGACACCTCTCTCTCATAGCATGTGGACATATTTTTCGATTTCGGTTTTCGCTTGAGGACAAGCGAGGTCTAAGTTTGGGGGAGTTGATACGTCCATTTTGCATCATGTTTTCTTACTGTTATTTATAATGTTTTTATCCATAATAATGCTTTTTGGAGTAATTCTAATGCCTTTTCTCTCATAATTTGCAATGAACACACCAAGAGGGAGAATTCCGGCAGCTGGAAATCCGGACCTGGAAAAGCTACGCCAGACCACCTGTTCTGCACAACTCCAAATGAGCTGAAACTTCACAGCGATTTTTATGGATTATTTAAGAAATACTGGAGCCAATAAACACCAGAGGGGGCCACCAGGTCTGCATAACCCACCTGGGCGCGCCAGGCCCCCAGGCGTGCCCTGGTGGGTTGTGTCCTCCTCGGCCCACCTCCGGTGCCCATCTTCTGGTATATAAGTCATTTTGACCTAAAAACTAAGGAGAGGACTTTCGGGACGAAGCGCCACTGCCTCGAGGTGGAACTTGGGCAGGAGCACTTTTGCCCTCCGACGGAGCGATTCCGCTGGGGGAACTTCCCTCCCGGAGGGGGAAATCATTGTCATCATCATCATCACCAACAACTCTCCCATCTTGGGGAGGGCAATCTCCATCAACATCTTCAACAACACCATCTCCTATCAAACCCTAGTCCATCTCTTGTGTTAAATCTTGTTACCGAAACTATAGATTGGTGCTTGTGGGTGACTAGTAGTGTTGATTACATCTTGTAGTTGATTACTATATGGTTTATTTGGTGGAAGATTATATGTTCATATCCATTATGCTATTTAATACTCCTCTGATCATGAACATGTTTATCATTTGTGAGTAGTCACTTTTGTTCTTGAGGTCACGAGAGAAATCATGTTGCAAGTAACCATGTGAACTTGATATGTGTTCGATATTTTGATAGTATGTATGTTGTTATTCCCTTAGTGGTGTCATGTGAACGTCGGCTACATTGTCGACGTCCTGGGAACGGGGGTACCCAGACTTGCCTGCCTGCGGCCCAGGGCATGGCTCCACCAGCGGCCTGGTACGACCCTTCTTCATCAACAAACACTCAAGACCCTCGCGAGGCGGACGTCACAAGACCTCCTCAAGGGCAGCTTCACTAGGCTGGCTCGCGAGGATCGGAGAGATCAAGGCGAGATGCACCTCGTGAGGTTCCCGTGACGTGAGCCATGACGACCAAGGCCAGGCGAGCACCAGGCGAGCGCCAGCGCGTGCAGAGTACCGGTTGCCTCTTTGGTGCTAAAGAGGCAGGCGCAGGCGAGGAGTCCCGAGGCATCAGGCAAAGGTTTCCATATCGGTGCAACGAGACCAAGACCAGCAAGATGGCAGGACGGAGGTCATCACGGAGCCCACGATGGCGTCACCACTAGAGCCTTTGGCAGGCGAAGACCACCTTTTGTCAGGATAACTTGTACTAGTTGTCCCCCTTCAAATTGGCCGTTGTGGGATCCCTTCCCGCCTAATATTTGGGAAGAGGACCTGGGCCTCTATAAATATGACTAGCCCCCACCTTAGGAGGAGGACTGATATGGGACTGGATCCATTCCACCAAGGCAACCACACAAGCTCATCGAGCTCAAGAACACCTCTCCTCAGGAGGTTGTTCTTCCCTTGTACTTGTTCATCCCCATCCTACAAGGCAATCCACCACACCACACTGGAGTAGGGTATTACACCGCAACGGTGGCCCGAACTAGTATAAACTCTTGCGTCTCTTGTTCCTTGGGTTCGGCAAGCTAGGCTTTGTGATCGAGGAAAGAGCGTGGGCTAGGGGGAGAGAGATCTTCATGCGCACCCCAGAGTTCAAACCTCAAGGGTTTTGCCGGAACCCGTAATCCGACATTTCGCGCGCTAGGTAGGGGTGCGCTGAAGCCTTTCTTTCGTCGATCCGCATTCTACTGCTCCATCGCATCCATGTCTGACGCTCGCCGAGCCCGTGCTGACCGTCGCGCCGCCCTCGCCGCCCGCATCGCTCAAACAGCGCCTGTTGGCGGACCTCCCCGCTGTTCTCCATCACCCGCTGCCAACGCTGCCAACGCTGCCACTGGCCCGGCAGTGAACGAGCAGCAAGCGTCATCGCTACAACCCTCTGTGCGGCGGGACGGCCGCACCGCCACCCCGTCGCTGATCCCGGTCGGCTCATCGTCCCACGCTCGTCGCGCGCCCACGGACGCGTAGGCGATGCTACTCATGGCACACGAGCTCTTGCGCTACCGCCCGGTCGACGACCTATATGAGGACTGGTTGGACCCCAACGCCGAGCTCGTCAGCGCCGCTGGGGGCTCTCCTGCAGCATCCCTCTCGCTGCCTCGCCCTCCCCCAACCGCGGGTGACGTAGCTCATGGAGCGCCTCTGCCACCTCCACATCAAGATGGCACCCTCGTGCCGAGACGCGCGGCTCACGGAGCGCTCCCGCCTCCTCCGCATCAAGATGATGTCCTCACCCAAGATGCGCGGCCCCGCGGCGTGATCCGCCATGCCGTGTGCCCGCGCATGAAGATGGAAGCTGCAGGAGGTCCCTCGATCGCAAGAAAACGCTCCTGCACTCCCCGCACCACCACGTCAAGACCGCGCGTCGCCTGCAGTGGCGGTGCATGGGTACCAAGACCAGGCACCACCACCACGACGGGCTCCGGTGACCACAACAGGCTGCCGAGCCTTTACTCCCGAGCTGCGCACCATCGTCTGGCCAGGCAAGTTCAAGCCGGACCTGCCTCCATGCTACGATGGTACCCCCGAACCTGCGGAGGTCTTGCAACTCTATGAGCTGAGCATTGAGGCAGCCAATGGAGACGAGAAGGTCATGGCGAACTAGTTTCCCATGGCCCTCTAGGATGGCGCGCGCTCGTGGCTCCTAAACCTGCCCGTGGGGTCGATCTCCTCCTGGGGTGAGATGCACGAGCGTTTCATCGCCAACTTCCAGGGCACTCGCGACCGCCTGCCAGCCGCAGGCGACCTATGGCGCATCAAGCAGCAACCAGGGGAAACCCTACAAAAGTACATCCAACGCTTCAACAGCGTCCGCCTCAAGATCCCCAAGGTGACAGACGAGGCCATCATTTCCGAGTTCTCCAATGGCGTCCGCGACGTCAAGATGAAGGAGGAGCTCGCCATCCACGAGGAGCTATGCTCGGCCCTGGAGATGTTCAACATGGCGACCAAGTGCGCAAGAGTTGAGGAGGGGTGCCTCTCCCTCCTCGAGCTCCCTGCTGCCGACCCAGAAGGGAAGAAAGCCAAGGCCAAGGACGTGAAGCACAAGGGAGTAGCCGTGCTCGCGGCAGAGCCGGACACGAAGTGTGGCCGGGACCACCCTAAGTCGTCTAAGAGCAGCCGTCCGTTCTGCGCCTTCCACAATGTACACAACCACAACACCAATGACTGCCAAGAGCTCAGGGCCATTCGAGATGGATGCTTCGGTCAGCGCCGCGAGCGCAATGACCGGGGCTACGACGGAGGAGGAGGACGAAGTGGGGGACACTGGGACGACCGCGGCCCCCGTCAGTGGCACAACCGGCCTCGCGAGGACCACTGGCAGGACCAGCCTCGCGAGGGCGCCTGGAGGGACCAGCCTCGTGAGAACCGTCCTCAGGGCAATGCTGGCCTCCCTCTGCTGCCGCCACCACTAAGGAGGAATGACGACCACCATCAGGACGAGGGGGCTGGGGGCTTCCAGGAGTCGCGTGCTATCGCCTGCATCCTGGGCGGTGCTCATGCCTCAGCTTCCCAACGCATCTTCAAGCAGTTTGCTCGTGAGGTGAACGCGGCCCTTCCCAGGCTCAAGGCCATGCGCCCGCTTAGGTGGTCCAAGTGCACCATCACCTTCAGCTCAACGGACCAGCTCAAGTGCAGGGCGACCACCGGCGTCCTTCCGCTGCTTTGTTCACCCGTCATCAGCAACATCCAAGTCACCAAGACCCTCATTGACGGCGGCGGAGGGCTCAATGTCCTGTCCATCGAGATGTTCGACAGCCTTCAGGTGTCATACGATCAGCTTCAGCCTACCAAGCCTTTCTCAGGAGTGATCGATGGCTCCACCACCCCGATAGGGCAGGTCCGCCTCCCTGTCACCTTCGGCCAGCATAGAAACTACTGCACCGAGCTCATCGACTTCGATGTCGCCCACATCCATCTGCCGTACAATGCCATCCTTGGGTATCCAGCATTGGCCAAGTTTATGGCAGTGACCTACCACGGTTACAACGTCCTCAAGATGCCAGGGAGTGGCGGAGTCATCACAGTCCCCTGCGAAGAAAGAGATACGGTGTCCTCCCTTGAGCGGTCCTTCCAAGCCGCTGTGATCGAAGATCCTGACAACGAAGGCACCCCGTACACTCCTGAGGCCATCCCCAAGAAGAAGAAGCATCTACTCCTCCCAGGGCCTCAGGAGAGCGGCATCTCCAGCGGCACCACCTCAGGATCCGCGTTCGCAGCTGGGGCGCCTTCCTCCCTCGCATAGGAAGGCGCGCCTGGTGCCCTCCTCAGGCAAGGGGGAGGCGCTCGGGCACCATGTGGAGGCGTGCTTCGCTGCATATTTCCCTCAGGAGGGCAATGGGTGAGCAGCGCCCAGTGCTCGGGAGTTCATTGTCAAGGCGACCCAGGAGCTTCAAGAGGCAATAGCCATACGTGGCGACCGCCGCCCACCACCCGGCGTTGCTCCCCATCCTGGCGAGGATGGCGGGCTACGCGTCTGCGTCGACATTCCAGGGCTCAATAGGGCCGCATCTCAAGAGCGCTTCTGGCCTTCGCGCGTTGGTCGGTGCGAGGGTCCACCTCATAGCTATGTTCGCATGCCATTCGACTTGCCGAACGTGACTGTCACCTACCAACGCCATCCGCGGAGCATCCTGGAAGCTCAGGAGGCTAGGTATCACGTTGTCCTGGAGGAGATGGCGACGGTTCTCTAGGAGCCACCAGGCCCCCCGGAGCCTCCTGAGGCTCAGGGCCCTGGCGGTTCGTGAGGAATGACTCCTTCAACGCGCACCTCCAGCTACTCCAACACCACTCCGGCTACAGTATCAGGTGACTCTTTCCAGTTCATTCAGTTGGGGGCACCCCTCGGGCTGCATTATCCCCAAGTCTCATGGGTTTGTCCCTGCGACATCTATCCTTTTGCATCTCTAGCTTACTTTCATGGGGGCGCCCCTCGGGCTGCATCATCCCCAGGCCACTCGGGTCCGTCCCAGTGGCATGTATCATTCTTGCATCTATCTATGCTAACCTGCCGCTTTGCTTGAGTCATTTTATGACTATCACCTGCTTATCTGGTACTTCGATACCCCACCGCGACCGCCCTCGTTACCACAGGAGTCGCGCGCCGTTGTCTTTCTTTAGGATCCCTCACATGAGTAGGCTAGGCACGGCGTCTGTGCTCGGGTCCGTCCCTGCAGCGTCGATAAACCCAACGACTGAGCTCTGGCTGGCGGGCCGGCCCCGTTCACGTCACCTCCTAGGGTCGTTGGTGTCTGGCCTTCTCATGTGACCGCCTCAGGAAATTCATCCGTCGCAGGTTGCCTAACCATCTTGCAGGACCGCTGAAGCTATCAAGAACCAAGTGCAAGCGCAACCTGCCTTAAGGTAGGGCCTTGTGAGTCCCGCGCTGGCTCACGGGTGCCCAGACACACCTCGTCTAGACCTTCCGTGCAAGCCACGTGTTAGGGCAGGGCTGTACACGCCCGGGGGCTCCACTCAGAGGGATCCCTCACCCATGCACTAGTGGAAGCACCATGCTCCACGCTGGCAGTCGACAAGGTCGAGGAGCGGCTATGCCCGTGCAAGTGCGGAAGCGCTACGCTCCGCGCTGGTGATAAACAACTCAGGGCGGCCCCATGGCCGTACCAACCTCAGAGAGCCACCCGGCTCAGTGACCAGCCTCACCACAATGCTTTCCCCTCGGAAGATTCATGCGAGGGGGCTGGGCACGGGGGCTGCGCTCAGGCCTCGCCTAGCGTACGCCACCCTGCCAGGTCCCTCGGACCTGGTCATCGCGCACCCCTCCCGAGCGGGACCTCGGCGAGGGCAGGTATGAAGGTCTGTTTGAGTGTCAAGGGGGACTCCTGAGCATCGTGACTCAGGAGCCTAACTGGCCACATAGCCCTCACCCTTGGTCCCGTCCTAGTGATCCGGTCGGCCCAACGGCGGCTGAGGTATGCGCGGGGTCAGGCCCTGCCGACGTAGAACATCAAGCAAACGGGAAGGAAATCGCGGAACCTAAATAAATTATTACACAACATATTATCCCCCAAACGTCAAGCAAGAGTTTTAATGCCTCCACGAGGCACGTCTCATGTCACAGGAAAGCTCACAGGAAAGTAAAACGAGAAGGAGCGCCCTTGTTCACTATCAAGCCTTTTCTTCAGCCTTGGGTGCTGTCGTCAGGGAGCGCCTTCCCGCCGGCAGCGTCACCGTCGGTCATGTCGTTGGTCTCGGTCGCAGGATCGGCAGGGCCATTGGTTGGAGGCGCAGGCTCGATGGTGAGGAACTTCTTCAACAAGGCCTCCACCTGGCCCTCCATGGCTGCAGCAGCAGCTGCGCAACGCTCCTCCTCCACGGGCTCGAGCAGCTCGCCGAGGTCTGCGTTGGTGTCGCGAAGATGCAGGTGGCTAAAGACGCGCGTCAGAGCTGAAGAATAAAGCGCGGGGGCTTCCCCCTCCACCATGGGGACGATCCCGTAGATGACACCCTCGAGCGCCACGCCATGGGGCCTTCGTCGTCCATCGCCAGCGGCTTCTCCAAGCCCTTCTCGTAGAGTGCCCGTAGCGCCTTGCGGGATCTCTCCTCAAGGGACTTGAAGGCCGCGCGATCCTCTGCCAGAACCTTCGCTTTGGCTTCCAGCTGGGCCTTCTCGAATTTGGGGGACTATTTTTGGTGGGGAATTTTCGAATTTAGGACGAAACAAAAGAAGGCTAGAAAACAAGGGGGGAGGCTCCGAAATCATGATCAACGTGGATCATGATACCAAGATGATGTAGGGTAGAACCCTAATCAGCCGATCTTTCACGAAAGGAGCGGAATCCCGCAAAGAACATGAGGAACACAAAGGGGAAAATGAGAGAAACACAAGGGGAAACGAAGAGGAACACTCAAACCAACATGAATAAATCACACATGTGCTAGATCCTCGGATACATGGAACGATACACGGTACACGATCAACTAGGGACGATACAATGGTAACGATCTTCTCCATGAGGTCTTGAGTTCTTCCCTAAAAGGGGTCTTGAATCCGCTTGAGGGATCTTCTCCGGTGGAGGTTCGAATCTCCGTGGAGAAGGTAACCAAGTGGATTAGCAAAGCTCTCACACAAACATGAGCTAAACCTTTGCTAACCCTAAAACGTAGGTGGAGGGGGATTATATATAGTCTAAGGGGCGAAGGGGTACATGGGCCTCGACCCAGATGCACTGCACGCAGGCAGGGAAGGACGGATGTCCAGGCGTTCGTAGAGGGCCGGATGTCCGGGCTGGAGGGGCCGAATGTCCGGGCTGGCGGGGTTGGTCTTGTTGCTCTCGGGTTCGGCGGTGTCCGGATTTCCGAGGCCGAGGCCGGATGTCCGGGACTTGGCGAGGTGCCGGATGTCCGGGGCTGGCGCTGGATGTCCGGCCGTTGATGTTGTTGGCCATCTGTTGGGGAAGCCCCTGCGCGTCTGCCCAGGCGCTAGATGTCCGGCCTCTGGCTCGGATGTCCGGCCGCTGTAGCTTCAGCAGCTCCGTCTTCTTCCGTCATCGCTTCCAGGCTTCCCTCGTGGATGGTGTAGTTGTTCCTTGGAACTTGCACTCCTCCTCGTCATCCGTGAAGCTCCGACAATACCTATGCATGCACACGGGAGAAGTGTCAAGTAGTATACCATCCTCAAAGGGGTCAAGTGAGCATGTGTAAAGGAGATGATTCACCTTTGCGTATGTGAAGTAGATGTCGCACGTGTCACTCGCCGAACGGACTCTTGACATGGTGATGTCCATAGGATGCTCCGCATCATCTCCCCTCCCTTGGGAAAGATCCAACCTCGGATCAAAAACCAAATCACCATGGGAAAGAGATGGCTTCGCCGTGTAGAAGTGGACGTTCACCAAGTACTTGTCATCTTGAAGCTCGAAATGGGCACTCTCTAATGTCGCACCGTCTTGTGATTCCTTCAAAAGAATTAAGGACAACAAACACTTGGAAAAAAATGTGGTTAGCATTAGTGCAAAACCAAGCATTCGATAGGTGAGTCACCAAACAAGTGTCGTCATCATGCGAAGCATATGGTGTGACAAAGGATTGTGACATGGCATGTAAGCATATCAATCGAGCACAAGCAAATATATCATGGGGACAAGCATGTAAATGTGAGGTAGTGATCCAAATATGTGTAACAAAAGAATAAGCATCTACCTCAAAGTCATAGCAAGCATGGGCAAAGCGCTCAATGAAAGGTCTATGGTAGGCATAAGAATCATTCACAACACCAAATAAAATGAAGTGTCTAAACACACGGGTCAAGTGCAAGACAATCCAAGCATAATGTGCATGGGGTGTAGTGAATATCATGTGGCACTCAACACAATGGAAAGAGCAATTGTTCATCATGTGTGAGGCAATCAAGGCAAGCATGTAGCAATCAATGGGACATGGCATATGTGAAGTGATGACATTGTTGCAACCAAACATATGAGAGGAGCAAGTAATCCAAGAATTGGATGCAACACACAAGGCATATATATCATGATGCATGGAACGGTGAAAATGACAAGTCAAAGCAAGATCTCTAATGTGTGTGCAATCAATTGGTCCAAGATGAACAATAAGTCTCATGGTGCAAGCAACACAAGTAGTATGATCTGCAATATCCATGCTCAAGAAAGATGTCACCTTGAAAGTGTGTCCTCGTGCATGCTTCACAATGCCGAAGTACAAGCAAGTGCGATGTAGAATCGTCGTGGTAGAAGGTGGTTTGCTCTCAAGAGCTCGGATTGTCAACTCATGTGACGTGGAAGTTGACACGGAGTTCAAGTATCCTACACATGCACACAACATAAGAAAGAACGTATGCGCATGGTAGATAAACACATCATCCATCATGATGGTTCTTTTCTCTTGCACATAACCATTAGAATCACAAGTGCATGAATAATGTGATGCAACAATGGCAATATTCATGGCACTAGGTATATGGTGCAAAGAGGTAAGACAAGCATGCTTCACAAGAAATATGTCAAAATATCCAAATATATGCGATGCTATGGGGGCAAACTCATTATCAAGACTAAAGGCATAATTGCACTAAATACATGGCAAATCATCTAGCATGAGAGAGGCAACATATGGAGATATATGACGGCAAGCAATAACAATCATGTGATAATCATGTAGATGGTTGTCATCAACCGCATTAAATGAGCAAGTATGAATCATTGGTGATGCAATATAAGCAAGCATAGTAATCAAGTCATGCAAGCTAGTAGTGCGAAGATGCAACATACTAGAGGAAATCATGGCAATCATGTCATGTGAGCAAATAATAGGCATAGACAATGTGATAGAGGCGAAGGTGTCCCGATGTTTCGATGAGATAGATATCGTTTTCTGTGGAGTCAACTTTGACGATCCGACTACGAACATGCGAAGACGTCGTGCCTTAGCAATCGCTAAACCAACTTCCGAGGGTTATTGTCCACGTCGGAGCACGATCAACCTGACCACGAGGGTCTATTTCCTGCGAGCAAACGAAGAACAAGCAAGAAACAGAGATTGCATTCTGGATATTGCGAATAAAAGAGGAAAGCTTTATTAATGAAGGTGGGGTTCTGTGACGTCTTGGTCTGGTCGTTGGACACAAAAGAAGTACGCGAAGTTGCAGCTATGATGAACTTTTAATCTAAACAAAACCCCAAAGTCTAAACGACACCCTAAGGGATGTATATATGGAGGAAGAGGGGGGAATTTCGTGGCCCTTGGAGGAGGGGTTCGAAACCAACCCTAACTCTTGTTTCCCCACACATACGGACTCTAAAAATAGCCTATACTTAAGTATTTCGAAAATACATGGGCCTGGCCCAATAATAAGGTGATGCAGCACCTAGAATATCCTCTGGACGAAATTTATGAAGTGGCATCTTGTATATTTCGTCCAAGGCTTCATGCACTCCTTATGGTGGCTTCAAAGTCCTAAAATCATCACTTGTAACTCCGTTCTTGATTCCCTTGCGCATGCCATCATCTCCATGCTTGAACTTTCTCCAAGGTTCATCTTTCTTGTCCAAGCTAGGACCTTCATTTGTAAGCAAAACAAATTTATCCAATTTAGGCAGCGTCATATTCTCATGAACATTAGAACCGTTACCAAGAAACGAAAGTACCTGATAATTCAATTGGCGTGCGCGAGCTCTAGTAATTGGTCCAGTATGTACAGCAGCAGGGGCTGTGGGTGTAACAATGGTATTGATGTCCTCATCATCCTCCCCTTCTTGAAATGCAATCGTCCTCGATGAAAGTTCATCGTCCTCACCCAAATAAGGCTTTAAATCTGCAATGTTAAAAGTGGGACTAACCCCAAAATCTGCAGGCAGCTCAAGTTTATATGCATTATCATTTATTTTCTCTAACACCTTAAAAGGACCATCAACACGTGGCATTAGCTTTGATTTGCACAAATTAGGAAATCTATCCTTACGCAAATGTAACCAAACAAGATCTCCAGGTGCAAACACAACATGTATTCTACCCTTATCTCTAGCAAGTTTATATTTAGCATTCATGCGCTCAATGTTTTCCTTATTAACTCATGCATTTTTAAAATCAATTCAGCACGTTCTTTAGCATCAAAATTAACCTTCTCCGAAGATGGAAGAGGCAACAAATCAATAGGTGCACGAGGTAGGAAACCATACACAATTTCAAAAGGGCACATCTTAGTACTAGAATGCAATGAACGATTATAAGCAAATTCAATATGAGGCAAGCATTCTTCCCACATTTTCCTATTATTCTTCAAAACATCCCTAAGCATAGTAGACAATGTTCTATTGACTACTCCAGTTTGTCCATCAGTTTGGGGGTGACAAGTAGTACTAAAAAACAGTTTAGTCCCCAACTTAGACCATAAACATCTCCAAAAGTGGCTAAGAAATTTAGTATCATGATCTGAAACAATAGTATTTGGCACACCATGCAAGCGAATAATTTCACGAAAGAACAAATCAGCAACATTAACAACATCATCGCTTTTATGACATGGTATAAAGTGTGCCATTTTCGAGAACCTATCCACGACAACAAATATGCTATCCCTCCCCTTCTTTGCTCGAGGTAAACCTAAAACAAAGTCCATAGATATATCCTCCCAAGGAATACTAGGTACAGGAAAAGGCATATATAAACCATGAGGATTGAGTCGTGACTTAGCTTTTTGACATGTAGTGCAGCGAGCAACAAAACGCTCAACATCCCGTCTCATCTTTGACCAAAAGAAATGTGTAGCAAGTATATCCTCCGTCTTCTTGACGCCAAAGTGTCCCATTAATCCTCCTCCATGCGCCTCCTACAACAACAAAAGACGAATGGAGCTAGCTGGAATGCATAGATTGTTAGCACGAAACACAATTCCATCATTAAGAACGAACTTGTTCCAAGTTCTCCCTTCCTTACAATTCTACAATACATCTTTAAATTCAACATCATGCACATATTGATCTTTGATGGTCTCAAAACCAAATATTTTAAAGTCAAGTTGTGAAAGCATAGTATAACGACGAGATAATGCATCAGCAATAACATTTTCTTTACCCTTCTTGTGTTTAATGACATAAGGGAAAGTCTCAATGAATTCAACCCATTTAGCATGTCGACGGTTCAGTTTTGCTTGACCTTTAATGCGTTTCAAAGATTCATGATCAGAATGTATAACAAATTCCTTGGGCCATAAATAATGTTGCCATGTTTCTAAGGTCCGAACAAGAGCATATAATTCTTTTTTATAAGTAGAATAGTTCAGACTAGGCCCACTCAATTTTTCAGAAAAGTATGCAACAGGTTTGCCATCTTGTAATAACACACCTCCTAATCCAATTCCACTAGCATCACATGCAAGCTCAAAAGTCTTATTAAAATCAGGAAGTTGGAGTAAAGGAGCATGTGTCAACTTATCTTTCAATACCGTGAAGGCTTCTTCCTGTGCGGTACCCCAAACAAAAGGCACATCCTTCTTTGTAAGCTCGCTGAGAGGTGCAGCAATGGTGCTGAAATCTCTCACAAAACGCCTATAGAAACCAGCAAGGCCAAGGAAACTCCTCACTTGTGTGACCATTTTGGGCTGCGGCCAACTCTCAATAGCTTCAATATTGGCTTTATCAACTTCAATTCCCCGTGGAGTAACAACACAGCCAAGAAAAGATACTCGGTCGGTGCAAAAGGTGCACTTTCCAAGGTTACCAAACAAACGTGCATCAGATAGAGCAATAAAAACAGAACGTAAATGTTCCAAATGTTCCTCCAAAGATTTGCTATAAATCAATATGTCATCAAAGTAAACTACCACAAATCGTCCAATGAAAGCACGTAAAACTTCGTTCATTAATCTCAGGAAAGTACTAGGTGCATTAGTTAACCCAAAAGGCATGACTAACCACTCATATAATCCAAACTTAGTTTTAAATGTTGTTTTCCATTCATCTCCCAATTTCATACGCATTTGATGGTATCCACTACGCAAATCAACTTTGGAGAATATTGTGGAGCCACTCAATTCATCAAGCATATCATCTAGCCTAGGAATAGGATGACGATAGCGAATAGTAATATTATTAATGCCTCTACAATCAACGCACATAAGTGACGTACCATCCTTTTTCGGCACTAAAATGATAGGAGCAACACAAGGACTAAGGGATTCACGTATATAACCTTTGTCGAGCAGTTCTTGTACTTGACGCATAATCTCCTTCATCTCCTCTGGATTGGTACGGTATGGTGCACGGTTGGATAATGATGCACCGGGAATTAAGTCAATTTGATGCTCAATCCCTCGAATAGGTGGTAATCCCGGTGGCACGTCTTGTCGAAAGACGTCAGCGAACTCCTGCAAGATGTTAGTGATAGCAGGAGGCAAAGAGGAAGGCACGTCCTCGTATGAAAATAATGCCTCTTTGCACACAAAAGCATAGCAAGCAGATTTGCTAAAATCTAGATGATCAATATCAGATTTGGTGGCAATTAAACATGCACTTTTCAATTTAATTTCAGAAGCAACACTAGATGGTTTATTATCAGGCTTCATTTGTTGCTCAAATTCTTTTGCCACAATCTGATTTTCACTCTTATTTTTCTCCTGTTTTGCTTTATTAGCTCTATTAATATCATCTTTCAAAATGGAATCAGGAGTCAAAGGAAGCAAAGTAATATTTTTATCCTTATGAACAAGAGTATACTGATTGTTTCTACCGTGGTGTACAATTTTTTTTATCAAATTGCCATGGTCTACCAAGTAAGAAGGAACATGCTTGCATAGGTACCACATCACAATAAACATAATCAGCATATGTAGAGATACTAAAATGCACACGAACAGTACGTGTTACCTTAACCTTGCCGCTGTTGTTGAACCATTGGATGTACTAAGGATGTGGATGTGGTCTTGTGGTGAGAGATAGCTTCTCGACCATATCCATGCTAGCTAAGTTATTGCAGCTCCCTCCATCTATGATGACGTGAGCAGAACGCTCCTTCACAACTCCCTTTGTATGGAACAAATTATGCCTCTGATTTTGCTTAGCTTGTGTAACCTACACACTCAAAACACATTGAGCAACTAAACATTCATACCTGTCAGCATCTTCAGCAGCCATGTATTGCGTCTCATGATCAGAATCATCTCCGCCGTGTTCTTCATGTGTAATAAGAGCCAAAGTCTCCTCATCATAGTCACTAGCGGACTCATACCCACCATCCTCAGTAGCAATCATCACACGCTGAGATTTGCATTCTCTCGCAAAATGTCCTCTTCCCTTACAACGACAACAAATAATATCACTTGTGTGACCTGTTGATGCCATGGAAGAAGAAGAGCTCTGTGCAGGCCCAACAGGTGTTCTCTTGGCAGATAGTGGTGGTTGTGCCTGCTTTCTTGTATCAAGCTGGAGGTGGCACCTGATGGAGATGCTGGTGCAGTGGAAGTAGAGCATGCACGTGGTGCCCATGATGAAGATCGACATGTAGAAAAGTTTGTTCGCGCCAATGCCTGTCGATCCTGCACTTCAGTTCAGCTTTACAAGAAAGATGGAATAAATTAGTGATATTAGTATACTCCTTATACTCTAGAATGGTCTGAATCTGTCTATTTAATCCACCCATAAAACATGCAAGCATAGCTTCATTCTCCTCAACAATACCACATCTAATCATGCCAGTTTGTAATTCCTGATAATATTCTTCTACAAAAAAATTTCCTTGTCATAAATGCTGCAATTTTTGAAGTAATTCACGTTGATAATATGGTGGAACCCAGTGAGTACGCATAGCAGTTTTCAAAGCAGCCCAAGTAGTTGGAATAGGATATAATCTACAATGGTCAGACCACCAAACACATGCAAAGCTAGTGAAAGCACAAACAGCAGCAGGAACACGTCTCTCCTGAGGATATTGTAAACATGTAAAACGTTGTTCTGTTTCTAACTCCCAAGTAAGATATATATCAGGAACATATCTAACCTCAAATGGTGGAATATTCAATTTCAGTTTAGGAAGATGGACATGATCTCGTACCTCATATGGTGGTGCAGCCCTACCGTTGCGATGATATACCTGAGGACAACCTAGTGGTGGTGGTGCTGGTGGTTTCACGTAGTTCTGATTTTGATCAACCTCATCCTTGTAATGGTCCTCCCACTGGGTCAACAGTAGCAGCAGGAGCGACAGAAGCATCAACAGTGGCACCAGAATTTTGCCCAGGGTCAATGGGAATGCGCTGTGCTCGTCCCACTTGATTTGGAAAGCGATGTTGTTGTTGTTGTTGTTGTTGTAGAGGTGCGTTAGGGGCAGCCAGTGGTGGTGGTGGAAGACGCGCGAGCAATTCATTAAACTTGTTATCGAGCTTTGTTTCGAACGTCTTGTCCATGCCATCTATCTTCTCCATGGCCTCTTCAAATCTGTTTAGCACATCTTGCACATGACCACTTGCTGAAATTTATCATGCAACTCCTTATCCATCATGTTCTCCCAGTCAGTCTCGTCGGCTTGTGATCCTGCCATGGTTAGCAGCAATAGAAACACACAAGAATATGATCCTATAGACTACTAACAAGAGGTGGTGGTGGGTGTCACAAATCCGTCAAGCAAATCTCAAATTCTTACCAGTTCTTACCCAGCAGCAGGCAGTGATCGGCAACTGTCAGAGTCAAAACTCTCAAGGCTTGGATAGAACGAGTACTAGGGAAAATCAAACGCACGACGTAGATGTATGTGGAGCTGGGAAGGCTTATAATATGGTAGCCAAAAGGGTCAGCAATAATCAATTCAGAGATGCAAAGTTGAATAAACGCTCAACGACGGTACTGTGCTGGTCCTAGGCTAGAACGTGCTAGAGACGCAAGCCTAGAACACTAACAAAATCACGGCGCTGCACGTAAACAAGAGAAAAGCACACTCTGGGACTTTTTTCGCTCTGTTTTTTTGGCGCTCCTCTTTTTTTTTGCAAAAAATCACTATAATGGCGAGTGTCTCAAAATTCTTCCCTCGTCAAACTAACAGGATGGGCATGAAATTTTTTTTTTTGACTTTTTTTCGTGGACTGTAGGTATGAAGAACATACTCGATCTAAACTACGAAAAACTGTAAAATCTCACCGAGCAACCTGGAAATCTGATACCTCTTGATAGAGGTGAAGGTGTCCCGATGTTTCGATGAGATAGATATCGTTTTCTGTGGGAGTCGACTTTGATGATCCGACTACGAACATGCGAAGACGTCGCGCCTTACCAATCGCTAAACCAACTTCCGAGGGTTTCAGACCACGCAGGAGCACGATCAACCTGACCATGAGGGTCTATTTCCTGCAAGCAAACAAAGAACAAGCAAGAAACTGAGATTGCAATCTGGATATTGCGAATAAAAGAGGAAAGCTTTATTAATGAAGGTGGGGTTCTGTGACGTCTTTGTCTGGTCATTGGACACAAACGAAGTACGCCGAAGTTGCAGCTATGGCGAACTTTTAATCTAAACAGAACCCCAAAGTCTAAATGACGCCCTGAGGGCTGTATGTATGGAGGAAGAGGGGGGAATTTCGTGGCCCTTGGAGGAGGGGTCCGAAACCAACCCTAACTCTTGTTTCCCCACACATACGGACTCTAAAAACAGCCTATACTTAAGTATTTCAAAAATACATGGGGTTGGTCCAATAATAAGGTGACACAGCACCTAGAATAGTCTCTGGACGAAATTTATGAAGTGGCATCTTGTATATTTCGTCCAAGGCTTCATGCACTCCTTATGGTGGCTTCAAAGTCCTGAAATCATCACTTGTAACTCCGTTCTTGATCCCCTTGCGCATGCCATCATCTCCATGCTTGAACTTGCTCCAAGGTTCATCTTTCTTGTCCAAGCTAGGCCCTTCATTTGTAAGCAAAACAAATGTATCCAATTTAGGCAACATCATATTCTCATGAACATTAGAATCGTTACCAAGAAACGGAAGTACCTGATAATTCAATTGGCGTGTGGGAGCTCTAGTAATTGGTCCAGTATGTATAGCAGCAGGGGCTGTGGGTGTAACAATGGTATTGATGTCCTCATCACAATGCACATGACATATCGCAAGCACGAACACAAAGCAAGATCATAGTATCATCATAGGCATGGGGCACAAAGCAAACATGGCAATAACAAGCAATATCTCCACCAAGCTTGCAAATACACATACTAGTATGAGAATCAATCATCATGTGTAATGCAAAGCATGGGTCACGAATGCATGGCAAAGGCATAGTAATGAACATATCATGCAAAGAGAACATGGCAAGATGGGTAAAGGATATATAATGGCAATAACCCATAGCCAAGTGAGGGTCATGTAGAAGAAATGCGCGAAGTCTTTGCGCGAAGAGAGTGGTGGGAAAGACACTCCATGGGATCCCAAGTCATCATTGCTCTCTAGAGCTCGTTTTGTCAACTCGTGGGATTGCGAGGTTAACAAGAATTCGTGGGTACCTACACAAAGGAGACACAAACGAAAGAGATTGTGTGTGTGGTAAATGTACACATCATCCATCATGTTGTGTATGTGCACGTGAGAGTTAGCACAAGATAAGCATCTCTCAAAGAAATTTGATGCATGGTACAAGAACATGTCATCCATCATGAAAGAATAGTTATTGTGTATAACACAATGGGGACACAAATTGAGAATGCAAGTATATGGCACATCAATAGCATGTTTATTCATGGGAAGCATATGGTGCACACAAGTATTGGGATCATGCAATGAATGGGATGAATCAAAATCTCCTAAAATGTATGAGGAAACTATGGGGGTCTCCTCATGAGCAATATTGGAAACATCATATGGAGAAAATGGACAACATCCAAAACAATGCATATCCGAAGCTAGGTAGTCATGGCATGGAATATGAGATAAATGATGCAAAGGGAGCATATCAATATCATCACAAGAAAAACAAATGCTAATAACCATGGGCTTGTCATCTATGCCATATGTGAAAATTGGGTTAATTTTAATGGCATATGCATAGTCACTATGAAGAGATTGCAAATATGACATATGATTGATCTCATGCATAGCATATGACAAGTCAAGAAGATTGTCAAACATGATGTGACCTAGAGAATTGTCACAAAAAATCATATGTAACATGGCATCACAACTAAAAGACTCCACATGGAAATCATCATACTTATCATAAATGGGTAAATCATCGCATGGGGAAATCATACTAGCATGAAGCATGTCAATAGGGGGATCAACATCATGCAGGCAATCAATGTCATGAATGTCCGCTAGTGGGACTAGAGCATCACCTTCACCTATGTTACCGTTTTCATTCCACTCACGTGGTTTAGGTGAGGTGGGAAAGACCAAATGGTGGTCATCTTCATCTTGATGGAACCATGTGGGGGGTGCATCATATTCCACCATGGCCATCGTCTTGTCCAAAGGGAGGACGAAGTCATCATGAATCGGCGCGTCATCATAGATGGGACCTAGAACCAAATGAGAAGACACAATAGAGGTAGAGGCCAAGTCGTTAGTGTTGAAAGTGGCCTCACATGACCTATCAACTATCTCACTCTCTCTATGTGGTGGTTCACTCACTCCCACAAGGTAGGTGCACTCAATCTCACGTATGGTGGAGTCACTCATCTCACTCAAGTGGTGGGGGTTGTGGCTCTCCTTACATGGGAATTGTGGCAACACATCATATATGGGGCTAGTGGTGAAGTCACTCTCACTCTCAATATGGTGGCAAAAGTTACTCAAGTCATCGTACATCACCATGGTGAAGGGAAAATCCCATGCTCAACCATCTCATCGCCGTCGCCATGGATGAAGGCCGAAGATGGCACATCATCAGTCTCGCCTCCTAAGATGGAAGCATCATCCTTGCTCGTCACCATGTCGCTCGGCTCCAAAGCATGTTCCTTGATTGGCTCCATAGTCGTAGTCGTCGCCGCACCGTCTTGAAAAAGAGTCATGGAGGACTCGACATCATCAATGCCTCAAAGAGGCATGGCGGTGAAGTCGAACTTGGGAGCACCGTCTTGGAGCTCGTCGGGCTTGGACATCTTGGTGGAACTATCCTCAAGCTTGCCTTCTTGGAGCTTGGTCTTCGAGAAGTGTGCTTGGGTTGGAGAAGCCTTGACCTTTATGAGTTCTTGTTCCGCCTTAAGAGAACCAGTGTAGTTGTCGTCGAGGGACTTGTAGTTCTCAAGGAAGATCGTCTTGGAGATGTCGTTGTGCAATCCCATCATGAAGTGGAACTTCATCGAAATGGAGTCGTCCACGCCGGCTCATCGCAAGGCTTTCTTCATCTCCTTGAAGTACTCATTGATGGACTTGGATCATTGGATGGTGTTCTCCAATTGGCGTTGAAGTTGTTCCGTGTAGGTTGGAGGCACGAACTCTCTCCGCATAGCTCTCTTCGTCTTGGGCCAACTCATGTCGTAGGTCTCCGAAGGTGTGTGAAGCCACCATGTGGATGCGTAGTCATGGAAGTTCCTTGTGGCGCACTTCACTTGATCTTTGGGAGGAACTTGATGTAGCTTGAGGTAGTCGTCCATCAAACGCTCCCACTTGAGATACTCCTCGAGTTCTTAAGTCCCATAGAAAGGAATCACGTGGCATCAATGTCGAGGTCGTAGTAGCTCGTGGAAGTCGCGGACTTGAGCTTGGGGAGCTTCTATTGAAGTGCTTGTGGGCGAAGATGCCATATATCCGAAGGCGAAGATGCCTTGAAGTCGCTTGGTGAAGATGCCAAGTGAGATGGTGAAGTCGTTGAGCGGTTGTTGGTGTTGAGCTCTTGACCTTCACGTCCTTGTTGGTGATGGTGTCGATGCCGATTTGATTTTGCCGGAGATGGTAGCTCGGAGACATGTGCTCTTGAGCTTCTTCTCGAAGATGAGGAAGACCGCTTGTAGGGATTGATTGAGGGCTTTGATCTCCTCCATTTGAGGTTGCATCTTGGCGTTGTTGGAGTTTTTCATGGCATCGAACTCGTCATTGTTGTTGTAGACCGAAGATGAAATGCCTTGCCTATCCATCACTCCAAGAGAAAAATGTGAGTGGTAGAAAGAGAAGAACGAATACCAAATGTACCTTGACCGAAGTTGAAAGTGGATCAATGATCACTCCAATGTGGACAAGGAAATAGCACAATTGGTACCAATTCTTGTCGGTTTCTCAAACCTGCACAAATAAGGCCTATTGTGGAGCTCGGTGAGGATAGTGGCACAAAAATTTGATGCGAAATGTGAGCAAGAGTCAATAATGTTGAAAGAGATTCACAAATTCGCAAGTGTAACAAGTAGACCAATAGCAATATGTGGTACGCGGAAACACACACACACACACGGATAGATAAATGGGGTCGTGCAACCAAGGGATGAGCTCAAAATGTGGAATCCACGGAAAATACTCTTGTTGCAAAACTCTAGAGAGACGCTAGCACGATTGCTCAATAGGCGGATACGACACTTGTGCACAACCTATAGGAGACAAAAATGCAATGACTTCTATCCCAAGTATGCTATGTATATGATGTTCCGGTGGTATGATCCAAGATGATCGAATATGACAATCTTATAAGCAATGTGGTATGATGCTATGGGACTTGCTTACAAGCTTCTTTGCTCTTTCTCTTTTGCTTAAAAGCTTTATTCTTCTTTTTTTGATATGTATGGCCACTTTTGCACAATGCACAAACCAAGATAGCTAATCTGTATATGCGGGAACAAACTTGTGGCACAAGGGATGATATGATACCGATATGATATGGTATGTATGCAATGTATGGTGTAGATCACTAATGTGCACAAGTAACGTTGCCGGCAATACTCAAATGGCTAGTCTCGATAGGCAAGTGACGCAAAATGGGCTAGGAGTTATCAAAGCAATGGCAAGGGAATGTACAATGGAGGGATACCACGACACCGAGATGATATGGAGGTTACCGTCCTTGGCGATGATGAGTGGCGGTGATCTTGATGGAGATATCATGATGATGGAGACTCGTCCCTAAGTAGCCGAAACACCTTAGGAAACGGAAAAACCGCGAACTCAAAATCTCAAATGTCAAATGTCAAATGGTGGTAGTGGGATGCGATGGTGGTTGCGTAAGCTCAATGGGATTGCGGAAATGCAATGATTGGTTTTGCGAGTAGGCAAAGCGGAAGTGGAGGGTAAGGTGGTGTACTATACACGGTGTTGGAGTTGAAAGCACGGTCCCTAAGTAGCCGAAACACCTTAGGAGACACAACTCACAACACTAACAAAATTGGGTTAAGTTGGGATGGTGGAAGTGTATGGTGGTCAAGCCTAGGCGGAAGTTATGGTGGTGGTGGTGGTTGATGAAGAAGCAACCATCCCTAAGTAGCCTAAACACCTTAGGAGACTCAAATCACTCCTGAAGCAACCACTAATGCGACGGGGAACAAAATTGGTTAGGTTGCGGAAGTCGGTGGTGGTGTAGCGGATGATGTGGTGTAAGCCCTAGGAAAAGATGCCAAAGTTTCAAAAATTTGATGGAGTCAAATGGTGATGGTGGTATTTTGTGGGAAGGGGGATGTCAAGAGCTTTTCAACGAGCTAAAGAGCGCGAAAATCAGACTCCGCATGAATTAGTTATGGATAAAACGGTGAAATAGGGGTGGCTGAGATGTCAGGGGCCGGACATCCGGGCTCGGGGCCGGAAATCCTGGACTTGATGTCCAGAACCGAGCAGATTTAGTGCTCCAGGAGCCGGATGTCCGGCCCGACGATTCCAGATCTCGTTTGGGGCGGAAATTTTCGAATTGGGGGGGGCGGAAATTGATGATTTCAAGGGCAAAATTTGATGGATTTCATGGATGGAAAGTGGGGAAACTTGGGCGAAAGATAGATCTACTCAAGACACAATGAATCCATGGATCAAAATCAACAAAATATCATCACACCAACAAATCACAAAAAAATTGGAGGCTAGTTTTGGTGGAGAATTTTCGAATTTAGGACGAAATCAAACAAAAGAAGGCTAGAAAACAAGGGGGAGGCTCCGAAATCGTGATCAACGTGGCTCATGATAACAAGATGATGTAGGGTAGAACCCTAATCGGCCGATCTTTCACAAAAGGAGTGGAATCCCGCGAAGAACACGAGGAACACAAAGGGGACAATGAGAGAAACACAAGGGGAAACGAAGAGGAACACTCAAACCAACATGAATAAGTCACACATTTGCTAGATCCTCGGATACATGGAATGATACACGGTACACGATCAACTAGGGATAATACAATGGCAACGGTCTTCTCCATGAGGAAGTATTGAGTTCTTCCCTAAAAGGGGTCTTGAACCCTCTTGGGGGATCTTCTCCGGTGGAGGCTCGAATCTCCGTGGAGAAGGTAACCAAGTGGATGAGCAAAGCTCTCACACAAACATGACCTAAACCTTTGCTAACCCTAAAACGTAGGTGGAGGGGGAGTATATATAGTCTAAGGGGTGAAGGGGTACATGGGCCTCGGCCCAGATGCACTGCACGCAGGCAGGGAAGGCCGGACGTCCGGGTGTCGGGCCGCATGTCCGGGCGTTCACGGAGGGCCGGATGTCCGGGATGGAGGGGCCGGATGTCCGGGCTGGTGGGGTTGGTCTTGTTGCTCTCGGGTTCGGCGGTGTCCGGATTTCTGAGGCCGAGGCCGGTTGTCTGGGACTTGGCAAGGCGCCGGATGTCCGGGGCTAGCGCCGGATGTCCGGCCGCTAATGTTGTTGGCCGTCTGTTGGGGCAGCCCCTGCGCGTCTGCCCAGGCGCCGGGTGTCCGGCCGCTGTAGCTTCAGGAACTCCGTCTTCTTCTGTCGTCACTTCCAGGCTTCCCTCGTGGATGGTGTAGTTGTTCCTTGGCACTTGCACACCTCCTCGTCATCTGCGAAGCTTCGACAATACCTATGCATGCACACCGGAGAAGTGTCAAGTAGTATACCATCCTCGAAGGGGTCAAGTGAGCACGTGTAAAGGAGATGATTCACCTTTGAGTATGTGAAGTAGATGTCACACGTGTCACTCGCCGAACGGACTCTTGACATGGTGATGTCCATAGGATGCTCCGCATCACGGCGCCAAGGAAGGAGCGTCGCCCAGGGAGACCAGTGCCGACCTGCTCTTCATCGGGACCGCAGTCGGCGACTTCTTTGAGGGGGTGACCTTGGACCTTCTGGTGACCCCAGCAAGGGGCAAGACCTCCCTCACCGAGTGGTCACCAGTGTCGTCATCGTCAGGCAGGGCGCGGAGGAGATCGGCCTTACGTAGAGGGGAGGTCTCCCCGGTCCCCTTCGGGGTCGCCTCCGAGTCCTGCTCCTCCTCCCCGTCAGAGTCACCGGAGGACACCACCACCGGAGCTGTCACCACCGGGGCCTCAGAGGGCACCGGCGGCACGAGCTCACGCCCATCAAAGACAGGCATGGCAGTGGCAACCTTCGCTTTGTCGGGGCGGCGGTACAGAGGAACAAAGATGTCCGGAGGGTACCCCTGGTCGTCCCCGACCAGGGAGCGGAGAGCCGTGCCCAGTTCCTCGTCAGACAAGGCCTCCAGACGCAGGCGGAGGTCATCATCCTTGTCCCTGAGCTTCCACAAGGGGCACGAGCGCGCCTGGAGCGGAGCCACGCGCTGTGAAAGGAATTCCTTGACGATCATGGCCCCCATCAGCTTCGCTGCCTTTGGGTCATCAGGCTTCAGATCGGTGGTCATCTTCTCCAGCACACGCTCCTCTCGGGGGTCGGTGAGCTTCACGCGGAATCACCCGTCTTGAGACGTGGGCATCTCCGTCGGCAGCACTAGCCGGGGGTGGGAGCACTTGGCGTCCATTAGGACCCACTTGCTCCTAAAGCCCTCGGCCTTCTTCCCAGCCTTCGAGACCGCGTTGGTCTTGTTGGCCACAACGAAGTTGGCGCACCCGAGCAATGGCCGTCCTTGATCCGGAGATAGAAGAAGTGGCGTAGCAGCGCCACAGACGGCATCACCCCGACGTATGCCTCACATTAGAAGGCCAAGATCGACAGAAGGAGGACAGAGTTGGGATGAAGATGGAGGGCATTTAACTTGTAATGAATGAGGACGAAGTAGAAGAAATTAGAGAAGGGGGGAACTAACCCCGTGACAACGCTGCTCATGAAGAAGGGATAGAAGGTGCTGTCCGAGGCCTCCGGCTCGGCAGAGCCAACCCGGAGTGCGGTCTTCCTCTTCTCGTCACTGCCCTCCGCCGTCATCAGGAGCATGGCAGTGAGGTTCTTCTCCAAGACGCTGGGCGCACTCAGGACCGGCTCATACCACGAGGGCGGAAGGGTGGCATTCGCCTTGCTGGGCACCATCAATGGCGGAATTGGAGGAGGATTGGTGCAGATCTGGATGTTTGGGAGCGAGGAGTAGGAAAGGGGATCTGGAGCAAGAAGGGGAGCAATGAAGGTAGCACGATGCGCGCCAGCCTTTTGTCAGTCGGGCGGTTGCCGAGGCAGCATGGGGAAGCTGAGACGCCCATGTCCTGTCAATTGCCACGCGTCAATCAAGGCCGCAGGCTATTGGGGCCCGCGGCGCTCCGCACTTGACCCTTGGCTTCGCCGCGAAGCCAAGTACGAGCGCGCCTTGGGCCCGGGGGCTACTGTCGGGGTCCTGGGAACGGGGGTACCCAGACTTGCCTGCCTGCGGCCCAGGGTGTGGCTCCACCAGCGGCCTGGTACGACCCATCTTCATCAACAAACACTCAAGACACTCGCAAGGGGCCAAGTGTAACGCCCCAAGACCGTTGCGCCAGGTGTCTTCCAGTTATTCGCTGACGTTGTCATGTCATTTGCTTGTGTGTTGCATTTCATCATGTCATCATCCGCATTGCATCATCATGTTTTCAAAACTTGCATCCGTCTGGGTTCCCCAGCTCTCCCCGTTGTCCGTTCTGAGCCCAACCACACTTGCACACGTCCGCGGCACCTCCGAAATAGTATTTTATAAGTGCACGAAAAATGTTCTCGGAATGGGTTGAAAGTTGGCATGCAGTATTGTTATAGTGTAGATAGGCCGCCTGCCAAGTTTCATCGCATTCGGAGTCCGTTTGATGTCCCAACAGATAACTATAGCAGCATTATAGTCGGTCAAACGTCGGACGTTTCCGGTCTCCGGAAACGATTGCCGGGTTGCTTTCCTCCTCTTTCTTCTCAGTCCAACCACACACTTGACCTTGTCCGTCAAACCCCTCTTTGCTCAGTGCACAAACCCCCTCGCGTGCGTGTCCGAAACTCACCCGAACCCGACCCGGACCGTCGTCGGCGTTGGGTCCGGATCATCCCCAAACATCTACAAAACAACTCCCTAAAATTCCTCCACCCCGCCGCCAGACCAGATCCACCTCGGGATCCTCCCGCCGCCAACTCGCACCCACCATGCATCCAATCCTGCAGCCTCCACCATCCCTGGCCATCAAATCATTGATCCAACGGCCTCCCTTGCGCCCCAGTTTCCCCAATGCCCCGTGCCCCGCAGCTAGTCTCGATCCAGATCGAGGCGAGCTCGTCCCTGAGCCCGAGGGAGCCGCCGTTCCTGTCTGCCGCCGGTGACCAAACCTACAGACACAGAGATGAGCGCCCCCTCCTTTTCCTTTCCCTTCCTTCCCCTAGTTCTTCTCTCCGCTGACCAATCCCTCTCTTCGTGTTGCTGATTCACAGGGAGCGCCATGGCCTCCTCCGATCGATCCTCCGGTGCCTCCCCGAGCCTACAGCGTACCCAGCTCCTCATGCCCCAGGGCCTCGTGCGCAAGCTCAACCCCGAGCGAACCTGAGATGCTCTTCCTCCCGCCGGTCTCCTCCGCGACCC
Organism: Triticum urartu; assembly: GCF_056163025.1. Classification (NCBI taxonomy): domain Eukaryota; kingdom Viridiplantae; phylum Streptophyta; class Magnoliopsida; order Poales; family Poaceae; genus Triticum; species Triticum urartu. Next base: position 253,666,341 of record NC_141877.1, read on the forward strand.
TGAGTCCCTGCCGAAGCCCACGCCAAGTTCATCGTCCCCGCGCCGTCGTCACCGGATCCGGTGGGCACAGGCCGGAGACCTCCCCTGCTTGCGTCGCTAGCCTCTGCCTCCCCTACTCTAGTTTGAGCGAGCGAGGAGACCGCCCCGTTGACCGCATCGCTCCCTGCTTCCCTCGTACGGGCCGGCCTCGCCTGCCCAGATCCGCGCCCTGGGACGCTTGCACCAAGGCCCAGCGCAGCCGCTATCCCCAGCCGGCCTTGTTGGCCCAACGTGAGCCTCCAGCGCCCTGCTCCTGTTGGGCCAGACAGATTCGGCCCGTTTCATGTTTTTTTCATAGAACGTTTTTCCTATTTTTTCTAGAGAGAGCAGTTTTGCAGAAAACCCCCCTGCTGTTCATGCATATAATAACTTAATAACCGTGCATCGGTTTAAAATGATTTATATATGAAAAATGCTTAGAATTGTGTCTAGTTTCATAATATCCAACTTTCATGCATGTTTAAAATGTTTAAGATGCTGTTTGTATTTATTTTGCATAATGCCATGCTAAAATGCTTTAACTCATAACTAAATAACCGTAGCTCGGTTTTAAATAATCTGTATATGTAAATGGGGTAGAAAAATGCCTAGTTTAACATGGTGTACTTTCTTTGCATGTTAAAAAACTCTAAAATATGGTTTAGGGCAGAACAGTACCAAATCCATAATTTGCATATGAGGATTTTACGGAATTGTTGTTTGTTGTTCCGGCCTCATTTAAACTTGATTAGATAGTTAGTTTAATTATGCTTCACCTCTTGCCATGTTAATCAACATTTAATATTGTTGGGTACATAAACGAGATCGAACTAAATAACTTGAATGTGGTGTTCCGTCAATATGCAACTCGTTGCATATTGAGCTCCACTTAATTTGTAGTTTTGTTTGTGCACTTTGCCATGCCATGCCTCATTAATCCGGACATGCATCATACTTGGTTGTGCATCATGCCATGCTTATGTGGTGGTTGTTTTTGTTTGCTTCTTTCCGGTGTTGCTTCTTTGGGTTAGTTCCGATAACGTCGCGTTTGTGATGATCCGTTCGACTACGTCCGTTTGTCTTCTTCATGGACTCGTTCTTCTTCCTTGCGGGATCTGAGGCAAGATGACCATACCCTCGAAATCACTTATATCTTTGCTTGCTAGTTGCTCGATCTATTGCTATGCCGCGATACCTACCACTTGCTATATCATGCCTCCCATATTGTCATGTCATGCCTCTAACCCACCTTTCCTAGCAAACCGTTGTTTGGCTATGTTACCGCTTTGCTCAGCCCCTCTTATAGCGTTGCTAGTTGCAGGTGAAGTTGAAGTTTGTTCCTTGTTGGAACATGATTATTGTTGGGATATCATTATTATATCTTGTTTACTTTAATGCATCTATATACTTGGTAAAGGGTGGAAGGCATGGCCTTATGCCTGGTGTTTTGTTCCACTCTTGCCGCCCTAGTTTCTATCATACCGGTGTTATGTTTCTTGATTTTGCGTTCCTTACGTGGTTGGGTTATAATGGGAACCCCTTGACAGTTCCCCTTGAATAAAACTCCTGCAAGGCCCAACCTTGGTTTTACCATTTGCCACCTAAGCCTTTTTCCCCTGGGTTTTGCAGACTCAAGGGTCATCTTTATTTTAAACCCCCCGAGCCAGTGCTCCTCTGAGTGTTGGTCCAAACTAGAGTCCTTTGCAGCGCCACCTCGGGGAAACTCAAGGTTTGGTTTTAGTTGTACGGAGCGCTAATCCGGTGTGCCCTGAGAACGAGATACGTGCGACTCCTATCGGGATTTGTCGGCACATCGGGCGGCTTTGCTGGTCTTGTTTTACCATTGTCGAAATGTCTTGTAACCGGGATTCTGAGACTGATCGGGTCTTCCCGCTAGAAGGAGTATCTTTCGTTGACCGTGAGAGCTTGTGATGGGCTAAGTTGGGACACCCCTGCTGGGTTTTGAAGTTTCGAAAGACGTGCCCGCGGTTATGGGCAGATGGGAATTTGTTAATATCCGGTTGTAGAAAACTTGACACTTAACTTAATTAAAATGAATCAACCGCGTGCGTAGCCGTGATGGTCTCTTTCCGGTGGAGTCCGGGAAGTGAACACGGTTCTTGTGTTATGCTTGAACGTAAGTAGTTTCAGGATCACTTCTAGTTCACGACCATTGGGTTGCTTCTCTTCTCGCTCTTATTTGCGTATGTTAGCCACCATATATGCTTAGTGCTTGCTGCAGCCCCACCTCATTACCCCTTTCCTACGCATAAGCTTAAATAGTCTTGATCTCGCGGGTGTGAGATTGATGAGTCCTCGTGGCTCACAGATACTTCCAAACAGTTGCAGGTGCCGATGATACCTGTGTAGGTGACACAATCCAGCTCAAGTGGGAGCTCGATGAAGATCTTGTTCGTTGTGTTGTTTCATTTCCTATTGATCAGTAGTGGAGCCCAGTTGGGACGATCGGGGATCTAGCAATTGGGGTTTTCTTCTTTCATTTGGTTCCGTAGTCGGACCTTGATTTGTATTCTGGATGATGTATGTTTAACTTGTATTTGTGTGAAGTGGCGATTGTAAGCCAACTCTATATCCCTTTCTTATTCAGTACATGGGATTGTGTGAAGATTACCCCTCTTGCGACAAACCTACCATGCGGCCATGCCTCTAAGTCGTGCCCCGGCACATGGGAGATATAGCCGCATCGTGGGTGTTACACCAACACTCGTGAGGTGGATGACACAAGACCTCCTCAGGGGCATCCGCACTAGGCTGGCTCGCGAGGAGCGGAGAGATCAAGACGAGGGGCACCTCGTGAGGTTTCCGTGACGTGAGCCATGACGACCAAGGCCAGGCAGGCGCCAAGCAAGCGCCAGTGCGCGTAGAGTACTGGTTGCCTCTTTGGTGCTAAAGAGGCAGGCGCAGGTGAGGAGTCCCGAGGCATTAGGCAAAGGTTTCCATATCGGTGCAACGAGACCAAGACCAGCAGGACGGCAGGACGGAGGTCATCATGGAGCCCACGACGGGGTCACCACCAGAGCCTTTGGCAGGCAAAGACCACCTTTTGTAAGGATAACATTTACTAGTTGCCCCCCTTCAAATTGGCCGTTGTGGGATTCCTTCCCGCCTAATATTTGGGAAGAGGACCCGGGCCTCTATAAATAGGACTAGCCACCACCTTAGGAGGAGGACTGATCTAGGACTAGATCCATTCCACCAAGGCAACCACACAAGCTCATCGAGCTCAAGAACACCTCTCCTCGGGAGGCTGTTCTTCCCTTGTACTTGTTCATCCCCAGCCTACAAGGCAATCCACCACACCACACTGGAGTAGGGTATTACACCGCAACGGTGGCCGAACCAGTATAAACTCTTGTGTCTCTTGTTCCTCAGGTTCGGCGAGCTAGGCTTTGAGATCGAGGCGAGAGTGTGGTCTAGGGGGAGAGAGATCTTCGTGCGTACCCCGGAATTCGAACCTCACGGGTTTTGCCGGAACCCGTAATCCGACATACATGACACTTCACCATATTTGGTCCTAAGGGAATGCATTGTGGAGTAGCAATTAGATGGTGGGTTGCGAGAGTGACAGAAGTTTAAACCCAGTTTATGCGCTATTTCGTAAGGGGCCGATTGGATCCAAAAGTAATGCTATGGTTAGAATTTATTCTTAATACTTTTCTCGTAGTTGCGGATGCTTGCGGGAGGGTTAATCATAAGTAGGAGGTTTGTTCAAGTAAGAACAACACCTAAGCACCAGTCCACCCACATATCAAATTATCAAAGTAGTGAATACAAATCGAACCAACATGATGAAAGTGACTAGATGAAGTTCCTGTGTACCCTCAAGAATGCTTTGCTTATCATAAGAGATCGTTTTGGACTGTCATTTTCCTCAAAAGGATTGGGCTACCTTGCTGCACTTTTGCTACTATTATTGTTACTTGCTCGTTACAAATTATCTTGCTATCAAACTACTCTGCTACTTACAATTTTAGCACTTGCAGACAATACCTAACCGGAAACTACTTGTCATTTCGTTCTGCTCCTCGTTGGGTTCGACACTCTTACTTATCGTAAAGAGCTACAATTGATCCCCTATACTTGTGGTTCATCAGCACGGTCGGCAGCTCAACGGCGTCATGATCGCGCGAGGAGGAGGCTACGACGGTGAGAGAGACGACTAGGGTTTAGGGTTCCGGCTCCTAAGGGAAGCCGAGAAATAGTTATGACTTATTGCTTAATTCCAAAAGGTGGCCTTACAAAAGAAAAGTTGGGCTAAGCCCCTAACTAGACGCGCCCATTGGGCCTTCTCCGGCTATAAGTGACGCCGGTCATAACATCTCTCCCCGCTTGCGCAAACAGCTCGTCCTCGAGATGGAAGTCTGGAAACTGTTGGCGGAACTCCTCAAGCTCCTCCCAAGTGGCATCCTCCTTTGGAAGGCCTTGCCACTAGATCAACAAATTCCACACCCCGCGACGCTGCTAGACCTGCAACACCTTCACCGGTCCTGGAAGAAGGCGCCCGTCGGAGGTTGGGGGAAGCACCGGCGTGGTTGCCAGCGGTTCCCCGCGGAAGGGCTTCAACAACCCCACTGTAAGTGCATCTAGTGCCCCTCAGTGATTTTGGTGTATTGAAGACTTATAGGTTAAGGGACTAATGCGTTTGTGAGTGTACACAGGTCTATAAGTCTATGAGGAGTTTGATATTTACAGGAAAAGTCGACCCCTAAAAATAAATATCTTCGATTGAAGATTTTGATATTTATGAAGACTTTCATGAAGACTTTGAAAGTAAAGAAATTGGTGTGTCCGTGAAGACTTGATATTCATGCGAGGAATATGAAGCTTGAAGACTTTCATTTTCATAGTTTTGTTTTTTCTCTTTCTTGAGTCATAGGAAACACCGTACTGTTAAAGGGGGTCGAGGAAATACTAAGGAAAAATTTCCATGTGATGCTCAACTCAAAATCCTACACCTACCAATCCCTTCAAGTGAAGCCATTGGAAATCTCATACAGTTCAGTCAATTTCTTAAGTGATAGAGACGAAGTTCTTCTGGTCTCCGAGGAATTTGTCCTGACTGAGGAGTTAGGAATTCTCCAGTGCAGATTGCCTCCACAGTGAGGAACATGATATCCCTGAGGATTTTGCTACTCAAAATTCTGACCGTTGCTGTGCTATGCGCCAGCTGTCCCAAAATATCTATCCACCTAATGGTCATATCATTGAAGGGCATTTATGTCTTATCATGTCGGGCTGCTCCCTAGGCTATAAATAGCCGCCCCCTACAACCACTAGCTGGTTGGCTGCTCCGAGAGAAATTGACACTTGTCATTTGAGAGCAACCCATCCTCTGAGGACTCTGAGCGAAAATCATCAAGTGAGGAAAAACCAAAAACCCAAAACACAAACACCTACAAACCCCAAGTGATTGAGCATCACTGAAGAGATTGATCCTGCATGGATCCGACGCTTGTTACCTTTGAACACTGTGCTTCTTCCAGATGGTTAGGCGTCATGGTCTAGAGCATCCAAGAGGAATTGTGGATCACCGAGTGACCAAGTTTGTGAAGGTTTGGAAGTTGCCTGAAGACTTACCACGAGTGATTGGACGAGGTCTGTGTGACCTTAGTTCAAGGAGAATACGGTGAGGACTGGGTGTCCTGAGCTGCATGTTCAGGACTGGGTGTCCGGGACTGTGTGTCCTTGAGTTTAAATACTCAGCCGCTCCAACCAGACGTACAACTGAGACATCAGTTGGAACTGGTCTACCAAATCATTGTCTTCACCAAGCTTACTGGTTCTATTTCCTCAACTCTTTCATTTCCTCATAACTGTGTTGTGTGCTTGTTCATATATGTGTTTGAAGACTATGATTGAAGACTTTCTCAATTTCCTCAGTTCAATTTCTTCAGTCTGTTTGTCTTCATCCTGTGTTATCCTGTGATTACGCTTCCTGTACTCTGTGCCTGTCTTCATTTCATCATGATGATTATGCTTGTATTCTGTTATGTTTACTTTTGAGTACTTATTCCGCTTCTAGTAGTTCTTCGCTAAGGAATTTCCTCACCGACAAATTCCTCAGTGAAGTATTTCATAAAAATCGCCTATTCACCCCCCTCTAGTCGATGTAACGCACTTTCAATTGGTATTAGAGCAAGGTACTCCCTTGTTCTGTGTGATTTTGGTTTAACCTCCTGGAGTTTTAGTTATGTCGAACACAGGTATGACGAAAGTGACATGCCCCATCTTTGACGGTCACGAGTATCCCAAGTGGAAGGCCATGATGAAGAAACGCCTCATGGCGATGAACAGCGAGCTGTGGACCGTCACTCAGATTGGTCTGACCGATCTGTACAAGATGGCGAAAGCTGATGACATTCGCAAGTACACTCTTCTCAACCTCACGGCGAAGGATGTCATCTGCTCCAGTCTGTCACAAAATCAGTTCAGGAATATCATGCATCTCGATCATGCGAAGCTCGTCTGGGACCGTCTCTCTGAGGTCTATGAAGGTCATCGAACCTATCATGATCCTTGGTTTGAGGACTTCAAGGAATCTCTCAAAGCGATGACATTCGAACCAGAATCATCATCTTCTGCATCATGCCTTATGGCAAAAGATGCTGAGGTAACTGATATGTTGGGTGAAGAAATGGATCAGTCAAAAGCATTGGCTGAAAGTCTTCAGAGACGTCATACTAAGTATGACACCCTTCAAGATCATCATAACACTCTCTTATCCGATCATGAGAAGCTTTCTTATGAATTTCTTCAAAGAAAGCAAGACCTTGAGAAGCTAAGAGTGAGTTATGAAGATCTTCAGAAGGAGCGCGATTCATTACTTGCTCAACAAATCAACGCTTCTCAGGAAGAATTTGTTCCTCCATGCTTGAAGTGCATTGAACGTGAATCTGCTAATTCTTCACCTGAATGTTCAAATGTTGCTAATGTTTCAAATTCTTCACATGCCTCTGCTATCACTAATTCCTCATCTGAGGACATTGCTAGTATCACTGACGATGTAGGGCTGAAGGAATTGTACACGACAGGCATGTACAAAAGCCTCAAAGGGCATCAGGCTCTTTGTGATGTGCTTAGAAAGCAGATCCTCAACAGGAACCCTAGGAAAGAGGGTATCGCCTTTGAGAGGAAACTCAATGCTGATGGTACATATTGGAAGCCTGAGCAGTACCCCAAAACTACATGGGTTGCTGCAAAGGGACCTCTAGTTGATCCATCTAACTTATCTGGATTTGCATGTGAATCTCCTCATTCTGATGATGAGTCAATTGACTCCAACTATAAACTGTTCAAAAATCCGAATGGTGAAGTATTTGCTAGATATGTTGGCACTAACTGTAGGAACGGCTCCCCTATGAAGAAAATCTGGGTTCCCAAAAGATGCCTTGAAAATCTTCAGGTGAATGTCATCATGACGCCACCTGTGAAGAATAGGAACCCCAGATCAAAGTCTTCATATGGACCAAATTCCTCATATGGATCAAAGTCCTCATATGAACATCATCGTGCTAACCCGTCTGTTTCCCAGGGAAGATATAAGGATTATGGATATGTGCATTATTCTTCACATCATTATGTCCATAAGTCCTTGAAGAATTTCTCTACATACTCTTATGCTTACTCTAACCCCTCTTATGTGAAACGAAATGGACTGGCTTCTATGCCATCCTTCTCGTATGGAGCTCGCAGAATGATGAACTCTTTGCCACCCCTTAAGATGTGGGTGGTGAAAAAAAAGAACTAATCTCTTCTGTAGGGTCGGGTCTCCAGACGCTCGTAATCGTCTGAAGAATTTGCTGGAGACCTGAGAATGCCAGATAGGACGCAGGCTAATCATGAAGAAATGAACTTCCATTTCTCACGTCCTCATATTGCTTTATCAGTTCTTTTACTTGATGAAATTGATCTGATGAATTGATGTCATATTCTTCACTGATGAAGTATATGAGTTTGTAAGCTGCACTAATTCGTCTGCAGGATGATCAACCCAAAGCCACCGAGTGGGTCCTCGATAGTGGATGTACAAACCACATGACTGGTGACAAGAATCTATTGATGGATGCTCCATTATCTCCGTCGCATCTGAAGCATATCATCTTTGCTGACAAAGGCAAAAGTCAGGTATTGGGTCTAGGTAAGGTTGCGATTACAAAGGATCGACACATGGACAAAGTCATGATTGTTGAGTCCTTAGGATACAACCTTATGTCTGTCTCAATGCTTTGTGATCTTGATATGGTTGTTGTCTTTGGCAAGTACCATTGTGTTGTGGTTATGGAAGCTGACAATTCCAAAGTCTTCGAAGGCTTTAGGAGAGGAGACCTGTATATTGTTGATTTCTCTACAGGACCACAACCAGCCATGTGCTTACTTGCAAAAGCTTCAGAAGGCTGGCTCTGGCATCGACGACTTGGTCATGTAGGCATGAGGAATTTGCACACGCTTGCGAAGAAGAAGCATTTCATTGGCATCGAGAATGTCAAATTCCTCAAAGATCACCTATGCGGAGCCTGTGAAGCTGGGAAGATGACGAAGGCCAAGCATCCAACAAAGACTATCATGACCACCACTCGCCCGTTTGAATTGCTTCACATGGATCTCTTTGGTCCTAATCATTATTCTGCTATTTCAAATGAAGCATCTCAATATGGCTTTGTTATTGTTGATGATTATTCTCGCTACACATGGTTACACCTTGTTACTTACAAACATGAAGTGCAGGAAGTCTTCAAGCGATTTTCCTCGAGGGCTTCAACCAACTTTGGTGTGAAGATCAAGCACATCAGAAGTGACAATGGCACTGAGTTCAAGAATTCTGATCTCGATGACTATCTTGATGAACTTGGTATTACTCATGAGTTATCTGCTCCTTACACTCCTCAGCAGAATGGCGTCGTGGAGCGCAAGAACAGGACTCTTGCTGAGATGGCTCGCACCATGCTTGATGAATACAAAATGCCTCGTCGTTTCTGGACTGAGGCAATTGATACTGCGTGCCACATCATCAACAGAGTATATCTTCACAAATTCTTCAAAAAGACTGCCTATGAACTCCTCACTGATAAGAAACCCAATGTAAGTTATTTCAAAGTATTCGGTGCTAAATGTTGGATTAGAGATCCTCATCACAACTCAAAATTTGCACCGAAAGCACATGAAGGTTTTATGCTTGGTTATGGAAAGGACTCGCACACCTACAGAGTCTTGAACAACGTTCTTCACAAATTTGTTGAAACTGTAGATGTGCGGTTCGATGAAACTAATGGCTCGCAAAGAGAGCACCTACCAACTGTGATAGATGAACCAGCACCTGAGGAAACTATCAAGTTCAAGGCTACTGAGGATGTCATTCCTACTGAAGAATCTGCTGAAGAATTATTTCCAGAACATGAAGAACGCCGGGCTAATGCACCTGAAGAAAATGCTGAAGAAAATGGTGCTGAAGAAAACGCTGATCAAATTCTTCAACGACAACCAGCTCATCCTCGCATTGCAAAAGAAGTGCAAGTTGAAAAGATCATCAATGACATCAAAGTGCCAGGTCCTCTCACATGCTCAAAACCTTCACATTTGTCTAACTTTTGTGGGCACTATGCTTTTGTCTCTATTATAGAGCCCACTAAGGTAGATGAAGCATTTCTGGAGCCTGAGTGGATTTAGGCCATGCAAGAAGAATTACATCAGTTCGAGCTCAACAATGTCTGGGAACTGGTCAAACGTCCAGATCCTCGCAAGCACAATATCATCGGCACAAAGTAGATCTACCGCAACAAGCAAGATGAAAATGGCCTTGTGGTGAGGAATAAGGCATGACTTGTAGCTCAAGGCTACACACAGGTTGAAGGAATTGATTTTGATGAAACTTTTGCACCCATTGCTAGACTTGAGGCTATTCGCATATTACTTGCTTATGCTAACCATCATGATATCACTTTATATCAAATGTATGTGAAAAGTGCATTCCTCATTGGTAAGCTTGAGGAAGAAGTATATGTTGCTCAACCCCCAGGTTTTGAACATCCAAAGAATCCTGACAAAGTCTTCAGACTCAACAAGGCCCTCTATGGCCTCAAGCAGGCCCCACGGGCTTGGTATGATACCTTGAAGGAACTCTTCATGAAGAAAGGCTTCAAACCTGGTTCACTCGACCCTACTCGTTTCACTAAATCTTATGATGGTGAATTGTTTGTGTGCCAAATATATGTTGATGATATTATCTTTGGCTGTACTGACCAACGTTATAGTGATGAATTTGCATATATGATGAGTGAAGAATATCAAATGTCTAGGATGGGAGAGTTGAAATTCTTCTTAGGTCTTCAAATTCGTCAACAACGCAATGGCATATTCATATCTCAGGAGAAATACCTCAAGGATGTACTGAGGAAATTTGGCATGCAAGATTGCAAAGGCGTCAAAATTCCTATGCCCACAAATGGCCATCTGTGCACTGATGAAAATGGTATTGACTTCGATCATAAGGTATACCGCTCCATGATAGGTTCCTTATTGTACTTATGTGCATCTAGGCCAGATATAATGCTTAGTGTTTGCATGTGTGCCCGATTTCAAGCTACACCGAAGGAATCACACCATAAGGCTGTGAAGCATATTCTTCGATATCTAGCTCACACACCAACACTTGGATTATGGTACCCCAAGGGCTCAGCTTTTGATCTCATTGGATATTCTGACTCTGACTATGCTGGTGATCGTGTGGACCGCAAGTCAACATCTGGTACATGTCATTTCCTCGGACGATCTTTGGTCTGTTGGTCCTCGAAGAAACAGAACTGCGTATCACTATCTACTGCAGAAGCTGAGTACATTGCTGCTGGTTCTTGCTGTGGCCAATTGCTATTGATGAAGAAAACTCTCAAGGACTACGGCGTCAACATGAAGAATGTGCCTCTCCTCTGTGACAATGAGAGTGCCATCAAGATTGCTCACAACCCAGTTCAGCACTCGAAGACAAAGCACATTCAGATTCGTCATCATTTTCTTCGTGATCATGTGTTGAAGGGCGACATTTCTATTGAGCATGTGACGACTGAAGAACAGCTAGCCGATATCTTCACAAAGCCCTTGGATGAGAAGAGATTTAGCAAGTTGCGGTGTGAGCAAATTATCCTAGAATCTTCGAATGTTCTTTGAAAAGGAGACTCATCCTAACACTTATGCAAAATTGATGACTTAGATGTGCAACACATGAAGAAACGTTTTTCTTCAATCAATGAAGAATAACACTCTTAGTGTGAAGAAATTAATGAAGAATTTGATTCTCAGAACCCTACGATAATTGTACGCGGTGTCTGAAATCATCATTCTTATACGGTGGGTCACGCCACCACCAAAAGTTGAAATTCCTCAAATTATTCATATTCTTCAACTTTGCATAGTCTTCACTGGTTCCGTCGTTTTTCTTCATTGGCTATATATATATATATATGAGTTTATGTCCTCTACAGCATTCACTTATTGCTATTTCTTCAAGTTGGTTCTCTGCTAAGTGAATGTGATCGGACCCTTCCCCTCTATGCTATACTCAACCCAATCTGTTCACAAATTCTTCATGTGTGTTCTATTTGAAACTTGTTCAAAATCTTCACTGTGTCCTTGTCAGCTGAAGAAATTGCGAACAAAACTTTAAAACCTATCTTATCGAAATTTTCGGCTTTGCCGCTCAAACCGTTCCGCATCCCACGATACACTTATCCACTCACCCACGATCTAACACGATCTCCACCTCTCACTACATGGGTGACACATGTCATGCGGATGAGAAGGGTCTGGGGCACGTTCGTCCAATTTCGTCGGGCGAACAGTTTTTCACCGTGGCTATAAATACCCCTCCTTCCCTTCCTCACTTCTTTTACTCCGCTCGACCTCTCTCTCTAGCTTGAGCTTCTCAAACCCTAGCGCCGCCGCTACTTCATCCCCGCCGGTGAGGAAGAGCTTCACTGCCTCGACCTCGTCGCCGACGTACTCGCGCCGACCGCGGAAATCTTCACTCCGCCATCATCGTAGCTGTCTTCCTCCGCCAAGTTAGGGCGTGGAAGATCTGCACAGACGAACTTCACATCTCCTCACTCCAGTTCGTCGTTTTCTTCGTCCAAGGTAATTAAAAGTTACTTTTACTACCGTCGTTGATTCGAATGATTATCTTCAAAATCTTCAAAGGTGTTTTTCTTCATAGATTCACACACTAAACACCTCACAAGTCATCTGTTCTTGACTCGTTTCTCTAAGCCATGTTTTTTTCTTCAAGATTCCTCAAATGTGTGGATTTTTAATCTACACATCTCTGGAACCTAAGACAAAGAACGCTTAGTGAAATTCTTCAAGACTCATCTGGTCAAATTCCTCAAACTTGTTCTTTTTCAAAACCTTCTGAGAACGCATATGACCTCTCCAAATTCCTCGCAACTATACTCTGTTCACAGGTACACATGTCGGCTGCTGAATCACTAGGTTCTCATCAACTTAACTCATTTGCAGCGTTCCTCGAAGAGAAGTTGCATACTTCTGAAGAAAATGGCTGACGGTAAGAAGCCACAGAAGGGAGGAAAGAGGCCTGAGGTAAATACAGCGTTTGAGATCCCTGATGACATATATGCTAGGTACTGCACACCTACTGAGGAAACCAAGAATGAGCGCAAAGTGCGCATTCAGAAGATAGAGAGGAGATGGGCAAGAGAATGGAGGGAGTACAGATATGTCACTCCTAAGTACATGAAGAAATTCGCACTCAATCCTCCATGCCCAAGAGCTCCATTAGCACCTGGCCAAATCACTGATCCCACCAGCCTCAAGCGCGGTGAGGACTATCCTAATGAATGTGCCAAGCGCCAAGCCAAGCTGGCTAAGCAAGCCAGAGAAGCAGTGAGGAAATTTAATGAAGACTCTGCTGCTGCTGCTGCCTCTGCTGAGGCCTTTGCTGTCAAGCCATAGAAGGCTATGTCAAAGAAGCCTGCGCGCAAGCCAAGTGCTTCACCAACATCGCCCTCAAGGCCAAGTTCCTCAGCAATGCCCTCACGGCCAGAATCCTCAAAGCCCTCACGGCAAATTCCTCATGCTGCTCCTGTTCCTCCAAAGTCCTCAGCTCCTCCGCCAAAGCCTTCAGCTGTTCCGACTAAATCCTCACCACCTGTGCATCTCACCTCGTGCCAAAGGACTGCCGGCATCTCCATTGCCTCAGGTGTCTCTGCTAGTTCCTCAGCTGCACAAAGTTCCTCAGCTGGCCCCTCACTGCTGAAGACAAAGGCCACTACTGGACGAGGTCCTCGGCCAAGTCCTCAAAAGAAGCAAGTCGCTTTCCAAGTGCCGTCTGATGAAGATGAAGCTGATGATGATGAACTTGCGGAAATCATCAGAGACAGGCAAGTCAGGGCCGCTAGAGCCAAAGGATTAGAGGTGCCACTACTTTTGGATCCCAAGCTGATTCTTGACTACATTGATGATTGGCACAAGGACCCCAACACTCCCTTGGCTGACTTCAAGCTGACTCCTGGCCAGAGTCACATGCTGACCCACTTCATTCAAGAAGAAAAGTGGAAATTTGAGAAGGCCAGGAGGATCAAGAAAGCGCAGTACAAGAAAGAGCGCTATCTGAAGAAAAAAACGTTGTCTCTAGACAACTGAAGAACTTGTCACTATTCAGACAGAGATTAAGAAACTCAGTGATGACTTTGACGCATATCGCGCTGATTGGCTTGGAGCCAAGGTTCGTTTTGTGAAACTTGCGGATAACTTCACTTCCAATGTTGCAGCCCCAACGCAACAGGAAATTCCTCAGGCTGAAGCATCTGCTCAGCCTGCTGAAGAAAATGCCAGCACCGCTGGTAACAATTAGGCTGCTGAAGATAATGTGAGTTCTAGGGCTGATAACTACATTCCAGCTGCTGAAGCAATTGCCAGGGCACCCACTAGTGGTGTGCCTGAAGAAACTGAAGAACTCAGGGCAACTGCATCAGTTGTGCCTGAAGAAAATCAACCAGATTCCTCAGCTGCTCCTGCACCAACTTCAATTCCAATCCTTCCATCTGCAACAGATGTGAAGAAGACCAAGGCTGCAGAGCGTGCTGCAGTGAAGAAAAGGAAAGCATCAGTTGCTTCAGATTCTTCAGCTCCGAAGAAAATGAAGCCTATGACAAGTTCATTTGCAAATCCGATTGATGTTGTTCCCATCTCAACCAGGCCATCAAAGGACCTTGTTCCTTTTGATAAAGAATATGTGATCCCCAGCGGATCTGATGAAGAAACTCCTTCTGCTGCTTCGTCTGAATCATTGGATGAAGAAATTGAAGTGGATGCGATCCCTTGAACACCTATCATCTCCTCGCCTATGCCTCAGTTCACAGCTGAAGAGGCTGGCATTGAAGAAATTGAAGATGAAGATGTGGACATTGGCTGCTCCACACCCGTAATCAGTGATGAATTCTGGGGAAGTCAGCATCCAAACTCTCCAATGTTCACCCCTCTACAGCAAATTCCTCAATCCCCCACACAAACTGTTCACATGGGCTCTGAAGAAACTCATCCCACTGCATCTGCCCATGAGGAAATTCCAGCCACTAGCGCTGAAGAAACTGCTGCTGCTGAACGACCAACGACGCAGACTGTCACTGAGGAGGCACCAGAAATTCCTTAGCCTGAAGAACCTGCGATTTTGATTCCTGAGGTCGTGATGCAACTCACTGACACTCCTCTGCCGAAGCCAAAGGATCCATTCTCACGCAAGCAAAAGTTCAAGGCTGATGATTTCTTCGGTGAGCACGTATTCTTCGAAGATTACAACCCATATGACTCTGCTCGCATTAGGAAGAGGCATTTCTGGACTGCTAGTCAAGCCAATTTCTATTCCTCAGTGCTGTTCAACAAGGAGAAGATCTTCTACCATGAGCATATTCCTCACGTGGATATGGAATCTCTGCCGTGCTTCGGACCAGTCCTCAGTGTTCTTCATGACGCTGGACTGCTAAACTTTTGCTCTGACATCAACGATTGGAATGAAGAACTGATTCTTCAATTCTATGCAACGCTGCACATCACCGGAGATGCTGAAGATGTGAATTCATGGGTGCTGGACTGGATGTATGAAAACACTCACTACACTGCACCAGCCTCTGAATTGCTTCGTGCTCTACCACTCACTCCTCCCCTTGAAGAAGCTCGCTGCATCTACAGTGAACCTGAGCTCACACATCATTACATGTAGGTGCTGATGAAGCCTTTGAAGCCAGGTCAAGCACAAAGAACCAAATTCCTCGTGAAGGAATTGCTGTATGTGCCCAAAACTGTCTATCGTATTCTTACGAGGACAATCAGTCCCATCAAAGGCCACGACTCATCTGATGAGGAAATTGCTGGCATCATGAAGAAGCTGGTATTCAACATCGTTCATGGCATTCCTGTCAATTATCACGATTTCTTCATGAGGACTATGGCCAATGTTGCACTGTCTCCGTTTGAGCTGAAGCCTTATGCACCTTGGATTATGAGATTCCTCAGGACAAGGTCTTCACTCAACTACAAAGCTGATTTCCAGAATCATCTCAGCTACTTGCCCCCAATTGAAGTCCTCAAGCAGACATATTCCTCAGTTGATGGAAAGGGCAAGGCACCAGCTGTAATAGATGAAGGCATTCATCCATTGGATGGTCAGTTTCGCAAAGCTGCATCTTATTCCACCAATGATGACTCTGCCACACATGACTCTGCCAATGCACCCAAGTCCACTCCTCAAGCCACTGCTCCGCGCGTGATGACTGACCGTGAACTTCTGCTTAGTCTTCACCAGAAGGTGGATTGAAATCACAAATGGGTTAAGCGTCAGTTTGGTTCACTTCTTCACAACATGACTGCCACACACAATGCAGTGAAGAAAAACCACTACTACCTCCATCAAGTCTTTGGTCGCACCTGGGTAATCCTATCACATCTGTATGGTGAAGAAGATCTGAAGAACATGGGTCTCAAAGAAGATTTTGACTGGTCTACACCTCCACCGAAGAAATTCAAGAAGGTCAAGGTTCCTTCTCTGGTGGCCAGCTCATATTGTTCATCGCGCGACACTGATGAACATGAAGATTTGGATGCCACTGCGGCAGGCCCTACATCAACAAACGACCCCAACAACGCTGGCGCTCCTTCATCAACATGATTATCTTCAGGGGCGTTAGTCCTCATTTTCGATCCTTTTGGTCATTCGATGACAAAGGGGGAGAAATATGAGTTAGTCTTCAAGCGGGTCTACTATATGGGCGTTTTTTTGCTAAGTTACAACTCTCGTTCTTCTGAAACTTTATTGGATCGAGTTGTAATATTAAACTCGATGGTGCTCTGATACTTTTGATGCACTATTCTGCATGCTTATTCCTCGTTAATATTATTGCACGCATGCTGAATTTCATCAGGCACCATATTTCATCATGCATTTCAAATTCTTCATATTATATGTTAAATGCGTGTATGAATTACAAGATATAGGGGGAGATCTCCATGATTCAACTCTTCATGTGTGCATTGCTTCAAAAGCAAATTCCTCACTATGCACATCTTCAGGGGGAGTTCTTCTATATCTTGCAATCAAATTCCTCAATATCAGTAGTTACACTTCATATGTTTATCCCCGTTGAAAACTTCACCTATATTGTCATCAATCACCAAAAAGGGGGAGATTGTAAGTGCATCTAGTGCCCCTCAGTGATTTTGGTGTATTGAAGACTTATAGGTTAAGGGACTAATGCGTTTGTGAGTGTACACAGGTCTATAAGTCTATGAGGAGTTTGATATTTACAGGAAAAGTCGACCCCTAAAAATAAATATCTTCGATTGAAGATTTTGATATTTATGAAGACTTTCATGAAGACTTTGAAAGTAAAGAAATTGGTGTGTCCGTGAAGACTTGATATTCATGCGAGGAATATGAAGCTTGAAGACTTTCATTTTCATAGTTTTGTTTTTTCTCTTTCTTGAGTCATAGGAAACACCGTACTGTTAAAGGGGGTCGAGGAAATACTAAGGAAAAATTTCCATGTGATGCTCAACTCAAAATCCTACACCTACCAATCCCTTCAAGTGAAGCCATTGGAAATCTCATACAGTTCAGTCAATTTCTTAAGTGATAGAGACGAAGTTCTTCTGGTCTCCGAGGAATTTGTCCTGACTGAGGAGTTAGGAATTCTCCAGTGCAGATTGCCTCCACAGTGAGGAACATGATATCCCTGAGGATTTTGCTACTCAAAATTCTGACCGTTGCTGTGCTATGCGCCAGCTGTCCCAAAATATCTATCCACCTAATGGTCATATCATTGAAGGGCATTTATGTCTTATCATGTCGGGCTGCTCCCTAGGCTATAAATAGCCGCCCCCTACAACCACTAGCTGGTTGGCTGCTCCGAGAGAAATTGACACTTGTCATTTGAGAGCAACCCATCCTCTGAGGACTCTGAGCGAAAATCATCAAGTGAGGAAAAACCAAAAACCCAAACACCTACAAACCCCAAGTGATTGAGCATCACTGAAGAGATTGATCCTGCGTGGATCCGGCGCTTGTTACCTTTGAAGACTGTGCTTCTTCCAGACGGTTAGGCGTCATGGTCTAGAGCATCCAAGAGGAATTGTGGATCGCCGAGTGACCAAGTTTGTGAAGGTTTGGAAGTCGCCTGAAGACTTACCACGAGTGATTGGACGAGGTCTGTGTGACCTTAGTTCAAGGAGAATACGGTGAGGACTAGGTGTCCTGAGCTGCGTCTTCAGGACTGGGTGTCCGAGACTGTGTGTCCTCGAGTTTAAATACTCAGCCGCTCCAACCAGACATACAACTAAGACAACAGTTGGAACTGGTCTACCAAATCATTGTCTTCACCAAGCTTACTGGTTTTATTTCCTCAACTCTTTCATTTCCTCATAACTGTGTTGTGTGCTTGTTCATATCTGTGTTTGAAGACTTTGACTAAAGACTTTCTCAATTTCCTCAGTTCAATTTCTTCAGTCTGTTTGTCTTCATCATGTGTTATCCTGTGATTACGCTTCCTGTACTCTGTGCCTGTCTTCATTTCATCATGATGACAATGCTTGTATTCTGTTATGTTTACTTTTGAGTACTTATTCCGCTGCTAGTAGTTCTTCGGTAAGGAATTTCCTCACCGACAAATTCCTCAGTGAAGAATTTCATAAAAATCGCCTATTCACCCCCCTCTAGTGGATATAACGCACTTTCACCCACATGGAAGACATCATGGATGCGGGCATCAGCCGGGATCTGAAGGCGGTAGGCAACCTTTCTGATGCGTTCCATCATGGAAAACAGCCCTGCGTAGCGAGGGCCCAGCTTGTGCTTTGCTCGCGGGTCGAGTGACTCGTGGAGCGATGAAGGAGGCGCAGCCACACTCAATCGCCCACCGCAAACTCTGCCTCACGGTGGTGGCCATCTTAGTATTTCTTGGACAGCTTCTGGTCCTGGAGAAGTCGTTGCCGCACCTCCGCAAGAATCTCATCCCTGCCGCGAAGAAGGTCGCCAACCGCCTCCGTCGTAGCCATCTCGGGGTTACCGGCAGGATGGGCGGGGGCGGTCGGCCATAGACCACCTCAAAAGGCGTGGCGCACAGGGCAGAGTGGTATGAAGTGTTGTAGTAGTACTCCGCCCACGCAAGCCAGTCCACCCAAGCACGGGACGATCACCTGTAACACTACGCAAATACATGGCAATCATCTTGTTGACCACCTCAGATTGGCCGTCCGTCTGAGGATGGAAGGCCTTACTTAGGCGCAGCTTTACGCCCGCCGTCTGGAAGAGATTGCGCCAGACATGCCCAGTGAACACCGGGTCCCGGTCGCTGACGATTGAAGAAGGGAACCCGTGGAGGCGGACGATGCCGTCGAAGACGGCATGTGCCACGGAGGCGGCAGTGTAGGGATGGCTGAGCCCGATGAAGTCTGCGTACTTGGAGAAGCGGTCGACCACCGTAAGGATAACGGACTTGTCGCCCACCTTAGGAAGGTCCTCCATGAAGTCCATGGAGATGTCGGCCCATACCTGAGAGGGAACCTCCAGGGGCTGGAGCAGCCCGGCCGGTCGCAGGTCTCCGTCTTGTTGCGCTGGCACGTCAGGAAAGACCGCACCCAATCTCGTACCAGGGCCCGGTCGCCCGGTATGTAGAAATCGGTGCGGAGATAGTGGAGGGTCTTCTGCACGCCCTCGTGGCCAGCTGAGGTGCGAGCAATAGGACCTAGTGACGGAGGTTGCCGTGATCCGACACGAAGAGTTGGTGCCCATGCAGGAGCAAGCCATCCGCCAAGCGCCATGGCTCCTCCAGGACGCCAGCGTCAAGGCACTGCCAAAGGAGCTGAGCGTCCGGAGCATCTGCGGTGGCCCTGCAGATGTCGTCAATGAGGGCGATGGAGGGCCCCGAGCGGATGCAGAGGGCCGTCCCCCGGAGTAGACGGCGTCCGAGTCGTGGTCGGCGGCGCGGCGGGACAGTGTGCCGGCCACGGTGTTGAGGCGGCCCGAACGATACTTGATGGTGAAGTCGAATCCAAAGAGCTTGCTGATCCACTGATGCTATGGCACGGTGGAGAGCCTCTGGTCCAATAAGAACTTGAGGCTATAGTGATCCGTCTGAATA
This sequence comes from Triticum urartu, assembly GCF_056163025.1. NCBI lineage: Eukaryota > Viridiplantae > Streptophyta > Magnoliopsida > Poales > Poaceae > Triticum > Triticum urartu. The sequence goes on from NC_141877.1 coordinate 253,686,011, forward strand.
CGGAACGACCTCCCCTAGAGATACGGCCGACAGTGGTGCATGGCCTGCACCAAGCCAATGAACTCCCTCTCATAGGCTGTGAGCTTATGATGGCACGCGACGAAGGGCCTGCCGAAGAATGCAAGAGGCCCGTCACCCTGATGAAGGGCGGTGCCAATCCCCACGTCCAAGGCGTCGCAGTCCACCATGAACGGTTTGTCGATGTCAGGCATCTGGAGGACTGGGCCCGTAGTGAGGGCCCGCTTGAGGCCCTTGAACACCTCGGTCGCCTCAGCATCCCAGGCGAAGGCGTCGCGGTGCAGTAGGCACGTGAGCGGGGATGCGATGATGCCAAACTCCTGGATGAATTTCTGATAGTACCCCACGAGGCCCAGGAAGCCTCGTAGGGCCCGCGGCTAGTGCGTGTCGGCATCCATAGTGACACCCACGACCAAGATGATGTGGCCGAGGTAGGCGATCGAAGGCGTGCCAGACGAGCACTTCGAGCGCTTGAGGTGAAGATGGTGCGCTCGAAGCTCGTTGAAGACGATGGTGACGTGCTGAAGGTGCTCTGCCCACGAGGCACTATAGATAAGAATGTCATCAAAGAAAACGAGCACAAACCGGCGCAAGTAGGGGCGGAGAACATCATTCATCAAGGCCTGAAAGGTCGCCGGGGCGTTGAAGAGACCAAAAGGCATCACCAAGAACTCCAAGTGGCCGTGATAAGTCCGAAACTCCGTCTTCGCAACATCGTCCGGGTGCATCCGCACCTGGTGGTAGCCTGAATGGAGGTCGAGCTTGGTGAAGAAGCATGCCCCATGTAGCTCGTCGACAACCGGAATGGGAAATTTGTTATTGAGTGTCTGGGCGTTAAGAGCACAGTAGTAAATTTAGAAGCGCCATGTGCCTTCCGCCTTGCGGACGAGGAGGATCGTCGCCGAAAACGGTGAGGTAGAGATCCGATGATGCCCAAGGCGAGCATGACCACGCACTGCCGCTCCAGCTCGTCCTTCTGTAGCTGGGGGTAGCGGTAAGGGCGCACCGCAACGGGGTTGTGCTCGGCATTAGGTGAATGCGGTGGTCGTATGCCTGGGCCGGCGGAAGGCCCTGGGGCTTGTCGAAGAGGTCGCTGTGCTGCTACAAGAGATGATCCAACAAGGGGTGATCGGGCCGTACAACAGTCGCCGTCTTCTGCAGATGCGGCGTCGTGGGTGAGGCGCCTCCCACGCCCTCCCACCGGACGCGGTGACCCAGGTGCCACAAGGTCATCGTCATGGCGCTGAAGTCCCAGAGAATGGGACCCAAGGTCCGCAAGAAGTCGGCGCCGAGGATGAAGTCGAAGCAGCCCAAGTTGATGTCGGCGCACGTGATAGTGAATTGCTCGTCGCCGATGGTGATGGGGATGTTCCGTGGAATCCCATGACATCGAAGGCGGTCGCCGTTAGCCACGGTGACCCATAGCAGCTCCCCGCCCGTCGGCTAAAGCGCCAAGCGGCCAATGATCGACTCGGGCATGAAGTTATGGGTGGAGTCCATATCCAGGAGGGCCACGAGGCTGCTCTGCTCGTATATCCGCGAGGGCATGGAGGGAGACTGTAACACCCTCGATGCGACTATAGCTCCCACGTGTCGAGGCACGACTTAGAGACATAATCGCATTGAAGGCATATGTCGCAAGTTAGGCAATCTTCACAACATCCCATGTGATAATAATAAAAGGGGAGATAACATAGTTGGCTTACACTCGCCACGTCAATCAAGTACATAAATAACATTACATCAACCAAACACTCATGGCCCGACTACGGCGCCAAAATAAAAGAGAACCCAACATGCGACACGGTCCCAATCACCCCCAACTGGGCACCACTACTGATCATCGGGAAAGGAAACGTAGTATCGTTGAGAGTCTTCATCGAACTCCCACTTGAGCTCATACGCGTCACCTGGGGCGGAATCATCAGGCCCTGCATCTGGTGTAATAGTAATCTGTGAGCCACAGGGACTCAGCAATCTCGCACCCTCGCGATCAAGACTATTTGAGCTTATAGGTAAGGCAAGGTAAAATATGAGTGGAGCTGCAGCAAGCGTCTAGCAAGTATGGTGGCTAACTTATTCGCAAAGGAGAGCGAGAAGAGGAGGCAAAGCACGAGCGAGAAACTAGAGAACAACCTGCGCAAACATTACTCCAACACCGTGTCCACTTCCCGGACTCCGCCGAGAAGAGGCCATCACGGTAACACACTCAGTTGATTCATTTTAATTAAGTTAAGGTTCAAGTTATCTACAACCGGACATTAACAAATTCCCATCTGCCCATAACCGCGGGCACGGCTTTCGAAAGTCCAATCCCTGCAGGGGAGTCCCAACTTAGCCCATGACAAGCTCTCACGGTCAACGAAGGAATAGACCTCCTCCCAAGACGTTCCGATCAGACTCGGTATCTCGGTAACTCAAGACACTTCGACAGGTTAAAACAAGACCAGCAACACCGCCCAAATGCGCCGACAAATCCCGATAGGAGCTGCACATATCTCTTTCTCGGGGCACACTCGGATGAGCAAGACGTCGGGTAGGCCAGCCCAGAGTTGCCCCTAGTAGCCCCGGACATCGCTCGGTTGGACCAACACTCAAAGGAGCACTGGTCCGGGGGGGTTAAAATAAGATGACCCTTGAGTCTGCAGAACCCAAGGGAAAGAAAAGGCTAGGTGGCGAATGGTAAGACCAATGTTGGGCATTGCTGGAAAAGCTTTAATCAAGGCGAAATATCAAGGGGTTTCCATTATAACCCAACCGCGTAAGGAACGCAACAATCCGGGCACATAACACCGATATGACGGAAACTAGGGCGGCAAGAGTGGAACAAAACACTAGGCGAGAGGCCGAGCCTTCCACCCTTTACCAAGTATATAGATGCATTAAGATAACATAGCAAAATAATGATATCCCAACAATTAAATAAATGTTCCAACAAGGAACGGCCTCCAAACTTCACCTGCAACTAGCAACGCTATAAGAGGGGCTGAGCAAAGCGGTAACATAGCAAATCAACGGTTTGCTAGGACAATGGTGGGTTAGAGGTTTGACATGGCAATTTGGGAGGCTTGCAAGCAAGTGGTAGGCATCGTAGCAATGGCATAGCAAAGAGCGAGCAAACTAGCATAGCAAAGATAGTAGTGATTTCGAGGGTATGATCATCTTGCCTACACAGTTGTCAGAGTTGACTGGATCCTCACAAGCAAACTCAACGGGCTCCTCGTTAGCGAACTCGTCTCCCGGCTCTACCCAAACAGGACAAACAAGCAACAAGGATACAATCAACCACGTGCAAACTCAAACAAAAAGATGCAATGATGACATGCTATGCGGGATGCGATGCGGGATGCAAAATGCAAGATATGACAGGAAATGTATGAACTTGGCCTCAACTTGGAAAACCAAGTGTGCCACTGGAAAGATGGGATGAAATCGCTTGAAAACAATATAAAGATCATCGGAATCGGAGTTACGTTTGGAAATGGCAAGCGATTTAAGAATGACACCGGTGTGTGATTTACAGCAAGTAGGCATCTAAATGCAACGAGATGAACATGCTACAGCACCCAAACATGACATCAAAATACATGGCAGGGATGCACACAAGATGCTTAACAAAAGACTAGCACTGAGCCACGGCCAATTCATCCATTATGAGGTTCAAACAAGCATGGAAAAAACGTAAATGCAATACAGATTTCAGACTTTGTGAAATTAACACTTGTCTGAAATTTCAGATCATGAAGCCCTCTCCGGAGCAGCAAAACAACATGCTACAGGACCTGAACATGACAAAGAAAGACATGGCATGGAGCTACTCAACAAGCTTAACAAAAGTCCCTTAGTGACCTTGAGCCAAAAGGGATCACAAAATATACTAACAAGCACACGAACATAGCAAGAACATAATCAGTTTTCAGACTTAGTGAAAACTGGGACATGCTGAAATATAACTCACGAAGGCATGTTTACGAGCTCGATGCACTCACTACAGAGCAAGTCATGGCAAGACAAGCATACACCCGTAAAGAAGGCACAAAATACAAGCTAGACATGGCAAGACAAGCATACACCCGTAAAGAAGGCACAAAATACAAGCTAGACATGGCAAGAACAATGGCATAGCATGCACGGGCCAACTACAATAACATCGGCAAAATCGCAAACAAGTTGACGATCTGCCCAGATTCACAACGAAGCAAAAGTAGAGCTCGATTGACTCAAGCTAGGGTGCTCCATAATTGCAAACAAAGACATGGATGGATAGAGCACTACAAGATTAACAAAACTCCTTTACTGATCATCCTCAAAAGAGGCACGGATCACTAGGAAACAGCATGAACATATGGCATCATGAACTAAATAATCCCAGACTTAGTGAAAACTACTAAGTCCCTGAAAACAGATTTACCGGGTGCCTCACTTTGCAAGCTTGCACTAGTCACCACACACATCACAAAATTCATGGGTTGCACCTCTGGAAAGAAGACAAAATCCTTAACAAAACATATGAAGGACTCATAGGCATATCATGCACACAATAATCATGGCAAAAATGACAAAAGTCTAAGATGAACTAGCGGATCTGACAATTAACTCACGAAGGCCTCTTCTAACAGCGTTTCGGGCATCAAGATGTACTCAAATTAAAATGATGCAATGGAATAAAATGATGTATTCATCGAGACGAACATTTTGATATGCTATATGCCCAAATTGGAACTACGGATGCAAAGTTACGGAGCCGCGAACATGTGCATATGAGCTAAAATCCTGAGGACTTAGACGAAAAATGACCTAGGGTTAGGATTTCAGATCTGAGATCTGCGCGGATTACGAGGCCGCCGGGGTTACTGTTCACCGCCGGAATGTCGAGGGTGGCGGCGGCCGGGGTTGGGGACGTGTCCGGCGAGGTCGCCGGTGGCCGGGCCGGAGCTGGGGCCGGCCGGGGCGAGGGGGCGACGCGGTGCGGCGTCCCAGCCGCGGCGGAGCGGGCGGCGGCGCGTGGAAGAGGGCGGCGGCTCGGGGCGCGGCCCGGGAGGCGGCGCGGGAGGGCCGGCCTCGGGCCTCTGCGGGCCGGCTGGGGCGGCGAGTGGCGCGGCGCCACGTGGCAGCGGCGGGGCTGGCCGGACGTGTCCGGCGCCGTCCGGACGTGTCCGGCGGTGGCGGATCTGAGATTTTAGGGTTTCGGGGGAGGAGACCCGGGATTTGGAATGGGGGGGGGTCTATTTATAGGCATAGAGGGAGTTAGGAGAGTCCAAATGAGGTGCGGTTTTCGGCTACGTGATCGTGATCGAACGCTCTAGGAGATGGAGCAGAGTTTGGTGGGTTTTGGGCCAAATTGGAGGGGTGTTGGGCTACAACACACACGAGGCCTATTTGGTCCCTCGGTTAACCGTTGGAGTATCAAACGAAGTCCAAATGATACGAAAATGACAGGCGGTCTACCGGTAGTAAACCAAGGCCGCTTGGCAAGTCTCGGTCCAATCCGGAAATGTTTAATCCCCACACACGAACGAAAGCCAGAAATGACCACCGGAGGAGAACGAAGCGCCGGAATGCAAAACGGACAATGGGGAAAATGCTCGAATGTATGAGATGAACACGCATGCAAAATGCAATGCACATGATGACATGATATGAGATGCATGACAACGACAACAACACATGGAGACAAAACCCGAACCCGAGGAAATAAATATAACTTAACGCCGGAAACGGCAAGAGTTGGAGTACAAATAGGGAAAGTTACATCCGGGGTGTTACAACACTCTACCACTACGAAAAGATCTCGTCCCGAGATCTAGGACTGAAAGAACGCCGGGTACTCAGAACGGAGGTGTTCCTCGCGTTCCCAGGTAGCTTCACGGTCGGAATGGTGTGATCACTTGACTTTAAGAAATTTGATTGACTTGTTGCGAGTCTTGCGTTCAGTCTCTTCAAGAATAGCAACTGGGTGCTCACGATAAGAGAGATCTTCTTGGAGCTCAATGTCCTCGAAGTTGGCGGTGCGGTCAGGAGTCTTGAAGCACTTTCGAAGCTGAGAGACATGGAACACGTCATGAACATTTGCAAAGTTTGAAGGAAGCTCGAGTTGATAGGCGAGGTCGCCTCTCTTGCTGACAATCTTGAAAGGTCCCACGTATCTAGGGGCAAGCTTCCCTTTGATACCGAAGCGATGAGTACCTTTCATAGGAGAGACACGGAGGTAAACATGATCTCCGATCTCGAAAGCCAAATCACGGTGCTTACTATCATAGTAGCTCTTCTGGCGGGATTGGGCTGCTTTGAGGTTATCTCGAATGACTTTGCACATTTCCTCTACTTCTGTGATTAAGTCATTACCCAAAAGCTGACGTTCACCGGTTTCAGACCAGTTGAGAGGGGTACGGCACTTCCTGCCATACAGAATTTCAAATGGGGCCTTGCCCGAACTTGCTTGAAAACTGTTGTTGTAGGAGAATTCAGCATAAGGAAGACAATCCTCCCACTTCATGCCGAAGGAGATCACACAAGCCCTGAGCATATCTTCAAGAATCTGGTGGACACGCTCGACTTGACCGCTTGTTTGAGGATGGAAAGGTGTGCTGAAGCGGATGTTCGTGCCCATGGCCTTCTGGAAAGAATCCCAAAACTTCGAGGTAAAGATGCTGCCACGGTCTGAAGAGATCACTTGAGGAATACCGTGCAGAGAGACAATACGAGAGGTATAGAGTTCCGCCAATTGGGCTGCAGTGATCGACTCTTTGATAGGCAGAAAGTGAGCCACCTTGTGAGTTTGTCGATGACAACAAATATAGCATCATTGCCACACTTGGACTTTGGAAACCCAGTCACGAAGTCCATCTCAATGTGGTCAAACTTCCATTCTAGAATGGCAAGAGGTTGGAGGAGACCTGCTGGCCTTTGGTGTTCTGCCTTCACTCTTCTGCAGACGTCACATTCATTCACGAATTGAGCGATCTCGCGCTTCATTCGAGTCCACCAATAAGCTTGCTTAAGGTCCTGATACATCTTCGTGCTCCTAGGGTGGATGGAGAGGAGAGAATTGTGAGCCTCGTTCATGATCACTTTACGGAGGTCACCTTTGGGCACAACAATACGATCCTCGAAGAAGAGAGTGTCCTTGTCATCAAGGCGGTAGCACTTGTACTTGGACTGGCTCTTAGCAATCCCAATCTTCACCTTTTTCACCATAGCATCAAGAAGCTGGGCTTGGCGAATCTGGTCTTCTAAGGTAGGAGAGACTTGAAGGTTGGCGAGGAAACCTTGAGGAACAACTTGCAGATTAAGTTTGCGGAAAGCTTCACAAAGCTCGGGTTGATAAGGCTTGAGAATCAGACTATTGCAGTAAGCCTTCCTGCTCAAAGCGTCAGCAATCACATTGGCCTTGCCTGGAGTATACTCGATACTCGGATTATACTCTTGAATCATTTCGCCCCATCGAGTTTGCCTGAGGTTGAGATTAGGCTGAGTGAAGATGTACTTGAGACTCTTGTGATCAGTGAAAATGTCCACTTTTCTTCCCAATAGAAGATGTCTCCAAGTCAAAAGAGCATGCACAACTGCCGCCAACTCAAGATCATGAGTGGGGTAGTTCTTCTCATTAGGCTTCAACTGGCGAGATGTATAAGCAACAACTTTCTTCTCTTGCATCAATACTGCGCCAAGACCTTGGAGAGAGGCATCACAAAAGACCTCGTACGGCTTGGATTCATCAGGCGGAGTCAGAACTGGAGTAGTGATCAACTTCTCTTTCAAAGTGTTGAAAGCAATATCACACTCCGGAGACCAAACGTACTTGACGTGCTTCTGAAGAAGATTTGGGAGAGGCTTCGCGATCTTGGAAAAGTTTTCAACGAATCTTCAGCAATAGCTTGCGAGACCGAGAAAACTGCGGAGTTGCTTCACGTTCTGAGGAGGTTCCCAATTCACAATTGCAGACACCTTCTCAGGATTCACGGCAATGCCCTTGGCAGAGATGATATGACCAAGATAAAGAACCTCATCGAGCCAAAATTCACACTTGGACACTTGGCGTAGAACTGATGTTCTCTGAGCTTATCAAGAACCAAACGCAAGTGCTTGGCATGATCTTCCTTGTTCTTGGAGAAAACCAGAATGTCATCGAGATAGACCAAAACGAAGTCATTGGTGTAGGCGTTGAAGATGAAGTTCATCATGCAAGAGAACGTCGGAGGAGCGTTGGCAAGGCCAAAAGACATGACGGTGTATTCATATGAACCAAAGCTTGTTCTGAATGCTGTCTTGGGAATATCTTCTTCACGAATGCGAATCTGGTGATAACCAATACGGAGATCAAGCTTGGAGAATACTTGAGCACCTTTGAGTTGTTCGAACAGCTCATTGATGTTGGGAAGTGGGTATTTGTTCTTGATGGTCTTCTTGTTCACTGGACGGTAATCAACACAAAGTCGGTCCGTTCCATCCTTCTTCACAAAAAGAACACCACAACCCCACGGAGAAGAACTAGGCCGGATGAGACCCATTCTCTCGTGCTCATCGAGTTGCTTCTTCTGCTCCTTCAACTCTTCAGGTCCGAGCTTGTAAGGACGTTTGCACACAGGTTCCGTACCGGGCTCAAGATCAATAACGAATTCAACTAGCTGGTGCGGAGGCATTCCTGGGAGCTCTTCTGGAAAGACGTCTTGATATTCGCAAACGACTGGAATTTGAGAGATAGCATCCAATTCACCCTTCTCATTGAGAGAAAACAGACGGATGGTATCCTCACGAGTGGCAAAGACAATTACATCCTCAGACGAATGAGTCAATTGAATCTGCCTGGCTGCACAATCAAGCTGAGCCTTGTGCTTAGAAAGCCAATCCATTCCGAGAATAAGATCAATATCTGAGTTACCAAGCACCATAGGAGAAGAAAGGAACTTGTAGTCGCCCAATGTGATAGTAACATCCGGAGCCATCATTTTGGTGTTCATGAACAAACCCGGAGAAGAAACTGCTATCGGCTTAGGCAAATCAATAGTATGCACATCATGCATGGATGCAAAAGGCTTCGACAAAAATGATAAAGATGCACCAGTGTCAAAAAGAACTCTTGCGGGAATGTCATTAACAGGAAGGTTACCCATGATCACATCTGGTGATTCTTCTGCCTGAGCTGCATTCAGCAAGTTGACCTTGGCGGACTTGGGGTTATGCTTGACCACAGCTGTACTTGCCGATCTGACAGGAGGAGGAGGAGGAAGACGCCTCTGGTTGAAACACTTGTTGGCATAGTGACCCTTCTGTTGGCACTTGTTGCACGTGACCTCTGAAAGCGGACGGTGATACGGAGCACTCGATCTTGGAGCTTGAGACGAAGTCTTGTACTGAAAGCCAGGGTTGGGTGGGTGGGAAGAACCACTGCCACCTTTACTCTTCCGCTGATACGGCTGACGGAACGGAGGAGGAGGAAGCCAAAACTTCTGCTGCTTCGCCACTTGAGTAGAGGAAGAAGGAGTAACATCTCTGACTCGCTTCTTGGAAGCTTCACACCTCAACTGAGCAGCCTCTTGCTTCAGTGCCATGTTGTAGAACTCATCATATCTCAAGGGCTCGAAGAGAACAAGAGCGAGCTGAATATCTTCTCTGAGACCACCCCTGAACTGATATATCATGCTCTTCTCATCAGGCACGTCTTGCTTGGCATAGCGGGCGAGCTTCTGGAACAACTTGTTGTAGTCATATACAGACAAAGAGCCTTGCTTCAGATTGCGGAATTCCTCACGGTTGCTGTCAACCACGCTCTGCGGAATATGATGAGCTCGGAAATCTCGACGGAAATCATCCCAAGTGATAACACGTCCACCTCTGGGGTCCTTGTACTGCTGGAACCATTCTGCAGCTTGATCTTTGAGTTGGAAGGAAGCGAACTTGACAAAGTCCTCAGGCCTGACGTTACTGCACTCGAAATGCTTACACAGATCCACAAGCCAATCGTCAGCATCGGTTGCCTCAACACAATTGCTGAAAGTCTTTGTCCTGTTAGCAAGGAACTGGTTGAGTGTAGCAAAGTGACTCTGATTGCTGCCCTGATTCCCTTGACTGCCTTGATTGCGCTCTTGAAGAATTTGCATGATCAGCTGTGTGTTTGCATTGGTTGCGGCCATCACAGCTTGCCATGCCTCTGGAGGAGGTGGAGGTGGTGGCGGATCAGGATTCGGAGTCGTGCGCGTTGGAGGAGCCATCCTGAAGAGGTTGACCACCATTAGCACATTGACAGATAAATATTGAAGCTGAATCCAACAGAATGAAAATTGTAACATATAGTCTTCACATCCGAACAAAATGCACGAATGCATTCCTCTTGAAATGGTCACATATCCATAAATTGAGAAGCCACGTAGAATTAAGGTAGAGAAATAAATCAACAAGGTACGGATCAAGAACGAATAATCGGTAAGAAATCCCAATCTCAAACCAATATTCGTGGAAGAAGAACTAGAGCTACTAGAATTCCCACCTATGAAACTCCCGAAATTTTCCGGTTATGCAATCTGGTGTTGGGGATACAGGGGAAGCATAATATCTCACCCAAACTAGCAAATCCTACATCCAGCTGTATCCATCCTTCAACACATAACCAAGAAACCTTCGGAAACCATCTACCTCAACCTTCGAAAAGCATCCGTTATACAAGTTATGGCGATACTCCCAAACTCCCGCCCCAGTACTGGGTGGCGTCGAGGTTATCTCACCAACGAACTGCATAAAAGAGATTTTCGATGTCGGTGAAAATATCTCAAGTATTCCAGAATTGCAACGATAAAATTATGATGACAACACCTCAGAGCTCAACTCCCCGGGACACTTCCACTAAACCCCTGACAGGAGGCACCAAGACAATGTTCTCATCATAAAACCATCGGAACGACTCCAAGATACCCGCGTGATCCTAAAAAAAAATTAGTGAAATTTGAGAAGAGAAGAGTCAAAACTCTACGTCAGGATGCCTTACCAGAGCGATGAGGAGACTGGGAAGTAAAAGAATTCCTAAACTCTCCGATATATAATTCCTAAAGACTCAAAACATTTTTCTAGACACAACTCGGCCGCTAAAAACGATCAAGCAATGCGGCTCCTAAGGTCGGGGAAGGCTCTGATTACCAACTTGTAACACCCTCGATGCGACTATAGCTCCCACGTGTCGAGGCACGACTTAGAGACATAATCGCATTGAAGGCATATGTCGCAAGTTAGGCAATCTTCACAACATCCCATGTGATAATAATAAAAGGGGAGATAACATAGTTGGCTTACACTCGCCACGTCAATCAAGTACATAAATAACATTACATCAACCAAACACTCATGGCCCGACTACGGCGCCAAAATAAAAGAGAACCCAACATGCGACACGGTCCCAATCACCCCCAACTGGGCACCACTACTGATCATCGGGAAAGGAAACGTAGTATCGTTGAGAGTCTTCGTCGAACTCCCACTTGAGCTCATACGCGTCACCTGGGGCGGAATCATCAGGCCCTGCATCTGGTGTAATAGTAATCTATGAGCCACAGGGACTCAACAATCTCGCACCCTCGCGATCAAGACTATTTGAGCTTATAGGTAAGGCAAGGTAAAATATGAGTGGAGCTACAGCAAGCGTCTAGCAAGTATGGTGGCTAACTTATTCGCAAAGGAGAGCGAGAAGAGGAGGCAAAGCACGAGCGAGAAACTAGAGAACAACCTGCACAAACATTACTCCAACACCGTGTCCACTTCCCGGACCCCGCCGAGAAGAGGCCATCACGGTAACACACTCAGTTGATTCATTTTAGTTAAGTTAAGGTTCAAGTTATCTACAACCGGACATTAACAAATTCCCATCTGCCCATAACCGCGGGCACGGCTTTCGAAAGTTCAATCCCTGCAGGGGAGTCCCAACTTAGCCCATGACAAGCTCTCACGGTCAACGAAGGAATAGACCTCCTCCCAAGACGTTCCGATCAGACTCGGTATCTCGGTAACTCAAGACACTTCGACAGGTTAAAACAAGACCAGCAACACCGCCCAAATGCGCCGACAAATCCCGATAGGAGCTGCACATATCTCTTTCTCGGGGCACACTCGGATGAGCAATACGTCGGGTAGGCCAGCCCAGAGTTGCCCCTGGTAGCCCCGGACATCGCTCGGTTGGACCAACACTCAGAGGAGCACTGGCCCGGGGGGGTTAAAATAAGATGACCCTTGAGTCTGCAGAACCCAAGGGAAAGAAAAGGCTAGGTGGCGAATGGTAAGACCAATGTTGGGCATTGCTGGAAAAGCTTTAATCAAGGCGAAATATCAAGGGGTTTCCATTATAACCCAACCGCGTAAGGAACGCAACAATCCGGGCACATAACACCGATATGACGGAAACTAGGGCGGCAAGAGTGGAACAAAACACTAGGCGAGAGGCCGAGCCTTCCACCCTTTACCAAGTATATAGATGCATTAAGATAACATAGCAAAATAATGATATCCCAACAATTAAATAAATGTTCCAACAAGGAACGGCCTCCAAACTTCACCTGCAACTAGCAACGCTATAAGAGGGGCTGAGCAAAGCGGTAACATAGCAAATCAACGGTTTGCTAGGACAATGGTGGGTTAGAGGTTTGACATGGAAATTTGGGAGGCTTGAAAGCAAGTGGTAGGCATCGTAGCAATGGCATAGCAAAGAGCGAGCAAACTAGCATAGCAAAGATAGTAGTGATTTCGAGGGTATGATCATCTTGCCTGCATAGTTGTCAGAGTTGACTGGATCCTCACAAGAAAACTCAACGGGCTACTCGTTAGCGAACTCGTCTTCCGGCTCTACCCAAACAAGACAAACAAGCAACAAGGATACAATCAACCACGTGCAAACTCAAACAAAAAGATGCAATGATGACATGCTATGCGGGATGCGATGCGGGATGCAAAATGCAAGATATGACAGGAAATGTATGAAACTGGCCTCAACATGGAAAACCAAGTGTGCCACTGGAAATATGGGATGAAATAGCTTGAAAACGATATAAAGATCATCGGAATCGGAGTTACGGTTTGGAAATGGCAAGCGATTTAAGAATGACACCGGTCTGCGATTTACAGCATGTAGGCATCTAAATGCAACGATATGAACATGCTATAGCACCCAAACATGACATCAAAATACATGACAGGGATGCACACAAGATGATTAACAAAAGACTAGCACTGAGCCACGGCCAATTCATCCATTATGATGTTAAAACAAGCATGGCAAAAACACAAATGCAAAACAGATTTCAGACTTAGTGAAATTAACACTTGTCTGAAATTTCAGATCATGAAGCCCTCTTCGGAGCAGCAAAACAACATGCTACAGGACCTTAACATGACAAAGAAATACATGGCATGGAGCTACTCAACAAGATTAACAAAAGTCCCTTAGTGACCTTGAGCCAAAAGGGATCACAAAATATACTAACAAGCACAGGAACATAGCAAAAACATAATCAGTTTTCAGACTTAGTGAAAACTGGGACATGCTGAAATATAACTCACGAAGGCATGTTTACGAGCTCGATGCACTCACTACAGAGCAAGTCATGGCAATACAAGCATACACCCGTAAAGAAGGCACAAAATACAAGCTATACATTGCAAGAACAATGGCATAGCATGCACGGGCCAACTACAATAACATCGGCAAAATCGCAAACAAGTTGACGATCTGCCCAGATTCACAACGAAGCAAAAGTAGAGCTCGATTGACTCAAGCTAGGCTGCTCCATAATTTCAAACAAAGACATGGATGGATAGAGAACTACAAGATTAACGAAACTCCTTTACTGATCATCCTCAAAAGAGGCACGGATCACTAGGAAACAGCATGAACATATGGCATCATGAACTAAATAATCCCAGACTTAGTGAAAACTACTAAGTCCCTGAAAACAGATTTACCGGGTGCCTCACTTTGCAAGCTTGCACTAGTCACCACACACATCACAAAATTCAAGGGTTGCACCTCTGGAAAGAAGACAAAATCCTTAACAAAACATATGAAGGACTCATAGGCATATAATGCACACAATAATCATGGCAAAAATGACAAAAGTCTAAGATGAACTAGCGGATCTGACAATTAACTCACGAAGGCCTCTTCTAACAGCGTTTCGAGCATCAAGATGAACTCAAATGAAAATTATGCAATGGAATGAAATGATGTACTCATCGAGACGAACATTTTTATATGCTATATGCCCAAATTGGAACTACGGATGCAAAGTTACGGAGCCGCGAACATGTGCATATGAGCTAAAATCCTGAGGACTTAGACGAAAAATGACCTAGGGTTAGGATTTCAGATCTGAGATCTGGGCGGATTACGAGGCCGCCGGAGTTACTGTTCACCGCCTGAATGTCGAGGGCGGCGGCGGCCGGGGTTGGGGACGTGTCCGGCGAGGTCGCCGGTGGCCGGGCCGGAGCTGGGGCCGGCCGGGGCGAGGGGGCGGCGCGGTGCGGCGTCCCGGCCGCGGCGGAGCGGGTGGCGGCGGCGGCTGCGGGCGGCGGCGGCAGCGCGTGGAGGAGGGCGGCGGCTCGGGGCGCGGCCCGGGAGGCGGCACGGGAGGGCCAGCCTCGGGCCTCTGCGGGCCGGCTGGGGCGGCGAGTGGCGCGGCGCCACGTGGCAGCGGCGGGACTGGCCGGACATGTCCGGCGCCGTCCGGATGTGTCCGGCGGCAGCGGATCTGAGATTTTAGGGTTTCGGGGGAGGAGACCCGGGATTTGGAATGGGGGGGTCTATTTATAGGCATAGAGGGAGCTAGGAGAGTCCAAATGAGGTGCGGTTTTCGGCCACGCGATCGTGATCGAACGCTCTAGGAGATGGAGCAGAGTTTGGTGGGTTTTGGGCCAAATTGGAGGGGTGTTGGGCTGCAACACACACGAGGCCTTTTCGGTCCCTCGGTTAACCGTTGGAGTATCAAACGAAGTCCAAATGATACGAAACTTGACAGGCGGTCTACCGGTAGTAAACCAAGGCCGCTTGGCAAGTCTCGTTCCAATCCGGAAATGTTTAATCCCCACACACGAACGAAAGCCATAAATGACCATCGGAGGAGAACGAAGCGCCGGAATGCAAAATGGACAACGGGGAAAATGCTCGAATGCATGAGATGAACACGTATGCAAAATGCAATGCACATGATGACATGATATGAGATGCATGACAACGACAACAACACACGGAGACAAAACCCGAACCCGAGGAAAGAAATATAACTTAACGCCGGAAACAGCAAGAGTTGGAGTACAAATAGGGAAAGTTACATCCGGGGTGTTACAGAGACCACGAGAGCCGTGTCCGGAGCGGGCACCGGTGCGACCTCCGCAGCAACTGGGGCAGGCAAGTCACCGAGCCCGTTGGCGGCGATGTCCCTTGATGTAGTCGGCCACCTCCAAGAAGAACAGACGAGGGCAGACGTGGCCCGGCACGTAGGGCTCATCACAGTTATAGCATAGCCCCTGGCGAAGGCGCTCTAGCTGCTCGGCCAGGGTGAGCCGGTGGAAGGGCCGCGTCACAGACGAAGCGTTGGCTGCTGCAGAGGCCGAAGGCGGACGCCCCGACACTGGTGGTGTCAGGGGCGACCTGGCTGGCTGTTGGGTGCCCCGAGCCGTTGACACCTGCTACAAGGCCTGCGCGCGATGCTCGAAGGCGCGGGCATAATACATGACCGTCTGGAGGTCCTGAGGTCCCCGCAGCTCCACGTCCACGCGGATATGATCCGACAGACCACCCACGAAGAGATCGGCCCGCTGGCGAGCCGTCACGCCAGGCGCGTGGCATGCCAAGGCCTGGAAGCAGTCGGCGAAGTCCTGCACCATGGAGGTGAAGGGTAGGCGGCCAAGCTCCGCCAGCCAGCTCCCGCGAATCGGCGGCCCGAAGCATAAGAGGTAGAGCTCGCGAAAATGCTCCCATGGGGGCATGCCGCCCTCGTCCTTCTCAAGAGCGTAATACCAAGTTTGTGCGACGCCTCAGAGATGATACGAAGCAAGCCAGGTGCGGTCCGACGTGAGCGTGCGTTGCCCCCAAAAAAGCTGGTCACATTGATGAAACCAGCTCAGGGGGTCCTCGGTGCCGTCGTAGTTGGCGAAGTCGAGCTTGGCGAAGCGTGGCGGTGTGTGGTTATGGCCACTGTCGGGGTTCGCCTCGTCGGCGTGAAGCAGCGAGGGGGGCGGCGCCGGGTCGGTGTCCATGGAGGGCCCCCATGCAATGGAGGACCGTCGAGGCCGGCGTAAGGGACATCGAAGCTGGAGGTCCCGCCGTACTGCAGGGGTGGTGCCGGCGACGACTGGACATGCCGCGGCACCAAATCCGTCGTGTAGACCGGCTGCAAAGTCCCAGCCAACCAGGCCGGTAATGGTGACGACGAGGGGGAAACCTGACCTGGTGGATCGGAACCACCGTCGCTGCGGTAAGGGCTGGCAGGAGCTGTCAGGAATTGGCCGCGACACCTCCAACAGTTCCTGCAGCAGCCCGGTGGATGCACTGGAGGCCGCCTGATGCGGAGCATCCTATGGACATCACCATGTCAAGAGTCCACTCGGCAAGTGACACGTGCAACATCTACTTCACATACACAAAGGTGAATCATCTCCTTTACACGTGCTCACTTGACCCCTTCGAGGATGGTATACTATGTGACACTCCACTCGTGTGCATGCATAGGTATTGTCGGAATGGTACGGACGACGAGGAGGAGTGCGAGTGCAAGTGTACAACTACATCATCCGCGAGGGAAGCCTCGAAGAGAAGACGGAAGAAGGAGCTGCAAAGTCTACAGCGACCGGACGAGCGAAAGCCGCCAGACGTCTGACACTCTATAGCCGCCGGACGACCGATGAACACCGGACGTCCGACGCTCACCGGAAATCCGGTGCCACCCATCCCGAAGCAAAACGACGGACGTACGACGCCCTCCGGATGACCGGACCCTCGCGAGCGACCGAACGTCCGACCCTGCCTGTGCGCAGCCGGGACTTTGGCCTTGTATCTCTCTCCCACTTACCCCTTCGTGTCTTAGACTATAAATAGACCTTCCCCTCATCCTTTCTAGGGTTAGCAAAATGATAGCTCATTTGATAGAGAGCTTTGCTCCTTGTACCACTCTACTCTTGAGAGAGAGAGACTACTACTCCATTGGAGGCCAAGATTGATAGAGGCGAAAGGTGTCCCGATGTTTCGATGAGATGGTGGCTATCGTTTTCTGTGGGAGTCGACCTTGACGATCCGACTACGAACGTGCGAGACATCGCGCCTTAGCAATCGCTAAACCAACTTCCGAGGGGTTATTCACCACGCCGGAGCACGATCAACCTGACCACGAGGGTCTGTTTCATGCGAGCAAACGAAGAACAAGCAAGAAACTGAGATTGCAATCTGGATATTGCAAATATAAGATTAAAGCTTTATTGATCAAGGTGGGGTTCTGTGACGCCTTGGTCTGGTCGTTGAACACAAACGAAGTACGCGAAGTTGCAGCTATGCCTAACTTTCAATCTAAACAAAACCCAAAGTCTAAACGATGCCCTAAGGGATGTATATATGGAGGAGAGGGGGGAATTTCGTGGCCCTTGGAGGAGGGGTCCGAAACCATCCCTAACTCTTGTTTTCCCACACATACGGACTCTAAAAACAACATATAATCAAGTATTTCGAAATTACATGGGCCTGGCCCAAAAATAAGGTGACGCAGCACCTAGAATAGCCTCTGGACGAAATTTATGAAGTGGCATCTTGTATATTTCGTCCAAGGCTTCATGCACTCATTATGGTGGCTTCAAAGTCCTGGAATCATCGCTTGTAACTCCGTTCTTGTTCCCCTTGCGCATGCCATCATCTCCGTGCTTGAACTTTCTCCAAGGTTCATATTTCTTGTCCAAACTAGGCCCTTCATTTGTAAGCAAAACAAGTGTATCCAATTTAGGTAGCATCATATTCTCATGAACATTAGAACCGTTACCAAGAAACGAAAGTACCTGATAATTCAATTGGCGTGCGCGAGCTCTAGTAATTGGTCCAGTATGTATAGCAGCAGGGTCTCTGGGTGTAACAATGGTATTGATGTCCTCATCATCCTCCCCTTCTTGCAATGAAGTCATCCTCGACGAAAGCTCATCTTCCTCACCCAAATAAGGCCTCAAATCTACAATGTTAAAAGTGGGACTAACCCCAAAATCTCCAGGCAGCTCAAGTTTATATGCATTATCATTTATTTTCTCTAACACCTTAAAAGGACCATCAACACGTGGCATTAGCTTTGATTTGCGCAAATTAGGAAATCTATCCTTACATAAATGTAACCAAACAAGATCTCCAGGTGCAAACACAACATGTTTTCTACCCTTATCTCCAGCAAGTTTATATTTAGCATTCATACGCTTAATGTTTTCCTTAGTTAACTCATGCATTTGTAAAATCAATTCAACACGTTGTTTAGCATCAAAATTCACCTTCTCCGAAGATGGAAGAGGCAACAAATCAATAGGTGCACGAGGTAGGAAACCATACACAATTTCAGAAGGGCACATCTTAGTAGTAGAATGCAATGAACGATTATAAGCAAATTCAATATGAGGCAAGCATTCTTCCCACATTTTCTTATTATTCTTCAAAACAGCCCTAAGCATAGTAGACAATGTCCTATTGACTACTTCAGTTTGTCCATCAGTTTGGGGGTGGCAAGTAGTACCAAAAAGCAGTTTAGTCCCCAACTTAGCCCATAAATATCTCCAAAAGTGGCTAAGAAATTTAGTATTACGATCTGAAACAATAGTATTTGGCACACCATGCAAGCGAATAATTTCACGAAAGAACAAATCAGCAACATTAACATCATCATCGCTTTTATGACATGGTATAAAGTGTGCCATTTTCGAGAACCTATCCACGACAACAAATATGCTATCCCTCCCCTTATTTGTTTGAGGTAAACCTAAAACAAAGTCCATAGATATATCCTCCCAGGGAATACTAGGTACAGGCAAAGGCATATATAAACCATAAGGATTGAGTCATGACTTAACTTTTTGACATGTAGTGCAGCGGGCAACAAAACGCTTAACATCCCGTCTCATCTTTGGCCAAAAGAAATGTGTAGCAAGTATGTCCTCCGTCTTCTTCACGCCAAAGTGTCCCATTAATCCTCCTCCATGCGCCTCCTGCAACAACAAAAGATGAACGGAGCTAGCTGGAATGCATAGCTTGTTAGCACGAAAGACAAATGCATCGTTAAGGACGAACTTGTTCCAAGTTCTCCCTTCCTTACAATTCTGCAATACATCTTTAAATTCAACATCATGCACATATTGATCTTTGATGGTCTCCAAACCAAATATTTTAAAATCAAGTTGTGAAAGCGTAATATAACATTTTCTTTACCCTTCTTGTGTTTAATGACATAAGGGAAAGTCTCAATGAATTCAACCCATTTAGCATGTCTACGGTTCAGTTTTGCTTGACTTTTAATGTGTTTCAAAGATTCATGATCAGAATGTATTACAAATTCCTTGGGCCATAAATAATGTTGCCATGTTTCTAAGGTCTGAACAAGAGCATATAATTCTTTATCATAAGTAGAATAGTTCAAACTAGGCCCACTCAATTTTTCAGAAAAGTATGCAACAGGTTTGCCATCTTGTAATAACACACCTCCTAATCCAATTCCACTAGCATCACATTCAAGCTCAAAAGTCTTATGAAAATCAGGAAGTTGGAGTAAAGGAGCATGTGTCAACTTATCTTTCAATATCGGAAGGCTTCTTCCTGTGCAGTACCCCAAACAAAAGGCACATCCTTCTTTGTAAGCTCGTTGAGAGGTGTAGCAATGGTGCTGAAATCTCTCACAAAACGCCTATAGAAACCAGCAAGGCCAAGGAAACTCCTCACTTGTGTGACCGTTTTGGGCTGTGGCCAACTCTCAATAGCTTCAATCTTGGCTTTATCAACTTCAATTCCCTGTGGAGTAACAACATAGCCAAGAAAAGATACTCGGTCGGTGTAAAAGGTGCACTTCCCAAGGTTACCAAACAAACGTGCATCACGTAGAGCAATAAAAACAGCACGTAAATGTTCCAAACGTTCCTCCAAAGATTTGGTATAAATCAATATGTCATCAAAGTAAACTACCACAAATCGTCCAATAAAAGCACGTAAAACTTCGTCCATTAATCTCATGAAAGTACTAGGTGCATTAGTTAACCCAAAAGGCATGACTAACCACTCATATAATCCAAACTTAGTTTTAAATGTTGTTTTCCATTCATCTCCCAATTTCATATGAATTTGATGGTATCCACTATGCAAAGCAACTTTGGAGATTATTGTAGAGCCACTCAATTCATCAACCATATCATCTAGCCTAGGAATAGGATGACGATAACGAATAGTAATATTATTAATGCCTCTACAATCAATGCACATACGCGACGTACCATCCTTTTTTGGCACTAAAATGATAGGAACAGCACAAGGACTAAGTGATTCGCGTATATAACCTTTGTCGAGCAGTTCTTGTACTTGACGCATAATCTCCTTCGTCTCCTCTGGATTGGTACGGTATGGTGCACGGTTGGGTAATGATGCACTGGGAATTAAGTCAATTTGATGCTCAATCCCTCGAATAGGTGTTAATCCCGGTGGCACATCTTATGGAAAGACATCAGCGAACTCCTGCAAAATGTTAGTGACAGCAGGAGGCAAAGAGGAAGGCACGCCCTCGAATGAAAATAGTGCCTCTTTGCACATAAAAGCATAGCAACCGGTTTTGCTAAAATCTAGATCATCAATATCAGATTTGGTGGCAAGTAAACATGCACTTTTCAATTTAATTTCAGCAGCAACACTAGATGGTTTATTGTTAGGCTTCATTTGTTGCTCAAATTCTTTTGCCACAATATGATTTTCACTCTTATTCTTCTCTTGTTTTGCTTTATTAGCTCTATTAATATCATCTTTCAAAATGGAATCGGGAGTCATAGGAAGCAAAGTAATTTTTTTATCCTTATGAACAAGAGTATACTGATTGTTTCTACCATGGTGTACAATTTTTTTATCAAATTGCCATGGTCTACCAAGTAATAAGGAACATGCTTGCATAGATACCACATCATAATCCACATAATCAGCATATGTAGAGATACTAAAATGCACACGAACAGTACGTGTTACCTTAACATTGCCGCTGTTGTTGAACCATTGGATGTAGTAAGGATGGGGATGTGGTCTTTTGGTGAGAGATAGCTTCTCCACCATCTCCATGCTAGCCAAGTTATTGCAGCTCCCTCCATCTATGATGACGCGAACAGAACGTTCCTTCACAACTCCCTTTGTATGGAACAAATTATGCCTCTGATTTTGCTCAGCTTGTGTAACCTGCACACTCAAAACACGTTGAGCAACTAAACATTCATACCTGTCAGCATCATCAGTAGCCATGTATTGCGTCTCATGATCAGAATCATCTCCACTGTGTTCTTCATGTGTAATAATAGCCAAAGTCTCCTCATAATTGTCACTAGCGGACTCATACCCACCATCCTCAATAGCAATCATCACACGCTGAGATTTGCATTCTCTCACAAAATGTCCTCTTCCCTTACAACGATGACAAATAATATCACTTGTATGCCATGTTGATGCCATGGAAGAAGAAGAGCTTTGCGCAGGCCCGACAGGTGTGCTCTTGGCAGATAGTGGTGGTTGTGCCTGCTTTCTTGTATCACGGCTGGAGGTGGCACCTGATGGAGCTCCTGGAGTAGTGGAAGTAGAGGATGCACGTGGTGTCCATGATGAAGATCGACCTGCAGAAAAATTAGTTTGCACCAATGCATGTCGATCCTGCACTTCACGTTCAGCTTTACAAGCAAGATGGAATAAACGAGTGATATTAGTATACTCCTTATACTCTAGAATGGTCTGAATCTCTCTATTTAATCCACCCATAAAACGTGCAAGCATAGCTTCATTCTCCTCAACAATACCACATCTAATCATGCCAGTTTGTAATTCCTGATAATATTCTTCTACAGAATTTTTTCGTTGTCTTAAACGCTGTAATTTTTGAAGTAATTCACGTTGATAATATGGTGGAACCCAATGAGTATGCATAGCAGTTTTCAAAGCAGCCCAAGTAGTTGGAATAGGATATAATCTACAATGTTCAGACCACCAAACACATGCGAAGCTAGTGAAAGCACAAATAGCAGCAGGAACACGTCTCTCCTCAGGATATTGTAAACATGTAAAACGTTGTTCAGTTTCTAACTCCCAAGTAAGATATATATATATATATATATATATATATATATATATATCAGGAACATATCTACCCTCAAATCGTGGAATATTCAATTTTAGTTTAGGAAGATGGTCATGATCTCGTACCTCATATTGTGGTGCAGACCTACCGTTGCGATGATATACTTGAGGACGACCTGGTGGTGGTGGTGGTGGTGGTGCTGGTGGTTGCACGTAGTTCTGATTTTGATCAACCTCATCCTCGTAATGGTCCTCCACCTCTGTAGTAGCAGCAGGAGCTATAGAAGCATATACAGCGACACCAGAATTTTGCCCGGGGTCAATGGGAACGCGATGTGCTCGTCCCACTTGATTTGGAAAGCGACGTTGTTGTTGTAGAGGCGCGATAGGTGCAGCCGGTGGTGGTCGTGGAAGACGTGGAAGCAATTCATTAAACTTGTTATCGAGCTTTGTTTCGAACGTCTTCTCCATGCCATCTATCTTCTCCATGGGCTCTTCAAATCTATTTAGCACATCTTCCACCTGTCCACTCATCATTTGCTGAAACTTATCATGTAACTATTTGTTTGTCATATTCTCCCAGTCAGTCTCATCGGTTTGTGATCCTGCCATGGTTAGCAGCAATAGAAACACACAATAATATGATCCTACAGACTACTAGGAAGTGGTGGTGATGGTGTGGTGGACAGTCACAAATCCGTCAAGCGAATCTCAAATTCTTACCAGTTCTTACCAAGCAGCGAGTGGTGATCAGCAACCGTTGTAGTCAAAACTCTCAAAGCTTGGATAGAGCGATTACCAGGGAGAGCCAAACGCACGACGTAGATGTATGTGGAGCTGGGAAGGCTTATAATATGGTAGCAAAAAGGGTCAGCAATAATCAATTCAGAGATGCAAAGTTGAATAAACGCTCAGTGACGGTACTGTGCTGGTCCTAGGCTAGACCGTGCTAGAGACGCGAGGCTGGAACACTAACAAAATCACGGTGCTGCACGTAAACAAGGGAGGAGCACACTCTGAATTTTTTCCTCTTTTTTTCTTTTTTTCCTCTTTTATTTTGCTCTGCGACAATTTTTTTACGAAAAAGTCTACAAATGGTCCAAAAACTGCCTAGCAAATTTTTTTAGTTTGGAACTATTTTTCTACTTCGGGTAGCATGGAATCTCAGGAGTCCTACTCCGTCACGACTCGAAGTATCGCGTGATCTGGAACCGAAAACAAAGCAACAATGACTGGACTCAGACTAGTGGCGGAGATGAAACTGGTGGAAACTCGGACTGGTGGCGGAGATGAATCTAGTGGAACTCAGACTGATGGCAGATATATGTTGCAGGTGGACTCAGATTGGCGTGATGGCGACTAATATTCGGTGGCGTATATGGACTCAGATTGGCGGTGAATATGTGGTGGTGGTATATGGCAGCGGCGATGAAGTTGGTGCGGTGGTGGTATATGGCAGTAGCGATGATGATGATGCGATGGTCATATATGGCGGTGGCGACGTGACAACTTGTGAACAAAACTCGAAACTCTAAATGACTAGACGCTAAGACCAGCAACTTGACATGACGATGCAACCGCAAATTCAACAAAGCAAATACAGAAAAGATTATGCAAAGGCACAGATTGGTTCTGATAGAGGCGAAGGTGTTCCGATGTTTCGATAAGATGATAACTATCAATTTGGTGGAGACGACTTTGACGATCCGACTACAAATGTGCACGACGTTGCGCCTTAGCAATCGCTAAACCAATCTCCCAAGGTTACTGATGATGCTGGAAGCATGATAAGCCTGACCACGAAGGTCTTTTCCTGCACGCAATCGAAGAACAAGCAAGAATATGATAATGCAATCTGAATATTGCGAATATAGATGAAGTATTGACAAAGGTGGGGATCCGAAAGCGGAATTGGTCTGGTCGTTGGACACAAACGAAGTACACGAAGTTGCAATGGCTAACTTTTAACTAAACAAATCCCCTAGGAAAAAGCTACTAGATGGATCTATTTATATAGGAGCAAGGGGTGGCGGCCAAGGAGGTGGAAGTACGGCCCAAGGTAGCCTAAAGCCAACCCTAGGTCGTACAAGGCTCATGGGCCCAAGTGAAGGTGATGCAACCACTTTGGACTTGTTGTTTGACTCGGATTCTACTGCAGCGTCAGATTGTTTCATTGTTATCTCAATTCTCTAGACGAATTTGAAGATGAATCCAATTGGGCTGGAAAGAGCACAAAATTTACTTTCGAACAAAAAAGAATCACCCAATTCGGAGTCCGTATGAAAAAGTTGTTGGCGTTTTGAGTCAGGTATGTCTGTGCAGTCCGAATCTGAATCCAAAACGTGAGAGACTTGGACTCTATCTTCTCCTGGCCCAAAAGTGACGTGAGAGGACTTTTTGAACAGAACATAAACTTCTCCTTTTCCCTTATCTTCATATGTGGATTGTACAAATGTCCCATACACCTGCAATTAGACAAAACACAAAAGTGTGTGAAGTATTTTTGTTCTAGATAACATAAATAGATTATTGAATAGTTTGCACTAGAAATCACCTAACAAATATGCATGTATGCAATATTTTTCGTCGTATCCAAAGTAGTCATGTCCTCATCATCCTCCCCTTCTTGAAAACCAAGCCGTCCTCGGCGTTGCTTAATCTAAAATGTGGCTAACAAAAGAGACAGGGTGTACATGTTGTATATGTATATGTCATCCATTTTTACTTCCCTTGATTTTTGCACATATGACACATGTATACATGAGTTACTTTCATAGTTCATAAAATCTAAAGCCAAAAAATTATCACAAGAAGTAGAAGGCATGAAAATATTGCAACTCAGTTTGCACATATAAGTGAAGCTCTTATTCATTTCAAAAGATTGACAATGTTCATCATTAAACCATCCCAGCATTGGTGAATAAACCTCACTTGCATCAAATTTACATGCTACAACATGCTTAAATAAGCAAACATGCAATAAGTCATTGGACATAGAATCATCACCAAGATTAGAGGTCATATCAAAATGATTAAACATCGGTTCTTTTGCATCAACAGTTAATTCAATGGGTGCACTCAAAATTGTTGGTATTTCAGTTATTTGATCACATGACGCATTCATGACAGTAACAAGATTCTCTAAGATAGGTGGTGTGCTCAAATCAATAGGTAACTCAACACATGATGCATTCAAGTTAACTAAGCATGCATCATTCTCATGTGAAGTTATATCATCAATACCTTTAGTGTTATGTTCTCGCAAAGACGTAGCTGATGTACGTACGGACGTTGACAATGTACCATACTCTTGAGATGATGTCGCGCTCACAATCCGAGGTGGGGCTGCTCTAGTAGGTGCAACGGTGGAGGAACCAACCGACAGTGGTGAGCATGAACTGGAATAGTAGTTGTTGTTGTCACCCAATGCATCCTCCTGTACTTATCTCTCAAAGGTACAAGCATGAACATACATACCAGTAATGCAACGAGGAATATACTGAAATCTTGCACGGATATCATGGTTCAAACCACCAAAAGATCTATTCATTGTATCATCCTCAGATTCTTCCATGTCACAATGATGCATATAAGATTTGAACTCTTGGTAGTAAGCATGAACAATGTTACTACCTTGTTTTAATTGTTCCAATTTGCGAAGCAATTCACGACGATAGTAAGGAGGGAAAATTGTTGTCTCATTACAGCTTTCAAAACTTTCCAAGTTGTGGGTTGGTTATCAATGTTTTTCTTACAATGTACACTCCACCAAACAGAAGCAAAACCAGTAAATGCTCTAGTGGTAGCTCGTACTCTCTCAAGTTCAGAAAAATCATGGTGAGTAAAAACTTGTTCTACTTCAAGCTCCCAAGCTAGATAAATAGCAGGATTAAATCTACCCTCAAATGACGGTAAAGAGATAACCTGACCATGTGCATGTGTGTGTTGTCCCAACTCTCGTGATGGTGAAGATGTGTCCGTCGTCCAAGAACTTCTATCTCCGGAACCTATCATGATTAGTACAAACAAGAAACAAAATTCTAGAATAATGTTCCTATGAACTACTAGGATGTGGTTGTAAAGTGCTCACAGTAAAGCAAATATCAATATCTTACAAGTTCTTACCATGCGGCAGGTGGTGATAGGCAACCAGCGGTGTCAAATAACTCCGAAGATTGAGTAAAGAGATTGTCAGGGGAACGTACGTATACATGGTGTAGAAATATATGGAGCTGGGTTGGCTATATATGGTAGCAAAAGATTAGCAATAATCAATTCAAAGATGCAATGTTGAATAAACGTTCAACGACGGTACTGTGCTGGTCCTAGGCTAGACCGGACTAGAGACGCGAGCCTAGAACACTAATGAGGTCACGGCGTAGCACAACTAGCATCAATAAAGGATATGAAGTAGCTCTGGACAAAACAGATTCCAATCCGAATTCAACTACGAGATTGAGTCTAGATAGATCCGGATTTTGTTTTTTTTCTTCTCTGTTTTTTCTCTCTTTTTTTCCGCACACTTTTTTCTTTTTCTTTCTCTCTTTTTTCTTTGACTTTTTTAATTGTTTTCTTGGTTTTTTTCTCTCTCCCTCTTTCCAAAGCAAACAAGATAAGATGCAGATTGGATCAAGCGAAGATGTGAACGATACTATTATTATGACAATGAACGGTGGGTAGCACGTGGTGGAAATTGATGGATGGATGGTGGACAGCAGAAGGGATAACGATGCAGCAGCAGCGTGACTAATGTGAACAGAACTCGAAACTCTAAACGAACTAGACACTAAGACCAGCAACTCGACACAACGATGCAACCGATAATTCAACTATGCAAGCAATGAAAAGAAAATTGCAAAGGCTCAGACTGGCTTGGAGAAAGGATGAATAGATCTAACTTTTTGTGGCTTTTTCTTGGACAATAGGTAAGAAAATAAATCTAATCTAGGAAAAACTGGAAATTCTCACCAAGCAACCTGAAAACTGATACCACTTAATAGAGGCGAAGGTGTCCCGATGTTTCGATGAGATGATAACTATCGATTTGGTGGAGACGACTAACGTGCACGACATTGCGCCTTAGCAATCGCTAAACCAATCTCCCGAGGTTACTAACGATGCTGGAAGCACGATCAGCCTGACCACGAAGGTCTTTTCCTGCACGCAATCGAAGAACAAGCAAGAATATGATAATGCAATCTGAATATTGCGAATATAGATGAAGTATTGATAAAGATGGGGATCCGAAAGCGGTCTTGGTCTGGTCGCTGGACACAAACGAAGTAAACGAAGTTGCAATGGCTAACTTTTAACTAAACAAATCCCCCAGGAAAAAGCTACTAGATGGATCTATATAGGAGCAAGGGGTGGTGGCCAAGGAGGTGGAAGGACGGCCCAAGGCAGCCTAAAACCAACCTTAGGTCGTACAAGGCTCATGTGCCCAAGTGAAGGTGATACAACACCTTTGGACTTGTTGTTTGACTCGGATTCTGCTGCAGTGTCAGATTGTTTCGTTGATATCTCAATGCTCCAGACGAATTTGAAGGTGAATCCAATTGGGTTGGAAAGAGCACGAAATCTACTTTCCAACAAAAAACGAATCACCCAATTCGGAGTCCGTATGAAAAAGTTGTTGGCGTTTTGAGTCAGGTATGTCTGTGCAGTCCGAATCTGAATCCAAAACGTGAGAGACTTGGACTCTATCTTGTCTTGTCCCAAAAGTGACGTGAGAGGACTTTTTGAACAGAACCTAAACTTCTCCTTTTCCCTTATCTTCATATGTGGATTGTACAAATGTCCCATACACCTGCAATTAGACAAAGCACAAAAGTGTGTGAAGTATTTTTGTTCTGGATAACATAAATAGATTATTGAATAGTTTGCACTAGAAATCACCTGACAAATATGCATGTATGCAATATTTTTCGTCGTATCCAAAGTAGTCATGTCCTCATCAGGTTCATATAGGATGAACTAACCCTAATTTTTTTGGCTTTTTCATGGACTATAGGTATGAAGAACAGACTCGATCTAAACTATGAAAAGCTGTAAAATCTCACCGAGTGATGAGGACATCAATACCATTGTTACACCCACAACCGCTGCTGCTATACATACTGGACCAATTACTAGAGCTCGCGCACGCCAATTCAATTATCACGTACTTTCGTTTCTTGGTAATGATTCTAATGTTCATGAGAATATGATGCTGCCTAAATTGGATACATTTGTTTTGCTTACAAATGAAGGGCCTGGCATGGATAAGAGGGATCAACACTAGAGCAAGACCAAGCATGGAGATGATGGCATGCGCAAGGGGATCAAGAACGGAGTTACAAGTGATGATTTCAGGACTTTGAAGCCACCATAAGAAGTGCATGAAGCCTTGGACGAAATATATAAGATGCCACTTCATAATTTTCGTCCAGAGGCTATTCTAGGTGCTGTGTCACCTTAGTATTGGGCCAGGCCCATGTATTTTCAAAATAGTTAAGTATAGGCTGTTTTTAGAGTCTGTATGTGTGAGGAAACAAGAGTTAGGGTTGGTTTCGGACCCCTCCTCCAAGGGCCACGAAATTCCCCCCTCTTCCTCCATATATACAGCACTTAGGGCATCATTTAGACTTTGGGTTTTGTTTAGATTAAAAGTCCACCATAGCTGCAACTTCGCGTACTTCGTTTGTGTCCAACAACCAGACCAAGACGTCATATAACCCCACCTTGATCAATAAAGCTTTCATCTTATATTCGCAATATCCATATTGCAATCTCAGTTTCTTGCTTGTTCTTCATTTGCCTGCAAGAAATAGACCTTCGTGGTCAGGTTGATCGTGCTCCGGCGTGGTCAATAACCTCTCGGAGTTGGTTTAGCGATTGCTAAGGCGCAACGTCCTCGCACGTTCGTAGTCGGATCGTCAAAGTCGACTTCCTCCAAAATGATAGCCACCAACTCATCGAAAGATGGGACACCTTTGCCTCTATCAAGTGGTATCAGAGCGAAATCTGATACCACTTGATAGAGGCAAAAGGTGTCCCGATGTTTCGATGAGATGGTGTCTATCGTTTTCTTTGGGAGTCGACCTTGACGATCTGACTATGAATGTGCGAGACGTCGTTCCTTAGCAATCGCTAAACCAACTTCCGAGGGGTTATTCACCACGCTGGAGCACGATCAACCTGACCACGAGGGTCTGTTTCCTGCGAGCAAACGAAGAACAAGCAAGAAACTGAGATTGCAATCTGGATATTGCGAATATAAGATGAAAGCTTTATTGATCAAGGTGGGGTTCTGTGACGCCTTGGTCTGGTCGTTGAACACAAACGAAGTACGCGAAGTTGCAGCTATGCCGAACTTTTAATCTAAACAAAGCCCAAAGTCTAAACGATGCCCTAAGGGCTGTATATATGGAGGAGAGGGGGGAATTTCGTGGCCCTTGGAGGAGGGGTCCGAAACCATCCCTAACTCTTGTTTCCCCCACACATACGGACTCTAAAAAGTGCCTATAATCAAGTATTTCGAAATTACATGGGCCTGGCCCAAAATAAAGTGACGCAGCACCTAGAATAGCCTGTGGACGAAATTTATGAAGTGGCGTCTTGTATATTTCGTCCAAGGCTTCATGCACTCATTATGGTGGCTTCAAAGTCCTGGAATCATCACATGTAACTCCGTTCTTGTTCCCCTTGCGCATGCCATCATCTCCATGCTTGGTCTTGCTCTAGTGTTGATCCCTGTTATCCATGCCAGGCCCTTCATTTGTAAGCAAAACAAATGTATCCAATTTAGGCAGCATCATATTCTCATGAACATTAGAATCATTACCAAGAAACAAAAGTACCTGATAATTGAATTTGCGTGCGCGAGCTCTAGTAATTGGTCCAGTATATATAGAAACATGGGCTATGGGTGTAACAATGGTATTGATGTCCATTTTCTCCGTATGATGTTTCAAATATTGCACATGAGGAGACCCCCCATAGTTTCCTCGTACATTTTAGGAGATTGTGATCACTCCCATCCATTGCATGATCCTTATACTTGTATGCTCAATTTGCATCCCCATCGTGTTATACACAATAACTATTCTTTCATGAAAGATGACATGTTCTTATACCATGCATCAAATTTCTTTGAGCGATGCTCATCTTGTACTAACTCACACGTGCAAATACACATCATGATGGATGATGTGTACATTTACCATATACACAATTTCTTTGGTTTGTGTTTCTTTTGTGTAGGTACCCATGAATACTTGTCAACCTCGCAATCCCACGAGTTGACAAAATGAGCTCTAGAGAGCAACGATGACTTGGGATCCCATGGATTGTCTTTCCCACTGCTCTCTTCGTGCAAATACTTCGCGCATTTCTTCTACATGGCCCTGACTTGGCTGTGGGTTGTTGTCCATTATATATTCCTTGCCCATCTTTCCATGTTCACTTTGCATGATATGCTCATTCCTATACATTTGCATGCATTTGTGACCCATGCTTTGCATTACACATGATGATTGATTCTCATACTTGTATGTGTATTTGCAAGCTTAGTGGAGATATTGCTAGTTATTGCCATGTTTGCTTTGTGTCCCATTCCTATGATGATACTTTCATCTTGCTTTGTGTTCGTGCTTGCGATATGTCATGTGCATTGTCTATGTCTATTATTTGCTCACATGACATGATTGCGATGATTTCCTCTAGTATGTTGCATCTTCGCACTACTAGCTTGCACGACTTGATTACTATGCTTGCTTATGTTGCATCACCAATGATTCATACATGCTCATTTCATGCGGTTGATGACAACCATCTACATGCTTTGCACATGATTGTTGTTGCTTCTTGTCATATATCTCCATATGTTGCCTCTCTCATGCTAGATGATTTGACATGTATTGAGTGCAACAATGCCCCTAGTCTTGATAATGAGTTTTCCTCCATAGCATTCTCACATATGATTGGACATTTTGACATATTCCTTGTGAAGCATGCTTGTCTTACCTCTTTGCACTATATACCTAGTGCCATGAATATTTCCATTGTTGCATCATATTATTCATGCACTTGTGCTTCTAATGGTTATGGGTAAGAGAAGAGAACCATCATGATGGATGATGTGTTTATCTACCATGCGCATACGTTCTTTCTTTTGTTGTGTGCATGTGTAGGATACTTGGACTTCGTGTCAACTTCCACTTCACATGAGTTGACCATCCGAGCTCTTGAGAGAGAACCACCTCCTACCACGATGATTCTACATCACACTTGCTTGTTCTTCGGCATTGTGAAGGACACACAAGGACACGCCTACAAGGTGACATCTTTCTTGAGCATGGATATGACGGATCATACTACTTGTGTTGCTTGCACCATGAGACTTATTGTTCATCTTGGACTACTTGATTGCACACTTGTTAGAGATCTTGCTTCGACTTGTCATTTTCACCATTCCATGCATCATGACATATATGCCTTGTGTGTTGCATCCAATTCTTGGATTACTTGCTCCTCTCATATGTTTGGTTGCAACAATGTCATCACTTCAAATATGCCATGTCGCATCGATTGCTACATGCTTGCCTTGATTGCCTCACACATGATCAACACTTGCTCTTTCTATTGTGTTGAGTGCCACACTATATTCACTACACCCCATGCACTTCTGGATTGTCTTGCACTTGACCCATGTGTTTAGACACTTCATTTGATTTGGTGTTGTGAATGCTTCCTATGCTTACCATAAACCTTTCATTGAGAGCTTTATGCATGCTTGCTATGACCATGAGGTAGATGCTTCTTCTCTTGTCACACACATTTGCATCACTACCTCACACTTGCATACTTGTTTCCATGATATCCTTGCTTGTGCTCAATTTATGTGCTTATATGCCATGTCACAATCCTTTGTCAAACCATATGATTTACATGATGATGACACTTGTTTAGTGAATCACCTCTTGAATGCTTGGTTTTGCACTAACGCTAACCACATTTCTTTTTCCAAGTGTTTGTTGTCTTTGCTCCTTTTGAAGGAATCCCAAGATGGTGCGACATTGGAGAGTGCCCATTTCGAGTTTCAAGATGACGAGAACTTGGTGATCCATCACTCCTACACGGCGACGCCATCTCTCTCCCATGGTGATTTGGATTTCGATCCGAGGTCGGATCTTTCCCAAGGGAGGGGAGATGATGCGGAGCATCCTACGGACATCACCATGTCAAGAGTCCATTCGGCAAGTGACACGTGCGACATCTACTTCACATACACAAAGGTGAATCATCTCCTTCACACGTGCTCACTTGTGACACTCCACTCGTATGCATGTATAGGTATTGTCGGAATGGTACGGACGACGAGGAGGAGTGCGAGTGCAAGTGTACAACTACACCATCCGCGAGGGAAGCCTGGAAGAGAAGACGGAAGAAGGAGCTGCAAAGTCTACACCGACCAGATGACCGGAAGCCGCCGGACGTCCGACCCTCTACAGACGCCGGACGACCGACGAACACCGGACGTCCGACAAGTCCCAGGCACCGGACGTCCGACGCTCACCGGAAATCCGGTGCCACCCATCCCGAAGCAAAACGACGGACGTCCGACGCCCTCCGGACGACCAGACCCTCGCGAGCGACCGGATGTCCGACGCCAACCGGACGTCCGACCCTGCCTATGCGCAGTCATGCCTTTTGCCCTGTATCTCTCTCCCACTTACCCCTTCGTGGCTTAGACTATAAATAGACCTTCCCATCAACCTTTCTAGGGTTAGCAAAGTGATAGCTCATTTGATAGAGAGCTTTGCTCCTTGTACCACTCTACTCTTGAGAGAGAGAGAGAGACTGCTACTCCATTGGAGGCCAAGACCTCCATCTAGGAGAAGATCCTGCGGGATATATCGTCAAGACCCCTTCATGGGAAGATCCGTCTAGGATATCATCAAGACCTCCTTTTGGAGATGAACCTTACCTCGTATCTTTCCCTTTGTTGTTCATGTACCTTGTGGATCTTGTGTGTTTGATTGTCTAGTGGATGTGTGATTGGACTTGTTCTTGAGTGTTTCCCCTTGTGATTTCTCTCTATTTTTCCCCGTGTTCTTTGTGTTCTTAGTTGGGATCCGCTCCTTTCGTGAAAGATCGGCCGTATAGGGTTCCACCCTACATCACCGCCAGGGGCGGCGTCTGCCACGGCAGCCACACCGGCCCGTTGGCGGCGGCGGGCGGCACAACTGATGGTGGCCGGTAGGGCCCAACCAAGTACAACCGAATGCCCTAGACCACCTCGGTGATATCCCGAAGCACCCCGAACACCTCCTCTGGTGTGAGGACGTTGGGGGCGGGCGTGACGGAGGAGACCGATGCGGGCAGGAGCGGGGTGGCGACCATGGTGTGCATCGGTGACGACGAGGTGGTCGGCAGCGGGAGGGACGGGGTGGTCTGCGGCATCGACATGATCGAACCAGAGTTACCTGCTACCAGATTGATAGGATCTAGGGTCCTACCAGGCCTAGACCGTAGGTTGTAGGGGTGGAAGGATGGATGACGAGGGGTTGTGCGTGGCCGGTGGCGCGACGGCGCAGTGATCACGCGAGGAGGAGGCGGCGGCGGTGAGAGGGTGATGCGGAGCATCCTATGATCATCCCCATGTACACTACGACTTCTCCCCAAGCCCCTAGTGCCCACATGTTGAGACCTCAAGCATACGCCATTGGACACAAGGTGAACTCGCTCCTTTCTGAATCTTCCCTTTCCGTATGTAAGACATGGATGCTATCTCAAGCGCGGACCTTATGCATACTCAGGTCCATCCGAGGAGATCATGGAGAGCCTAAGGACCAAGGCCAAGTGTGCGCGGGAGCAAGGGAAGGAGAGCCAGCTACTACAGCCCGAGCGGTACTACCGCCCACACCAAGCGGTACTACCGCTGAAGGCCCACAAGCGGTGCAACCGCTCAACCACCGCCCAACAACCGGCCAAGCTTCAGTGATCGAGCGGTGCAAGGCCGGTGCAGCACCGGTTTATCCCCGTAACAGCCACCTGACCGGTACAACCGCCCCAAGCACCGCTACAACCGCTGAGCACATCCGAAGCACCTCCAGGAACCAGTACCTGAGCGCCCAGCGGTACAACCGCCCTGCCTGTGCGCAGTGAAAGGGGTTTCACCCCATGTATCCCCCAACTTACCCCTTGGACTATATATACTTGTCCCTTAGCTCCGTTCTAGGGCTAGCAAATGTGATAGCTCATTTAGAGATAGAGCTTTGCTCATCCATACGGATCTACTCCACGAGAGAGACCGCGGCCCCTCTTCGGATAAGATGCACGTTGGATTCAAGACCCCCTCTTGGGTGGCCCCCTTCAAGACCTCCTCATGGAGATGAACCTTACCTTTTATCTTTCCCTTTGTTGTTCATGTACCTTGTGGATCTTGTGTGTTTGATTGTCTAGTGGATGTGTGATTGGACTTGTTCTTGAGTGCTTCCTCTTGTGATTTCTCTCCGTTCTTCCCCGTGTTCTTCGTGTTCTTCGTGGGATACGCTCCTATCGTGAAAGATCGGCCCCTAGGGTTCCTACCCTACATCATCTTGGTATTAGAGCCACGTTGATCACGATTTCGGAGCCTCCCCTCGTTGTTTTCTAGCCTAATTTTGTGGTGTTCTTTCCCAATTTCGAAAATCCCCACCAAAAATAGCCCCAATTTTTTTTGATTTGTTGGTTTGATGATGTTTTGTTGATTTTGATCCATGGATTTGCTTGGTTTCGAGTGGATCTAGCATCTCCCAAGTTTCCCCACCTTCCTTCCACGAAATCCATCAAATTTTGCCCCCGAAATCATCCATTTCCGCCCCAAGTTCATCCCCGATCCAGATCTGAGAATTTTTCCCGACACCAGCGGTACAACCGGCCCCCGAGGCAGTACAACCGCTCCCCCATAACCTGATACTTCTGCCAGCTAATTCTGGAACTCCGGGATGCTCCAGGAGCGGTACAACCGCCCTAGCAAGCGGTACAACCGCCCCTCCCAGTTTCAGCCTCGGCTAATTCACAGTTTTGACCATAACTTTCACATCCAGAGTCTGATTTTCGTGTTCTTTAGCTCGTTGAGTAGCTATTGACATCCTCCATCCATATACATAGGTTCCAACACCTTTTGACACCATCAACCTTTTGGAACTTTGGCATCTTTTCCTAGGGCTTCCACCACATCATCCGCTACACCACCACTGACTGCCGCAACCTAACCAATTTTGTTCCCCATCGCATTAGTGGTTGCTTGAGGAGTGATTTGAGTCTCCTAAGGGGTGGTTGATTCTTCATAAACCACCAACACCACTTCCGCATAGGCTTGACCACTATACACTCCCACCACCCAACTTAACCCAATTTTGTTTGTGTTGTGAGTTGTGTCTCCTTACGGTGTTTCGGCTACTTAGGGACCGTGCTTCCAACTCCGACACCGTGTATAATCCACCACCTTAACCTCGATTTCTGCATTGCATACTCCACAACCCATCATTGCCATTCCGCAATTCCACTGAGCTTCCACAAAATCACCACCGCATTCTCGCTACCACCATTTAACATTTGAGATTTTGAGTTCGTGGTTTTTTTCCGTTTCCTAAGGTGTTTCGGCTACTTAGGGACGAGTCTCCATCATCTTGGTATCTCCATCAAGATCACCGCCACTCATAATCACCGCGGACGGTAACCTCCATATCATCTTGGTATCGTGGTACCCCCTCCATTGTATATTCCCTTGCAATTGCATTGATAACCCCTAGCCCATTTTGCGTTACTTGCCTATCGAGAGTAGACATTTGAGTATTGCCAGCAATGTTACTTGTGCACATTAGTGATCTACACCATACATTCCATACATACCATATCATTTGAGTATTCATCTCGTGTGCCTCAAGTTTGTTCCCGCATATACACAATAGCTATCTTGGTTTGTGCATTATGCAAAAGTGTCCATACATGCAAAAAAAGAGAATAAGCTTTTAAGAAAAAGAAAAAGAGTGAACAAAGAGCTTGAAAGCAAGTGCCATAGCATCATACCACATTGTCATATAAGATCATCTTGGATCATAACACCAGGAGACATACATACATAGCATACTTGGGATAGAAAGTTCATACATTTTGCATCTTATAGGTTGTGCACAAGTGTCGTATCCGCCTATTGAGCAATCGTGCTAGCGTCTCTCTTGAGTTGTGCAAGACGAGCGTTTTCCGTGGATTCCACATTTTGTGCTCATTCCTTGGTTGCACGACCCCATTTATCTATCCGTGTGTGTGTTTCCGTGTGCCATATATTGCTATTGGTCTACTTGTTTCACTTGTGAATTTGTGAATCTCTCTCAACATTATTGACTCTTGCTAACATTTTGCATTAAATTTTTGTGCCACTATCCTCACCGAGCGACTCCATAAGCTTTAGTTTGTAGGTGTGAGTGAACATGTCCGGTACCAATTCCACTATGCTTTCATCTCACATTGAGTGAAACGGGATACATCCTCAACTTTGGGAAAAGGTAACTTGGTATTGTTCATCTCATTTCCTACTCACCTCTACTCGAGTCTTGTGATGGATAGCCAAGGCATTTCATATCCGGTCTTCCACAACAACGACGGCGTGAACAACTACATTACCAAAGCGTCAATCTTCGATCTACAACGACAAATGCAAGGCGCATAATCAAGATTGCGAGAGCGCATCGAGAACCTCTCCATCGACATTCACCACTCCGAAGCGAGGAAAAGGGACTACATCGACAACAAGCTTTCCGCACAAACGAAGGAGCAAGATGCAAGGATGGAGGAGATTCGGGCCTTGATCAAGTCTACTTCCCCTTTGTCATCTTCAAGGCGGCGGTGAGCACATCGATCCTCTTCGGAGTGCCCAAGCGATACAAGCGCAAGTCGTCCACGTCCACATCTCCATGGCGACCACCATCACGTTCGTGATCAACCTCGTCATGAAGGGCAAGTCACCTCCAAGCAACATGTGCACGATGACGACGAACGACATCTACGACGAGCTCAAGTGCGACAACGCCAACATCATCATGAGGATGCTCACCAAGCGCAAATGCACAAGTCCCAACAAGCCCTACTTCACGCCAAGTCCAAACTTCATGAGCATAAGAGAAGACCACGAGACAAGAACCACCAAGACGGAGCTATGGCTACACCAACCACTTCGGCAGCTTCTCCAAGTGCTATCAAGGCATCTTCGCCTACTTCCCGTGAGTTCGCCTACATCGACATCATCAAGTACTCGGCGACCACCTACGAGCGAGGGCGACACTTCCATCTTCGGAAGCCCCTCAAGGAAGATGGCCGAGCATAGGAAATTCCCTTTGGTCATGGAGACGAGCTACGAGGTGCCACATCATATGGGCCTCCTACAACAAGACGGCGACAAGAAGGTCGAGCAAGGGCCATCCCCTTCGACCACGACAACGCGCACGAACCGCTTCAACAACATGAAGATGGCGCCCATATTGGACTCATACTCCGAGTCAAGCTACGAGACCGCTCGTGAGACCTTATCTTTGGTCTTTAATGAGAGTGATGATGTGCCATCTTCGGTCTTAATCCACGGCTACGACCACGACATGATTGAGCATGTAGACATTTGCTCCAACATCTCTCCGACAACAACATGTGCCGTGATGCCCCAATTGCCATGTGAGGAGAGCCACCACCACATGAGCGACATGAGTGACTCCACCACACGTGACATTGAGAGAATTTCCTATGAGAGGATGAGTGTGACCACCACTATCCCCACACTTGAGAGCATGCCACACATCCTATGTGAGGTTGAGAGCCATTTGAGCGACTCCACCAACCATATGAGCGAGAGCATCTGAGAGGGAGTGTGTGAGCCACAACACTTAGTGAGTGAGGTAGTTGACACGGCATATGAGGCCACTTTGATTTCTAACGACTTAATGTCTACTCCTAGTGTGTTTTCTTCTTTGGTTCTAGGTCTCCTACATGACGACACGCCTATCCTCGACGAGTCCATACCTCCAATGGAGATGATGATGGCCATGGTGGACGATGCTACACCCACCACATGGTTCCATCACGATGAAGATAACCACGACTTGGTCTTCAACACCTCACCTACAACACATGAGCGATGCTCCAAAGGCAACATAGGTGATGGCGCTTCTCTTGTCCCACTAGTGGACTATCTCACCAATGATTGCTTGCATGATGTTGATCCACCTATTCCCATGCTTCATGCTAGTGCGACTTCTTCATGTCATGACTTACCAATTTATGATGAATATGATGATGAGCATGTTGATTTGCCTAGTTGTGATGCTATGCTCCATAGGATATCATGTGAAAAATCTATTGGTCACATCATGTTTGACAATCCATTGAACTTGTCATATGCTATGGGTGAGATCTCACATATTGCATCATTTCCATCTCAACATAGTAACTATGCATGGCCCATTAAAATCAATCCCATTTGCACTTATGGCATAGATGACGAGATGATGGTCATTGGCTTTTGTTTTTCATGTGATGATATTGCCATGCTTCCTTTACATGATTTGTGCAATTCATCTAATATGCCATGCCATGACCATATTGTTCCAAATATGCATTGTTTTGGATGTTGTCAATATTATCCGTGTGATGTTTCCATTAATGATCATGAGGAGACTCCCATAGTTTCCTCATACATATTAGGAGATTTTGATGCATTCCATACATGGCATGATTCCCATAATTGCTTGCACCATATGCATTCCACGCATAACAATGCTCTAGATATTTCCCATGACGCATTACACAATTTGAGTCTCCATTACGCTATACATCACAACAAACCTATCATGATGGATGACATGTTTCTATATCATGAATCTCATTTATTTGAGCATTGGATATTTTGTGCTAACCAACACAAGCATGTGCGCATCATGATGGATGATGTGTACATCTACCACGCACACACAATTTTCCCTTTGTCTTTGTTTTGTGTAGGTACTCACGTATACTCGTCAACCTCTCAATCCCAGGAGTTGACGAAACGAGCTATTGAGAGCATAGATGACTTGGGATCCCGTGAACTACCCTTCCCACCGCTCTCTTCGCGCAACGACTACACGCATCTCTCTCACTTGGATCTCACACGGATATGGGCTATATACCACTTCTCGCTTCTTGCTCATTTTACCGTGTTCACTTTGCATGCTATGCTTGCTTCTATGCCTTTGCCATGCAATTATGACCCTTGCTTGCATCTACCCATGATTCACCATTATGCTACTCCTATGTGTATTTGCATGCTTGGTGGAGATCCTTGTTGCTATTGCCATGTTTATCATGTGCCTCATGCTATTGATGCTATTTTGCTCATATCCTCCTTTCATGCTTGTGCTATGTCATGTGAATTATTCATGCACACTATTTGCACCCATGAAATGCTTGCCATGATTCCTTCTAGTATGTTGCATCTTTGCACTACTAGCTTGCTTGACTTGATCACCATGATTGCTTGCTTTGTCACATCACCCATGTTCAACTCTTTCTCGCTTTCTTGGGTTGATGACATATATGCTCGTGCCTCTCACATGATACATCTTGTTCATTGTCGCTTGCCTCCAATTGTTGCATATATACTTATTGATCTTGGAGACTTGGACACCTTACTTGTGATGCATGCTTGTTTGATTGAGCCTATTGTATTTGGTTGTTCTCCCATCATATGCCTCCATACTATCAAATGCTCCCTTGTCCTTTCTTATGATGTGCATGATGCATACACTTGTTGGGTATCTCACCATTCAAATGATAGGTGTTGCATTTGCACTAACCTCATTTGTTTTCCGAGTGTTTGTCATGTGCTTTCATTTTGAAGGATTCACAAGGTGGCACCATCATGAAACACCTTGGTCATGTGAAGGCGTACATGATGCACAACACCAACATTTCGACATCCTCATAAAGTGAACTCATTACCTTTGAGCCATCCTCAAATATGCATATTGGATGGGTCACTCTTTCATTGTTGTTTCCTTCTTGTTGTCTACATGGTACATCTCGCGAACGGAGGAGCGACATTGAAGATTGACTCTATGGACCTTCACATTGAGGAGCACTCAGACTTATTGGAAGCACCTTCGAACCTCCACTCATGCCACGACATCGAGCATTGGTACACCAACACCTCCATATTTGTTGATTGTGCTCACACATGTCATGCTCGATGGACATATCATACACATGACAAATTTGCATCTTATGCATGTATTGACTCACATTATGTTTCCCTTGTTGCATCTTGTATCCCCATGTCATCCATGATATATGAGCTTGTGCATTTTCTTAGCAAATTTGTTGTGATCTACCTCGATGGCATATTCATACATCATGATCATATTGCCCATCATCAATTGCATGATCACATACTCATCTTGAGCATCCATTGCCTTATTCATGCTATTGATAAACCGTCCCTCTATGACATCATTTTGCACCGTGGTTGCATCGATCATATTCACAACACCTTTGTGTGCGCAATGAATGCTTTTCCTCCCATGAATGCTTTGCATACCATTCCATCTCTTTTGGATAAGCTTCATGCACCTTGTCATGCTCAATCTTGTTGCACGGACTCATTCTTACATGATGGACACTTTGTGTGCTCTAACCATTGTATTTCCGAGTTTCATTTGTGTTTGCTCTTTTTGCATGTATACCACTCCGGCGACACCTTGGAGTACTTGGATTGTGCAACGTCTTCCACTCCATCCAACTACAAGTACGTCCACGACAACCTTTTCCATGGTGATGAGGTTTTCGATCCGAGGTCGGGTCTTCCCCAAGGGAGGGGAGATGATGCGGAGCATCCTATGATCATCCCCATGTACACTACGACTTCTCCCCAAGCCCCTAGTGCCCACATGTTGAGACCTCAAGCATACGCCATTGGACACAAGGTGAACTCGCTCCTTTCTGAATCTTCCCTTTCCGCATGTAAGACATGGATGCTATCTCAAGCGCGGACCTTATGCATACTCAGGTCCATCCGAGGAGATCATGGAGAGCCTAAGGACCAAGGCCAAGTGTGCGCGGGAGCAAGGGAAGGAGAGCCAGCTACTACAGCCCGAGCGGTACTACCGCCCACACCAAGCGGTACTACTGCTGAAGGCCCACAAGCGGTGCAACCGCTCAACCACCGCCCAACAACCAACCAAGCTTCTGTGATCGAGCGGTGCAAGGCCGGTGCAGCACCGGTTTATCCCCGTAACAGCCACCTGACCGGTACAACCGCCCCAAGCACCGGTACAACCGCTGAGCACATCCGGAAGCACCTCCAGGAACCAGTACCTGAGCGCCCAGCAGTACAACCGCCCCCATGACCGGTACTACCGCCCTGCCTGTGCGCAGTGAAAGGGGTTTCACCCCATGTATCCCCCAACTTACCCCTTGGACTATATATACTTGTCCCTTAGCTCCATACTAGGGCTAGCAAATGTGATAGCTCATTTAGAGATAGAGCTTTGCTCATCCATATGGATCTACTCCACAAGAGATCCCCTCTTCGGAGAAGATCCACGTTGGATTCAAGACCCCCTCTTGGGTGGCCCCCTTCAAGACCTCCTCATGGGGATGAACCTTACCTTGTATCTTTACCTTTGTTGTTCATGTACCTTGTGGATCTTGTGTGTTTGATTGTCTAGTGGATATGTGATTGGACTTGTTCTTGAGTGCTTCCCCTTGTGATTTCTCTCCGTTCTTCCCCCGTGTTCTTCGTGTTCTTCATGGGATCCACTCCTATCGTGAAAGATCGGCCCCTAGGGTTCCTACCCTACATCAGAGGGACGACTAGGGTTTATGGTTCCGGCTCCTAAGGGGAGCCGACAATAGTTATGACTTATTGCTTAATACCAAAAGGTGACCTTAAAACTATTTATATAATCCTTGCTGCTAATTAAAATAAGGTAAGTTAGGCTAAGCCCCTAACTAGACGCGCCCATTGGGCCTTCTCCAGCTATAAGTGAAGCCGGTCATAACAGAACCCAACCAAATCAAACCCAAAAGAGCTGAAACTTGACAGAGAGGTTTTCGGCATGGTGTAAGATTTACAGAAAATAAGTGAACATTTTACTAGGACAGGAAAATGCCACTTGCAATAAATGGGTAACAATTGAAAGGAAAAAGCTAGTGATGGGGTGTTGCACTTGATGATGGTTTAGATGGAAAGGGCAAAGATGAAACAACAAAGAAGATGAGGAGAAGAAGTTCACAAAGATAATAACCACACAACAAATATGCACACTACAAATATGCACACTACAATGATGATCATGATGCAAATGCAACAGAAATAACAACGACAATATCACATCATGATGCATATAACAAAATGAGATGATCATGCCAAGAACAAGGATGGAAAATGCAATATGACAATGAGATGGGCATGGCAATGCAATATAACTAATGATGAACATGATGAAAGAAGAGAAAATATGGCAAGGCACTCAACATGGTCATGACAACAAACAACTGAAACACATGGCAACAATGAAAACAAATGGAAGGCAACTATAGCACCGGTCTCGGGGCGTCACAACACTCCCCCACTAACAAGAGATCTTGTCCCGAGATCTTAGGAACGAGACAGAAGAGGAATAGAAGAACAAAGTTGCATCTTTGACAAACG
Organism: Triticum urartu; assembly: GCF_056163025.1. Lineage (NCBI taxonomy): Eukaryota > Viridiplantae > Streptophyta > Magnoliopsida > Poales > Poaceae > Triticum > Triticum urartu. The sequence goes on from NC_141877.1 coordinate 253,729,021, forward strand.
AGTGAAACCAAGGAATCTTAGAAGGTTAAACAATTTCAAGGAAAGAATACAACATAGATGAAGTATGTTGAAAACACTTCTTTAGTGTCATGGAATTGTCATGGCAGATGTCCTAGAGCAAGGACTTAGTCGTAGGGCCATCGCACTAGGAAGCTTAAAGGGGTTAATCGGGACAAAGGACACGAGAGAGTTTTTATACTAGTTCGGCCCCTTACGATGAAGGTAAAATCCTACCTCTAGTTGGGTTTGGTATTGCTAGGGTTTCGATCTCCAAGAGGCTCAACTCACTGGCTTGGTTATCGATTTGTTGTCTCTTTCCTAAGCCGCCACCGGGTCGTCCCCTTATATACATGGGTTGACGCCTGGTGGCCTACAGAGTCCCGGCCGGCTCATAATCGTGTCCGGCTCGATGCCTTTCTTTACATGCCTTTCTTTACAAGTCTTTCCTTACATATGGCGGTTCATAATATCAGGCCTTAAACCGCCTTCAGGCCCTTGGTCCTTCTATAGTACTTAATAAACTATAATATTGGATGTTTAATGGGCTTCTTGCGTAACCCGCCATTGGGGCTGACCCGGCCCCTCCTGGGCGGGTCTCAGCTGATAGTAATATCCCCAACATTAGGCCCCATGTTGACTTTGAACTTTGTTCTTTGTCAATCTTCCTTACTTAGCCAAAAAATCCATCTTCTTATCTTTACTAAAATTCCCTTGTAACCCGCCGTGACGTCATCTCTTGAAAACACAAAATATTTTCATGACGTCATCTTCCAACGGATCTTTTATCTTTAATGCTTCCCGAGAATCGAGGCGCCTATATAGCTGGATAACCATTATTCGGTTCTCCCTTGATTTTCGCGCCCGTCTGTTCGCATCTTTACTTATAAATAGGCTCGCCCCAGCCTTCCTCATTCTTCTCTCTCTCTCTGTCTTCTTCCTCTCACGACCCTGCTACTGCTCGAGCTTCGCTGCCGCCGCGCCTTATCTCCGTCGTCGACTCTGGCCGCTGCATCGACCTGAACCGATCCAGAGAACCCGTGGCGACCTCCATAGTAGACCTACAACCGTAAGCTTTCTTTCCTTCATGCCTTAGATCTTCATTAGGGTTTCCAAGCTCCTGCGTGTTCTTCGTAGTTCATCATAGTTCTTCATAGTTCTTCTACTGCCTCCTCTTTCTGATCCAAAAGAAATGTATGTTCATGCAGTAGCTGTTTGGTGCCTCCTTTTGATATTAGCAGACTCCTTTTTCTGGTACAAGAGCTATGTTTAGATCTGATGAACTCATCTGGACTGTATTTTTAGGACTAGAAATTTTTTCATTTTGAACATCCATTTGATCTGAAATAATATCAACCATTTTGGGAAACTTGTTTGTCCCAATACTTAGCTGAATCCATTTTCTGAAAGAATCTATAGTCATGGCGGCTTACCGCACCGGCTTTCTTTTCCTTATATGTCATTAGCCCTTAGTTAAACCGCCATTACTTGTTTTGCATCTTCATCCCTTAACTGTTAATCTCATCGTTAAACTGAACCGGCATGTTGCTTTTTTCAGTTCCTTGCACATCATACCATCCAAAACGTCAACCATCTGTAACTGGGTTCCCTCAACCATAACCGAGGAACGTTTAAAAGAGTTCTTCATCATAGGTTTTCTGCCATCAAAAGCCGTCATGTCCTACCGTGCCCCTGACCCGGAAGAAGAACGACCCAATCCAAGAGACGACGAAGTGATTGTTTTTACTGACCTCATGAACCGTGGCTTCTCACCGCCCGGCTCAAAGTTCTTCAGAGAGGTCCTTCACTTTTTCAAACTCCATCCTCAGGACACCGGGCCCAATTCTATATCTAAGATTTGTAACTTCCAAGTGCTCTGTGAGGTGTATCTTCAGCAAGAGCCGACCGTAGAGCTGTTTAGAGAATACTATTATCTGAACTGGCAGAACGAGTGCACCAATGGCCTTAGCTTAGATCTTGGAGGCATCTCAATTCAGCGCCGGCAGGGTGCTATCTTCCCTCTCATAGTCTTACCAAGTCACCCAAAGGACTGGAACCAAACTTGGTTCTACTGTCAGGACATCTCACCAGCAAACGAGAAGCCACTGCCGGGTTACCACCCCGATCGTCTTGACTCCAAGTTCGCGCTTCCAGATAAACTCACTGTTGCTGAACGCAAGAGATTGATGCCATCCATCAAAAAGATCAATGCTCTGTTAGGGAGCGGGTTGACTGGAGTTGATCTGACCCACTGCTGGATCTCATGGTGGGTTATTCCTTTAAGTCGCCGGTCAAAGTTGATGTATGAATATGGTGGAGGCTCGGATGACTCTCTTCGTCATAGCCCGGTTCAACTAACCGAAGAAGACATTGTCTCAATGTCAAACCTTTTGGTGAATGGAAAATATGAAGACTGCAGTATTGTTGGTTAAATCCCTTCTGTAAGCTTAACCCGGTGCCAGAAGTAAGGATATTCTGATCTCTTTTCCTTTGTATTTTACCTAGCCGTATTGTTTAGCACTGACCTTTCATCTTGTCTTTGCCTGTCTGCAGGCCAACTCTGACTTTTGGAAAGTGAAATATGACCACGAGGCTGCCAAGATGGCGAAAGCCGCCGCCATGAATGCCAAGAAAATGACCTGGAAGTCGAAGAAGAAAAAGAAAAACACTGTTGAAGATTTGATGAAGCTTGATGACACCTCTGATTCGGAGGTAGCCCTTGATTCCCTTGGCCAATTTTTTAACAATCTTATTGACACTGATCATTACCAGGATGACACTGGGGCCAGTCAGGCCGGGGAAGCAGAGGTAACTATCATTTCCTCCGACTTAGAGCCCTTACCAAGACACAAAGTTCGACGAGTGATTCGTAAAGTAAGGTTTTCTAATCCTTTAGCTCACTTGGATCCCAACTTTCGTTTGAAAAAGAAGCAACATGAAAGCTGCCATCAAGCGGGGATTGAAGACGAACCGGCTACCGTTCTTCAACAAACTCCTCGGAAACGTCCGAATGAGGTTTACTTATTTCTGTATTTAACTCTGTTTAATGGATCCTTCTCCTTGTATTTCTTTTAACTATTTTTTATCCTTTCAGGAGGTGTCTCGCTCTTCTGGCGACTCATCGCAAACGCAATTCCCGGCTTTCAAGACTGCTCCCGGGTAATTCGAAATCCTCCTTTCTTTCGGTTTGTTCAATTGTACCTTTATACTGACAATCCTACAACCTTTTTCTTAGTGGTCAAGCTAAATCCAAAAAAGCGAAGGCAGCTAGGCCGGCGGAAGACCCGCTGGTGCTGGCATCTGACCCAGCTAGGCCGCCTTCTCCATTAGCTGACGCTCCAGAAGACCCGCCTATTGACACCGAAGCAAATCCTCCTGAGCCGTCATTTGACGAAACAACTGTGAACTCTTCTACAACCGGACCATCAAGCTCAGCCAACCCGCCGTCTCCGCTTGTACAAGATGTTCAAATTACCGGGAGCCTCTTTATTGAGCCAGGGAACCCAACCGTGTTGGCTCGGTGTACAGAAAAACAAGAGGCGTTGGAGAGGCAAAAAGTTTGCTTTGGCGTTGCCAACTATGACCGTCTCAATGCGAATGATATTTTGTTGGGCTATCTTAATCATGTACACTCCAGCCACGATTCTGAGATTGAGATGGTCAAGCAGCTGCAGTTAAAATATGAGGTACGTTTTTCTGGCTTATCTGTATTCCTTCAGCCCCCAAGTCTTCAGATTATGAGAGAACCGGAATAACCTGTAGACTTTAAAATATAGGCCGAGATCTTTACCTTTGAATCTTTTCTTGACTTTAGTAGAACAAAGCCCCACCTGTAATCCCCAAGGACCGGCTCATTTTGATCATAAATGAACCGGTACTTTAAATTGTTTTGAGACCGTCTTCAAAGTACTTAATACTCCGGCTTAACCTTGATAAACTTGTTGAACTGCATACATTAGCCCCCAAGTGCCAAGTATTGTTACTTTGTAAGGTACTTGGGACTTAAATATGTCTGTAGAGTCGTAGAAATTTGATTTGGCATACATTAGCCCCCAAGTGTCAAGTGGTTTTTTCTAAAGTACTTGAGACTTGAATCTTGATTTTTGAACTTTGGAACCAAATATTGACTCATCTGAATGTTTTGCAGAATGCCTTATCTGAATTGAACTCTCAACTGACTGATGCAAAGACCCGACTAGCAAGTCAGGAGACAGAAATCAAATCCGCTAATTCCAAACTGAAAATAAGTCTCTCTGCAACGGAAAATTTAAAGACCAGCTTTGCTGCCAAGGAGAAAACTTGGGCAGAGGAAAAAACGCTTTTGACGCAACGTGCTGAGACGGCCGAAACAGCTCTGAAAGAGATTTCAACAGAGTTGAACGGGTTAAAGAGCCGGGTGTCTCAAATGGTAGCTGCTATCTTTGGTAAGCTGTCTGACTAACTTTTGTGTGTTGTTTGCAAATCCGGAGTCTTATCTGCCAACTGACTTTGCGTGTAAAATTTATGCAAGTCCTCGAAGCAAAAATCTGAGCCAAGACCCGTTGATTAAACTGAAGGCAGTATATACTTTGGTTGAACAACTGTATATTAGTGCACAGCGGGCTCTGGCCGCCATCTCTCCTGCTAATCAAGGACCCAACCGGCTTAGCGACGTCCTGAAGAAACTGTCCATCCTTCCTGCCAGGTTTCAAGAAGTAAAACGCTCCTGCGTGCGAGCCGGAGCTTTGACTACCCTGAGTCGCTCGAAGGCTTGGGTGCCAGACCTAGACCCGGCGGACGTGGCCAGAGGTTATCCCACCGTGAAGGAAGACGGGTCTCCTTTTGATCAGGATGACTTCATGGCTTGCGTGCGCGGAGTCCGGCCTCAAGCAACTACCCTTGGAGATGATACCAATGTTGATAAATACCAGCCAGGTTTTGATAGTGAGAATAAGAAGATGGCCACTCCCTCATACAAGGTAACAGATTTGATCCCACTGGTGAGAGAAGATACATTTGCCCCGGAAGTTGACCCGGTCAGCCTGATCGACGACGAAGCCGAATTTGTCGCTGTGAACAGTTTTGATTGGTCAAAACCCAACTTCCAGCCAACAGAAGGTGGTGAACCGGCGAGGGAGGAACAATGATCATCTTCATGGGCTTATAAAGCCTTGTAATAACTTAGTTGTGAAAATATTGTATGCTTTGCTTATGCCGTCGTGCATAAAACACCTTTTATGGGAGTCTGTTTCCTAATGCCAATGTATGCATCATATTTAATGTTTGTTTTCTGCAATGTTTTAACTCTGTTCCTGTAAATACAAGGAAAAGACTGGCTTGGTGGCTTAGAACCAAACGGGTTAAAACACCCAATTTATAGCCAATACGTTTACCACATTAAGAACCAGAGACAGATATAAATAAAGGACAAGGGCTAACTCTTTAGTTAATGCGTATAAGTAATAATCATACCTTGTCCCTTTTGATCCTCAGACCACCGGTTTAAATAACCTGGGTGATGAATTTAATAATTCAATCTTTATGAGAAGCCAATGCTTTTTTGAATACTCAATGATTACTATACCTTGATAGGTTGCATCTTTTGATCCATAAGCCGCCGGTGTGAATGAACCGGGCAGCTGTGTTGTCAAATAGTCGAGCCCGTGAAGAAGACCAGGCTAATTGTTTGTAATATTGAAACAACAAAAACTGAAAAGCAAGTAACAGATAATAAGCATGATTTAACCCTGTATTCAAAAAGGTTGGGGGTTTCTGATTCGAATACGATCAGTAAACCGGACCAAAGGGGTTAAACTAAGGTTCGAATACGACCATATAGCCCCCAGTGGCTTTGGCGTCGCGCCGATCAAGAGGGTACCGACAGCTATGTTCTCTTTGGTTCGAATACGACCTATGTTTGAACAGGAAGCCCCCAAATGACCTTGAGAGGTTTTTAACAACCCTGATTCGAATACGATCCAAGTCGGACCCAAAAGGGGTTAAGCTATGATTCGAATACGATCAAGAAGCCCCCAAGTGAGTTTGGCTTTGAGTCGATCAAGAGGGTTACGACAGCTATGTTATCTTTGGTTCGAATACGACCTATGTTTTAAAGCCCCCAAATGACCTTGAGAGGTTTTTAATGACCCTGATTCGAATACGATCCAAGTCGGACCCAAAAGGGGTTAAGCTATGATTCGGATACGATCAAGAAGCCCCCAAGTGAGTTTGGCTTTGAGCCGATCAAGAGGGTTACGACAGCTATGTTCACTTTGGTTTGAATACGACCTATGTTTGAACAGGAAGCCCCCAAATGACCTTGAGAGTGCAGCTAGATTCAGATATGATCATAAGCTGGACCCAAAAAAAGGTTAAACTTGATTCAAATATGATCAGCTCCTTAATAATCATTTGAAAGATAAGAAATAACAAAGATGCATAATCTTTGAAATGAAAAGAGACCAATGGTCTTACTTTATTGCTTAACATGGTATATACAATGTTAAAGTATGTACATGTTGAGAGCCGGCAGCTCAAGTGTAGTATGGCCGAAGTTGAGCAATATTCCACGGCCAGCGGGTCTCTTCCTCCGATTTACGTGAGTCTTGGTGCTCTCGAACGTCAATGAGGTAATATGACCCGTTGTTTAAGTTCTTACTGACCACAAAGGGTCGTTCCCAAGGTGGGGATAACTTGTGTGCATCTGACAGATCCTGAATGAGCCGGAGCACCAAGTCGCCTTCCTGAAAAGTCCTGGATTAAACCCGGCGGCTGTGATAATGACGTAGGTCTTGTTGATAAATTGCTGACCGGGCTGCCGCTAAGTCTCTTTCTTCATCCAACAAGTCAAGTGCATCCTGTCTGGCTTGTTCATTATTGGCTTCAACATAAGCCGCCACACGGGGCGAGTCATGACGGATGTCACTAGGCAACACTGCTTCTGCTCCATAAACCATGAAGAAAGGTGTGTAACCCGTAGACCTGTTGGGTGTGGTGTTGATACTCCACAGCACCGAGGGTAACTCCTCTACCCAACAACCCGGCGTTCGCTGTAAGGGAACCATAAGCCGGGTTTGAGCCCTTTCAAAATTTCCTGATTGGCTCTCTCAGCTTGACCATTGGATTGAGGATGAGCTACAGAAGAAACATCAAGCCGGATGTGCTCTCATTGACAAAACTCCTCCATAGCCCCTTGGGATAGATTAGTGCCATTGTCAGTGATAATACTGTGTGGAAAACCAAAACGGAAGATCACCTTTTTCATGAACTGAACCGCCGTGGCCGCATCACACTTACTCACAGGCTCCGCCTCAACCCACTTAGTAAATTTGTCAACTGCCACCAGGAGATGTGTCTTTTTATCATTAGATCTTTTGAAAGGTCCCACCATGTCAAGCCCCCAGACCGCAAATGGCCAAGTGATTGGAATCATCCGGAGCTCTTGAGCCGGCACATGCGCTCGTCGTGCAAATTTTTGACATCCATCACATCTACTGACCAGATCTTCTGCATCAGCGTGAGCCGTCAACCAGTAAAAACCATGACAAAACGCCTTGGCCACCAAAGATTTTGACCCGGCGTGATGACCACAATCACCTTCATGGATCTCACGAAGGATTTCTTGACCTTCTTCGGGGGAAACACACCGCTGAAACGCTTCGGAAACACTACGATGATATAACTCTCCATCTGAAATCGTCATTGACTTAGACCGCCGGGTTATCTGTCGAGCCAGGGTCTCATCTGCTGGCAACTCTCCCCGGGTCATGTATGCCAAAAACGGCACTGTCCAATCTGGGATGACGTGAAGAGCCGCCACCAACTGCGCCTCCGGGTCAGGAACAACTAAATATTCTTCTGTGGGCAACTTGACAGAGGGGTTATGCAAAATATCCAAAAAGGTGTTAGGTGGCACCGGCTTACGCTGAGACCCCAACCGGCTTAGGGCATCAGCCGCTTCGTTCTTTCGACGATCAATGTGCTCCACCTGATAACCTTTAAAATGCCCTGCAACAGCATCAACCTCCCGGCGATAAGCCGCCATGAGAGGGTCCTTGGAATCCCACTTGCCAGATACCTGTTGAGCCACTAGATCTGAGTCACCAAGACATCTGACCCGGCTCAAACTCATCTCTTTCGCCACTCGAAGACCATGGAGCAAGGCTTCATACTCTGCTGCGTTGTTGGTGCAAGGAAACATCAACCGTAACACATAACAAAAGTTGTCACCTCGTGAGGAAGTTAACACAACTCCAGCCCTCGAGCCTTCCAACTGTTTGGACCCATCAAAATGAATAGTCCAATACGTGTTGTCTGGTTTCTCTTCTGGCATTTGCATCTCTGTCCAGTCATTGATGAAGTCAACTAGTGCTTGAGATTTGATCACAGTATGCGGCACATACTTCAACCCATGAGACCCAAGCTCAATTGCCCACTTGGCGACTCGTCTAGTGGCTTCTCTGTTTTGAATGATGTCTCCCAAAGGAGCAGAGCTAACCACGGTGATCGGGTGACCCTGGAAATAATGTTTAAGCTTCTGGCTTGCCATGAATACCCCATATACGAGTTTCTGCCAATGCGGATATCGTTGCTTGGATTCAATCAACACCTCACTGACATAGTAAACCGGCCGTTGAACCGGATGTTCCTTGCCAGCCTCCTTGCGCTCCACCACAATAGCCACACTAACAGCCCGTGAGTTGGCGGCCACATATAATAACAGCGGCTCTTTTTCAACTAGAGCAGCAAGAACCGGCGGCTCAGCAAGCTGTGCCTTCAGATCCTCAAAAGCAGTATTTGCAGCATCACTTCAAATAAAATCATTTGTTTTCTTCATCATCTGATATAAAGGCATTGCCTTCTCTCCTAACCGGCTTATAAACCGGCTCAAGGCCGCAACACGACCCGCCAGCCGCTGAACGTCATTGATGCACGTTGGTTTGGCTAAAGACGTAATTGCTTTGATTTTCTCCGGGTTAGCTTCAATACCTCGGTTGGACACCGAAAAACCCAAGAGCTTGCCAGCTGGGACTCCAAAAACACACTTGGCCGGGTTAAGCATCATTTTGTAGATCCGGAGATTATCGAAAGTCTCTTTCAGATCTGTGATCAAGGTTTGCTCCTTCCTGGATTTTACCACTATATCATCCACGTAAGCATGAACATTGCGCCCAATTTGATTGTGAAGACAATTCTGCACACACCGCTGGTAAGTCGCCTGGGCACTCTTAAGCCCAAAAGGCATAGACACATAGCAAAAAGGTCCAAAAGGAGTAATAAAGGCTGTCTTCTCCTGATCCTTGACCACCATCTTAATTTGATGATAACCGGAATAAGCATCCAAAAAACTCAAACATGCACAACCCGCCGTAGCATCAATGATTTGATCAATATGCGGGAGAGCAAAAGGATCAGCCGGACAAGCTTTGTTCAGATCAGTGTAATCTACACACATACGCTAGGTACCATTCTTTTTTAGCACAAGCACCGGGTTAGCTAACCATTCGGGGTGAAAGACCTCCACAATGAACCCGGCTGCCAAGAGCTGGGCCACCTCTTCTCCAATGGCCTTGCGCCTTTCTTCATTGAACCGTCGGAGAAACTGTCTGACGGGTTTGAACTTTGGATCAATATTAAGAGTGTGCTCAGCGAGTTCCCTCGGGATACCCGGCATGTCTGAAGGCTGCCATGCAAAGATGTCCCGATTCTCATGGATGAACTCGATGAGCGCGCTTTCCTATTTCGGATCCAAGTTTGCGATGATGATGAACTGTTTGGATGAGTCGCCAGGCACAAAGTCAACCATCTTAGTGTCATCAGCTGATTTGAATTTCAACACCGGCTCATGCTCTGTTGTTGATTTCTTTAATGATGTCATGTCTGCCGGGTCAACATGATCCTTGTAAAATTTTAACTCCTCTGTTGCACAAACAGATTCAGCGTAGGCAGCATCACCTTCTTCACACTCCAAGGCTATCTTCCAGCTCCCATGTAATGTAATGGTGCCCTTATGACCCGACATCTTGAGCTGTAAATACACGTAACACGGCCGAGCCATGAACTTGGCATAAGCCGGCCGCCCAAACAGAGCATGATATGGGCTCTTAATCCTAACCACCTCAAATGTTAATTTTTCCGCTCTGGAGTCATACTCATCCCCAAAGGCTACTTCTACCTTAATCTTACCAACTGGGTATGCCGACTTACCAGGTACCACACCGTGAAAAACAGTGTTGGATTGTTTAAGATTTTTATCAGTCGATCCCATCCGGCAGAACGTCTCATAATAGAGGATGTTGATGCTGCTACCTCCATCCGTGAGTACCTTAGTAAACTTGTATCCACCAACCTGAGGTGCCACTACCAAAGCCAAGTGACCCAGATTATCAACCCGGGGCAGGTGATCCTCTCTGCTCCACACAATAGGCTGCTCGGACCAATGCAGATAATGTGGAATCGCTGGCTCAATGGCATTGACGGCCCTCTTGTGGAGCTTCTGGTCCCTCTTACATAAACTGGTGGTAAATACATGGTATTGCCCACTACTCAGCTGCTTCGGGTTGCTCTAATAACCGGATTGCTGCTGCTGATTACCTTGGCCGGGTTATTGATTATATCCTCCTTGGTGACCAGGATAACCTTGATTGTGAAAACCTCCTCCGCCTGAACCGGCGCCCGGGCCGTGAAAACCGCCTCCTCCTGAACCGCCACCTGGGTCGTGACCTCCATCAAACGTGTTTGAATTTTTAAATGCCTTCATGATCGTATAATCTTTCCGCAGGTGGGTGGCTGGCTTCTCCCGGGTGTCGTGCTTTGGACAAGGTTCATTTAACAACTGCTCAAGGGTGGGACCTGACCCACCCAATCGAGGGGGGCTGTCTGCCTTTGCACCGTTGATTACCACCCTGTGCATTAGTGTTAGCAACAAACTCATCCGCCTTACGTTTATTACCTCCCTGATTTGACGGGTTATGCTGGTGACCCTTGCCGTTGTCGTTCTTCTTTCCCTTCATTGCCTTTTCTTCGTCAGACACCGGGTCCTTGGTGGTATCAGAATCAACATACTTAATGAGAGCCGCCATCAACGTTCCCATGTCATTACAGTCACGTTTGAGCCGCCCCAGCTTCTGCTTCAGAGGTTCAAAACGGCAATTTTTCTCCAACATTAAAACCGTTGAGCCGGCATCCATCTTATCAGATGAATGTATTATCTCCTTGACCCGGCGCACCCAATGGGTTGTGGATTCACCATCCTCTTGCTTGCAATTGGTCAGGTCTACAATCGACATGGGCTGCTTACACGTGTCTTTAAAGTTCTGGATGAACTGGGCTTTCAATTCCGCCCATGAGCCAATAGAATTGGGTGGCAATCCCTTTAACCAAGTACGAGTTGTTTCATCTAACATCATGGTGAAATACTTGGCCATAGCAGCATTGCTTACCTCCAATAATTCCATAGCCATCTCATAACTCTCAATTCAAGCCCTCGGCTGTAGGTCAGCCGCGTAATTAGGCACTTTACGAGGTCACTTGAAGTCCTTTGGCAAACGCTCATTGCGTATGGCCGGCACCAAGCAAGGCACGCCTCCGGTTCTTGTGGCCACTCCTGCCTCAACCGAGGTTGCTGGATAAGCCGGAAAGGTTTGATGAGCCGCCTGAGCTGCTGCCATTTGAGCTGCTCGTTCCGCCTCTTGACGAATCCTCTCCTGATCCGCCAAGGTAAGGGCTCCAGCCCGCACCGGCTCATGCTTGTATGACCGGTTGTGGCGCTGAGCATTGCTTGACATATCTGCAGACTGCATACGCCTATTGTAACTCGAGCTCCGGCCTGAGTTGAATGGATCCTGTGTCGACTGTATGAGTATGCATCCTGCTGCGCCAGAGCCGTTTGAAGAAGTTCTCTTACCCTTCGTGTTTCAACTGCTGCTGGCGAGTCGCCTTCCATCGGGAGAGCCGCCAGACGAGCCGACGCTACGATGAGGTTTTCCAAGGGGTTGGAGAAGTGACCCGGTGGTGTTGGCACATAATGAGGTGGAGCAATAATTATATGAGGTGGCTCTATGGCACGTGGCTGAACCGGTGCGTCGGGTGTCGTGATCCGGTTTGCCTCCGGCGGGTTACTCCCCCCAGCCCCGGGTGTATGGAACAGGTTCCTCGGATCAAGTGTTAGAGGAAGACGTGATTGAGTTTTCTGATGCCTCCTCCTCATGACCTCGTTTGATGCGTTAAGGTCCACCGAAAGCCGAAAAGTCTCCGCTTGAAGTTGTTGAGCACGAGCATCCAAAGCCACCCGCTCTGCTGCCATACGGGTTTCCTCTACGGCTAGATTTTCCTTAGCTTGCACCATCTCCTCATGCACGCGTGCCACCTCTGCGTCGTGCTGGGCTTTATCCGCCGGCTCTACCACGACGGTTAACAGAGTTGTCAGTTTGTCCATGAGGTCCATTAGAATCTGAGCCCGGGGGCGCGCGGGGTCTCCTGACCCGACTGCAGCCGACCCGGTAGCTGTTGTTGCCGCTGCGGTAGAGTTCTGCCCGGGCTGTGTCCCTGCCATGAAGACTCCGGCCCAATTCGGCGGCTCAAGGGGGTCCGGAATACTGCTGCCATAGGAACAGCCCCCGAGCATGCCGTCTTGTACCTGGTACAAAGAGTCCGTCTCGCCCGTTGATGATGCAGTGTCAGAACAGACGGCCGTCTCACCGCCCTCCACCGATCCTTCAGAGTATTCACCGCCATGGATGCAACCTATGAAGGCACGCTTCACGATAGATTGAACACAGGTGGTCCTTGTGCGTTGAGCCGTTTCGATGAGGTTGGTGTGGACGTCCGGCTCAGGGCCCGACTCGCCGATCCGGCCGATGAAAACGTGAATTCCACCAAAGGGGACCCGGTACCCGTACTCGATTAAGCCGGCCTCGGGGCCCCAGCCTTCACCGTCGATGTAGAGCTTGCCGCGACGACTCTTGGTCATCCGGCCCACAGCGTATCCCTTGAGCCCTTCGAAGTTGCCCTTCAAGAACTCAAATCCACCGTGCGCTGGCGCCACGGTGGGCGCCAACTGTCGTGGAATTGTCACGGCAGATGTCCTAGAGCAAGGACTTAGTCGTAGGGCCATCGCACTAGGAAGCTTAAAGGGGTTAATCAGGACAAAGGACATGAGAGAGTTTTTATACTAGTTCGGCCCCTTACGATGAAGGTAAAAGCCTACGTCTAGTTGGGTTTGGTATTGCTAGGGTTTCGATCTCCAAGAGGCTCAACTCGCCGGCTTGGTTATCGATTTGTTGTCTCTTTCCTAAGCCGCCACCGGGCCGTCCCCTTATATACATGGGTTGACGCCTGGTGGCCTATAGTGTCCCTGGCCGGCTCATAATCGTGTCCGGCTCGATGACTTTCTTTACATGCCTTTCTTTACAAGTCTTTCCTTACATATGGTGGTTCATAATATCAGGCCTTAAACCTCCTTCAGGCCCTTGGGCCTTCTATAATACTTAATAAACTACAATCTTGGATGTTTACTGGGCTTCTTGCGTAACCCGCCATTGGGGCTGACCCGGCCCCTCCTGGGCGGGTCTCGCCTGATAGTAATATCCCCAACAGTTAGGAAAGAGGAACAAGGAATATTACAAGAGCCTTGAAGGTTGCAAAGACAAGAAAAGCATACAAGGGACAAGAAAAGAGTTTGAAACCACTCAGGTTTAACCGGGATAGACAACGAATGAGAAAGAAAGAATTCGGGCAACCTCCGGTTGAAAAGAGAAGGAAAACTTGATAAGATGAAAGGAACTTGAAAAGAGGACACAACACTCCGGTTGAATGGATAAGCAAGGGAAAGAACATGATGTTGACCAAATGAGACGATGGGTCGAAGAGAACAACATCACAATGCCTCCAGAACAAATGAATGGAAATCTAGATAGTGGGGAAGAAAAGAATGGAGAAGAAAATGATAACTTCTACCACAATTGAATTTGAAAGAGCAAGCTTTCGCGGAATGCTAGAACGAAGATGTTGAAAGAATCAACAAAAAAGATATGCTTCCAATGGCCTTATGGAAAACATCAAAATTTGAAGTCAACCCTGCCATTAACGAAAACAATTGATTTGATTAGTTGAGAGGAACGAAGAGATGTGAACTCCACTTCGTAAGATAAGGTAGAATGAATTGCACTTTGAAATGCAAGATGAGGAATACTTGATCTCCACCAGCAATAATCTTGATGAACAATTCAAGAATGAAAGAATCTTTGATGAACCACCATGAAGAAACTCTTGAGGAACTCCGGATAGAAAAGGATAGTGGACGGAATTGAAGGTTGAATCGACCAAGATTGAAGCGTTGCCATGATTTCCTCATAGCACGGATAACAAAAAGAGAAGAAGCTCTGGAAAAGAAAGATGAACAACTTGAAACCGAGAATTTGATATCATGAACAAACTCCGGAAGAAGGAATTAAATCACCTCAAGGAAAACAAGAATAGGAATTATGTTATGCTTATCCTTCATCAACTTAAATTGATGCCAGGTAATGGATTTTGCATACTACTTATTCCTCTTAAAAAAATTGAAGAGACATAATGCAAAATTGTGAAGGTCTTCAATGAAACACTGTAGGATATGGAGACGAACGAAGAGGCATTAATTCAGAATAACTGGAGAACAAAGATGAAAACTTAGAACGAAGAAATCTTCTGAAATGATGGCCTTCAGATGATCCAGAAACAAGGGAAACTCCTGAAATGCTTCGGATGGGTATGAAAAGACTGCTCACAATCAGAAAGAATTTTGAGATAATATCTTGAAGCTTGAACCATGAATCTTCACGTGAACGGACGATTTAAGAGAGATTCTTCTTCGGTCTTCCATGCCGAGAAGACGATGAGGAATGCCACCAAAATTATTGAGACACTCCGAAACAATGAGGAATTGAAAGGTTAAGAGAAAAAATGGAAAGAATTTGAAAGCGATCTTGGAATAGGCATAAGACTGATTAAAATTCATTCTTATGTCAAACTTTGAAAAGAATTTTAGAATTCCGGAAAATTAGAAGAGTCAGGTAAGATCCTGGGAAAAGACTTGTGGGTTATGGGTCCACTGAAAAGAAACTTAGTTGAAAACGATTGAAGAAAAGAGATGATGCACCGGAACGATTCAAAGACTCGAATGAGGTGACAACCTCGAAATAATTTGAACGCAAACACGAATCTTCTAAGATGTCTTCAGCACTCCGAAATGATTAAATGGCGAGAGGCAAACCAGCAAGGGGAAACATATGAGCCAAGGAAAGGAATATGATCAACCTAAGAAAAAGAATTGAATCCACCGGAAAAGAAAACAAGATGAAGAACTAGACGAGAATTTACCGGTTGAAATAATTAAGGAAAGGATGCTAAGGCTTCGCATGAGTAGGATGGATACTCGATTAAGGACTCCAGCTCTGAGAAGAAAAAGGGTGAGTGGGTGGGAAAAGAAAACAACTAGGGACGGGGAAACAACATCGATTGAAAGAACCGAGGATTGATCTTGCAAAAGACGAAGAGGATCGAGTTGACTCAGAGAGAAGCTCACCGGATGAAAAGCGCTGACATCACAACGAACAAAAACTAACTCCATGATCCTAAGAAAATTTGAAGGGGACGAGGGGTATCATCAAAACACCTACGACAAGATTCCTCACCAGAGTGACGAAGGGGATAAGGAGTAAAAAGAATTCTTACTCTCCGATATAACTAGACTCCGAAATAGTTTTTATACTAGACTCGACAACGGCCAAACTATGATCAATCAAGGGGGCTCCTATGGTTGGTCGAGGCTCTGACGCCAACTTGTGACGCCCAATATGCAATCCTATCCGAGAGGAACTCGAAGGTCCCACCAAGGATAGAGCGGCATATTGAAGACGCTTTCCAAGGTGGATATCATTACATTGTACCATTACATAATAGTTGGGGATACATATAAAGGCATACAATTGCCAGAAGAATACATCAAACATCAAGCAGAAGAGCATCATCCGACTACGGATCAAATCAAATGAAAAAGAAAAACGACATCCACCCCGCTAGCCCAGGCTGCCGACCAGGAACCTATACCCTGATCGAAGAAGAGACAGAAGAAGAACTCCAAAACAAGCAAGCATCGCTCTCACGTCATATCATCGCATTACCTGTACCTGCAACTTTTGTTGTAGTAATCTATGAGCCACGAGGACTCAGTAATCCCATTACCATGGGTATTAAGACTAGCAAAGCTTAATGGGTATGGAATGGATAAGTGGTGAGTTTGTAGCAGCACTAAGCATTATATGGTGGCTAACTTACGAGTACAAGAATGAGATGAGAAACTACGCAAAACAGTTGCAAACTAGTTGATGCGGAGCATCCTACGGTCATCCCCATGTACACTCGAGCATACGCCATTGGACACAAGGTGAACTCGCTCCTTTCCGAATCTTCCCTTTCCGCATGTAAGACATGGATGCTACTTCAAGCGCGGACCTTGTGCATACTCAGGTACACCTGAGGAGACCAAGGAGAGCCCAAGGACCAAGGCCAAGTGTGCGCGGGAGCGAAGGAAGGAGAAGGAAGAAGAGTCAGCTGCTACAGGCCTCGGACATGCGGCCCCAGCCCGGACATCCAGCCCTACCCTTGGAAATCTAGAGCACGCTAACCAGAGAGCAGAAGAATCGGGCAACTCCATCCCGGACATCCGGCCCCCAGCCCGGACATCTGGCACCTGCCTGTGCGCAGAGATCGGGCCAAGGGCCCATGTATCCCCCCTCTCACTTACCCCTTCGTGGGGTAGCACTATATATACTTCCCCACCTCCTCCTAGGTAGGGTTAGCGTTGTGTTAGCTCATTTGTGAGATAGAGCTTCGCTCATCCATATTGGATCTACTCCTTGAGAGAGACCGCGGCCCCTCTTCGGAGAAGATCCACCTTGGATTCAAGACCCCTTTACGGGAAGATCCCCTTGTGGATTCAAGACCTCCTCTAGGGAGAAGAACCGGCTACCCTATGTATCGTCCTTTGTTGGATTTGGACCGTGTATCTCTTTGTGTTTCGAGGATCTAGCACATGTGTGATCATACTTGTTGGTTTGAGTATTTCTCTCGTGTTTCCCCTCGTGATTCCCCTTGTTTCCCCCCTTGTGTTCTTCATGTTGTTCACGGGATCCGCTCCTTTCGTGAAAGATCGGCCGTATAGGGTTCCACCCTACATCATCATGGTATCTAGAGCCAGGTTGATCATGATTTCGGAGCCTCCCCGTTGTGTTTTCTAGCCTAATTTTGTTGTGTTCTTCCCCAATTTCAAAAATCCCCACCAAAAATAGCCCCAATTTTTTTTTGTGATTTGTTGGTGTGATGATATTTTGTTGATTTTGATCCATGGATTCGTTGTGTCTTGAGTAGATCTATCTTTTCCTCAAGTTCCCCACTTTCCATCCACAAAATCCATCAAATTTTGCCCTTGTAATCATCAATTTCCGCCCCCAATTCGAAAATTTCTGCCCCAAACGAGATCTGGATTCGTCGGGCCAGACATCCGGGCCATCGGGCCGGACATCCGGGTCCCCGGCCGGACATCCGGCTCCTGGAGCACCAAATCTACTCGGTTCTGGACATCACGTCCCGGATTTCCGGCCCCGAGCCCAGATGTGCGGCCCGTGACATCTCAGCCATCCCCGTTTCACCGTTTTGTCCATAACTAATTCACCCGGAGTCCGATTTTCGCGTTCTTTAGCTCGTTGAAAAGCTATTGACATCCCCCTTCCAACAAAAATACTACCATAACCATTTAACTCCATAAAACTTTTGAAACTTTGGCATCTTTGCCTAGGGCTTCCACCACAACCTCTGCATAACCACCACCGACTTCCGCAACCTAACCAATTTTGTTCCTTATAGCATTTGTGGTTGGTTGAGTAGTGATTCGAGTCTTCTAAGGTGTTTAGGCTACTTAGGGACGATTGCTTCTTCATCAACCACCACCACCACCATAACTCCCACATAGGCTTGTCCACCATACACTTCCACCACCCCGACTTAACCCAATATTGTTTGTGTTGTGAGTTGTGTCTCCTAAGGTGTTTAGGCTACTTAGGGACCGTGCTTCCAACTCTGACACCGTGTATAGCCAACCTTACCCTCCACTTCCGCATTGCCTACTCGTATAACCCATCATTGCATTTCCACAAAACCACCACCGCATTCCCGCTACCACCATTTGACGTTTGAGATTTTGAGTTCGTGGTTTTTTCGTTTCCTAAGGTGTTTCAGCTACTTAGGGACGAGTCTCCATCATCTTGGTATCTCCATCAAGATCACCACCACTCATCATCACCGCGGACGGTAACCTCCATATCATCTTGGTATCGTGGTATCCCTCCATTGTATATTCCCTTGCCATTGCATTGATAACCCCTAGCCCATTTTGCGTCACTTGCCTATCAAGACTAGCCATTTTAGTATTGCCGGCAACGATACTTGTGCACATTAGTGATCTACACCATACATTGCATACATACCATATCATATTGGTATCATATCATCCCTTGTGCCACAAGTTTGTTCCCGCATATATACAATTGCTATCTTGGTTTGTGCATTTCGCAAAGTGGCCATACAAAAAAAAGAAAAAAAGAATAAGCTTTTAAGCAAAGAAAAGGAGTGAACAAAGAGCTTGTAAGAAAGTGCCACAGCATCATACCACATTGCATAAGATTTTCATATCCGATCATCTTGGATCTTACCACCGGAACATCATATACATAGCATACTTGGGATAGAAGTCGTTGCATTTTTGTCTCCTATAGGTTGTGCACAAGTGTCGTATCCGCCTATTGAGCAATCGTGCTAGCGTCTCTCTAGAGTTGTGCAACAAGAGCATTGTCGGGGGTTGGGTGCGACATATGCCAAAGGATGGCTTATCATGGTGGGGGCGAGTAGAACGTCTCCGGTGCCTGGAAACGGGATAAGGCGAAGGCATGCACGCCAACGAATCTTACCCAGCTTCGGGGCTCTCCGGGAGAAAATACCCCTACTGCTGCTCTGCGGGGTCTCCGCATGATTACTATGGCAAAGTGTTTACACGGTTGCTCCTCGAGCTATTTCCTGGAGGTAGGAGAAGGCAAGGCTAGCTCTCTCCTTCCTATATGACCTGGTCTAGTGCTAATGGATTCCAACCCTTTGCATGGATGCCCTGGGGGGTTTATATAGGCCTACCCCCCCAGGGGTACAATGGTAATCCGTCTGGGCGCGGGCCCAGCCGTCAGTCTCTCTGGCCGCCGTCTTATCCGCCGACTCTTGGGGCCCGCCGACTGGTGGGCCCCGCCGACTGGCTCGGTACGGAGCCGACAGGCCGCGTCCACCGCGGGCGGGTCTTGCCGGCTGTAGATTACTGTAGCCATGCCTCTAATGACGCAGGCTCGGTCATGAGGTCGTGGCGACAGCTCCGCCGTCTGGTGGGCGATCACTGTGGCCACTACCTGTCGCATCTGATTAATGGCGCGTGGGGCCCGTGGGAAGGGCCGGCCGACTCCTGGTGGCCGACTCCCATCCGGGCCGACTGGTGGCGCTCTCGCCGTCTTTTGTACGCCCGCCGACTGGTGGGACCCATCATCCCTGGGTCGTACCGGCAGGCCGTCGTGGGCACAGGACTCCGCCCTCTGGGGCTGACGTCAAGGCCGGCATGGCAATAGTGTCGCGCCACGCGGAGATCTCTACGGGTACGGCGTACCGTAGCCATGCCTGCCCTTGGAAAAGGGGTGGGAGTGGACCTTACTATGGCCACTCCCCGTCCCATCCCTCTTTATAAGGGCATGGGAGTTGTTGGCGTCGCGGGCCGACTCCCCAAGGCCGGCTTCTCTGGAAGTCGCCAGTCAGGAGTCGGCTTATCCTGAAGTCGTCCCTGGGACTCGGCCGCGAGTGGGCAGTCGGCCGCCTCGCCGCCGACTCTTAGAGGGCGGCTCTTCGTCCTGGGGTCTCGAGGGGCGCAGTCTGCCTCAATATCTTGAAAGGTTCTGGGCATGGGTTAGCCTACCCGTGGCCCATTACTCCGACAGTAGTCCCCGAAGCTGGTGAGGCTCCAAGGGCGACTTGTCGAGGAGCCTCAACAGTTTCTTCTCTCCGACGGTTGGATCTGGGCCTCGCTAGCCGTCTTCTGTCAAGCCAACTCGTTGGAGTCGAACTTGCTCAAAGCCGACTTGCCCCTAAAAAAGTTTTAACGTCACGGCGGAGTTCAGGCGGCGTGCCTGATAAGCTTCTGGGTTGCCGCCCGTGGTGGACCCGTCGCGAGGCGCCACGTGGCTGAGCTAGTCTGCTCACCCACGTGCACGACGGGACAGGCCTACAGGCGGGGCCCTCCACTACCGCGCCTCGGCATGCGAATGGATCCGTTGTGGCCGTGCGGACGGTTGGGGTTCCCGCACGGTTATTGCACGTGGTAACTTCGTGTGGTAAATCGTGGGGGTTGTGGGGTCCTGGGCGCAGTTAATCCCATGACCGCCCCCTCGGCTTCTCAGCCCACGAGCCTACAAGTAGGCGGGGGGAGGGGGGCGGCGAAGCACGCGCGCCCATTCTCCCCACTCCCTTTCGCTCCTTCTTGCTTCTTCTTCCTCTCACCGCTGCTGCTCCGAACCATGCCGTGCCCGCAGCGATGAGCTCTTCCTCCGCCGCCGCGCCTCCTGCTCTACGCTCCGGAGTGTGGGATGGCTCCGAGGTTGATGAAGACGACATCGAGATCCTCCGCCAGACACGGCGGCTGCCCGGCAGGGACTTAGTGCGGGTCCGCCTCGTGCCGGAGGGGGAAATATCGCCGGTGCTGGAGGAGGGCGAGCGGGTCATATTCCGCTCACACCTTATGCGCGGCCTGGGGCTTCCGGCGAGCGGCTTCTTCCGCTCCTTCTTGGAGTTCCACGGGCTCCAGCCGCACCACCTTACTCCGAACACGGTGGTGCTGCTGGCTGCCTTCGCCACCCTATGCGAAGGCTTCCTCGGCGTTCTCCCCACCATCGAGCTCTGGGGTGAGTTCTTCCAGTCCAAGCTCGGCACACACGTCGCCGGCGTGCCGGCCCAGTGCGGTGCATTTATCGCGATGCGGAGATCAGTGGCCAACAATCCATTTCCCACCATCGCACTGATTAAGTCGGTGAAGATGTGGCAGCGGTCCTATTTTTATGTGAAGAACGTCACCCCAGAAGGCGACTGGGTTAACCTGCCGGCTTACGAAGCCGGCGCGCCGGCTGGAAGGCTCCCCAGCTGGTCACACCGAGCCAAGACGCTGTCTCCCGCTGGTGCCGCCGGCGTCGCGCGACTCCGAGTGCTGACGCAGTCGGAGGGCTTGACCGGGGCTGACTTGCTGGCCGCCTTCGTGGCGCGCCGAGTCCTCCCACTCCAAGGCCGACCTCACCTGATCTGCCAGATGAGCGGTCATCAGGACCCGAGTCGGATGTGCTCCAAGGACATGCCTCACGCGGAGGTGGCGAACACGGTGAACTACATCGCGAACTGCGGTCTCTCGCTGGACTGGCCGTTCGGCAAGGAGCCGTATTCGCGCGCCAACCCCCCGCCTATTGTAAGTCGTCTTCCTTCTTCTTCTGTTTCTTTTGTTGCCGAGTCTGACTTGTCAAGTCTGACTGTTTTTGTTTTGAATTAGAACCCTCTCGTCCCTCCTTCGGCCGGCACCGCGGGGCCGGCTCATCAATTTGTCCCCAATCGGGCGGAGAGCAACGTCGACGATCCTGACTTGGGGGCGGCGGCCATGGAGGCCGACACCAAGGGAGGAGGAGGAGAAGCAGGCGGCTCCAGGCCTTCGGCCACTTTCGCCGACTGGCCTGACGACGAGGCCGAGGGAGAAGTCGCCCCGCGCCACCAGCCAAAGGCTGGCCAGCCAAGCGCGAGTTCCTCTGCCGGCTTGGACGCTCAAGGCGGTGCGAAGAAGCGCCGGGCCCGTCCGAGTACGCTTGGTGGCCGGTCGAAGAAGTTCAAGGGAGCGGCCGCCGCGACCAAGTGGGAAGAGGCAGCCGTGAAAGCCAACCGCTTCCGCAAGGAAGTGAAGAAGCCGCCGCTGGTCTCTGCGTAAGCGCCTCCGTCCCTTATCTTTATTTTCTCTTTGTTGATCTTGTCTGAGTTTTTCATATGCTTTTCTCGCCTCAGGGATCCCCTCACACTTGAGAGGGTTGCCGCCGCCTCCGTTATGGGGTCGGTGGAGACGTCTGCCACCACTCGGCGGATTGACCCCGCCGCCATCCTTCGGGAGGCGATGGAGCGGAACGCGCAAGAGAAGCCCGAGGAGGACGAGGCCGCCCGCTGGGATAAAGCGGAGGCCGAGAGGGCGGAGGCCTCCGCCCTGAAGAAGCTGGAGGCGGCCGAGGCTGCCGCTGCGGCAAAGCGGCCGGCTAAGGAAGTCGCGCCCCGGCGGTCGGCGGTGTTCGTCACCCCTCTGAACTCTGCGCCGCCGCCCCCGGAGTTCACAGGGCAGTCAGGGGAAGCCGGCGGCGAGTTCCCGATCGTGGAGAGAGGCGGCGGCGACGCCCCCATGCCGGACGCGGACGCGCCACCACTGCCGCCCCCGCCGCTGTCTAGGAGCGCGCAAGGAAAACAGCCGGCGGATCCGCCCTTGCCGCCGACTGAAGACGAGATCGTGGCAAGGCTACTCCTTCAAGTCGGCTCGCCATCGTGCCGCCGTCTTGAGAAGGCGACTTCGGCGCCATGCCCCTTGGAGACCGGCGCCGCCAGCTCGACGATTCCAGACGCCGAAGCGACGAGTGCCGCGCCCATTGGGTGGGTGCGAGGAGGCGGCACGGGCCCGCTGAACCAGGCGCTTCTGGATGTCCACACGAAGCTACGAGCTGAGAGCGACGCCATCCAAAACTGCACCAAGGCGCACCTGGCGTCGCGGGCAGCCATCCGGGTATGCTTTCTCCTTTGTCCCTGTTTTCTTGTTCCTCTCTGTGGGGG
Organism: Triticum urartu; assembly: GCF_056163025.1. Classification (NCBI taxonomy): domain Eukaryota; kingdom Viridiplantae; phylum Streptophyta; class Magnoliopsida; order Poales; family Poaceae; genus Triticum; species Triticum urartu. The sequence goes on from NC_141877.1 coordinate 253,751,953, forward strand.
CGCGCCAGCGCACCCACTGGGTGTAGTCCCCGAGTTTTGGGCCGTCTGCTGAGCAGGCGGCCCGGAACTCCAATTGGTGAGTTCCCGGTACTAACCTTTGTCTGAAATACTTGTTGCAGGACTATCACAACCTCCGTGTCACCGCCTTCAACCGCAACGTTGAAGAGCTGCGCAAGCGGACCGCCGATTTGTCGGAGAGCCAGAGTGAGTCCTTTTTCTTCTTTGCGGGGGCGCGCTGGCGCACCCGCGGGCTGTAGTCCCCGAGATTCGGGCCGACTGATGAGCAGTCGGGCCGGATCTCCTCGGCGACCTTCTTCGTTGATGACTTAACGCCTTCTTTCTTCTTTCTCTTCAGAGGCCAATGCCACTCTTCAACAGCAGCTGAGCGAAGCCAACTCCGCATTGCGCGCCAAGGGGGGGAGTGCAGCAAGCTCGCGGCAGAGCGCGATCTGCTGGCCGCACAATTGGCAGAGCAGAAGGAGCTGCTTAAGAAGACGCAGAAGGAGGCGGAAGAGGCGGAGACCGCCCTCCTGGCCGAGTTCGTGAGCGAGCACTCCTCCTGGACTGACAAGGAGGCAATGCTGGCCTCCGGCTTCCACGAGAGCGAGGACCTCGTCGATAGTGAGCTTCTTTTCTTTCCTTCTTCGAGCCGCCGACTATATGTCGAGCCGACTCCTGGTTTTTTGACTTGTTCTTCATTCTTTCCGTCTTGGCAGACTTCTTCCCCGGCCACTCGCAGGCCGCCATTCAAGCTATTGAGGCCGACCACGAGGAGCGGAGGGCGGATGGCGCGGAGATCGCCGCTGATGCCCCTCGGACCCTTGACGAGCATATTCTGAGCATTGGGGCTCTCCTGCAGCCGGCCCACCAGATGTTGCGCCGGCTTCAACGTGTCGGCGCCCAAGCGATCCCTGCCCTAGTCGTGCAGGCTCCGCGCACCCCCAGTCGGACTGTCGACTGGCTGGAGGTCGCAGCTGGCCGTCTTGAGGCCTGGAAGGGTTCCTCGGCCTGGGCCGGAGCGCGCCGTGCCTTGGAATTCGTCAAGGCATGGTATCCGGGGCTGTACCTAGACCGGCTGGCCACACTCCGGTTAGAGGCCCAGCCGGAGCTGGCAGCCGCGAAAGACGCCCTTGTCAAGCGTGCGGCGGCGATCGCCGAGTACACCAACACCAGCATCTTTGTCCCCGAGCAGGCTGAAGACGGCGGGGAGGTACCGCCAGAGTGGTTTGGGCTGAACCCCGACTATGGCAAGGACTCGGCAGAGGTGATCGGCTCCAGCATCGAGGAGGAAGACGAGGCGGAGGACGGAAGCGATACGGAGGCACCGGAAGACGGAGCGGACGGCCAGCCTCAGCTCGACCGCGCCTCCAGCAACGAGCCGTGCCCGCCCGAGCCGACTGCCGCCGGAGGTGATCAAGCCGAGACCGCCCAGCCGGCCGCCCCAACATCCAACACCGCCGTCTCCTCCGATCCTCCAAACCCGTCTGCCGCCCCCTAGGCTGCCACCTTGTCTTTGTTTTATCTATTCTAATAGTCTTTGAAGAACTTGTTAATTCGCACAATTCCACCCACGGGGTGTATTTTGAAATTCTGCTCGAAGATTCGGCCAAGGGCCTTTGTTATGTAAATATTCATCCGACTTCTATCTTTTCTTGCTCATTGCTCTTTTGGCTTTTTCCTTTGCCGTCTTCCCTCAGTTGCCGTCTTTGTCAGTCGGACAGCCGCTCTGCGGACTGCTGCTGGATCAAATTCTTGGTCACTTTGGGAAGGCAAGTACTCAGCCATTTTTAGAGTTGTTTAACAAGTCGGATAGAAGGCGGCAAGCCGACTATTCAAGAGTCGGTTTGTGAAAAAAGGTTGGAAGCCGGCCTTAAGCTATGTTTATGCTTTGAGTCCTTAGCCATTTTTCATGTGGACGCCCATTCTTCCTTACTCCTGCCCACCAGACAGTCGCTCTGCGAGCTGCGGCTTCTGGCAGGAGACGGCTTAGATGCCACACACTACTTGTCCGGCTGCAGGAAGCATTTCATAGCGCAGGACGGCAAGTCCCCGGGCCGACTAGTCGAACCCGATGCCAAGCGGCACAACAAAGAGTAATATACTCGAAGGCATATTTCTTATCATATAGATAAAAGAGGGCAGTCCCCGAGCTCTTCTCGAGGGGCCTAAAGTCTTGGTACTTTTAATACAGAAGGTAGTGTGATACATACTGCGTTTAACTGTAAAATTTTCGGAGGAGATTTGCATTCCATGGCCGCTCTGTCTCTTTGCCGGAGTCGTCCCTCTTGCGTGCTCGGGGCTTCTGAGCGTCGACCAGGTAGTAGGAGTCGTTGCCCAGCACTTTGGTGATGATGAAGAGGCCTTCCCAAGGCGCCGACAGCTTGTGTTGGCCGGTTGTTTGCTGGATTAGTCGGAGCACGAAGTCGCCCTCCTGGAAAGATCTCGGCCTGACCTTCCTGTTGTAGTATCTGCGCAGGCTCTACTGGTAGATGCTGGACCGGCTGAGTGCCAACAGCCGTCCCTCTTCCAGCAGGTCGACACCGTCTTGTCGTGCTTCTTCTGCTTCTTCCTTGGTGTACATGGTGACTCATGGGGAATCGAACTCTATGTCAGTTGGGATGACGGCTTCAGCACCGTAGACGAGGAAGAAAGGCGTGAAGCCAGTTGACTTGTTTGGAGTCGTGCACAGACTCCAGAGGACGGCTGGCAACTCGTCGAGCCAGCAGCCAGCCGAGCGCTCCAGAGGCTCGACCAGTCGGGGCTTGATGCCGGATAGGATGAGGCCGTTTGCTCGCTCCACCTGGCCGTTTGACTATGGATGGGCGACGGACTCTAGGTCCAGTCGGATGCCCTGTGTCGCACAGAAACGGGCCAAGGCGCCTTTGGCAAAATTCGTGCCGTTGTCGGTGATGATGCTGTGTGGTATGCCGTACCGAATTGTGATGTTGGAGATGAAAGTCACGGCAGTCGGACCATTCAGTTTCTTGATTGTCTTCGCTTCTATCCACTTGGTGAACTTGTCCACCGCGACAAGTAAGTGACTTAAGCCACCTCATGCCGTCTTGAATGGTCCCACCATGTCTAGGCCCCAAACTGCGAAAGGCCAGGCAATGGGGATGGTCTTGAGTGCAGAAGCCGGCTGATGCGGCTTGGAGCGGAACTTCTGGCACCCTTTGCATTTTTGGACCAATTCCTTGGCCTCTTCTAAGGCCGTTGGCGAAAAGAAACCGTATTGGAAAGCTTTGGCGACGAGTGCTCTTGAAGCCGCATGGTGGCCGCACTCGCCTTGATGGATGTCTTTGAGAATTGCTTGGCCTTGCTCTGGCTCTACGCAGCACTGGTAGACACCAGTGACGCTGCGCCTGACCAGCTCTCTATTGACTATGGTGTAGGCTGCCGCTCGGCGTTGTACTTGCCGAGCTAAGGTCTCATCAGTCGGCAGCTCTTTGCTCACCAGGAATTTGAGGATGGGCTGGGCCCATGAGGGTGCTGCTATTTCTTCGACTGCCAGAACTACGACTTGGACGAGGGCGGCTGGGCTGGGAGGCGGCAGGCTGGAGTCAGCAACCGCTTGCTGGATTAATGAAGTCCCCGGGCCGACTGGCGCAGCCCTTGGGCCGAGTTCTGGAGTCTTCGGGCCGGCCGCCGCAGTCCCCGGGCCGGGTTCTACAGTCACTGGGCCGGCCTCGACTGTGGCGGCTTTGGAGCCATCTACCAAAATCCCCGTACCGTCTGCCGGGGCTCTGGAGTCGGATCCGACTTCTTCGGGAGGAGCCGGCACAAAGATGGAGTCTGATTCTGGTGAAGGCTTGACAGATGGCTTGAGGAGGCATTGAAGGGCGACACCGGATGGTATTGCTTGGCGGGTAGAGCCGATTCGTGCCAAGGCGTCTGCTTGGTCGTTGTCGTTTCTTGGCACATGGAGGAACTCGCACCCCTCGAAATATCCACTGAGTTGCTGCACGAGGAAACGGTAACTCGCCATGTTTGCATCTTTGGCGTCCCAGTCGCCAGACGACTGCTGGACCACTAAGTCCGAGTCGCCATAACACAGGATCCGGCAAATGCCAAGTTCTTTGGCAAGCCGGAGCCCGTGAATGAGCGCCTCATACTCGGCGACGTTGTTGGAGGCGGCAAAGTGGATTTGCAGTGCGTATTTGAGCTTGTCGCCTTTAGGAGAAGTGAGGACAACGCCGACTCCCAAGCCGGTGCGCATCTTGGAGCCGTCGAAATGCATCCGCCAATGGGTGGAGTCGCGCGCTGGAGGTAGGTACTGGGTCTCGGCCCAGTCGACGAGGAAGTCGGCCAGTGCTTGTGACTTGATGGCGGTGCAGGGCTGGTAGTGGATGGTATAGGGAGCCAGCTCTATGGCCCATTTTGCCACTCGGCCAGAAGCATCTCGGCTTCCGATGATCTCGGCAAGTGGGAGATAACATAGTTGGCTTACACTCGCCACGTCAATCAAGTACATAAATAACATTACATCAACCAAACACTCATGGCCCAACTACGGCGCCAAAATAAAAGAGAACCCAACATGCGACACGGTCCCAATCACCCCCAACTGGGCACCACTACTGATCATCGGGAAAGGAAACGTAGTATCGTTGAGAGTCTTCGTCGAACTCCCACTTGAGCTCATACGCGTCACCTGGGGCGGAATCATCAGGCCCTGCATCTGGTGTAATAGTAATCTATGAGCCACAGGGACTCAGCAATCTCGCACCCTCGCGATCAAGACTATTTGAGCTTATAGGTAAGGCAAGGTAAAATATGAGTGGAGCTACAGCAAGCGTCTAGCAAGTATGGTGGCTAACTTATTCGCAAAGGAGAGCGAGAAGAGGAGGCAAAGCACGAGCGAGAAACTAGAGAACAACCTGCGCAAACATTACTCCAACACCGTGTCCACTTCCCGGACTCCGCCGAGAAGAGGCCATCACGGTAACACACTCAGTTGATTCATTTTAGTTAAGTTAAGGTTCAAGTTATCTACAACCGGACATTAACAAATTCCCATCTGCCCATAACCGCGGGCACGGCTTTCGAAAGTTCAATCCCTGCAGGGGAGTCCCAACTTAGCCCATGACAAGCTCTCACGGTCAACGAAGGAATAGACCTCCTCCCAAGACGTTCCGATCAGACTCGGTATCTCGGTAACTCAAGACACTTCGACAGGTTAAAACAAGACCAGCAACACCGCCCAAATGCGCCGACAAATCCCGATAGGAGCTGCACATATCTCTTTCTCGGGGCACACTCGGATGAGCAATACGTCGGGTAGGCCAGCCCAGAGTTGCCCCTGGTAGCCCCGGACATCGCTCGGTTGGACCAACACTCAAAGGAGCACTGGCCCGGGGGGGTTAAAATAAGATGACCCTTGAGTCTACAGAACCCAAGGGAAAGAAAAGGCTAGGTGGCGAATGGTAAGACCAATGTTGGGCATTGCTGGAAAAGCTTTAATCAAGGCGAAATATCAAGGGGTTTCCATTATAACCCAACCGCGTAAGGAACGCAACAATCCGGGCACATAACACCGATATGACGGAAACTAGGGCGGCAAGAGTGGAACAAAACACTAGGCGAGAGGCCGAGCCTTCCACCCTTTACCAAGTATATAGATGCATTAAGATAACATAGCAAAATAATGATATCCCAACAATTAAATAAATGTTCCAACAAGGAACGGCCTCCAAACTTCACCTGCAACTAGCAACGCTATAAGAGGGGCTGAGCAAAGCGGTAACATAGCAAATCAACGGTTTGCTAGGACAATGGTGGGTTAGAGGTTTGACATGGAAATTTGGGAGGCTTGCAAGCAAGTGGTAGGCATCGTAGCAATGGCATAGCAAAGAGCGAGCAAACTAGCATAGCAAAGATAGTAGTGATTTCGAGGGTATGATCATCTTGCCTGCATAGTTGTCAGAGTTGACTGGATCCTCACAAGAAAATTCAACGGGCTACTCATTAGCGAACTCGTCTCCTGGCTCTACCCAAACAAGACAAACAAGCAACAAGGATACAATCAACCACGTGCAAACTCAAACAAAAAGATGCAATGATGACATGCTATGCGGGATGCGATGCGGGATGCAAAATGCAAGATATGACAGGAAATGTATGAAACTGGCCTCAACTTGGAAAACCAAGTGTGCCACTGGAAAGATGGGATGAAATAGTTTGAAAACGATATAAAGATCATCGGAACCGGAGTTACGGTTTGGAAATGGCAAGCGATTTAAGAATGACACCGGTCTGCGATTTACAGCATGTAGGCATCTAAATGCAACGATATGAACATGCTATAGCACCCAAACATGACATCAAAATACATGGCAGGGATGCACACAAGATGATTAACAAAAGACTAGCACTGAGCCACGGCCAATTCATCCATTATGATGTTAAAACAAGCATGGCAAAAACGCAAATGCAAAACAGATTTCAGACTTAGTGAAATTAACACTTGTCTGAAATTTCAGATCATGAAGCCCTCTTCGGAGCAGCAAAACAACATGCTACAGGACCTTAACATGACAAAGAAAGACATGGCATGGAGCTACTCAACAAGCTTAACAAAAGTCCCTTAGTGACCTTGAGCCAAAAGGGATCACAAAATATACTAACAAGCACAGGAACATAGCAAAAACATAATCAGTTTTCAGACTTAGTGAAAACTGGGACATGCTGAAATATAACTCACGAAGGCATGTTTACGAGCTCGATGCACTCACTACAGAGCAAGTCATGGCAATACAAGCATACACCCGTAAAGAAGGCACAAAATACAAGCTATACATGGCAAGAACAATGGCATAGCATGCACGGGCCAACTACAATAACATCGGCAAAATCGCAAACAAGTTGACGATCTGCCCAGATTCACAACGAAGCAAAAGTAGAGCTCGATTGACTCAAGCTATGGTGCTCCATAATTTCAAACAAAGACATGGATGGATAGAGAACTACAAGATTAACGAAACTCCTTTACTGATCATCCTCAAAAGAGGCATGGATCACTAGGAAACAGCATGAACATATGGCATCATGAACTAAATAATCCCAGACTTAGTGAAAACTACTAAGTCCCTGAAAACAGATTTACCGGGTGCCTCACTTTGCAAGCTTGCACTAGTCACCACACACATCACAAAATTCATGGGTTGCACCTCTGGAAAGAAGACAAAATCCTTAACAAAACATATGAAGGACTCATAGGCATATCATGCACACAATAATCATGGCAAAAATGACAAAAGTCTAAGATGAACTAGCGGATCTGACAATTAACTCACGAAGGCCTCTTCTAACAGCGTTTCGAGCATCAAGATGAACTCAAATGAAAATTATGAAATGGAATGAAATGATGTACTCATCGAGACGAACATTTTTATATGCTATATGCCCAAATTGGAACTACGGATGCAAAGTTACGGAGCCGCGAACATGTGCATATGAGCTAAAATCCTGAGGACTTAGACGAAAAATGACCTAGGGTTAGGATTTCAGATCTGAGATCTGTGCGGATTACGAGGCCGCCGGAGTTACTGTTCTCCGCCTGAATGTCGAGGGCGGCGGCGGCCGGGGTTGGGGACGTGTCCGGCGAGGTCGCCGGTGGCCGGGCCGGAGCTGGGGCCGGCCGGGGCGAGGGGGCGGCGTCCCGGCCGCGGCGGAGCGGGTGGCGGCGGCGGCTGCGGGCGGCGGCGGCAGCGCGTGGAGGAGGGCGGCGGCTCGGGGCGCGGCCCGGGAGGCGGCACAGGAGGGCCGGCCTCGGGCCTCTGCGGGCCGGCTGGGGCGGCGAGTGGCGCGGCGCCACGTGGCAGCGGCGGGACTGGCCGGACATGTCCGGCGCCGTCCGGACGTGTCCGGCGGCAGCGGATCTGAGATTTTAGGGTTTCAGGGGAGGAGACCCGGGATTTGGAATGGGGGGTCTATTTATAGGCATAGAGGGAGCTAGAAGAGTCCAAATGAGGTGCGGTTTTCGGCCACGCGATCGTGATCGAACGCTCTAGGAGATGGAGCAGAGTTTGGTGGGTTTTGGGCCAAATTGGAGGGGTGTTGGGCTGCAACACACACGAGGCCTTTTCGGTCCCTCGGTTAACCGTTGGAGTATCAAACGAAGTCCAAATGATACGAAACTTGACAGGCGGTCTACCGGTAGTAAACCAAGGCCGCTTGGCAAGTCTCGGTCCAATCCGGAAATGTTTAATCCCCACACACGAACGAAAGCCAGAAATGACCATCGGAGGAGAACGAAGCGCCGGAATGCAAAATGGACAACGGGGAAAATGCTCAAATGCATGAGATGAACACGTATGCAAAATGCAATGCACATGATGACATGATATGAGATGCATGACAACGACAACAACACACGGAGACAAAACCCGAACCCGAGGAAATAAATATAACTTAACGCCGGAAACAGCAAGAGTTGGAGTACAAATAGGGAAAGTTACATCCGGGGTGTTACAGAGACCATGAGAGCCGTGTCCGGAGCGGGCACCGGTGCGACCTCCGCAGCAACTGGGGCAGGCAAGTCACCGAGCCCGTTGGCGGCGATGTCCCTTGATGTAGTCGGCCACCTCCAAGAAGAACAGACGAGGGCAGACGTGGCCCGGCACGTAGGGCTCATCACAGTTATAGCATAGCCCCTGGCGAAGGCGCTCTAGCTGCTCGGCCAGGGTGAGCCGGTGGAAGGGCCGCGTCACAGACGAAGCGTTGGCTGCTGCAGAGGCCGAAGGCGGACGCCCCGACACTGGTGGTGTCAGGGGCGACCTGGCTGGCTGTTGGGTGCCCCGAGCCGTTGACACCTGCTACAAGGCCTGCGCGCGATGCTCGAAGGCGCGGGCATAATACATGACCGTCTGGAGGTCCTGAGGTCCCCGCAGCTCCACGTCCACGCGGATATGATCCGACAGACCACCCACGAAGAGATCGGCTCGCTGGCGAGCCGTCACGCCAGGCGCGTGGCATGCCAAGGCCTGGAAGCAGTCGGTGTAGTCCTGCACCATGGAGGTGAAGGGTAGGCGGCCAAGCTCCGCCAGCCAGCTCCCGCGAATCGGCGGCCCGAAGCATAAGAGGTAGAGCTCGCGAAAATGCTCCCATGGGGGCATGCCGCCCTCGTCCTTCTCAAGAGCGTAATACCAAGTTTGTGCGACGCCTCAGAGATGTTACGAAGCAAGCCAGGTGCGGTCCGACGTGAGCGTGCGTTGCCCCCAAAAAAGCTGGTCACATTGATGAAACCAGCTCAGGGGGTCCTCGGTGCCGTCGTAGTTGGCGAAGTCGAGCTTGGCGAAGCGTGGCGGTGTGTGGTTATGGCCACTGTCGGGGTTCGCCTCGTCGGCGTGAAGCAGCGAGGGGGGCGGCGCCGGGTCGGTGTCCATGGAGGGCCCCCATGCAATGGAGGACCGTCGAGGCCGGCGTAAGGGACATCGAAGCTGGAGGTCCCGCCGTACTGCAGGGGTGGTGCCGGCGACGACTGGACATGCCGCGGCACCAAATCTGTCGTGTAGACCGGCTGCAAAGTCCCAGCCAACCAGGCCGGTAATGGTGACGACGAGGGGGAAACCTGACCTGGTGGATCGGAACCACCGTCGCTGCGGTAAGGGCTGGCAGGAGCTGTCAGGAATTGGCCGCGACACCTCCAACAGTTCCTGCAGCAGCCCGGTGGATGCACTGGAGGCCGCGTGATGCGGAGCATCCTATGGACATCACCATGTCAAGAGTCCACTCGGCAAGTGACACGTGCAACATCTACTTCACATAAACAAAGGTGAATCATCTCCTTTACATGTGCTCACTTGACCCCTTCGAGGATGGTATACTATGTGACACTCCACTCGTGTGCATGCATAGGTATTGTCGGAATGGTACGGACGACGAGGAGGAGTGCGAGTGCAAGTGTACAACTACATCATCCGCGAGGGAAGCCTCGAAGAGAAGACGGAAGAAGGAGCTGCAAAGTCTACAGCGACCGGACGAGCGGAAGCCGCCGGACGTCTGACACTCTATAGCCGCCGGACGACCGATGAACACCGAACGTCCGACGCTCACCGGAAATCCGGTGCCACCCATCCCGAAGCAAAACGACGGACGTACGACGCCCTCCGGATGACCGGACCCTCGCGAGCGACCGGACATCCGACCCTGCCTGTGCGTAGCCGGGACTTTGGCCTTGTATCTCTCTCCCACTTACCCCTTCGTGTCTTAGACTATAAATAGACCTTCCCCTCATCCTTTCTAGGGTTAGCAAAATGATAGCTCATTTGATAGAGAGTTTTGCTCCTTGTACCACTCTACTCTTGAGAGAGAGAGAGACTACTACTCCATTGGAGGCCAAGATTGATAGAGGCGAAAGGTGTCCCGATGTTTCGATGAGATGGTGGCTATCGTTTTTTGTGGGAGTCGACCTTGACGATCCGACTACGAACGTGCGAGACATCGCGCCTTAGCAATCGCTAAACCAACTTCCGAGGGGTTATTCACCACGCCGGAGCACGATCAACCTGACCACGAGGGTCTGTTTCATGCGAGCAAACGAAGAACAAGCAAGAAACTGAGATTGCAATCTGGATATTGCAAATATAAGATTAAAGCTTTATTGATCAAGGTGGGGTTCTGTGACGCCTTGTTCTGGTCGTTGAACACAAACGAAGTACGCGAAGTTGCAGCTATGCCGAACTTTCAATCTAAACAAAACCCAAAGTCTAAACGATGCCCTAAGGGATGTATATATGGAGGAGAGGGGGGAATTTCGTGGCCCTTGGAGGAGGGGTCCGAAACCATCCCTAACTCTTGTTTTCCCACACATACGGACTCTAAAAACAACATATAATCAAGTATTTCGAAATTACATGGGTCTGGCCCAAAAATAAGGTGACGCAGCACCTAGAATAGCCTCTGGACGAAATTTATGAAGTGGCATCTTGTATATTTCGTCCAAGGCTTCATGCACTCATTATGGTGGCTTCAAAGTCCTGGAATCATCGCTTGTAACTCCATTCTTGTTCCCCTTGCGCATGCCATCATCTCCGTGCTTGAACTTTCTCCAAGGTTCATATTTCTTGTCCAAACTAGGCCCTTCATTTGTAAGCAAAACAAGTGTATCCAATTTAGGTAGCATCATATTCTCATGAACATTAGAATCGTTACCAAGAAACGAAAGTACCTGATAATTCAATTGGCGTGCGCGAGCTCTAGTAATTGGTCCAGTATGTATAGCAGCAGGGTCTCTGGGTGTAACAATGGTATTGATGTCCTCATCATCCTCCCCTTCTTGCAATGAAGTCATCCTCGACGAAAGCTCATCTTCCTCACCCAAATAAGGCTTCAAATCTACAATGTTAAAAGTGGGACTAACCCCAAAATCTCCAGGCAGCTCAAGTTTATATGCATTATCATTTATTTTCTCTAACACCTTAAAAGGACCATCAACACGTGGCATTAGCTTTGATTTGCGCAAATTAGGAAATCTATCCTTACACAAATGTAACCAAACAACATCTCCAGGTGCAAACACAACATGTTTTCTACCCTTATCTCCAGCAAGTTTATATTTAGCATTCATACGCTTAATGTTTTCCTTAGTTAACTCATGCATTTGTAAAATCAATTCAACACGTTGTTTAGCATCAAAATTCACCTTCTCCGAAGATGGAAGAGGCAACAAATCAATAGGTGCACGAGGTAGGAAACCATACACAATTTCAGAAGGGCACATCTTAGTAGTAGAATGTAATGAACGATTATAAGCAAATTCAATATGAGGCAAGCATTCTTCCCACATTTTCTTATTATTCTTCAAAACAGCCCTAAGCATAGTAGACAATGTCCTATTGACTACTTCAGTTTGTCCATCAGTTTGGGGGTGGCAAGTAGTACCAAAAAGCAGTTTAGTCCCCAACTTAGCCCATAAATATCTCCAAAAGTGGCTAAGAAATTTAGTATTACGATCTGAAACAATAGTATTTGGCACACCATGCAAGCGAATAATTTCACGAAAGAACAAATCAGCAACATTAACATCATCATCGCTTTTATGACATGGTATAAAGTGTGCCATTTTCGAGAACCTATCCACGACAACAAATATGCTATCCCTCCCCTTATTTGTTTGAGGTAAACCTAAAACAAAGTCCATAGATATATCCACCCAGGGAATACTAGGTACAGGAAAAGGCATATATAAACCATAAGGATTGAGTCATGACTTAACTTTTTGACATGTAGTGCGGCGGGCAACAAAACGCTTAACATCCCGTCTCATCTTTGGCCAAAAGAAATGTGTAGCAAGTATGTCCTCCGTCTTCTTCACGCCAAAGTGTCCCATTAATCCTCCTCCATGCGCCTCCTGCAACAACAAAAGATGAACGGAGCTAGCTGGAATGCATAGCTTGTTAGCACGAAAGACAAATGCATCGTTAAGGACGAACTTGTTCCAAGTTCTCCCTTCCTTACAATTCTGCAATACATCTTTAAATTCAACATCATGCACATATTGATCTTTGATGGTCTCCAAACCAAATATTTTAAAATCAAGTTGTGAAAGCGTAGTATAACATTTTCTTTACCCTTCTTGTGTTTAATGACATAAGGGAAAGTCTCAATGAATTCAACCCATTTAGCATGTCTACGGTTCAGTTTTGCTTGACTTTTAATGTGTTTCAAAGATTCATGATCAGAATGTATTACAAATTCCTTGGGCCATAAATAATGTTGCCATGTTTCTAAGGTCTGAACAAGAGCATATAATTCTTTATCATAAGTAGAATAGTTCAAACTAGGCCCACTCAATTTTTCAGAAAAGTATGCAACAGGTTTGCCATCTTGTAATAACACACCTCCTAATCCAATTCCACTAGCATCACATTCAAGCTCAAAAGTCTTATTAAAATCAGGAAGTTGGAGTAAAGGAGCATGTGTCAACTTATCTTTCAATATCGGAAGGCTTCTTCCTGTGCAGTACCCCAAACAAAAGGCACATCCTTCTTTGTAAGCTCGTTGAGAGGTGTAGCAATGGTGCTGAAATCTCTCACAAAACGCCTATAGAAACCAGCAAGGCCAAGGAAACTCCTCACTTGTGTGACCGTTTTGGACTGTGGCCAACTCTCAATAGCTTCAATCTTGGCTTTATCAACTTCAATTCCCTGTGGAGTAACAACATAGCCAAGAAAAGATACTCGGTCGGTGTAAAAGGTGCACTTCCCAAGGTTACCAAACAAACGTGCATCACGTAGAGCAATAAAAACAGCACGTAAATGTTCCAAACGTTCCTCCAAAGATTTGGTATAAATCAATATGTCACCAAAGTAAACTACCACAAATCGTCCAATAAAAGCACGTAAAACTTCGTCCATTAATCTCATGAAAGTACTAGGTGCATTAGTTAACCCAAAAGGCATGACTAACCACTCATATAATCCAAACTTAGTTTTAAATGTTGTTTTCCATTCATCTCCCAATTTCATATGAATTTGATGGTATCCACTACGCAAATCAACTTTGGAGATTATTGTAGAGCCACTCAATTCATCAACCATATCATCTAGCCTAGGAATAGGATGACGATAACGAATAGTAATATTATTAATGCCTCTACAATCAATGCACATACGCGACGTACCATCCTTTTTTGGCACTAAAATGATAGGAACAGCACAAGGACTAAGTGATTCGCGTATATAACCTTTGTCGAGCAGTTCTTGTACTTGACGCATAATCTCCTTCGTCTCCTCTGGATTGGTACGGTATGGTGCACGGTTGGGTAATGATGCACTGGGAATTAAGTCAATTTGATGCTCAATCCCTCGAATAGGTGTTAATCCCGATGGCACGTCTTATGGAAAGACATCAGCGAACTCCTGCAAAATGTTAGTGACAGCAGGAGGCAAAGAGGAAGGCACGCCCTCGAATGAAAATAGTGCCTCTTTGCACATAAAAGCATAGCAACCGGTTTTGCTAAAATCTAGATCATCAATATCAGATTTGGTGGCAAGTAAACATGCACTTTTCAATTTAATTTCAGCAGCAACACTAGATGGTTTATTGTTAGGCTTCATTTGTTGCTCAAATTCTTTTGCCACAATCTGATTTTCACTCTTATTCTTCTCTTGTTTTGCTTTATTAGCTCTATTAATATCATCTTTCAAAATGGAATCGGGAGTCATAGGAAGCAAAGTAATTTTTTTATCCTTATGAACAAGAGTATACTGGTTGTTTCTACCATGGTGTACAATTTTTTTATCAAATTGCCATGGTCTACCAAGTAATAAGGAACATGCTTGCATAGGTACCACATCACAATCCACATAATCAGCATATGTAGAGATACTAAAATGCACACGAACAGTACGTGTTACCTTAACATTGCCGCTGTTGTTGAACCATTGGATGTAGTAAGGATGGGGATGTGGTCTTTTGGTGAGAGATAGCTTCTCCACCATCTCCATGCTAGCCAAGTTATTGCAGCTCCCTCCATCTATGATGACGCGAACAGAACGTTCCTTCACAACTCCCTTTGTATGGAACAAATTATGCCTCTGATTTTGCTCAGCTTGTGTAACCTGCACACTCAAAACACGTTGAGCAACTAAACATTCATACCTGTCAGCATCATCAGCAGCCATGTATTGCGTCTCATGATCAGAATCATCTCCACTGTGTTCTTCATGTGTAATAAGAGCCAAAGTCTCCTCATAATTGTCACTAGCGGACTCATACCCACCATCCTCAATAGCAATCATCACACGCTGAGATTTGCATTCTCTCACAAAATGTCCTCTTCCCTTACAACGATGACAAATAATATCACTTGTATGCCATGTTGATGCCATGGAAGAAGAAGAGCTTTGCGCAGGCCCGACAGGTGTGCTCTTGGCAGATAGTGGTGGTTGTGCCTGCTTTCTTGTATCACGGCTGGAGGTGGCACCTGATGGAGCTCCTGGAGTAGTGGAAGTAGAGGATGCACGTGGTGTCCATGATGAAGATCGACCTGCAGAAAAATTAGTTTGCGCCAATGCATGTCGATCCTGCACTTCACGTTCAGCTTTACAAGCAAGATGGAATAAACGAGTGATATTAGTATACTCCTTATACTCTAGAATGGTCTGAATCTCTCTATTTAATCCACCCATAAAACGTGCAAGCATAGCTTCATTCTCCTCAACAATACCACATCTAATCATGCCAGTTTGTAATTCCTGATAATATTCTTCTACAGAATTTTTTCGTTGTCTTAAACGCTGTAATTTTTGAAGTAATTCACGTTGATAATATGGTGGAACCCAATGAGTATGCATAGCAGTTTTCAAAGCAGCCCAAGTAGTTGGAATAGGATATAATCTACAATGTTCAGACCACCAAACACATGCGAAGCTAGTGAAAGCACAAATAGCAGCAGGAACACGTCTCTCCTCAGGATATTGTAAACATGTAAAACGTTGTTCAGTTTCTAACTCCCAAGTAAGATATATATATATATATATATATATCAGGAACATATCTACCCTCAAATGGTGGAATATTCAATTTTAGTTTAGGAAGATGGTCATGATCTCGTACCTCATATTGTGGTGCAGACCTACCGTTGCGATGATATACTTGAGGACGACCTGGTGGTGGTGGTGGTGGTGGTGTTGGTGGTTGCACGTAGTTCTGATTTTGATCAACCTCATCCTCGTAATGGTCCTCCACCTCTGTAGTAGCAGCAGGAGCTATAGAAGCATATACAGCGGCACCAGAATTTTGCCCGGGGTCAATGGGAACGCAATGTGCTCGTCCCACTTGATTTGGAAAGCGACGTTGTTGTTGTAGAGGCGCGTTAGGTGCAGCCGGTGGTGGTCGTGGAAGACGTGGAAGCAATTCATTAAACTTGTTATCGAGCTTTGTTTCGAACGTCTTCTCCATGCCATCTATCTTCTCCATGGGCTCTTCAAATCTATTTAGCACATCTTCCACCTGTCCACTCATCATTTGCTGAAACTTATCATGTAACTATTTGTTTGTCATATTCTCCCAGTCAGTCTCGTCAGTTTGTGATCCTGCCATGGTTAGCAGCAATAGAAACACACAATAATATGATCCTACAGACTACTAGGAAGTGGTGGTGATGGTGTGGTGGACAGTCACAAATCCGTCAAGCGAATCTCAAATTCTTACCAGTTCTTACCAAGCAGCGAGTGGTGATCAGCAACCGTTGTAGTCAAAACTCTCAAAGCTTGGATAGAGCGATTACCAGGGAGAGCCAAACGCACGACGTAGATGTATGTGGAGCTGGGAAGGCTTATAATATGGTAGCAAAAAGGGTCAGCAATAATCAATTCAGAGATGCAAAGTTGAATAAACACTCAGTGACGGTACTGTGCTGGTCCTAGGCTAGACCGTGCTAGAGACGCGAGGCTGGAACACTAACAAAATCACGGTGCTGCACGTAAACAAGGGAGGAGCAAACTCTGAATTTTTTCCTCTTTTTTTCTTTTTTTCCTCTTTTATTTTGCTCTGCGACAATTTTTTTACGAAAAAGTCTACAAATGGTCCAAAAACTGCCTAGCCAATTTTTTTAGTTTGGAACTATTTTTCTACTTCGGGTAGCATGGAATCTCAGGAGTCCTACTCCGTCACGACTCGAAGTATCGCGTGATCTGGAACCGAAAACAAAGCAACAATGACTGGACTCAGACTAGTGGCGGAGATGAAACTGGTGGAAACTCGGACTGGTGGCGGAGATGAATCTAGTGGAACTCAGACTGATGGCAGATATATGTTGCAGGTGGACTCAGATTGGCGTGATGGCGACTAATATTCGGTGGCGTATATGGACTCAGATTGGCGGTGAATATGTGGTGGTGGTATATGGCAGCGGCGATGAAGTTGGTGCGGTGGTGGTATATGGCAGTAGCGATGATGATGATGCGATGGTCATATATGGCGGTGGCGACGTGACAACTTGTGAACAAAACTCGAAACTCTAAATGACTAGACGCTAAGACCAGCAACTTGACATGACGATGCAACCGCAAATTCAACAAAGCAAATACAGAAAAGATTATGCAAAGGCACAGATTGGTTCTGATAGAGGCGAAGGTGTTCCGATGTTTCGATAAGATGATAACTATCAATTTGGTGGAGACGACTTTGACGATCCGACTACAAATGTGCACGACGTTGCGCCTTAGCAATCGCTAAACCAATCTCCCAAGGTTACTGATGATGCTGGAAGCACGATAAGCCTGACCACGAAGGTCTTTTCCTGCACGCAATCGAAGAACAAGCAAGAATATGATAATGCAATCTGAATATTGCGAATATAGATGAAGTATTGACAAAGGTGGGGATCCGAAAGCGGTATTGGTCTGGTCGTTGGACACAAACGAAGTACACGAAGTTGCAATGGCTAACTTTTAACTAAACAAATCCCCTAGGAAAAAGCTACTAGATGGATCTATTTATATAGGAGCAAGGGGTGGCGGCCAAGGAGGTGGAAGTACGGCCCAAGGCAGCCTAAAGCCAACCCTAGGTCGTACAAGGCTCATGGGCCCAAGTGAAGGTGATGCAACCACTTTGGACTTGTTGTTTGACTCGGATTCTACTGCAGCGTCAGATTGTTTCATTGTTATCTCAATTCTCTAGACGAATTTGAAGATGAATCCAATTGGGCTGGAAAGAGCACGAAATTTACTTTCGAACAAAAAAGAATCACCCAATTCGGAGTCCGTATGAAAAAGTTGTTGGCGTTTTGAGTCAGGTATGTCTGTGCAGTCCGAATCTGAATCCAAAACGTGAGAGACTTGGACTCTATCTTCTCCTGGCCCAAAAGTGACGTGAGAGGACTTTTTGAACAGAACATAAACTTCTCCTTTTCCCTTATCTTCATATGTGGATTGTACAAATGTCCCATACACCTGCAATTAGACAAAACACAAAAGTGTGTGAAGTATTTTTGTTCTAGATAACATAAATAGATTATTGAATAGTTTGCACTAGAAATCACCTAACAAATATGCATGTATGCAATATTTTTCGTCGTATCCAAAGTAGTCATGTGCTCATCATCCTCCCCTTCTTGAAAACCAAGCCGTCCTCGGCGTTGCTTAATCTAAAATGTGGCTAACAAAAGAGACAGGGTGTACATGTTGTATATGTATATGTCATCCATTTTTACTTCCCTTGATTTTTGCACATATGACACATGTATACATGAGTTACTTTCATAGTTCATAAAATCTAAAGCCAAAAAATTATCACAAGAAGTAGAAGGCATGAAAATATTGCAACTCAGTTTGCACATATAAGTGAAGCTCTTATTCATTTCAAAAGATTGACAATGTTCATCATTAAACCATCCCAGCATTGGTGAATAAACCTCACTTGCATCAAATTTACATGCTACAACATGCTTAAATAAGCAAACATGCAATAAGTCATTGGACATAGAATCATCACCAAGATTAGAGGTCATATCAAAATGATTAAACATCGGTTCTTTTGCATCAACAGTTAATTCAATGGGTGCACTCAAAATTGTTGGTATTTCAGTTATTTGATCACATGACGCATTCATGACAGTAACAAGATTCTCTAAGATAGGTGGTGTGCTCAAATCAATAGGTAACTCAACACATGATGCATTCAAGTTAACTAAGCATGCATCATTCTCATGTGAAGTTATATCATCAATACCTTTAGTGTTATGTTCTCGCAAAGACGTAGCTGATGTACGTACGGACGTTGACAATGTACCATACTCTTGAGATGATGTCGCGCTCACAATCCGAGGTGGGGCTGCTCTAGTAGGTGCAACGGTGGAGGAACCAACCGACAGTGGTGAGCATGAACTGGAATAGTAGTTGTTGTTGTCACCCAATGCATCCTCCTGTATTTATCTCTCAAAGGTACAAGCATGAACATACATACCAGTAATGCAACGAGGAATATACTGAAATCTTGCACGGATATCATGGTTCAAACCACCAAAAGATCTATTCATTGTATCATCCTCAGATTCTTCCATGTCACAATGATGCATATAAGATTTGAACTCTTGGTAGTAAGCATGAACAATGTTACTGCCTTGTTTTAATTGTTCCAATTAGCGAAGCAATTCACGACGATAGTAAGGAGGGAAAATTGTTGTCTCATTACAGCTTTCAAAACTTTCCAAGTTGTGGGTTGGTTATCAATGTTTTTCTTACAATGTACACTCCACCAAACAGAAGCAAAACCAGTAAATGCTCTAGTGGTAGCTCGTACTCTCTCAAGTTCAGAAAAATCATGGTGAGTAAAAACTTGTTCTACTTCAAGCTCCCAAGCTAGATAAATAGCAGGATTAAATCTACCCTCAAATGACGGTAAAGAGATAACCTGACCATGTGCATGTGTGTGTTGTCCCAACTCTCGTGATGGTGAAGATGTGTCCGTCGTCCAAGAACTTCTATCTCCGGAACCTATCATGATTAGTACAAACAAGAAACAAAATTCTAGAATAATGTTCCTATGAACTACTAGGATGTGGTTGTAAAGTGCTCACAGTAAAGCAAATAGCAATATCTTACAAGTTCTTACCATGCGGCAGGTGGTGATAGGCAACCAGCGGTGTCAAATAACTCCGAAGATTGAGTAAAGAGATTGTCAGGGGAACGTACGTATACATGGTGTAGAAATATATGGAGCTGGGTTGGCTATATATGGTAGCAAAAGATTAGCAATAATCAATTCAAAGATGCAATGTTGAATAAACGTTCAACGACGGTACTGTGCTGGTCCTAGGCTAGACCGGACTAGAGACGCGAGCCTAGAACACTAATGAGGTCACGGCGTAGCACAACTAG
Source organism: Triticum urartu (assembly GCF_056163025.1). Taxonomy (NCBI): domain Eukaryota; kingdom Viridiplantae; phylum Streptophyta; class Magnoliopsida; order Poales; family Poaceae; genus Triticum; species Triticum urartu. Next base: position 253,771,776 of record NC_141877.1, read on the forward strand.
CATCAATAAAGGATATGAAGTAGCTCTGGACAAAACAGATTCCAATCCGAATTCAACTACGAGATTGAGTCTAGATAGATCCGAATTTTGTTTTTTTTCTTCTCTGTTTTTTCTCTCTTTTTTTCCGCACACTTTTTTCTTTTTCTTTCTCTCTTTTTTCTTTGACTTTTTTAATTGTTTTCTTGGTTTTTTTCTCTCTCCCTCTTTCCAAAGCAAACAAGATAAGATGCAGATTGGATCAAGCGAAGATGTGAACGATACTATTATTATGATAATGAACGGTGGGTAGCACGTGGTGGAAATTGATGGATGGATGGTGGACAGCAAAAGGGATAACGATGCAGCAGCAGCGTGACTAATGTGAACAGAACTCGAAACTCTAAACGAACTAGACACTAAGACCAGCAACTCGACACAACGATGCAACCGATAATTCAACTATGCAAGCAATGAAAAGAAAATTGCAAAGGCTCAGACTGGCTTGGAGAAAGGATGAATAGATCTAACTTTTTGTGGCTTTTTCTTGGACAATAGGTAAGAAAATAAATCTAATCTAGGAAAAACTGGAAATTCTCACCAAGCAACCTGAAAACTGATACCACTTAATAGAGGCGAAGGTGTCCTGATGTTTCGATGAGATGATAACTATCGATTTGGTGGAGACGACTTTGACGATCCGACTACAAACGTGCACGACATTGCGCCTTAGCAATCGCTAAACCAATCTCCTGAGGTTACTAACGATGCTGGAAGCATGATCAGCCTGACCACGAAGGTCTTTTCCTGCATGCAATCGAAGAACAAGCAAGAATATGATAATGCAATCTGAATATTGCGAATATAGATGAAGTATTGATAAAGATGGGGATCCGAAAGCGGTCTTGGTCTGGTCGCTGGACACAAACGAAGTAAACGAAGTTGCAATGGCTAACTTTTAACTAAACAAATCCCCCAGGAAAAAGCTACTAGATGGATCTATATAGGAGCAAGGGGTGGTGGCCAAGGAGGTGGAAGGACGGCCCAAGGCAGCCTAAAACCAACCTTAGGTCGTACAAGGCTCATGTGCCCAAGTGAAGGTGATACAACACCTTTGGACTTGTTGTTTGACTCGGATTCTACTGCAGCGTCAGATTGTTTCGTTGATATCTCAATGCTCCAGACAAATTTGAAGGTGAATCCAATTGGGTTGGAAAGAGCACGAAATCTACTTTCCAACAAAAAACGAATCACCCAATTCGGAGTCCGTATGAAAAAGTTGTTGGCGTTTTGAGTCAGGTATGTCTGTGCAGTCTGAATCTGAATCCAAAACGTGAGAGACTTGGACTCTATCTTCTCTTGGCCCAAAAGTGACGTGAGAGGACTTTTTGAACAGAACCTAAACTTCTCCTTTTCCCTTATCTTCATATGTGGATTGTACAAATGTCCCATACACCTGCAATTAGACAAAGCACAAAAGTGTGTGAAGTATTTTTGTTCTCGATAACATAAATAGATTATTGAATAGTTTGCACTAGAAATCACCTGACAAATATGCATGTATGCAATATTTTTCGTCGTATCCAAAGTAGTCATGTCCTCATCAGGTTCGTATAGGATGAACTAACCCTAATTTTTTTGGCTTTTTCGTGGACTATAGGTATGAAGAACAGACTCGATCTAAACTATGAAAAGCTGTAAAATCTCACCGAGTGATGAGGACATCAATACCATTGTTACACCCACAACCGCTGCTGCTATACATACTGGACCAATTACTAGAGCTCGCGCACGCCAATTCAATTATCACGTACTTTCGTTTCTTGGTAATGATTCTAATGTTCATGAGAATATGATGCTGCCTAAATTGGATACATTTGTTTTGCTTACAAATGAAGGGCCTGGCATGGATAAGAGGGATCAACACTAGAGCAAGACCAAGCATGGAGATGATGGCATGCGCAAGGGGATCAAGAACGGAGTTACAAGTGATAATTTCAGGACTTTGAAGCCACCATAAGAAGTGCATGAAGCCTTGGACGAAATATATAAGATGCCACTTCATAATTTTCGTCCAGAGGCTATTCTAGGTGCTGTGTCACCTTAGTATTGGGCCAGGCCCATGTATTTTCAAAATAGTTAAGTATAGGCTGTTTTTAGAGTCTGTATGTGTGAGGAAACAAGAGTTAGGGTTGGTTTCGGACCCCTCCTCCAAGGGCCACGAAATTCCCCCCTCTTCCTCCATATATACAGCCCTTAGGGCATCATTTACACTTTGGGTTTTGTTTAGATTAAAAGTCCACCATAGCTGCAACTTCGCGTACTTCGTTTGTGTCCAACAACCAGACCAAGACGTCATATAACCCCACCTTGATCAATAAAGCTTTCATCTTATATTCACAATATCCATATTGCAATCTCAGTTTCTTGCTTGTTCTTCATTTGCCTGCAAGAAATAGACCTTCATGGTCAGGTTGATCGTGCTCCGGCGTGGTCAATAACCTCTCGGAGTTGGTTTAGCGATTGCTAAGGCGCAACATCCTCGCACGTTCGTAGTCGGATCGTCAAAGTCGACTTCCTCCAAAATGATAGCCACCAACTCATCGAAAGATGGGACACCTTTGCCTCTATCAAGTGGTATCAGAGCGAAATCTGATACCACTTGATAGAGGCAAAAGGTGTCCCGATGTTTCGATGAGATGGTGTCTATCGTTTTCTGTGGGAGTCGACCTTGACGATCTGACTATGAATGTGCGAGACGTCGTTCCTTAGCAATCGCTAAACCAACTTCCGAGGGGTTATTCACCACGCTGGAGCACGATCAACCTGACCACGAGGGTCTATTTCCTGCGAGCAAACGAAGAACAAGCAAGAAACTGAGATTGCAATCTGGATATTGCGAATATAAGATGAAAGCTTTATTGATCAAGGTGGGGTTCTGTGACGCCTTGGTCTGGTCGTTGAACACAAACGAAGTACGCGAAGTTGCAGCTATGCCGAACTTTTAATCTAAACAAAGCCCAAAGTCTAAACGATGCCCTAAGGGCTGTATATATGGAGGAGAGGGGGGAATTTCGTGGCCCTTGGAGGAGGGGTCCGAAACCATCCCTAACTCTTGTTTCCCCCACACATACGGACTCTAAAAAGTGCCTATAATCAAGTATTTCGAAATTACATGGGCCTGGCCCAAAATAAAGTGACGCAGCACCTAGAATAGCCTGTGGACGAAATTTATGAAGTGGAGTCTTGTATATTTCGTCCAAGGCTTCATGCACTCATTATGGTGGCTTCAAAGTCCTGGAATCATCACATGTAACTCCGTTCTTGTTCCCCTTGCGCATGCCATCATCTCCATGCTTGGTCTTGCTCTAGTGTTGATCCCTCTTATCCATGCCAGGCCCTTCATTTGTAAGCAAAACAAATGTATCCAATTTAGGCAGCATCATATTCTCATGAACATTAGAATCATTACCAAGAAACAAAAGTACCTGATAATTGAATTTGCGTGCGTGAGCTCTAGTAATTGGTCCAGTATATATAGAAACATGGGCTATGGGTGTAACAATGGTATTGATGTCCATTTTCTCCGTATGATGTTTCAAATATTGCACATGAGGAGACCCCCCATAGTTTCCTCGTACATTTTAGGAGATTGTGATCACTCCCATCCATTGCATGATCCTTATACTTGTATGCTCAATTTGCATCCCCATCGTGTTATACACAATAACTATTCTTTCATGAAAGATGACATGTTCTTATACCATGCATCAAATTTCTTTGAGCGATGCTCATCTTGTACTAACTCACACGTGCAAATACACATCATGATGGATGATGTGTACATTTACCATATACACAATTTCTTTGGTTTGTGTTTCTTTTGTGTAGGTACCCATGAATACTTGTCAACCTCGCAATCCCACGAGTTGACAAAATGAGCTCTAGAGAGCAACGATGACTTGGGATCCCATGGATTGTCTTTCCCACTGCTCTCTTCGTGCAAATACTTCGCGCATTTCTTCTACATGGCCCTGACTTGGCTGTGGGTTGTTGTCCATTATATATTCCTTGCCCATCTTTCCATGTTCACTTTGCATGATATGCTCATTCCTATACATTTGCATGCATTTGTGACCCATGCTTTGCATTACACATGATGATTGATTCTCATACTTGTATGTGTATTTGCAAGCTTAGTGGAGATATTGCTAGTTATTGCCATGTTTGCTTTGTGTCCCATTCCTATGATGATACTTTCATCTTGCTTTGTGTTCGTGCTTGCGATATGTCATGTGCATTGTCTATGTCTATTATTTGCTCACATGACATGATTGCGATGATTTCCTCTAGTATGTTGCATCTTCGCACTACTAGCTTGCACGACTTGATTACTATGCTTGCTTATGTTGCATCACCAATGATTCATACATGCTCATTTCATGCGGTTGATGACAACCATCTACATGCTTTGCACATGATTGTTGTTGCTTCTTGTCATATATCTCCATATGTTGCCTCTCTCATGCTAGATGATTTGACATGTATTGAGTGCAACAATGCCCCTAGTCTTGATAATGAGTTTTCCTCCATAGCATTCTCACATATGATTGGACATTTTGACATATTCCTTGTGAAGCATGCTTGTCTTACCTCTTTGCACTATATACCTAGTGCCATGAATATTTCCATTGTTGCATCATATTATTCATGCACTTGTGCTTCTAATGGTTATGGGTAAGAGAAGAGAACCATCATGATGGATGATGTGTTTATCTACCATGCGCATACGTTCTTTCTTTTGTTGTGTGCATGTGTAGGATACTTGGACTTCGTGTCAACTTCCACTTCACATGAGTTGACCATCCGAGCTCTTGAGAGAGAACCACCTCCTACCACGATGATTCTACATCACACTTGCTTGTTCTTCGGCATTGTGAAGGACACACAAGGACACGCCTACAAGGTGACATCTTTCTTGAGCATGGATATGACGGATCATACTACTTGTGTTGCTTGCACCATGAGACTTATTGTTCATCTTGGACTACTTGATTGCACATTTGTTAGAGATCTTGCTTCGACTTGTCATTTTCACCATTCCATGCATCATGACATATATGCCTTGTGTGTTGCATCCAATTCTTGGATTACTTGCTCCTCTCATATGTTTGGTTGCAACAATGTCATCACTTCAAATATGCCATGTCGCATCGATTGCTACATGCTTGCCTTGATTGCCTCACACATGATCAACACTTGCTCTTTCTATTGTGTTGAGTGCCACACTATATTCACTACACCCCATGCACTTCTGGATTGTCTTGCACTTGACCCATGTGTTTAGACACTTTATTTGATTTGGTGTTGTGAATGCTTCCTATGCTTACCATAAACCTTTCATTGAGAGCTTTATGCATGCTTGCTATGACCATGAGGTAGATGCTTCTTCTCTTGTCACACACATTTGCATCACTACCTCACACTTGCATACTTGTTTCCATGATATCCTTGCTTGTGCTCAATTTATGTGCTTATATGCCATGTCACAATCCTTTGTCAAACCATATGATTTACATGATGATGACACTTGTTTAGTGAATCACCTCTTGAATGCTTGGTTTTGCACTAACGCTAACCACATTTCTTTTTCCAAGTGTTTGTTGTCTTTGCTCCTTTTGAAGGAATCCCAAGATGGTGCGACATTGGAGAGTGCCCATTTCGAGTTTCAAGATGACGAGAACTTGGTGATCCACCACTCCTACACGGCGACGCCATCTCTCTCCCATGGTGATTTGGATTTCGATCCGAGGTCGGATCTTTCCCAAGGGAGGGGAGATGATGCAGAGCATCCTACGGACATCACCGTGTCAAGAGTCCATTCGGCAAGTGACACGTGCGACATCTACTTCACATACACAAAGGTGAATCATCTCCTTTACACGTGCTCACTTGTGACACTCCACTCGTATGCATGTATAGGTATTGTCGGAATGGTACGGACGACGAGGAGGAGTGCGAGTGCAAGTGTACAACTACACCATCCGCGAGGGAAGCCTGGAAGAGAAGACGGAAGAAGGAGTTGCAAAGTCTACACCGACCAGATGACCGGAAGCCGCCGGACGTCCGACCCTCTACAGACGCCGGACGACCGACGAACACCGGACGTCCGACAAGTCCCAGGCACCGGACGTCCGACGCTCACCGGAAATCCGGTGCCACCCATCCCGAAGCAAAACGACGGACGTCCGACGCCCTCCGGACGACCAGACCCTCGCGAGCGACCGGATGTCCGACGCCAACCGGACGTCCGACCCTGCCTATGCGCAGTCATGCCTTTTGCCCTGTATCTCTCTCCCACTTACCCCTTCGTGGCTTAGACTATAAATAGACCTTCCCATCAACCTTTCTAGGGTTAGCAAAGTGATAGCTCATTTGATAGAGAGCTTTGCTCCTTGTACCACTCTACTCTTGAGAGAGAGAGAGAGACTGCTACTCCATTGGAGGCCAAGACCTCCATCTAGGAGAAGATCCTGCGGGATATATCGTCAAGACCGCTTCATGGGAAGATCCGTCTAGGATATCATCAAGACCTCCTTTTGGAGATGAACCTTACCTCGTATCTTTCCCTTTGTTGTTCATGTACCTTGTGGATCTTGTGTGTTTGATTGTCTAGTGGATGTGTGATTGGACTTGTTCTTGAGTGTTTCCCCTTGTGATTTCTCTCTATTTTTCCCCGTGTTCTTCGTGTTCTTAGTTGGGATCCGCTCCTTTCGTGAAAGATCGGCCGTATAGGGTTCCACCCTACATCACCGCCAGGGGCGGCGTCTGCCACGGCAGCCACACCGGCCCGTTGGCGGCGGCGGGCGGCACAACTGATGGTGGCCGGTAGGGCCCAACCAAGTACAACCGAATGCCCTAGACCACCTCGGTGATATCCCGAAGCACCCCGAACACCTCCTCCGGTGTGAGGACGTTGGGGGAGGGCGTGACGGAGGAGACCGATGCGGGTAGGAGCGGGGTGGCGACCATGGTGTGCATCGGTGACGACGAGGTGGTCGGCAGCGGGAGGGACGGGGTGGTCTGCGGCATCGACATGATCGAACCAGAGTTACCTGCTACCAGATTGATAGGATCTAGGGTCCTACCAGGCCTAGACCGTAGGTTGTAGGGGTGGAAGGATGGATGACGAGGGGTTGTGCGTGGCCGGTGGCGCGACGGCGCAGTGATCGCGCGAGGAGGAGGCGGCGGCGGTGAGAGGGTGATGCGGAGCATCCTATGATCATCCCCATGTACACTACGACTTCTCCCCAAGCCCTAGTGCCCACATGTTGAGACCTCAAGCATACGCCATTGGACACAAGGTGAACTCGCTCCTTTCTGAATCTTCCCTTTCCGTATGTAAGACATGGATGCTATCTCAAGCGCGGACCTTATGCATACTCAGGTCCATCCGAGGAGATCATGGAGAGCCTAAGGACCAAGGCCAAGTGTGCGCGGGAGCAAGGGAAGGAGAGCCAGCTACTACAGCCCGAGCGGTACTACCGCCCACACCAAGCGGTACTACCGCTGAAGGCCCACAAGCGGTGCAACCGCTCAACCACCGCCCAACAACCGGCCAAGCTTCAGTGATCGAGCGGTGCAAGGCCGGTGCAGCACTGGTTTATCCCCGTAACAGCCACCTGACCGGTACAACCGCCCCAAGCACCGCTACAACCGCTGAGCACATCCGAAGCACCTCCAGGAACCAGTACCTGAGCGCCCAGCGGTACAACCGCCCTGCCTGTGCGCAGTGAAAGGGGTTTCACCCCATGTATCCCCCAACTTACCCCTTGGACTATATATACTTGTCCCTTAGCTCCGTTCTAGGGCTAGCAAATGTGATAGCTCATTTAGAGATAGAGCTTTGCTCATCCATACGGATCTACTCCACGAGAGAGACCGCGGCCCCTCTTCGGATAAGATGCACGTTGGATTCAAGACCCCCTCTTGGGTGGCCCCCTTCAAGACCTCCTCATGGAGATGAACCTTACCTTTTATCTTTCCCTTTGTTGTTCATGTACCTTGTGGATCTTGTGTGTTTGATTGTCTAGTGGATGTGTGATTGGACTTGTTCTTGAGTGCTTCCTCTTGTGATTTCTCTCCGTTCTTCCCCGTGTTCTTCGTGTTCTTCGTGGGATACGCTCCTATCGTGAAAGATCGGCCCCTAGGGTTCCTACCCTACATCATCTTGGTATTAGAGCCACGTTGATCACGATTTCGGAGCCTCCCCTCGTTGTTTTCTAGCCTAATTTTGTGGTGTTCTTTCCCAATTTCGAAAATCCCCACCAAAAATAGCCCCATTTTTTTTTGATTTGTTGGTTTGATGATGTTTTGTTGATTTTGATCCATGGATTTGCTTGGTTTCGAGTGGATCTAGCATCTCCCAAGTTTCCCCACCTTCCTTCCACGAAATCCATCAAATTTTGCCCCCGAAATCATCCATTTCCGCCCCAAGTTCATCCCCGATCCAGATCTGAGAATTTTTCCCGACACCAGCGGTACAACCGGCCCCCGAGGCAGTACAACCGCTCCCCCATAACCTGATACTTCTGCCAGCTAATTCTGGAACTCCGGGATGCTCCAGGAGCGGTACAACCGCCCTAGCAAGCGGTACAACCGCCCCTCCCAGTTTCAGCCTCGGCTAATTCACAGTTTTGACCATAACTTTCACATCCAGAGTCTGATTTTCGTGTTCTTTAGCTCGTTGAGTAGCTATTGACATCCTCCATCCATATACATAGGTTCCAACACCTTTTGACACCATCAACCTTTTGGAACTTTGGCATCTCTTCCTAGGGCTTCCACCACATCATCCGCTACACCACCACTGACTGCCGCAACCTAACCAATTTTGTTCCCCATCGCATTAGTGGTTGCTTGATGAGTGATTTGAGTCTCCTATGGTGTCTAGGCTACTTAGGGGCGGTTGATTCTTCATAAACCACCAACACCACTTCCGCATAGGCTTGACCACTATACACTCCCACCACCCAACTTAACCCAATTTTGTTTGTGTTGTGAGTTGTGTCTCCTTACGGTGTTTCGGCTACTTAGGGACCGTGCTTCCAACTCCGACACCGTGTATAGTCCACCACCTTACCCTCAATTTCTGCATTGCATACTCCACAACCCATCATTGCCATTCCGCAATTCCACTGAGCTTCCACAAAATCACCACCGCATTCTCGCTACCACCATTTAACATTTGAGATTTTGAGTTCGTGGTTTTTTTCCGTTTCCTAAGGTGTTTCGGCTACTTAGGGACGAGTCTCCATCATCTTGGTATCTCCATCAAGATCACCGCCACTCATAATCACCGCGGACGGTAACCTCCATATCATCTTGGTATCGTGGTACCCCCTCCATTGTATATTCCCTTGCAATTGCATTGATAACCCCTAGCCCATTTTGCGTTACTTGCCTATCGAGAGTAGACATTTGAGTATTGCCAGCAATGTTACTTGTGCACATTAGTGATCTACACCATACATTCCATACATACCATATCATTTGAGTATTCATCTCGTGTGCCTCAAGTTTGTTCCCGCATATACACAATAGCTATCTTGGTTTGTGCATTATGCAAAAGTGTCCATACATGCAAAAAAAGAGAATAAGCTTTTAAGAAAAAGAAAAAGAGTGAACAAAGAGCTTGTAATCAAGTGCCATAGCATCATACCACATTGTCATATAAGATCATCTTGGATCATAACACCAGGAGACATACATACATAGCATACTTGGGATAGAAAGTTCATACATTTTGCATCTTATAGGTTGTGCACAAGTGTCGTATCCGCCTATTGAGCAATCGTGCTAGCGTCTCTCTTGAGTTGTGCAAGACGAGCGTTTTCCGTGGATTCCACATTTTGTGCTCATTCCTTGGTTGCACGACCCCATTTATCTATCCGTGTGTGTGTTTCCGTGTGCCATATATTGCTATTGGTCTACTTGTTTCACTTGTGAATTTGTGAATCTCTCTCAACATTATTGACTCTTGCTAACATTTTGCATTAAATTTTTGTGCCACTATCCTCACCGAGCGACTCCATAAGCTTTAGTTTGTAGGTGTGAGTGAACATGTCCGGTACCAATTCCACTATGCTTTCATCTCACATTGAGTGAAACGGGATACATCCTCAACTTTGGGAAAAGGTAACTTGGTATTGTTCATCTCATTTCCTACTCACCTCTACTCGAGTCTTGTGATGGATAGCCAAGGCATTTCATATCCGGTCTTCCACAACAACGACGGCGTGAACAACTACATTACCAAAGCGTCAATCTTCGATCTACAACGACAAATGCAAGGCACATAATCAAGATTGCGAGAGCGCATCGAGAACCTCTCCATCGACATTCACCACTCCGAAGCGAGGAAAAGGGACTACATCGACAACAAGCTTTCCGCACAAACGAAGGAGCAAGATGCAAGGATGGAGGAGATTCGGGCCTTGATCAAGTCTACTTCCCCTTTGTCATCTTCAAGGCGGCGGTGAGCACATCGATCCTCTTCGGAGTGCCCAAGCGATACAAGCGCAAGTCGTCCACGTCCACATCTCCATGGCGACCACCATCACGTTCGTGATCAACCTCGTCATGAAGGGCAAGTCACCTCCAAGCAACATGTGCACGATGACGACGAACGACATCTACGACGAGCTCAAGTGCGACAACGCCAACATCATCATGAGGATGCTCACCAAGCGCAAATGCACAAGTCCCAACAAGCCCTACTTCACGCCAAGTCCAAACTTCATGAGCATAAGAGAAGACCACGAGACAAGAACCACCAAGACGGAGCTATGGCTACACCAACCACTTCGGCAGCTTCTCCAAGTGCTATCAAGGCATCTTCGCCTACTTCCCGTGAGTTCGCCTACATCGACATCATCAAGTACTCGGTGACCACCTACGAGCGAGGGCGACACTTCCATCTTCGGAAGCCCCTCAAGGAAGATGGCCGAGCATAGGAAATTCCCTTTGGTCATGGAGACGAGCTACGAGGTGCCACATCATATGGGCCTCCTACAACAAGACGGCGACAAGAAGGTCGAGCAAGGGCCATCCCCTTCGACCACGACAACGCGCACGAACCGCTTCAACAACATGAAGATGGCGCCCATATTGGACTCATACTCCGAGTCAAGCTACGAGACCGCTCGTGAGACCTTATCTTTGGTCTTTAATGAGAGTGATGATGTGCCATCTTCGGTCTTAATCCACGGCTACGACCACGACATGATTGAGCATGTAGACATTTGCTCCAACATCTCTCCGACAACAACATGTGCCGTGATGCCCCAATTGCCATGTGAGGAGAGCCACCACCACATGAGCGACATGAGTGACTCCACCACACGTGACATTGAGAGAATTTCCTATGAGAGGATGAGTGTGACCACCACTATCCCCACACTTGAGAGCATGCCACACATCCTATGTGAGGTTGAGAGCCATTTGAGCGACTCCACCAACCATATGAGCGAGAGCATCTGAGAGGGAGTGTGTGAGCCACAACACTTAGTGAGTGAGGTAGTTGACACGGCATATGAGGCCACTTTGATTTCTAACGACTTAATGTCTACTCCTAGTGTGTTTTCTTCTTTGGTTCTAGGTCTCCTACATGACGACACGCCTATCCTCGACGAGTCCATACCTCCAATGGAGATGATGATGGCCATGGTGGACGATGCTACACCCACCACATGGTTCCATCACGATGAAGATAACCACGACTTGGTCTTCGACACCTCACCTACAACACATGAGCGATGCTCCAAAGGCAACATAGGTGATGGTGCTTCTCTTGTCCCACTAGTGGACTATCTCACCAATGATTGCTTGCATGATGTTGATCCACCTATTCCCATGCTTCATGCTAGTGCGACTTCTTCATGTCATGACTTACCAATTTATGATGAATATGATGATGAGCATGTTGATTTGCCTAGTTGTGATGCTATGCTCCATAGGATATCATGTGAAAAATCTATTGGTCACATCATGTTTGACAATCCATTGAACTTGTCATATGCTATGGGTGAGATCTCACATATTGCATCATTTCCATCTCAACATAGTAACTATGCATGGCCCATTAAAATCAATCCCATTTGCACTTATGGCATAGATGACGAGATGATGGTCATTGGCTTTTGTTTTTCATGTGATGATATTGCCATGCTTCCTTTACATGATTTGTGCAATTCATCTACTATGCCATGCCATGACCATATTGTTCCAAATATGCATTGTTTTGGATGTTGTCAATATTATCCGTGTGATGTTTCCATTAATGATCATGAGGAGACTCCCATAGTTTCCTCATACATATTAGGAGATTTTGATGCATTCCATACATGGCATGATTCCCATAATTGCTTGCACCATATGCATTCCACGCATAACAATGCTCTAGATATTTCCCATGACGCATTACACAATTTGAGTCTCCATTACGCTATACATCACAACAAACCTATCATGATGGATGACATGTTTCTATATCATGAATCTCATTTATTTGAGCATTGGATATTTTGTGCTAACCAACACAAGCATGTGCGCATCATGATGGATGATGTGTACATCTACCACGCACACACAATTTTCCCTTTGTCTTTGTTTTGTGTAGGTACTCACGTATACTCGTCAACCTCTCAATCCCAGGAGTTGACGAAACGAGCTATTGAGAGCATAGATGACTTGGGATCCCGTGAACTACCCTTCCCACCGCTCTCTTCGCGCAACGACTACACGCATCTCTCTCACTTGGATCTCACACGGATATGGGCTATATACCGCTTCTCGCTTCTTGCTCATTTTACCGTGTTCACTTTGCATGCTATGCTTGCTTCTATGCCTTTGCCATGCAATTATGACCCTTGCTTGCATCTACCCATGATTCACCATTATGCTACTCCTATGTGTATTTGCATGCTTGGTGGAGATCCTTGTTGCTATTGCCATGTTTATCATGTGCCTCATGCTATTGATGCTATTTTGCTCATATCCTCCTTTCATGCTTGTGCTATGTCATGTGAATTATTCATGCACACTATTTGCACCCATGAAATGCTTGCCATGATTCCTTCTAGTATGTTGCATCTTTGCACTACTAGCTTGCTTGACTTGATCACCATGATTGCTTGCTTTGTCACATCACCCATGTTCAACTCTTTCTCGCTTTCTTGGGTTGATGACATATATGCTCGTGCCTCTCACATGATACATCTTGTTCATTGTCGCTTGCCTCCAATTGTTGCATATATACTTATTGATCTTGGAGACTTGGACACCTTACTTGTGATGCATGCTTGTTTGATTGAGCCTATTGTATTTGGTTGTTCTCCCATCATATGCCTCCATACTATGAAATGCTCCCTTGTCCTTTCTTATGATGTGCATGATGCATACACTTGTTGGGTATCTCACCATTCAAATGATAGGTGTTGCATTTGCACTAACCTCATTTGTTTTCCGAGTGTTTGTCATGTGCTTTCATTTTGAAGGATTCACAAGGTGGCACCATCATGAAACACCTTGGTCATGTGAAGGCGTACATGATGCACAACACCAACATTTCGACATCCTCATAAAGTGAACTCATTACCTTTGAGCCATCCTCAAATATGCATATTGGATGGGTCAGTCTTTCATTGTTGTTTCCTTCTTGTTGTCTACATGGTACATCTCGCGAACGGAGGAGCGACATTGAAGATTGACTCTATGGACCTTCACATTGAGGAGCACTCAGACTTATTGGAAGCACCTTCGAACCTCCACTCATGCCACGACATCGAGCATTGGTACACCAACACCTCCATATTTGTTGATTGTGCTCACACATGTCATGCTCGATGGACATATCATACACATGACAAATTTGCATCTTATGCATGTATTGACTCACATTATGTTTCCCTTGTTGCATCTTGTATCCCCATGTCATCCATGATATATGAGCTTGTGCATTTTCTTAGCAAATTTGTTGTGATCTACCTCGATGGCATATTCATACATCATGATCATATTGCCCATCATCAATTGCATGATCACATACTCATCTTGAGCATCCATTGCCTTATTCATGCTATTGATAAACCGTCCCTCTATGACATCATTTTGCACCGTGGTTGCATCGATCATATTCACAACACCTTTGTGTGCGCAATGAATGCTTTTCCTCCCATGAATGCTTTGCATACCATTCCATCTCTTTTGGATAAGCTTCATGCACCTTGTCATGCTCAATCTTGTTGCACGGACTCATTCTTACATGATGGACACTTTGTGTTCTCTAACCATTGTATTTCCGAGTGTCATTTGTGTTTGCTCTTTTTGCATGTATACCACTCCGGCGACACCTTGGAGTACTTGGATTGTGCAACGTCTTCCACTCCATCCAACTACAAGTCCGTCCACGACAACCTTTTCCATGGTGATGAGGTTTTCGATCCGAGGTCGGGTCTTCCCCAAGGGAGGGGAGATGATGCGGAGCATCCTATGATCATCCCCATGTACACTACGACTTCTCCCCAAGCCCCTAGTGCCCACATGTTGAGACCTCAAGCATACGCCATTGGACACAAGGTGAACTCGCTCCTTTCTGAATCTTCCCTTTCCGCATGTAAGACATGGATGCTATCTCAAGCGCGGACCTTATGCATACTCAGGTCCATCCGAGGAGATCATGGAGAGCCTAAGGACCAAGGCCAAGTGTGCGCGGGAGCAAGGGAAGGAGAGCCAGCTACTACAGCCCGAGCGGTACTACCGCCCACACCAAGCGGTACTACCGCTGAAGGCCCACAAGCGGTGCAACCGCTCAACCACCGCCCAACAACCGACCAAGCTTCTGTGATCGAGCGGTGCAAGGCCGGTGCAGCACCGGTTTATCCCCGTAACAGCCACCTGACCGGTACAACCGCCCCAAGCACCGGTACAACCGCTGAGCACATCCGAAAGCACCTCCAGGAACCAGTACCTGAGCGCCCAGCAGTACAACCGCCCCCATGACCGGTACTACCGCCCTGCCTGTGCGCAGTGAAAGGGGTTTCACCCCATGTATCCCCCAACTTACCCCTTGGACTATATATACTTGTCCCTTAGCTCCATACTAGGGCTAGCAAATGTGATAGCTCATTTAGAGATAGAGCTTTGCTCATCCATATGGATCTACTCCACAAGAGAGCCCCTCTTCGGAGAAGATCCACGTTGGATTCAAGACCCCCTCTTGGGTGGCCCCCTTCAAGACCTCCTCATGGGGATGAACCTTACCTTGTATCTTTACCTTTGTTGTTCATGTACCTTGTGGATCTTGTGTGTTTGATTGTCTAGTGGATGTGTGATTGGACTTGTTCTTGAGTGCTTCCCCTTGTGATTTCTCTCCGTTCTTCCCCCGTGTTCTTCGTGTTCTTCATGGGATCCGCTCCTATCGTGAAAGATCGGTCCCTAGGGTTCCTACCCTACATCAGAGGGACGACTAGGGTTTATGGTTCCGGCTCCTAAGGGGAGCCGACAATAGTTATGACTTATTGCTTAATACCAAAAGGTGACCTTAAAACTATTTATATAATCCTTGCTGCTAATTAAAATAAGGTAAGTTAGGCTAAGCCCCTAACTAGACGCGCCCATTGGGCCTTCTCCAGCTATAAGTGAAGCCGGTCATAACAGAACCCAACCAAATCAAACCCAAAAGAGCTGAAACTTGACAGAGAGGTTTTCGGCATGGTGTAAGATTTACAGAAAATAAGTGAACATTTTACTGGGACAGGAAAATGCCACTTGCAATAAATGGGTAACAATTGAAAGGAAGAAGCTAGTGATGGGGTGTTGCACTTGATGATGGTTTAGATGGAAAGGGCAAAGATGAAACAACAAAGAAGATGAGGAGAAGAAGTTCACAAAGATAATAACCACACAACAAATATGCACACTACAAATATGCACACTACAATGATGATCATGATGCAAATGCAACAGAAATAACAACGACAATATCACATCATGATGCATATAACAAAATGAGATGATCATGCCAAGAACAAGGATGGAAAATGCAATATGACAATGAGATGGGCATGGCAATGCAATATAACTAATGATGAACATGATGAAAGAAGAGAAAATATGGCAAGGCACTCAACATGGTCATGACAACAAACAACTGAAACACATGGCAACAATGAAAACAAATGGAAGGCAACTATAGCACCGGTCTCGGGGCGTCACAACACTCCCCCACTAACAAGAGATCTTGTCCCGAGATCTTAGGAACGAGACAGAAGAGGAATAGAAGAACAAAGTTGCATCTTTGACAAACGAGTGAAACCAAGGAATCTTAGAAGGTTAAACAATTTCAAGGAAAGAATACAACATAGATGAAGTACGTTGAAAACACTTCTTTAGTGTCATGGAATTGTCACGGCAGATGTCCTAGAGCAAGGACTTAGTCGTAGGGCCATCGCACTAGGAAGCTTAAAGGGGTTAATCGGGACAAAGGACACGAGAGAGTTTTTATACTAGTTCGGCCCCTTACGATGAAGGTAAAAGCCTACCTCTAGTTGGGTTTGGTATTGCTAGGGTTTCGATCTCCAAGAGGCTCAACTCACTGGCTTGGTTATCGATTTGTTGTCTCTTTCCTAAGCCGCCACCGGGTCGTCCCCTTATATACATGGGTTGACGCCTGGTGGCCTACAGAGTCCCGGCCGGCTCATAATCGTGTCCGGCTCGATGCCTTTCTTTACATGCCTTTCTTTACAAGTCTTTCCTTACATATGGCGGTTCATAATATCAGGCCTTAAACCGCCTTCAGGCCCTTGGTCCTTCTATAGTACTTAATAAACTATAATATTGGATGTTTAATGGGCTTCTTGCGTAACCCGCCATTGGGGCTGACCCGGCCCCTCCTGGGCGGGTCTCAGCTGATAGTAATATCCCCAACATTAGGCCCCATGTTGACTTTGAACTTTGTTCTTTGTCAATCTTCCTTACTTAGCCAAAAAATCCATCTTCTTATCTTTACTAAAATTCCCTTGTAACCCGCCGTGACGTCATCTCTTGAAAACACAAAATATTTTCATGACGTCATCTTCCAACGGATCTTTTATCTTTAATGCTTCCCGAGAATCGAGGCGCCTATATAGCTGGATAACCATTATTCGGTTCTCCCTTGATTTTCGCGCCCGTCTGTTCGCATCTTTACTTATAAATAGGCTCGCCCCAGCCTTCCTCATTCTTCTCTCTCTCTGTCTTCTTCCTCTCGCGACCCTGCTACTGCTCGAGCTTCGCTGCCGCCGCGCCTTATCTCCGTCGTCGACTCTGGCCGCTGCATCGACCTGAACCGATCCAGAGAACCCGTGGCGACCTCCGTAGTAGACCTACAACTGTAAGCTTTCTTTCCTTCATGCCTTAGATCTTCATTAGGGTTTCCAAGCTCCTGCGTGTTCTTCGTAGTTCATCATAGTTCTTCATAGTTCTTCTACTGCCTCCTCTTTCTGATCCAAAAGAAATGTATGTTCATGCAGTAGCTGTTTGGTGCCTCCTTTTGATATTAGCAGACTCCTTTTTCTGGTACAAGAGCTATGTTTAGATCCGATGAACTCATCTGGACTGTATTTTTAGGACTAGAAATTTTTTCATTTTGAACATCCATTTGATCTGAAATAATATCAACCATTTTGGGAAACTTGTTTGTCCCAATACTTAGCTGAATCCATTTTCTGAAAGAATCTATAGTCATGGCGGCTTACCGCACCGGCTTTCTTTTCCTTATATGTCATTAGCCCTTAGTTAAACCGCCATTACTTGTTTTGCATCTTCATCCCTTAACTGTTAATCTCATCGTTAAACTGAACCGGCATGTTGCTTTTTTCAGTTCCTTGCACATCATACCGTCCAAAACGTCAACCATCTGTAACTGGGTTCCCTCAACCATAACCGAGGAACATTTAAAAGAGTTCTTCATCATAGGTTTTCTGCCATCAAAAGCCGTCATGTCCTACCGTGCCCCTGACCTGGAAGAAGAACGACCCAATCCAAGAGACGACGAAGTGATTGTTTTTACTGACCACATGAACCGTGGCTTCTCACCGCCCGGCTCAAAGTTCTTCAGAGAGGTCCTTCACTTTTTCAAACTCCATCCTCAGGACACCGGGCCCAATTCTATATCTAAGATTTGTAACTTCCAAGTGCTCTGTGAGGTGTATCTTCAGCAAGATCCGACCGTAGAGCTGTTTAGAGAATACTATTATCTGAACTGGCAGAACGAGTGCACCAATGGCCTTAGCTTAGATCTTGGAGGCATCTCAATTCAGCGCCGGCAGGGTGCTATCTTCCCTCTCATAGTCTTACCAAGTCACCCAAAGGACTGGAACCAAACTTGGTTCTACTGTCAGGACATCTCACCAGCAAACGAGAAGCCACTGCCGAGTTACCACCCCGATCGTCTTGACTCCAAGTTCGCGCTTCCAGATAAACTCACTGTTGCTGAACGCAAGAGATTGATGCCATCCATCAAAAAGATCAATGCTCTGTTAGGGAGCGGGTTGACTGGAGTTGATCTGACCCACTGCTGGATCTCATGGCGGGTTATTCCTTTAAGTCGCCGGTCAAAGTTGATGTATGAATATGGTGGAGGCTCGGATGACTCTCTTCGTCATAGCCCGGTTCAACTAACCGAAGAAGACATTGTCTCAATGTCAAACCTTTTGGTGAATGGAAAATATGAAGACTGCAGTATTGTTGGTTAAATCCCTTCTGTAAGCTTAACCCGGTGCCAGAAGTAAGGATATTCTGATCTCTTTTCCTTTGTATTTTACCTAGCCGTATTGTTTAGCACTGACCTTTCATCTTGTCTTTGCCTGTCTGCAGGCCAACTCTGACTTTTGGGAAGTGAAATATGACCACGAGGCTGCCAAGAAGGCGAAAGCCGCCGCCATGAATGCCAAGAAAATGACCTGGAAGTCGAAGAAGAAAAAGAAAAACACTGTTGAAGATTTGATGAAGCTTGATGACACCTCTGATTCGGAGGTAGCCCTTGATTCCCTTGGCCAATTTTTTAACAATCTTATTGACACTGATCATTACCAGGATGACACTGGGGCCAGTCAGGCCGGGGAAGCAGAGGTAACTATCATTTCCTCCGACTTAGAGCCCTTACCAAGACACAAAGTTCGACGAGTGATTCGTAAAGTAAGGTTTTCTAATCCTTTAGCTCACTTGGATCCCAACTTTCGTTTGAAAAAGCAGCAACATGAAAGCCGCCGTCAAGCGGGGATTGAAGACGAACCGGCTACCGTTCTTCAACAAACTCCTCGGAAACGTCCGAATCAGGTTTACTTATTTCTGTATTTAACTCTGTTTAATGGATCCTTCTCCTTGTATTTCTTTTAATTATTTTTTATCCTTTCAGGAGGTGTCTCGCTCTTCTGGCGACTCATCGCAAACGCAATTCCCGGCTTTCAAGACTGCTCCCGGGTAATTAGAAATCCTCCTTTCTTTCGGTTTGTTCAATTGTACCTTTATACTGACAATCCTACAACCTTTTTCTTAGTGGTCAAGCTAAATCCAAAAAAGCGAAGGCAGCTAGGCCGGCGGAAGACCCGCTGGTGCTGGCATCTGACCCAGCTAGGCCGCCTTCTCCATTAGCTGACGCTCCAGAAGACCCGCCTATTGACACCGAAGCAAATCCTCCTGAGCCGTCATTTGACGAAACAACTGTGAACTCTTCTACAACCGGACCATCAAGCTCAGCCAACCCGCCGTCTCCGCTTGTACAAGATGTTCAAATTACCGGGAGCCTCTTTATTGAGCCAGGGAACCCAACCGTGTTGGCTCGGTGTACAGAAAAACAAGAGGCGTTGGAGAGGCAAAAAGTTTGCTTTGGCGTTGCCAACTATGACCGTCTCAATGCGAATGATATTTTGTTGGGCTATCTTAATCATGTACACTCCAGCCACGATTCTGAGATTGAGATGGTCAAGCAGCTGCAGTTAAAATATGAGGTACGTTTTTCTAGCTTATCTGTATTCCTTCAGCCCCCAAGTCTTCAGATTATGAGAGAACCGGAATAACCTGTAGACTTTAAAATATAGGCCGAGATCTTTACCTTTGAATCTTTTCTTGACTTTAGTAGAACAAAGCCCCACCTGTAATCCCCAAGGACCGGCTCATTTTGATCATAAATGAACCGGTACTTTAAATTGTTTTGAGACCGTCTTCAAAGTACTTAATACTCCGGCTTAACCTTGATAAACTTGTTGAACTGCATACATTAGCCCCCAAGTGCCAAGTATTGTTACTTTGTAAGGTACTTGGGACTTAAATATGTCTGTAGAGTCGTAGAAATTTGATTTGGCATACATTAGCCCCCAAGTGTCAAGTGGTTTTTTCTAAAGTACTTGAGACTTGAATCTTGATTTTTGAACTTTGGAACCAAATATTGACTCATCTGAATGTTTTGCAGAATGCCTTATCTGAATTGAACTCTCAACTAACTGATGCAAAGACCCGACTAGCAAGTCAGGAGACAGAAATCAAATCCACTAATTCCAAACTGAAAATAAGTCTCTCTGCAACGGAAAATTTAAAGACCAGCTTTGCTGCCAAGGAGAAAACTTGGGCAGAGGAAAAAACGCTTTTGACGCAACGTGCTGAGACGGCCGAAACAGCTCTGAAAGAGATTTCAACAGAGTTGAACGGGTTAAAGAGCCGGGTGTCTCAAATGGTAGCTGCTATCTTTGGTAAGCTGTCTGACTAACTTTTGTGTGTTGTTTGCAAATCCGGAGTCTTATCTGCCAACTGACTTTGCGTGTAAAATTTATGCAAGTCCTCGAAGCAAAAATCTGAGCCAAGACCCGTTGATTAAACTGAAGGAAGTATATACTTTGGTTGAACAACTGTATATTAGTGCACAGCGGGCTCTGGCCGCCATCTCTCCTGCTAATCAAGGACCCAACCGGCTTAGCGACGTCCTGAAGAAACTGTCCATCCTTCCTGCCAGGTTTCAAGAAGTAAAACGCTCCTGCATGCGAGCCGGAGCTTTGACTACCCTGAGTCGCTCGAAGGCTTGGGTGCCAGACCTAGACCCGGCGGACGTGGCCAGAGGTTATCCCACCGTGAAGGAAGACGGGTCTCCTTTTGATCAGGATGACTTCATGACTTGCGTGCGCGGAGTCCGGCCTCAAGCAACTACCCTTGGAGATGATACCAATGTTGATAAATACCAGCCGGGTTTTGATAGTGAGAATAAGAAGATGGCCACTCCCTCATACAAGGTAACAGATTTGATCCCACTGGTGAGAGAAGATACATTTGCCCCGGAAGTTGACCCGGTCAGCCTGATCGACGACGAAGCCGAATTTGTCGCTGTGAACAGTTTTGATTGGTCAAAACCCAACTTCCAGCCAACAGAAGGTGGTGAACTGGCGAGGGAGGAACAATGATCATCTTCATGGGCTTATAAAGCCTTGTAATAACTTAGTTGTGAAAATATTGTATGCTTTGCTTATGCCGTCGTGCATAAAACACCTTTTATGGGAGTCTGTTTCCTAATGCCAATGTATGCATCATATTTAATGTTTGTTTTCTGCAATGTTTTAACTCTGTTCCTGTAAATACAAGGAAAAGACTGGCTTGGTGGCTTAGAACCAAACGGGTTAAAACACCCAATTTATAGCCAATACGTTTACCACATTAAGAACCAGAGACAGATATAAATAAAGGACAAGGGCTAACTCTTTAGTTAATGCGTATAAGTAATAATCATACCTTGTCCCTTTTGATCCTCAGACCACCGGTTTAAATAACCTGGGTGATGAATTTGATAATTCAATCTTTATGAGAAGCCAATGCTTTTTTGAATACTCAATGATTACTATACCTTGATAGGTTGCATCTTTTGATCCATAAGCCGCCGGTGTGAATGACCCGGGAAGCTGTGTTGTCAAATAGTCGAGCCCGTGAAGAAGACCAGGCTAATTGTTTGTAATATTGAAACAACAAAAACTGAAAAGCAAGTAACAGATAATAAGCATGATTTAACCCTGTATTCAAAAAGGTTGGGGGTTTCTGATTCGAATACGATCAGTAAACCGGACCAAAGGGGTTAAACTAAGGTTCGAATACGACCATATAGCCCCCAGTGGCTTTGGCGTCGCGCCGATCAAGAGGGTACCGACAGCTATGTTCTCTTTGGTTCGAATACGACCTATGTTTGAACAGGAAGCCCCCAAATGACCTTGAGAGGTTTTTAACAACCCTGATTCGAATACGATCCAAGTCGGACCCAAAAGGGGTTAAGCTATGATTCGAATACGATCAAGAAGCCCCCAAGTGAGTTTGGCTTTGAGTCGATCAAGAGGGTTACGACAGCTATGTTCTCTTTGGTTCGAATACGACCTATGTTTTAACAGGAAGCCCCCAAATGACCTTGAGAGGTTTTTAATGACCCTGATTCGAATACGATCCAAGTCGGACCCAAAAGGGGTTAAGCTATGATTCGGATACGATCAAGAAGCCCCCAAGTGAGTTTGGCTTTGAGCCGATCAAGAGGGTTACGACAGCTATGTTCTCTTTGGTTTGAATACGACCTATGTTTGAACAGGAAGCCCCCAAATGACCTTGAGAGTGCAGCTAGATTCAGATATGATCATAAGCTGGACCCAAAAAAAGGTTAAACTTGATTCAAATATGATCAGCTCCTTAATAGTCATTTGAAAGATAAGAAATAACAAAGATGCATAATCTTTGAAATGAAAAGAGACCAATGGTCTTACTTTATTGCTTAACATGGTATATACAATGTTAAAGTATGTACATGTTGAGAGCCGGCAGCTCAAGTGTAGTATGGCCGAAGTTGAGCAATATTCCACAGCCAGCGGGTCTCTTCCTCCGATTTACGTGAGTCTTGGTGCTCTCGAACGTCAATGAGGTAATATGACCCGTTGTTTAAGTTCTTACTGACCACAAAGGGTCGTTCCCAAGGTGGGGATAACTTGTGTGCATCTGACAGATCCTGAATGAGCCGGAGCACCAAGTCGCCTTCCTGAAAAGTCCTGGATTAAACCCGGCGGCTGTGATAATGACGTAGGTCTTGTTGATAAATTGCTGACCGGGCTGCCGCTAAGTCTCTTTCTTCATCCAACAAGTCAAGTGCATCCTGTCTGACTTGTTCATTATTGGCTTCAACCTAAGCCGCCACACGGGGCGAGTCATGACGGATGTCACTAGGCAACACTGCTTCTGCTCCATAAACCATGAAGAAAGGTGTGTAACCCGTAGACCTGTTGGGTGTGGTGTTGATACTCCACAGCACCGAGGGTAACTCCTCTACCCAACAACCCGGCGTTCGCTGTAAGGGAACCATAAGCCGGGTTTGAGCCCTTTCAAAATTTCCTGATTGGCTCTCTCAGCTTGACCATTGGATTGAGGATGAGCTACAGAAGAAACATCAAGCTGGATGTGCTCTCATTGACAAAACTCCTCCATAGCCCCTTGGGATAGATTAGTGCCATTGTCAGTGATAATACTGTGTGGAAAACCAAAACGGAAGATCACCTTTTTCATGAACTGAACCGCCGTGGCCGCATCACACTTACTCACAGGCTCCGCCTCAACCCACTTAGTAAATTTGTCAACTGCCACCAGGAGATGTGTCTTTTTATCATTAGATCTTTTGAAAGGTCCCACCATGTCAAGCCCCCAGACCGCAAATGGCCAAGTGATTGGAATCATCCGGAGCTCTTGAGCCGGCACATGCGCTCGTCGTGCAAATTTTTGACATCCATCACATCTACTGACCAGATCTTCTGCATCAGCGTGAGCCGTCAACCAGTAAAAACCATGACGAAACGCCTTGGCCACCAAAGATTTTGACCCGGCGTGATGACCACAATCACCTTCATGGATCTCACGAAGGATTTCTTGACCTTCTTCGGGGGAAACACACCGCTGAAACGCTTCGGAAACACTACGATGATATAACTCTCCATCTGAAATCGTCATTGACTTAGACCGCCGGGTTATCTGTCAAGCCAGGGTCTCATCCGCTGGCAACTCTCCCCGGGTCATGTATGCCAAAAACGGCACTGTCCAATCTGGGATGACGTGAAGAGCCGCCACCAACTGCGCCTCCGGGTCAGGAACAACTAAATATTCTTCTGTGGGCAACTTGACAGAGGGGTTATGCAAAATATCCAAAAAGGTGTTAGGTGGCACCGGCTTACGCTGAGACCCCAACCGGCTTAGGGCATCAGCCGCTTCGTTCTTTCGACGATCAATGTGCTCCACCTGATAACCTTTAAAATGCCCTGCAACAACATCAACCTCCCGGCGATAAGCCGCCATGAGAGGGTCCTTGGAATCCCACTTGCCAGATACCTGTTGAGCCACTAGATCTGAGTCACCAAGACATCTGACCTGGCTCAAACTCATCTCTTTCGCCACTCGAAGACCATGGAGCAAGGCTTCATACTCTGCTGCGTTGTTGGTGCAAGGAAACATCAACCGTAACACATAACAAAAGTTGTCACCTTGTGAGGAAGTTAACACAACTCCAGCCCTCGAGCCTTCCAACTGTTTGGACCCATCAAAATGAATAGTCCAATACGTGTTGTCTGGTTTCTCTTCTGGCATTTGCATCTCTGTCCAGTCATTGATGAAGTCAACTAGTGCTTGAGATTTGATCACAGTATGCGGCACATACTTCAACCCATGAGACCCAAGCTCAATTGCCCACTTGGCGACTCGTCTAGTGGCTTCTCTGTTTTGAATGATGTCTCCCAAAGGAGCAGAGCTAACCACGGTGATCGGGTGACCCTGGAAATAATGTTTAAGCTTCTGGCTTGCCATGAATACCCCATATACGAGTTTCTGCCAATGCGGATATCGTTGCTTGGATTCAATCAACACCTCACTGACATAGTAAACCGGCCGTTGAACCGGATGTTCCTTGCCAGCCTCCTTGCGCTCCACCACAATAGCCACACTAACAGCCCGTGAGTTGGCGGCCACATATAATAACAGCGGCTCTTTTTCAACTAGAGCAGCAAGAACCGGCGGCTCAGCAAGTTGTGCCTTCAGATCCTCAAAAGCAGTATTTGCAGCATCACTTCAAATAAAATCATTTGTTTTCTTCATCATCTGATATAAAGGCATTGCCTTCTCTCCTAACCGGCTTATGAACCGGCTCAAGGCCGCAACACGACCCGCCAGCCGCTGAACGTCATTGATGCACGTTGGTTTGGCTAAAGACGTAATTGCTTTGATTTTCTCCGGGTTAGCTTCAATACCTCGGTTGGACACCAAAAAACCCAAGAGCTTGCCAGCTGGGACTCCAAAAACACACTTGGCCGGGTTAAGCATCATTTTGTAGATCCGGAGATTATCGAAAGTCTCTTTCAGATCTGTGATCAAGGTTTGCTCCTTCCTGGATTTTACCACTATATCATCCACGTAAGCATGAACATTGCGCCCAATTTGATTGTGAAGACAATTCTGCACACACCGCTGGTAAGTCGCCTGGGCACTCTTAAGCCCAAAAGGCATAGACACATAGCAAAAAGGTCCAAAAGGAGTAAAGGCTGTCTTCTCCTGATCCTTGACCACCATCTTAATTTGATGATAACCGGAATAAGCATCCAAAAAACTCAAACATGCACAACCCGCCGTAGCATCAATGATTTGATCAATATGGGGGAGAGCAAAAGGATCAGCCGGACAAGCTTTGTTCAGATCAGTGTAATCTACACACATACGCCAGGTACCATTCTTTTTTAGCACAAGCACCGGGTTAGCTAACCATTCGGGGTGAAAGACCTCCACAATGAACCCGGCTGCCAAGAGCTGGGCCACCTCTTCTCCAATGGCCTTGCGCCTTTCTTCATTGAACCGTCGGAGAAACTGTCTGACGGGTTTGAACTTTGGATCAATATTAAGAGTGTGCTCAGCGAGTTCCCTCGGGATACCCGGCATGTCTGAAGGCTGCCATGCAAAGATGTCCCGATTCTCATGGATGAACTCGATGAGCGTGCTTTCCTATTTCGGATCCAAGTTTGCGATGATGATGAACTGTTTGGATGAGTCGCCAGGCACAAAGTCAACCATCTTAGTGTCATCAGCTGATTTGAATTTCAACACCGGCTCATGCTCTGTTGTTGATTTCTTTAATGATGTCATGTCTGCCGGGTCAACATGATCCTTGTAAAATTTTAACTCCTCTGTTGCACAAACAGATTCAGCGTAGGCAGCATCACCTTCTTCACACTCCAAGGCTATCTTCCAGCTCCCATGTAATGTAATGGTGCCCTTATGACCCGACATCTTGAGCTGTAAATACACGTAACATGGCCGAGCCATGAACTTGGCATAAGCCGGCCGCCCAAACAGAGCATGATATGGGCTCTTAATCCTAACCACCTCAAATGTTAATTTTTCCGCTCTGGAGTCATACTCATCCCCAAAGGCTACTTCTACCTTAATCTTACCAACTGGGTATGCCGACTTACCAGGTACCACACCGTGAAAAACAGTGTTGGATTGTTTAAGATTTTTATCAGTCGATCCCATCCGGCAGAACGTCTCATAATAGAGGATGTTGATGCTGCTGCCTCCATCCGTGAGTACCTTAGTAAACTTGTATCCACCAACCTGAGGTGCCACTACCAAAGCCAAGTGACCCAGATTATCAACCCGGGGCAGGTGATCCTCTCTGCTCCACACAATAGGCTGCTCGGACCAATGCAGATAATGTGGAATCGCTGGCTCAATGGCATTGACGGCCCTCTTGTGGAGCTTCTGGTCCCTCTTACATAAACTGGTGGTAAATACATGGTATTGCCCACTACTCAGCTGCTTCGGGTTGCTCTAATAACCGGATTGCTGCTGCTGATTACCTTGGCCGGGTTATTGATTATATCCTCCTTGGTGACCAGGATAACCTTGATTGTGAAAACCTCCTCCGCCTGAACCGGCGCCCGGGCCGTGAAAACCGCCTCCTCCTGAACCGCCACCTGGGTCGTGACCTCCATCAAACGTGTTTGAATTTTTAAATGCCTTCATGATCGTATAATCTTTCCGCAGGTGGGTGGCTGGCTTCTCCCGGGTGTCGTGCTTTGGACAAGGTTCATTTAACAACTGCTCAAGGGTGGGACCTGACCCACCCAATCGAGGGGGGCTGTCTGCCTTTGCACCGTTGATTACCACCCTGTGCATTAGTGTTAGCAACAAACTCATCCGCCTTACGTTTATTACCTCCCTGATTTGACGGGTTATGCTGGTGACCCTTGCCGTTGTCGTTCTTCTTTCCCTTCATTGCCTTTTCTTCGTCAGACACCGGGTCCTTGGTGGTATCAGAATCAGCATACTTAATGAGAGCCGCCATCAACGTTCCCATGTCATTACAGTCACGTTTGAGCCGCCCCAGCTTCTGCTTCAGAGGTTCAAAACGGCAATTTTTCTCCAACATTAAAACCGTTGAGCCGGCATCCATCTTATCAGATGAATGTATTATCTCCTTGACCCGGCGCACCCAATGGGTTGTGGATTCACCATCCTCTTGCTTGCAATTGGTCAGGTCTACAATCGACATGGGCTGCTTACACGTGTCTTTAAAGTTCTGGATGAACTGGGCTTTCAATTCCGCCCATGAGCCAATAGAATTGGGTGGCAATCCCTTTAACCAAGTACGAATTGTTTCATCTAACATCATGGTGAAATACTTGGCCATAGCAGCATTGCTTACCTCCAATAATTCCATAGCCATCTCATAACTCTCAATTCAAGCCCTCGGCTGTAGGTCAGCCGCGTAATTAGGCACTTTACGAGGTCACTTGAAGTCCTTTGGCAAACGCTCATTGCGTATGGCCGGCACCAAGCAAGGCACGCCTCCGGTTCTTGTGGCCACTCCTGCCTCAACCGAGGTTGCTGGATAAGCCGGAAAGGTTTGATGAGCCGCCTGAGCTGCTGCCATTTGAGCTGCTCATTCCGCCTCTTGACGAATCCTCTCCTGATCCGCCAAGGTAAGGGCTCCAGCCCGCACCGGCTCATGCCTGTATGACCGGTTGTGGCGCTGAGCATTGCTTGACATATCTGCAGACTGCATACGCCTATTGTAACTCGAGCTCCGGCCTGAGTTGAATGGATCCTGTGTCGACTGTATGAGTATGCATCCTGCTGCGCCAGAGCCGTTTGAAGAAGTTCTCTTACCCTTCGTGTTTCAACTGCTGCTGGCGAGTCGCCTTCCATCGGGAGAGCCGCCAGACGAGCCGACGCTACGATGAGGTTTTCCAAGGGGTTGGAGAAGTGACCCGGTGGTGTTGGCACATAATGAGGTGGAGCAATAATTATATGAGGTGGCTCTATGGCACGTGGCTGAACCGGTGCGTCGGGTGTCGTGATCCGGTTTGCCTCCGGCGGGTTACTCCCCCCAGCCCCGGGTGTATGGAACAGGTTCCTCGGATCAAGTGTTAGAGGCAGACGTGATTGAGTTTTCTGATGCCTCCTCCTCATGACCTCGTTTGATGCGTTAAGGTCCACCGAAAGCCGAAAAGTCTCCGCTTGAAGTTGTTGAGCACGAGCATCCAAAGCCACCCGCTCTGCTGCCATACGGGTTTCCTCTACGGCTAGATTTTCCTTAGCTTGCACCATCTCCTCATGCACGCGTGCCACCTCTGCGTCGTGCTGGGCTTTATCCGCCGGCTCTACCACGACGGTTAACAGAGTTGTCAGTTTGTCCATGAGGTCCATTAGAATCTGAGCCCGGGGGCGCGCGGGGTCTCCTGACCCGACTGCAGCCGACCCGGTAGCTGTTGTTGCCGCTGCGGTAGAGTTCTGCCCGGGCTGTGTCCCTGCCATGAAGACTCCGGCCCAATTCGGCGGCTCAAGGGGGTCCGGAATACTGCTGCCATAGGAACAGCCCCCGAGCATGCCGTCTTGTACCTGGTACAAAGAGTCCGTCTCGCCCGTTGATGATGCAGTGTCAGAACAGACGGCCGTCTCACCGCCCTCCACCGATCCTTCAGAGTATTCACCGCCATGGATGCAGCCTATGAAGGCACGCTTCACGATAGATTGAACACAGGTGGTCCTTGTGCGTTGAGCCGTTTCGATGAGGTTGGTGTGGACGTCCGGCTCAGGGCCCGACTCGCCGATCCGGCCGATGAAAACGTGAATTCCACCAAAGGGGACCCGGTACCCGTACTCGATTAAGCCGGCCTCGGGGCCCCAGCCTTCACCGTCGATGTAGAGCTTGCCGCGACGACTCTTGGTCATCCGGCCCACAGCGTATCCCTTGAGCCCTTCGAAGTTGCCCTTCAAGAACTCAAATCCACCGTGCGCTGGCCCCACGGTGGGCGCCAACTGTCATGGAATTGTCACGGCAGATGTCCTAGAGCAAGGACTTAGTCGTAGGGCCATCGCACTAGGAAGCTTAAAGGGGTTAATCAGGACAAAGGACATGAGAGAGTTTTTATACTAGTTCGGCCCCTTACGATGAAGGTAAAAGCCTACGTCTAGTTGGGTTTGGTATTGCTAGGGTTTCGATCTCCAAGAGGCTCAACTCGCCGGCTTGGTTATCGATTTGTTGTCTCTTTCCTAAGCCGCCACCGGGCCGTCCCCTTATATACATGGGTTGACGCCTGGTGGCCTACAGTGTCCCTGGCCGGCTCATAATCGTGTCCGGCTCGGTGACTTTCTTTACATGCCTTTCTTTACATGCCTTTCTTTACAAGTCTTTCCTTACATATGGTGGTTCATAATATCAGGCCTTAAACCTCCTTCAGGCCCTTGGGCCTTCTATAATACTTAATAAACTACAATCTTGGATGTTTACTGGGCTTCTTGTGTAACCCGCCATTGGGGCTGACCCGGCCCCTCCTGGGCGGGTCTCGGCTGATAGTAATATCCCCAACAGTTAGGAAAGAGGAACAAGGAATATTACAAGAGCCTTGAAGGTTGCAAAGACAAGAAAAGCATACAAGGGACAAGAAAAGAGTTTGAAACCACTCAGGTTTAACCGGGATAGACAACGAATGAGAAAGAAAGAATTCGGGCAACCTCCGGTTGAAAAGAGAAGGAAAACTTGATAAGATGAAAGGAACTTGAAAAGAGGACACAACACTCCGGTTGAATGGATAAGCAAGGGAAAGAACATGATGTTGACCAAATGAGACGATGGGTCGAAGAGAACAACATCACAATGCCTCCAGAACAAATGAATGGAAATCTAGATAGTGGGGAAGAAAAGAATGGAGAAGAAAATGATAACTTCTACCACAATTGAATTTGAAAGAGCAAGCTTTCGCGGAATGCTAGAACGAAGATGTTGAAAGAATCAACAAAAAAGATATGCTTCCAATGGCCTTATGGAAAACATCAAAATTTGAAGTCAACCCTGCCATTAACGAAAACAATTGATTTGATTAGTTGAGAGGAACGAAGAGATGTGAACTCCACTTCGTAAGATAAGGTAGAATGAATTGCACTTTGAAATGCAAGATGAGGAATACTTGATCTCCACCAGCAATAATCTTGATGAACAATTCAAGAATGAAAGAATCTTTGATGAACCACCATGAAGAAACTCTTGAGGAACTCCGGATAGAAAAGGATAGTGGACGGAATTGAAGGTTGAATCGACCAAGATTGAAGCGTTGCCATGATTTCCTCATAGCACGGATAACAAAAAGAGAAGAAGCTCTGGAAAAGAAAGATGAACAACTTGAAACCGAGAATTTGATATCATGAACAAACTCCGGAAGAAGGAATTAAATCACCTCAAGGAAAACAAGAATAGGAATTATGTTATGCTTATCCTTCATCAACTTAAATTGATGCCAGGTAATGGATTTTGCATACTACTTATTCCTCTTAAAAAAATTGAAGAGACATAATGCAAAATTGTGAAGGTCTTCAATGAAACACTGATAGGATATGGAGACGAACGAAGAGGCATTAATTCAGAATAACTGGAGAACAAAGATGAAAACTTAGAACAAAGAAATCTTCTGAAATGATGGCCTTCAGATGATCCAGAAACAAGGGAAACTCCTGAAATGCTTCGGATGGGTATGAAAAGACTGCTCACAATCAGAAAGAATTTTGAGATAATATCTTGAAGCTTGAACCATGAATCTTCACGTGAACGGACGATTTAAGAGAGATTCTTCTTCGGTCTTCCATGCCGAGAAGACGATGAGGAATGCCACCAAAATTATTGAGACACTCTGAAACAATGAGGAATTGAAAGGTTAAGAGAAAAAATGGAAAGAATTTGAAAGCGATCTTGGAATAGGCATAAGACTGATTAAAATTCATTCTTATGTCAAACTTTGAAAAGAATTTTAGAATTCCGGAAAATTAGAAGAGTCAGGTAAGATCCTGGGAAAAGACTTGTGGGTTATGGGTCCACTGAAAAGAAACTTAGTTGAAAACGATTGAAGAAAAGAGATGATGCACCGGAACGATTCAAAGACTCGAATGAGGTGACAACCTCGAAATAATTTGAACGCAAACACGAATCTTCTAAGATGTCTTCAGCACTCCGAAATGATTAAATGGCGAGAGGCAAACCAGCAAGGGGAAACATATGAGCCAAGGAAAGGAATATGATCAACCTAAGAGAAAGAATTGAATCCACCGGAAAAGAAAACAAGACGAAGAACTAGACGAGAATTCACCGGTTGAAATAATTAAGGAAAGGATGCTAAGGCTTCGCATGAGTAGGATGGATACTCGATTAAGGACTCCAGCTCTGAGAAGAAAAAGGGTGGGTGGGTGGGAAAAGAAAACAACTAGGGACGGGGAAACAACATCGATTGAAAGAACCGAGGATTGATCTTGCAAAAGACGAAGAGGATCGAGTTGACTCAGAGAGAAGCTCACCGGATGAAAAGCGCTGACATCGCAACGAACAAAAACTAACTCCATGATCCTAAGAAAATTTGAAGGGGACGAGGGGTATCATCAAAACACCTACGACAAGATTCCTCACCAGAGTGACGAAGGGGATAAGGAGTAAAAAGAATTCTTACTCTCCAATATAACTAGACTCCGAAATAGTTTTTATACTAGACTCGACAACGGCCAAACTATGATCAATCAAGGGGGCTCCTATGGTTGGTCGAGGCTCTGACGCCAACTTGTGACGCCCAATATGCAATCCTATCCGAGAGGAACTCGAAGGTCCCACCAAGGATAGAGCGGCATATTGAAGACGCTTTCCAAGGTGGATATCATTACATTGTACCATTACATAATAGTTGGGGATACATATAAAGGCATACAATTGCCAGAAGAATACATCAAACATCAAGCAGAAGAGCATCATCCGACTACGGATCAAATCAAATGAAAAAGAAAAACGACATCCACCCCGCTAGCCCAGGCTGCCGACCAGGAACCTATACCCTGATCGAAGAAGAGACAGAAGAAGAACTCCAAAACAAGCAAGCATCGCTCTCACGTCATATCATCGCATTACCTGTACCTGCAACTTTTGTTGTAGTAATCTATGAGCCACGAGGACTCAGTAATCCCATTACCATGGGTATTAAGACTAGCAAAGCTTAATGGGTATGGAATGGATAAGTGGTGAGTTTATAGCAGCACTAAGCATTATATGGTGGCTAACTTACGAGTACAAGAATGAGATGAGAAACTACGCAAAACAGTTGCAAACTAGTTGATGCGGAGCATCCTACGGTCATCCCCATGTACACTTGAGCATACGCCATTGGACACAAGGTGAACTCGCTCCTTTCCGAATCTTCCCTTTCCGCATGTAAGACATGGATGCTACTTCAAGCGCGGACCTTGTGCATACTCAGGTACACCTGAGGAGACCAAGGAGAGCCCAAGGACCAAGGCCAAGTGTGCGTGGGAGCGAAGGAAGGAGAAGGAAGAAGAGCCAGCTGCTACAGGCCCCGGACATGCGGCCCCAGCCCGGACATCCAGCCCTACCCTTGGAAATCTAGAGCACGCTAACCAGAGAGCAGAAGAATCGGGCAACTCCATCCCGGACATCCGGCCCCCAGCCCGGACATCTGGCACCTGCCTGTGCGCAGAGATCGGGCCAAGGGCCCATGTATCCCCCCTCTCACTTACCCCTTCGTGGGGTAGCACTATATATACTTCCCCACCTCCTCCTAGGTAGGGTTAGCGTTGTGTTAGCTCATTTGTGAGATAGAGCTTCGCTCATCCATATCGGATCTACTCCTTGAGAGAGACCGCGACCCCTCTTCGGAGAAGATCCACCTTGGATTCAAGACCCCTTTACGGGAAGATCCCCTTGTGGATTCAAGACCTCCTCTACGGAGAAGAACCGGCTACCCTATGTATCGTCCTTTGTTGGATTTGGACCGTGTATCTCTTTGTGTTTCGAGGATCTAGCACATGTGTGATCATACTTGTTGGTTTGAGTATTTCTCTCGTGTTTCCCCTCGTGATTCCCCTTGTTTCCCCCCTTGTGTTCTTCATGTTGTTCACGGGATCCGCTCCTTTCGTGAAAGATCGGCCGTATAGGGTTCCACCCTACATCATCATGGTATCTAGAGCCAGGTTGATCATGATTTCGGAGCCTCCCCGTTGTGTTTTCTAGCCTAATTTTGTTGTGTTCTTCCCCAATTTCAAAAATCCCCACCAAAAATAGCCCCAAATTTTTTTTTGTGATTTGTTGGTGTGATGATATTTTGTTGATTTTGATCCATGGATTCGTTGTGTCTTGAGTAGATCTATCTTTTCCTCAAGTTCCCCACTTTCCATCCACAAAATCCATCAAATTTTGCCCTTGTAATCATCAATTTCCGCCCCCAATTCGAAAATTTCTGCCCCAAACGAGATCTGGATTCGTCGGGCCAGACATCCGGGCCATCGGGCCGGACATCCGGGTCCCCGGCCGGACATCCGGCTCCTGGAGCACCAAATCTACTCGGTTCTGGACATCACGTCCCGGATTTCCGGCCCCGAGCCCAGATGTGCGGCCCGTGACATCTCAGCCATCCCCGTTTCACCGTTTTGTCCATAACTAATTCACCCGGAGTCCGATTTTCGCGTTCTTTAGCTCGTTGAAAAGCTATTGACATCCCCCTTCCAACAAAAATACTACCATAACCATTTAACTCCATAAAACTTTTGAAACTTTGGCATCTTTGCCTAGGGCTTCCACCACAACCTCTGCATAACCACCGCCGACTTCCGCAACC
Source organism: Triticum urartu (assembly GCF_056163025.1). Taxonomy (NCBI): domain Eukaryota; kingdom Viridiplantae; phylum Streptophyta; class Magnoliopsida; order Poales; family Poaceae; genus Triticum; species Triticum urartu. The sequence goes on from NC_141877.1 coordinate 253,805,993, forward strand.
TAACCAATTTTGTTCCTTATAGCATTTGTGGTTGGTTGAGTAGTGATTCGAGTCTTCTAAGGTGTTTAGGCTACTTAGGGACGATTGCTTCTTCATCAACCACCACCACCACCATAACTCCCACATAGGCTTGTCCACCATACACTTCCACCACCCCGACTTAACCCAATATTGTTTGTGTTGTGAGTTGTGTCTCCTAAGGTGTTTAGGCTACTTAGGGACCGTGCTTCCAACTCTGACACCGTGTATAGCCAACCTTACCCTCCACTTCCGCATTGCCTACTCGTATAACCCATCATTGCATTTCCACAAAACCACCACCGCATTCCCGCTACCACCATTTGACGTTTGAGATTTTGAGTTCGTGGTTTTTTCGTTTCCTAAGGTGTTTCAGCTACTTAGGGACGAGTCTCCATCATCTTGGTATCTCCATCAAGATCACCACCACTCATCATCACCGCGGACGGTAACCTCCATATCATCTTGGTATCGTGGTATCCCTCCATTGTATATTCCCTTGCCATTGCATTGATAACCCCTAGCCCATTTTGCGTCACTTGCCTATCAAGACTAGCCATTTTAGTATTGCCGGCAACGATACTTGTGCACATTAGTGATCTACACCATACATTGCATACATACCATATCATATTGGTATCATATCATCCCTTGTGCCACAAGTTTGTTCCCGCATATATACAATTGCTATCTTGGTTTGTGCATTTCGCAAAGTGGCCATACAAAAAAAAGAAAAAAAGAATAAGCTTTTAAGCAAAGAAAAGGAGTGAACAAAGAGCTTGTAAGAAAGTGCCACAGCATCATACCACATTGCATAAGATTTTCATATCCGATCATCTTGGATCTTACCACCGGAACATCATATACATAGCATACTTGGGATAGAAGTCGTTGCATTTTTGTCTCCTATAGGTTGTGCACAAGTGTCGTATCCGCCTATTGAGCAATCGTGCTAGCGTCTCTCTAGAGTTGTGCAACAAGAGCATTGTCGGGGGTTGGGTGCGACATATGCCAAAGGATGGCTTATCATGGTGGGGGCGAGTAGAACGTCTCCGGTGCCTGGAAACGGGATAAGGCGAAGGCATGCACGCCAACGAATCTTACCCAGCTTCGGGGCTCTCCGGGGAGAAAATACCCCTACTGCTGCTCTGCGGGGTCTCCGCATGATTACTATGGCAAAGTGTTTACACGGTTGCTCCTCGAGCTATTTCCTGGAGGTAGGAGAAGGCAAGGCTAGCTCTCTCCTTCCTATATGACCTGGTCTAGTGCTAATGGATTCCAACCCTTTGCATGGATGCCCTGGGGGGTTTATATAGGCCTACCCCCCAGGGGTACAATGGTAATCCGTCTGGGCGCGGGCCCAGCCGTCAGTCTCTCTGGCCGCCGTCTTATCCGCCGACTCTTGGGGCCCGCCGACTGGTGGGCCCCGCCGACTGGCTCGGTACGGAGCCGACAGGCCGCGTCCACCGCGGGCGGGTCTTGCCGGCTGTAGATTACTGTAGCCATGCCTCTAATGACGCAGGCTCGGTCATGAGGTCGTGGCGACAGCTCCGCCGTCTGGTGGGCGATCACTGTGGCCACTACCTGTCGCATCTGATTAATGGCGCGTGGGGCCCGTGGGAAGGGCCGGCCGACTCCTGGTGGCCGACTCCCATCCGGGCCGACTGGTGGCGCTCTCGCCGTCTTTCGTACGCCCGCCGACTGGTGGGACCCATCATCCCTGGGTCGTACCGGCAGGCCGTCGTGGGCACAGGACTCCGCCCTCTGGGGCTGACGTCAAGGCCGGCATGGCAATAGTGTCGCGCCACGCGGAGATCTCTACGGGTACGGCATACCGTAGCCATGCCTGCCCTTGGAAAAGGGGTGGGAGTGGACCTTACTATGGCCACTCCCCGTCCCGTCCCTCTTTATAAGGGCATGGGAGTTGTTGGCGTCGCGGGCCGACTCCCCAAGGCCGGCTTCTCTGGAAGTCGCCAGTCAGGAGTCGGCTTATCCTGAAGTCGTCCCTGGGACTCGGCCGCGAGTGGGCAGTCGGCTGCCTCGCCGCCGACTCTTAGAGGGCGGCTCTTCGTCCTGGGGTCTCGAGGGGCGCAGTCTGCCTCAATATCTTGAAAGGTTCTGGGCATGGGTTAGCCTACCCGTGGCCCATTACTCCGACAGTAGTCCCCGAAGCTGGTGAGGCTCCAAGGGCGACTTGTCGAGGAGCCTCAACAGTTTCTTCTCTCCGACGGTTGGATCTGGGCCTCGCTAGCCGTCTTCTGTCAAGCCGACTCGTTGGAGTCGAACTTTCTCAAAGCCGACTTGCCCCTAAAAAAGTTTTAACGTCACGGCGGAGTTCAGGCGGCGTGCCTGATAAGCTTCTGGGTTGCCGCCCGTGGTGGACCCGTCGCGAGGTGCCACGTGGCTGAGCTAGTCTGCTCACCCACGCGCACGACGGGACAGGCCTACAGGCGGGGCCCTCCACTACCGCGCCTCGGCATGCGAATGGATCCGTTGTGGCCGTGCGGACGGTTGGGGTTCCCGCACGGTTATTGCACGTGGTAACTTCGTGTGGTAAATCGTGGGGGTCGTGGGGTCCCGGGCGCAGTTAATCCCACGACCGCCCCCTCGGCTTCTCAGCCCACGAGCCTACAAGTAGGCGGGGGGAGGGGGGCGGCGAAGCACGCGCGCCCATTCTCCCCACTCCCTTTCGCTCCTTCTTGCTTCTTCTTCCTCTCGCCGCTGCTGCTCCGAACCATGTCGTGCCCGCAGCGATGAGCTCTTCCTCCGCCGCCGCGCCTCCTGCTCTACGCTCCGGAGTGTGGGATGGCTCCGAGGTTGATGACGACGACATCGAGATCCTCCGCCAGACACGGCGGCTGCCCGGCAGGGACTTAGTGCGGGTCCGCCTCGTGCCGGAGGGGGAAATATCGCCGGTGCTGGAGGAGGGCGAGCGGGTCATATTCCGCTCGCACCTTATGCGCGGCCTGGGGCTTCCGGCGAGCGGCTTCTTCCGCTCCTTCTTGGAGTTCCACGGGCTCCAGCCGCACCACCTTACTCCGAACACGGTGGTGCTGCTGGCTGCCTTCGCCACCCTATGCGAAGGCTTCCTCGGCGTTCTCCCCACCATCGAGCTCTGGGGTGAGTTCTTCCAGTCCAAGCTCGGCACACACGTCGCCGGCGTGCCGGCCCAGTGCGGTGCATTTATCGCGATGCGGAGATCAGTGGCCAACAATCCATTTCCCACCATCGCACTGATTAAGTCGGTGAAGATGTGGCAGCGGTCCTATTTTTATGTGAAGAACGTCACCCCAGAAGGCGACTGGGTTAACCTGCCGGCTTACGAAGCCGGCGCGCCGGCTGGAAGGCTCCCCAGCTGGTCACACCGAGCCAAGACGCTGTCTCCCGCTGGTGCCGCCGGCGTCGCGCGACTCCGAGTGCTGACGTAGTCGGAGGGCTTGACCGGGGCTGACTTGCTGGCCGCCTTCGTGGCGCGCCGAGTCCTCCCACTCCAAGGCCGACCTCACCTGATCTGCCAGATGAGCGGTCATCAGGACCCGAGTCGGATGTGCTCCAAGGACATGCCTCACGCGGAGGTGGCGAACACGGTGAACTACATCGCGAACTGCGGTCTCTCGCTGGACTGGCCGTTCGGCAAGGAGCCGTATTCGCGCGCCAACCCCCCGCCTATTGTAAGTCGTCTTCCTTCTTCTTCTGTTTCTTTTGTTGCCGAGTCTGACTTGTCAAGTCTGACTGTTTTTGTTTTGAATTAGAACCCTCTCGTCCCTCCTTCGGCCGGCACCGCGGGGCCGGCTCATCAATTTGTCCCCAATCGGGCGGAGAGCAACGTCGACGATCCTGACTTGGGGGCGGCGGCCATGGAGGCCGACACCAAGGGAGGAGGAGGAGAAGCAGGCGGCTCCAGGCCTTCGGCCACTTTCGCCGACTGGCCTGACGACGAGGCCGAGGGAGAAGTCGCCCCGCGCCACCAGCCAAAGGCTGGCCAGCCAAGCGCGAGTTCCTCTGCCGGCTTGGACGCTCAAGGCGGTGCGAAGAAGCGCCGGGCCCGTCCGAGTACGCTTGGTGGCCGGTCGAAGAAGTTCAAGGGAGCGGCCGCCGCGACCAAGCGGGAAGAGGCAGCCGTGAAAGCCAACCGCTTCCGCAAGGAAGTGAAGAAGCCGCTGCTGGTCTCTGCGTAAGCGCCTCCGTCCCTTATCTTTATTTTCTCTTTGTTGATCTTGTCTGAGTTTTTCATATGCTTTTCTCGCCTCAGGGATCCCCTCACACTTGAGAGGGTTGCCGTCGCCTCCGTTATGGGGTCGGTGGAGACGTCTGCCACCACTCGGCGGATTGACCCCGCCGCCGTCCTTCGGGAGGCGACGGAGCGGAACGCGCAAGAGAAGCCCGAGGAGGACGAGGCCGCCCGCTGGGATAAAGCGGAGGCCGAGAGGGCGGAGGCCTCCGCCCTGAAGAAGCTGGAGGCGGCCGAGGCTGCCGCTGCGGCAAAGCGGCCGGCTAAGGAAGTCGCGCCCCGGCGGTCGGCGGTGTTCGTCACCCCTCTGAACTCTGCGCCGCCGCCCCCGGAGTTCACAGGGCAGTCAGGGGAAGCCGGCGGCGAGTTCCCGATCGTGGAGAGAGGCGGCGGCGACGCCCCCATGCCGGACGCGGACGCCCCACCACTGCCGCCCCCGCCGCTGTCTAGGAGCGCGCAAGGAAAACAGCCGGCGGATCCGCCCTTGCCGCCGACTGAAGACGAGATCGTGGCAAGGCTACTCCTTCAAGTCGGCTCGCCATCGTGCCGCCGTCTTGAGAAGGCGACTTCGGCGCCATGCCCCTTGGAGACCGGCGCCGCCAGCTCGACGATTCCAGACGCCGAAGCGACGAGTGCCGCGCCCATTGGGTGGGTGCGAGGAGGCGGCACGGGCCCGCTGAACCAGGCGCTTCTGGATGTCCACACGAAGCTACGAGCTGAGAGCGACGCCATCCAAAACTGCACCAAGGCGCACCTGGCGTCGCGGGCAGCCATCCGGGTATGCTTTCTCCTTTGTCCCTGTTTTCTTGTTCCTCTCTGTGGGGGCGCGCCAGCGCACCCACTGGGTGTAGTCCCCGAGTTTTGGGCCGTCTGCTGAGCAGGCGGCCCGGAACTCCAATTGGTGAGTTCCCGGTACTAACCTTTGTCTGAAATACTTGTTGCAGGACTATCACAACCTCCGTGTCACCGCCTTCAACCGCAACGTTGAAGAGCTGCGCAAGCGGACCGCCGATTTGTCGGAGAGCCGGAGTGAGTCCTTTTTCTTCTTTGCGGGGGCGCGCTGGCGCACCCGCGGGCTGTAGTCCCCGAGATTCGGGCCGACTGATGAGCAGTCGGGCCGGATCTCCTCGGCGACCTTCTTCGTTGATGACTTAACGCCTTCTTTCTTCTTTCTCTTCAGAGGCCAATGCCACTCTTCAACAGCAGCTAAGCGAAGCCAACTCCGCATTGCGCGCCAAGGGGGGGAGTGCAGCAAGCTCGCGGCAGAGCGCGATCTGCTGGCCGCACAATTGGCAGAGCAGAAGGAGCTGCTTAAGAAGACGCAGAAGGAGGCGGAAGAGGCGGAGACCGCCCTCCTGGCCGAGTTCGTGAGCGAGCACTCCTCCTGGACTGACAAGGAGGCAATGCTGGCCTCCGGCTTCCACGAGAGCGAGGACCTCGTCGATAGTGAGCTTCTTTTCTTTCCTTCTTCGAGCCGCCGACTATATGTCGAGCCGACTCCTGGTTTTTTGACTTGTTCTTCATTCTTTCCGTCTTGGCAGACTTCTTCCCCGGCCACTCGCAGGCCGCCATTCAAGCTATTGAGGCCGACCACGAGGAGCGGAGGGCGGATGGCGCGGAGATCGCCGCTGATGCCCCTCGGACCCTTGACGAGCATATTCTGAGCATTGGGGCTCTCCTGCAGCCGGCCCACCAGATGTTGCGCCGGCTTCAACGTGTCGGCGCCCAAGCGATCCCTGCCCTAGTCGTGCAGGCTCCGCGCACCCCCAGTCGGACTGTCGACTGGCTGGAGGTCGCAGCTGGCCGTCTTGAGGCCTGGAAGGGTTCCTCGGCCTGGGCCGGAGCGCGCCGTGCCTTGGAATTCGTCAAGGCATGGTATCCGGGGCTGTACCTAGACCGGCTGGCCACACTCCGGTTAGAGGCCCAGCCGGAGCTGGCAGCCGCGAAAGACGCCCTTGTCAAGCGTGCGGCGGCGATCGCCGAGTACACCGACACCAGCATCTTTGTCCCCGAGCAGGCTGAAGACGGCGGGGAGGTACCGCCAGAGTGGTTTGGGCTGAACCCCGACTATGGCAAGGACTCGGCAGAGGTGATCGGCTCCAGCATCGAGGAGGAAGACGAGGCGGAGGACGGAAGCGATACGGAGGCACCGGAAGACGGAGCGGACGGCCAGCCTCAGCTCGACCGCGCCTCCAGCAACGAGCCGTGCCCGCCCGAGCCGACTGCCGCCGGAGGTGATCAAGCCGAGACCGCCCAGCCGGCCGCCCCAACATCCAACACCGCCGTCTCCTCCGATCCTCCAAACCCGTCTGCCGCCCCCTAGGCTGCCACCTTGTCTTTGTTTTATCTATTCTAATAGTCTTTGAAGAACTTGTTAATTCGCACAATTCCACCCACGGGGTGTATTTTGAAATTCTGCTCGAAGATTCGGCCAAGGGCCTTTGTTATGTAAATATTCATCCGACTTCTATCTTTTCTTGCTCATTGCTCTTTTGGCTTTTTCCTTTGCCGTCTTCCCTCAGTTGCCGTCTTTGTCAGTCGGACAGCCGCTCTGCGGACTGCTGCTGGATCAAATTCTTGGTCACTTTGGGAAGGCAAGTACTTAGCCATTTTTAGAGTTGTTTAACAAGTCGGATAGAAGGCGGCAAGCCGACTATTCAAGAGTCGGTTTGCGAAAAAAGGTTGGAAGCCGGCCTTAAGCTATGTTTATGCTTTGAGTCCTTAGCCATTTTTCATGTGGATGCCCATTCTTCCTTACTCCTGCCCACCAGACAGTCGCTCTGCGAGCTGCGGCTTCTGGCAGGAGACGGCTTAGATGCCACACACTACTTGTCCGGCTGCAGGAAGCATTTCATAGCGCAGGATGGCAAGTCCCCGGGCCGACTAGTCGAACCCGGTGCCAAGCGGCACAACAAAGAGTAATATACTCGAAGGCATATTTCTTATCATATAGATAAAAGAGGGCAGTCCCCGAGCTCTTCTCGAGGGGCCTAAAGTCTTGGTACTTTTAATACAAAAGGTAGCGTGATACATACTGCGTTTAGCTGTAAAATTTTCGGAGGAGATTTGCATTCCATGGCCGCTCTGTCTCTTTGCCGGAGTCGTCCCTCTTGCGTGCTCGGGGCTTCTGAGCGTCGACCAGGTAGTAGGAGTCGTTGCCCAGCACTTTGGTGATGATGAAGGGGCCTTCCCAAGGCGCCGACAGCTTGTGTTGGCCGGCTGTTTGCTGGATTAGTCGGAGCACGAAGTCGCCCTCCTGGAAAGATCTCGGCCTGACCTTCCTGTTGTAGTATCTGCGCGGGCTCTACTGGTAGATGCTGGACTGGCTGAGTGCCAACAGCCGTCCCTCTTCCAGCAGGTCGACACCGTCTTGTCGTGCTTCTTCTGCTTCTTCCTTGGTGTACATGGTGACTCATGGGGAATCGAACTCTATGTCCGTTGGGATGACGGCTTCAGCACCGTAGACGAGGAAGAAAGGCGTGAAGCCAGTTGACTTGTTTGGAGTCGTGCACAGACTCCAGAGGACGGCTGGCAACTCGTCGAGCCAGCAGCCAGCCGAGCGCTCCAGAGGCTCGACCAGTCGGGGCTTGATGCCGGATAGGATGAGGCCGTTTGCTCGCTCCACCTGGCCGTTTGACTGTGGATGGGCGACGGACTCTAGGTCCAGTCGGATGCCCTGTGTCGCACAGAAACGGGCCAAGGCGCCTTTGGCAAAATTCGTGCCGTTGTCGGTGATGATGCTGTGTGGTATGCCGTACCGAATTGTGATGTTGGAGATGAAAGTCACGGCAGTCGGACCATTCAGTTTCTTGATTGTCTTCGCTTCTATCCACTTGGTGAACTTGTCCACCGCGACAAGTAAGTGACTTAAGCCACCTCATGCCGTCTTGAATGGTCCCACCATGTCTAGGCCCCAAACTGCGAAAGGCCAGGCAATGGGGATGGTCTTGAGTGCAGAAGCCGGCTGATGCGGCTTGGAGCGGAACTTCTGGCACCCTTTGCATTTTTGGACCAATTCCTTGGCCTCTTCTAAGGCCGTTGGCGAAAAGAAACCGTATTGGAAAGCTTTGGCGACGAGTTCTCTTGAAGCCGCATGGTGGCCGCACTCGCCTTGATGGATGTCTTTGAGAATTGCTTGGCCTTGCTCTGGCTCTACGCAGCGCTGGTAGACACCAGTGACGCTGCGCCTGACCAGCTCTCTATTGACTATGGTGTAGGCTGCCGCTCGGCGTTGTACTTGCCGAGCTAAGGTCTCATCAGTCGGCAGCTCTTTGCTCACCAGGAATTTGAGGATGGGCTGGGCCCATGAGGGTGCTGCTATTTCTTCGACTGCCAGAACTATGACTTGGACGAGGGCGGCTGGGCTGGGAGGCGGCAGGCTGGAGTCAGCAACCGCTTGCTGGATTAATGAAGTCCCCGGGCCGACTGGCGCAGCCCTTGGGCCGAGTTCTGGAGTCTTCGGGCCGGCCGCCGCAGTCCCCGGGCCGGGTTCTGCAGTCACTGGGCCGGCCTCGACTGTGGCGGCTTTGGAGCCATCTGCCAAAATCCCCGTACCGTCTGTCGGGGCTCTGGAGTCGGATCCGACTTCTTCGGGAGGAGCCGGCACAAAGATGGAGTCTGATTCTGGTGAAGGCTTGACAGATGGCTTGAGGAGGCATTGAAGGGCGACACCGGATGGTATTGCTTGGCGGGTAGAGCCGATTCGTGCCAAGGCGTCTGCTTGGTCGTTGTCGTTTCTTGGCACATGGAGGAACTCGCACCCCTCGAAATATCCACTGAGTTGCTGCACGAGGAAACGGTAACTCGCCATGTTTGCATCTTTGGCGTCCCAGTCGCCAGACGATTGCTGGACCACTAAGTCCGAGTCGCCATAACACAGGATCCAGCAAATGCCAAGTTCTTTGGCAAGCCGGAGCCCGTGAATGAGCGCCTCGTACTCGGCGACGTTGTTGGAGGCGGCAAAGTGGATTTGCAGTGCATATTTGAGCTTGTTGCCTTTAGGAGAAGTGAGGACAACGCCGACTCCCAAGCCGGTGCGCATCTTGGAGCCGTCGAAATGCATCCGCCAATGGGTGGAGTCGCGCGCTGGAGGTAGGTACTAGGTCTCGGCCCAGTCGACGAGGAAGTCGGCCAGTGCTTGTGACTTGATGGCGGTGCAGGGCTGGTAGTGGATGGTATAGGGAGCCAGCTCTATGGCCCATTTGGCCACTCGGCCAGAAGCATCTCGGCTTCCGATGATCTCGGCAAGTGGGGCCGTGCAAACCACAGTGATTGGATGCTCTTGAAAGTAAGGCTTCAATTTCTTGGTGGCAAAGTGCACGCCATAGCACATCTTCTGGTAGTGGGGGTAGTTCTGCTTGGAGGTCGACAGCACTTCGCTTAGGTAATATACCGGTCTCTGGACAGGTAGTGCCTTGCCTTCCTCCTTGCGTTCCACTACAATGACTGTGCTGACTACCCGGCTGGTGGCGGTGATGTACAGGAGCATAGGCTCCTTAGGAGTCGGAGCCGCCAGAATGGGTGGAGTAGTCAACATCTTCTTCAACTGGAGAAAAGCTTCATCCGCCTTGTGGTTCCACTCGAAAAAAGTGGTCTTCTTCATGAGCTGGTATAAGGGGAGAGCTTTCTCGCCCAGCCGACTGATGAATCGGCTGATGGACGCCAAGCAGCCGGTGAACTTTTGCACGTCCAACAGTCGGCAAGGTACCTCCATCCTCTCAATGGCCTTGATCTTTACAGGGTTACACTCTATGCCGCGTTCAGAGACCAGGAAGCCAAGGAGTTGGCTGGCTGGTACTCCGAAGACGCACTTCTCAGGGTTGAGCTTGATCTGGAATCGGCGTAGGTTCTCAAAGGTCTCCTTGAGATCTTCCAGCAGTGTTCCACGCTTCTCCGTCTTCACCACCACATCGTCCACGTAGACGTGGGTGTTTCTGCCGAGTTGCTTGAGGAGGCACTTCTGCATGCAACGCTGAAAGGTGGTGCCGGCATTCCTCAAGCCGAACGTCATGGTGAGGTAGTAGAAGGCTCCAAACGGTGTGATGAAGGCGGTCTTCAGTCTGTCAGCCGGGTTCAGCTTGATCTAGTGATATCCTGAATATGCATCCAAAAAGCTCAACAGCTCGCATCCGGCTGTGGAGTCTATCACCTGATCAATTCTTGGCAAAGCAAACGGGTCCTTGGGGCAAGCCTTGTTGAGGCTTGTGTAGTCAATACACATTCGCCACTGCTTGTTCTTCTTCAGTACCAGGACCGGGTTGGCTAGCCACTCTGGAAAGAATACTTCCATAATGAAGCCGGCTGCTAGGAGTCGGGCTATCTCTTCTCCGACAACTCTTCTGTTTTCTTTTGATAGGCGGCGCAAGGGCTGCCTGACCGGCTTTGCATCAGATCGGACATGTAACTTGTGCTCGGCGAATTCCGTCAGTACACCTGGCATGTCTTTGGGGGACCATGCGAAGATGTGCCGATTCTCACGGAGTAAATCGACGAGCTCGCCTTCCTATTTGATGTCGAGGTTTGCGCCTACGACAGCATACCTCTCTGGGTGCCCCGGATCCAAGGGTATCTTCTTTGTCTCTCTGGCCGGCCTGAACAAACCCTCAGCCTCTGACTCCTTCGGGTTAGGCGACACCTCTAGCTGCTTGCTGGCCATCGCCACGAGAGCGGCTTGGAGGAGCCGCTGGCCGGTGCGGAGGACGGCCCCGCCGAGCTACTTTCCTTCCTTGTCCGTGCGCTTGAAGATGTCGTAGACGGCCTTGGCCCCACGGCCGAGGCCGAGGCACATGCCCTGTCTTCTGCGGCGCTGACGCATGTCCTCAGCCACGTCTACCTGCGCGACCCCGACGTCGACTTCGATAGCCTGCTGGAACCTGTGACCGGCGACCTTGCCGCCGCTGCCGCTGAGGTCGTGAAAGGCCGAGCCGAAGCTTTCCTGGGGAGGTTCCGCGCCTTCAGCGTCTTGCCCGGGCACGGTGCTGCTAGCTCCGCGGCCCCAGGAGGCGGGGTCGCCCAGCGCGACTCCACCACAAGCGGCGGCGCCACTGGAGAGTGATCCTTTCGTGGCTTCTGTCATGTTTTTATTCCTGCAACATGCACCATGCCTCACGGAGGCGTTTAAACTTGTGTTTGACGTCGTGAAACAATCTATGGCTTGTAATATTTGCTTTGAATTTCCTGGAATTTGCATTTTTCTCCCCTACTTGCTCGTGCTCTACGTCGGCAGGGCCCGGCCCCGCGCATACCTCACCCAGCGTTAGCCCCGACCGGAAACCAGGACGGGACTAAGGAGTGAGGGGCTACGTGGCAAGTTAGGCTCCTGAGTCGCGATGCTCAGGAGTCCCCCTTGACGCACAAGCAACAAGTAGGAAAGGGGGAACGAGGAGTGGAATGATCGTTCTGCGTCGGCAGGGCCCGGCCCCGCGCATACCTCACCCAGCGTTAGCCCCGATCGGAGACCAGGACGGGACTAAGGAGTGAGGGGCTACGGGGCAAGTTAGGCTCCTGAGTCGCGATTCTCAGGTGTCCCCCTTGACGTTCAAACGGGTTTCCATACCTTGGCTCCTCTCGGGGAGGGGCGCGTGACGACCAGGTCCGAGGGACCTGGCTGGGTGGCGTGCGCTCGGGTAAGACCTGGGCGTAGCCCCCGTGTCCAGCCCCCTCGCGCGGCGCTCCCGAGGGGAGGCGTTGCGATGGTGCCGAACACTAAGCTCTGGGCTCCCTGAGGTTGGTACAACCGTTGGCTGCCCTCAGTTGTTTATCACCAGCGCGGAGCATAGCGCTTCCGTATGTGTACGGGCATAGCCGCTCCTCGGCAGTGTCGTCAGCCAGCACGGAGCATGGTGCTTCCACTGGTACGTGGGAGGGGGCTCCCCTCCAGGAGGAGCCCCCGGGGCGTGTACAGCCCCGCCCTGACATGTGGCCGGCACGGTAGGGCTAGGAGAGGTGTATCTGGGCACTCGTGAGCCAGCGCGGGACTCACGAGGCCCTACCTCGAGGCGGGTTGCGCTTGGCTCTGGGCCTTTATCAATGGTGTGTTCCTGCAGGGTGGTTAGAATGCAAATGCTCTACGTCCTCAGGTCCCGACCCTCGAGCGAGCTCAGCCGCCACTGGTATGACAGGCCGCGATGCCGTGGGTCAGGCCAGGGAGTGAGGGCTGGAGAGCCAGTAGGAGCCCATGAGTCGCGATTCTCAGGTACCCCCCTTTTAACGTGCAAGCGCTTTGCATGAAAGCGGGGAAGTCTGTGATAAGAAGTAGGTGACAATTAAGCGTGAAAGAGCAAATTCTTTTTAAGTAGACGCGGGAAAAGCAAACGCCGCTGGGCCAGGCCCAAGCAGCTCGGGGATGATGCAGCCCGAGGGGCGCCCCCAACAAGGTAAGTAAAGAGCATAAGCAAAACGGATACATGCCACAGGGACGGACCCACGCGACCTGGGAATGATGCGGCCCTGTGGGCGCTCCCAGCTAAAAACGGAACTTAGAAAGATGTCACCTTGGGTATCTTGAGGCGAGCGTTGTTGAAGCGCTGGATGTATTTTTGCAGGGTTTCCCTTGCTGCTGCTTGATGCGGCGCAGATCGCTCACGGCCGGGGGCCGGTCACGAGTGCCCTGGAAGTTGGCGATGAAGCGAGTGCGCATCTCGTCCCAGGAGGAGATTGTGCTAGGAGCCAGGTGCGGGCCTCGTCCTTGAGCGCCATGGGAACCAGTTCGACATGACCCTTTCGTCTCCGTTGGCGGCTTCGATGCATAGCTCATAGAGCTGCAGGAACTCCGCAGGGTCCGCCGTGCCATCGTAGCGAGGGGGCAGGTCAGGCTTGAACTTGCCTGGACATGCGACGCCGCGTAGCTAGGGGGTGAGGGCGCGGCAGCCTACTGTGGCCACCGGTGCCTTTTTCTGGTACTGGGCTTGCTCCTGGGGATTACCGTGCGCCGCCGCTTGGAGCAGCGCGGGGTCTTGGCGTGGAGGTGCAGGGACGCGATCTTGGCGCACCGGCGCTAGGAGCACGCGAGCACCTTCTTGGGGACGAGGGATCTCTTGGCAGCTCCTTTCTTGTTGCGCAGGCGCTGGACATGGAGGGTCTCGCCCTGGGGCTGCGCGCCTTGGAGCCAGGGCGCCTCCTTGGGGAGGAGGTGGTGGAGGCGCCTCCTGATCCTCGCCTCCTGCGCGGAATGGAGGGCGAGGCAGCGAGAAGGACGGCAAGGGGGAGCCCCCTGCGACGCTGACGAGCTCGGTGATGTGGGCGAGCCAGTCTTCGTAGAGGTCGTCGACGGGCCGGTAGTGCAAGAGCTCTCTTGCCAGGAGCAGAGCGGCGTGCGCGTCCGTGGGGGCGCGACGGGCGTGGGACGATGAAGCGGCTGGAGTTAGCGACGGTGTGGTGGTGTGGCCCTCCCGCCGTACCGAAGGATGCTGGGACGAGGCCTGCTGCTCGTTCCCTGTCGGGCCTGTGGCGGCGTTGGCGGCAAGCGACGGGGAACGACAAGGGCGTCCGCCGACGGGTGCCGTCTGGGCGACGCGGGTGGCGAGAGCAGCCCGGCGCTCGGCGCGAGCCCGACGAGCGTCAGCCATGGACACGACGGAAGATCACACGTGAACAGCGGAAGAAAGATTCCAGCGCACCCCTACCTGGCGCGCCAAATGTCGGATTTCGGGTTCCGGCAGACCCTTGAGGTTTGAACACTGGGGTGCGCGCGGAGATCTCTCCCCTACCGATCTACGTCCAATCTCCTCGCGTGATCTAAGCTGAAAACAACGAACAACACAAGGGACACGGGATTTATACTGGTTCGGGCCACCGTTGTGGTGTAATACCCTACTCCAGTGTGTGGTGTGGTGATTGCCTCAGGGGATGATGATGAATAGTACAAGGGAAGAACAGCCTCGCGAGAGGTGTTCTTGAGCTGGTGCGACGAACTGCTGGGGTGAGTTCAGTCGCCTCTTTCTCTCTCTATCCCTCCTGGGTGTCTCTATCTCTCTATCCCCCTTTACTATGTGGTGGCTAGCTCTATTTATAGAGGCCCTGGGCCTCTCCCCAAATAATGAGCGGGAAGGGCGCCAACAATTGGCCATTTTGAAGGAGAACATATAGTACAAGTTATCCTGACCAAAGGTGGTCTTCGTCTGCCAAAAGCACTGGTGATGACGCCGTCTTGGGCTCCATGGTGACCTCCGTCCTGCCGCTCTGCTGGTCTTGGTCTCGTTGCACCGGAATGGCAACCTTTGCCCGATGCCTTGGCCTGTGCTTGCCCCCTTTGCACCAAAGGGGAAACAAGGACACTGCGCCCACCTGGCGCCCGCCTGGTCTCGAACGTCATGGCTTGCGTCACGGGCTCCTCGCGAGGTACCCTTGCCTTGATCTCTCCGCCTCCTCGCGAGCCTGCCTGGTGAGGCTTCCTCTAAGGAAGCTTCCTGTCATCTGCCCCGCGAGGCTTGGCCCCTCGCGAGGGTCTTGAGCTTGAGCTGATGAAGATGGGCCGCGCTGGGCCCCCACTTGAGCCACGCCGCAGGCCGCAGGCAGGCAAGTCTGGGGATCCTTGTTCCCAGAACACCGACACTTGCGCGTGTGGGCATGCGTGGGTGTGGCAGAGGCTGCTGAGCAGCATGGCGAGCGCGGGGCTAGCGGCTGCATGGAGGTACTCAAGCATGAGCAAGCTCGACTCGTCTTGGGCGATGCACGGCAAGGCAGGGATCAGGCGAGGCCTACTGGTGTTCAAACATTGTGAGGAAGAAATGGAGAGGAAGGGGCATTACCCAGCTCACCATAGGACACGGTGAGGTTGACACGGACGTGCCAGAGACGACGGGAGGGAGCTCTAAACCTTGGCGAAATTCTGACCGTGAAGGAAGAGGAAGCAGAGGAGGGAGACATCGATGGACTTGGTGTCTCTGGCCTTGGATCGCAGCGGGAATAGGGTCGTGGAAGAAGACGAAGATGGCCAAGGCGAGGATCAAGTCGGGGAAGAGCTTGAGCTCTCCTCGGCCATGGTGCGGGCATTGGTATGGTGGCGTGGGCGTGGGTTGAATCTCACCTTAGCGGCGGTGGCAGGGAGAAGAGGAGGGCGAGGGAAACCCTAGAGGAGCTGCATGGGGTTTTATAGGAGGGCTTGGAGGCGTGGAGGAGTCGTGATGAAACCACGGAGGCCATGTGCGCTCCTCACCGAGAGTTACCGCCAGAGAGAGAGATGTGATTGAGGCGTGGAAGAAAAGGTGCGGAGTGAGGGGATGACATGTGGGGCCGAAGGGTTGCACTGGAGAGAAAATTACCTGGGGGAAGGTTTGGCTGGGTTGTGCGCTGCTGCTGCTGCGCGTGGTTAGAAGCTGGGTTGCTGCTCCTCTCTCTCCCTTCTCCAATTTCTTTTCTTTGAATTTATTCAGGCGGAAAACAAAGAGAAAAATCACAAGGACTTTGGAGAGGGAGTAGGCTGGAATACAAATATCTCAAGGATGCCTGAATTATGCACCATTTTTAAAAAATTGGCTTGGCAATTTTATAGATAGAAAAATAATTCAAGTTTGAATTAAATTCAAACTTGAGTCATTTTTGAACCCAACCAAATCAAACCTGAAAGACCTGAAACTTGACAGAGAGGTTGTTAGCACGGTGTAAGATTTACAGGAAATAGGTGAAAATTTTACTGGGATAAGAAAATGCCACTTGCAATAAATGGGTGAGAATTGAAAGGAAGAAGCTAGTGATGGGGTGTTGCACTTGATGATGGTTTAGATGGAAAGGGCAAATATGAAACAACAAAGAAGATGAGGAGAAGAAGTTCACAAAGATAACAAGCCCACAACAAATATGCACAGTACAAATGTGCATACTACAAATATGCACTTTACAATGATGATCATGATGCAAATGCAATAAAAATAACAAAGGAAATATCACATCATGAAGCATATAACAAAATGAGATGATCATGGAGAGAACAAGGAAGGAAAATACAATATGACAATGAGATGGGCAAGGCAATGCAATATAACCAATGATGAACATGATGCAAGAAGAGAAAATATGGCAAGGTGTTGGGGAACGCAGTATTTCAAAAAAATCCTACGATCACGCAAGATCTATCTAGGAGATGCATAGCAACGAGAGGGGAGAGTGTGTCTACGTACCCTCATAGACCGAAAGCGGAAGCGTTAAGTAATGCGATTGATGTAGTCGACCGTCTTCGTGATCCAACCGATCAAATACCGAACGCACGACACCTCCGCATTCTGCACACGTTCAGCTCGGTGACGTCCCTCAAACTCTAGATCCAGCTGAGGCCGAGGGATAGTTTCATCAGCACGACGGCGTGGTGACGGTGATGATGAAGTTACCGACGCAGGGCTTCGCCTAAGCACTATGACAATATAACCGAGGTGGAAATCTGTGGAGGGGGGCACCGCACACGGCTAAGAGATCAACTTGTGTGTCTATGGGGTGCCCCCTTCCCCCGTATATAAAGGAGTGGAGGAGGGGGCCGGCTGGCCTCCTATGGCGTGGCCCAAGGGGGGAATCCTACTCCTACCAAGAGTAGGTTCCCCCCTTTCCTAGTCCAACTAGGAGGGGGAAGGAAGGGAAGAGGGAGAGAAAGGAAAGGGGGGCCGGCCCCTCCCAATTCGGATTGGGCTTGGGGGGCGCCCCACCTCTTTTCCGCCTCCTCCTCTCTTCCACTAAAGCCCATGTAGGCCCATTAAGCCCCCGGGGGGTTCCCGTAACCCCCCGGGCACTCCGGAAAATGCCCGAACTAATCTGAAACCTTTCTGGTGTCCAAACATAACCTTCCAATATATCAATCTTCATGTCTCGACCATTTCGAGACTCCTCGTCATGTCCGTGATCACATCCGGGACTCCAAACAACCTCCGGTACAGCAAATCGCATAACTCACAATACATATCGTCATCGAACGTTAAGAGTGCGGACCCTACGGGTTCGACAACTATGTAGACATGACCGAGACTCATCTCCGGTCAATAACCAATAGCGGAACCTGGATGATCATATTGGTTCCTACATATTTTATGAAGATCTTTATTGGTCAAACGGCATGACAAAATGTGTTGTTCCCTTTGTCATTGGTATGTTACTTGCCCGAGATTCAATCGTCGGTATCATCATACCTAGTTCAATCTCATTACCGGCAAGTCTCTTTACTCATTCCGTAATGCATCATCCCGTGACTAACTCATTAGTCACATTGCTTGCAAGGCTCATAGTGATGTGCATTATCAAGAGGGCCAAGAGATACCTCTCCGACAATTGGAGTGACAAATCCTAATCTCGATCTATGCCAACTCAACAAATACCATCGGAGACACCTGTAGAGCATCTTTATAATCACCCAATTACATTGTGACGTTTGATAACACACTAAGTGTTCCTCTGTTATTCGGGAGTTGCATAATCTCATAGTCATAGAAACATGTATAAGTTATGGAGAAAGCAATGGCAATAAACTAAACGATCAAAGTGCTAAGCTAACGGATAGGTCATGTCAATCACATCATTCTCTAATGTTGTGATCCCGTTTATCAAATGACAACTCATCTCTATGGTAAGGAAACTTAACCATCTTTGATTAATGAGCTAGTCAAGTAGAGGCATACTAGTGACTCTCTGTTTGTCAATGTATTCACACATGTACTAAGTTTTCGGTTAATACAATTCTAGCATGAATAATAAACATTCATCATGATATAAGGAAATATTAATAACAACTTTATTATTGCCTCTAGGGCATATTTCCTTCAGTCTCCCACTTGCAGCTATAGAACTTATTGGAGACTTCATATCTCAATCCGGGCATTTGCTTGAAATATTAACTTCAACTCCCGGAACATCTCATATGCTCCATGATGTTCAAAACGTCGTTGAAGTCTCGGTTCTAAGCCGTAAAGCATGTCACACTAAACTATTGAGTAGTCATCAGCTTTGCTCTGCCAGATGTTCTTAATGTCATCAGTAGCATCTGCAGTAGGCCTAGCACCTAGCGGTGCTTCCAGGACGTAATTCTTGTGTGTAGCAATGCGGATAATCCTCAAGTTACGGACCCATTCCATGTAGTTCCTACCATCATCTTTCAACTTAGCTTTCTCTAGGAACGCATTAAAATTCAATGGAACAACAGCACGAGCCATATATCTACAATAACATAGACATGCAAAATACTATCAGGTACTAAGTTCATGATAAATTAAAGTTCAATTAATCATATTACTTAAGAACTCCCACTTAGATAGACATCCCTCTAATCATCTAAGTGATCACGTGATCCATATCAACTAAATCATGTCCGATCATCACGTGAGATGGAGTAGTTTTCAATGGTGAACATCATTATGTTGACACCTTGATCTCCATCATAGCATCGTTGTTGTCTTGCCAACTATTGCTTCTACAACTATCGCTCCCGCTTAGTGATAAAGTAAAGCAATTACATGGCGATTGCATTTCAGACAATAAAGCGACAACCATATGGCTCCTGCCAGTTGCCGATAACTATGTTACAAAACATGATCATCTCATACAATAATTTATATAATCACGTCTTGACCATATCACATCACAACATGCCCTGCAAAAACAAGTTAGACATCCTCTACTTTGTTGTTGCAAGTTTTACGTGGCTGCTATGGGCTTAGCAAGAACCGTTCTTACCTACGCATCAAAAACCACAACGTGGTATAGTGATTGCTTTTTGATCTTCAGAAAGAACCTTGTTCATTGAATCCGATTCAACTAAAGTTGGAGAAACTGACACCAGCCAGCCACCTGTGTGCAAAGCACGTCGGTAGAACCAGTCTCATGAACACGTTCATGTAATGTCAGTCCGGACCTCTTCATCCAACAATACCGCTGAATCTAGAAACAACTAGTGACGGCAAGCAATATGTATATACCCACGCCCACAACTCATTTGTGTTCTACTCGTGCATATAATATCTACGCATAGACCTGGCTCAGATGCCACTATTCGGGAATGCAGTATTTCAAAAAAATTCCTATGATCACGCCAAATCTATCTAGGAGATGCATAGCAACGAGAGGGGAGAGTGTGTCTATGTACCCTCGTAGACCCAAAGTGGAAGCGTTAAGTAACACAGTTGATGTAGTTGAACGTCTTCGCGATCCAACCGATCAAGTATGGAATGCATGGAACCTCCGCGATCTGCACAATTTCAGCTCAGTGACATCCCTCAAACTCTAGATCCAGCTAAGGCCGAGGGAGAGTTTCGTCAGCACGACGGTGTGGTGACGGTGATGATGAAGTTACCGACGCAGGGCTTCGCCTAAGCACTACGACAATATAACCGAGGTGGAAATATGTGGAGGGGGGCACCGCACACGGCTAAGATATCAACTTGTGTGTCTATAGGGTGCCCCCTTCCCCTGTATATAAAGGAGTGGAGGAGGGGGCCGGGTGGCCTCCTATGGCGCGCCCCAAGGGGGGAATCCTACTCCTACCATGAGTAGGTTCCCCCCTTTCCTAGTCCAACTAGGAGGGGGAAGGAAGGGAAGAGGTAGAGAAAGGAAAGGGGGCCGGCCCCCCTCCCAATTCGGATTGCGCTTGGGGGGGCGTACCCCAGCTCTTGGCTGCCTCCTCCTCTCTTCCACAAAAGCCCATGTAGGTCCATTAAGCCACCGGGGGGTTCCGGTAACCCCCCGGTACTCCATAAAATGCCCAAACTAATCCGAAATCTTTCCGGTGTCCAAACATAACCTTCCACTCTATAAATCTTCATGTCTCGACCATTTCGAGACTCCTCGTCATGTCCGTGATCACATCCGGGACTCTGAACAACCTTTGGTACATCAAATCACATAACTCACAATACATATCATCATCGAATGTTAAGCGTGCGGACCCTATGGGTTCGAGAACTATGTAGACATGACCGAGACTCATCTCCGGCCAATAACCAATAGCAGAACCAGGATGCTCATATTGGTTCCTACATATTCTACAAAGATTTTTATCAGTCAAACCGCATAACAAAATACGTTGTTCCCTTTGTCATCGGTATGTTACTTGCCCGAGATTCGATAGTCGGTATCATCATACCTAGTTCAATCTCGTTATCGGCAAATCTCTTTACTCGTTCCATAATGCATCATCCCATGAATAAATCATTAGTCACATTGCTTGTAAGGCTCATAGTGATGTGCATTACCGAGAGGGCCCAGAGATACCTCTCCGACAACCAGAGTGACAAATCCTAATCTCGATCTAGGCCAACTCAACAAACACCATCAGAGACACCTGTAGAGCATCTTTATAATCACCCAGCTACATTGTGACGTTTGATAGCAGACCAAGTGTTCCTCCGGTATTCGAGAGTTGCATAATCTCATAGTCATAGAAACATGTATAAGTTATGGGGAAAGCAATAGCAATAAACTAAACGATCAAAGTGTTAAGCTAACGGATGGGTCATGTCAATCACATCATTCTCTAATGATGTGATCCCATTTATCAAATGACAACTCATGTCTATGGTTAGGAAACTTAACCATCTTTGATTAACGAGCTAGTCAAGTAGAGGCATACTAGTGACTCTGTTTGTCTATGTATTCACACATGTACTAAATTTCTGGTTAATACAATTCTAGCATGAATAATAAACATTCATCATGATATAAGGAAATATTAATAACAACTTTATTATTGCCTCTAGGGCATATTTCCTTCACAAGGCACTCAACATGGTCATGACAACAAACAACAGAAACACATGGCAACAATGTGCACTCTCAAGCTTACACCCAAGCTTATAGAGATGCTGGATCAAATCCGTAGAAGATGCCTTTGGACGAAACAAACTGATGAGGGCGAACGTTCAAACTCTCTTGCCACATGGAGCATGGTTGGCATGCCTAAGCAAAGTGGTGGTCTAGGTGTTCTGGACCTCAAGACATAGAATGAAGCCCTGTCACTCAAGTTTCTCCACAAATTCTATAATAAGAAGGATATACCTTGGGTTCAACTGACCTGGGACATGCTCTATGATCAAAAAATACCACATGCTTCCAACTCTGAAGGATCGTTCTGGTGGCGTGACATACTTAAACTCACACCGATCTTCAGAGGGGTCACCAAAGTTAATGTGGTTTGTGGCACAACTACGCTGTTCTGGAAAGACATGTGGCTGGATGATTTACTGATGAATACATACCCAAGAGCATTTTCCTGCGCCACCTGTGAAGACATCTCGGTTCGAGATTTCTTGACCTGCACTGGCCTACAAGAAACGTTCCACCTACCGCTGTCACCCCAAGCTTTCGAAGAAATCAAGGCATTACTACTTGACACCACACACATGCAACCCATGTCCACTGTTCATGATGTCTGGCATTATCTTTGGGGAGACGTAGAATACACTTCCAAGCAGTTTTACAACTTTGTCTTCCGTGAGACTCGAGCGCACAAGGCTTTTACTTGGCTCTGGAAATCGAAGAATACCAAGAAGATAAAAGTGTTCAGCTGTCTTTTGATGCATGACAGACTAAACACCCATAATATGCTCAAGAGGAGACATTACAATGTGGGAGATGATGATCATGATTGTCCACTATGTGACTCACATGTTGAGGAAACCATTAATAACATGATCTTTGACTGCTCCTTTAGCGCTCAATGTTGGAACATCTTGTCTATTTCATGGACGTTGGAGAACTGCCGACTCCACAAGATTGAAACTGCAAAACAGACATGGGATGGGCCAATGTTCATGGAGGTTTTTCTAGTTGCTGCATGGAGCATTTGGAAGGAGAGGAACAACAAGGTTTTCAGACGTATTGCACCGACTATCTCCGCATGGAAG
The DNA here is from genome assembly GCF_056163025.1 of Triticum urartu. Classification (NCBI taxonomy): domain Eukaryota; kingdom Viridiplantae; phylum Streptophyta; class Magnoliopsida; order Poales; family Poaceae; genus Triticum; species Triticum urartu. Next base: position 253,828,052 of record NC_141877.1, read on the forward strand.
AATAGATTTACTACTGATTTTTCTCTCCTCGCCCATATAGAGTGAGCGATAGCCACAAGGAGTTCATTATCTCCTTCCTTGACAATTTGTAATTTTCTTTTGGACTTACCCTTAGATTCACCCTCTTGGAGCTTTAGCTATGTAACATGCTTGTACAGTGGACACACTGATTCTTTAATTTAACCACACAGTAGGAGCCTCTCCTACTGTTTTCAAGGTTCAAAAAAAACTAATGGAAGGCAACTAGAGCATCGGTCACCTACCCTGCGCAATGCATGCGGCGTACGTGGCAGAAAGGTCAAGCGTAGCGGGAAGAGTGAGATGGTAGTTACCTCCCTGTGAATAAAAGTCATTCACGGGCCATTACAGTGGTGGCCCCACCGCGTTTGGCGTCACGCGACACACAAAAAAACCGGAAACTGACTGAAGCACAGGTTAATGAAGAAGTAAGGAAAATATCAAGAAGAGAGCTACCACAAGCTCCCTGCCTGTGTGCATGATAGGGCCTACTCCAATAGTGCTCGGCAGCACATTCAGGCCAGGCCCGGGGGTTCCTGTCGGTGCAACAAACCTTCACGCATGTTGCCCAGACTGTACACATGGACGAGGGCAAAGATACAGCAGCACCAAGCTCCCAAGGCAGAGAGATAGCTCTTTGAGGAATCAAAGCTCGGATCAAGAACACCAAGACAAGCTAAGGGAACAAGATATCACTAAGGAAAGACCTCCCTTGCCAGGCAGGCGAGCCTGGTCAGGTCAAGGCCTCACCGAGAACAAGTCCCAAGATTCCCCCGGCAGGCTTGCTGGGGCCGCCAAGGGAAAATCTCCCCGCAAAGACTCCACCGCTCCACCGCACAGTGACACAAGTCACTTATGAGTGTGGTGCCGAGCCCCCAAGTGATTAAGTGGCTATCATTTGGCACATGGCAGCCATTTGGAAGGGAGATTCTCCCTATATGACACCAGTCCAGAGGCGTGTCATGCGGGCAGGTAGACGGTGGTTTCGCGACACGGCAGGCTTGCCGGGCTGCATCCTCAGCGTGACACCTGGCAGTGCATTTAATGCACTTTGTCCTAACTACCAGAGTTAGGTATGTTAGCACTGTTGGCTATCTAATCATTAGATAATGATTGTTTTTCCACTGTGGTAACCCCTTAGCCTAGAAAAGGAGGGCCATGGCAACCTAAGAAAGGATTTGGACCCTTGTACACACTTACGCGCGTAGCTGCTCTCCCCGAGGTGACCTTGCCGGGCTTGAGCATTGCGTGTCCACCACGGTCCTCCCATCAATCCACCAAAGCAGGAGTAGGGTTTTACACTTCCCAGCGGCCCAAACCTGGGTAAAAACCACTAGCGTCACCCTTGTTGTGTTGTTCCATGCTCTCCACTCTTTGTGCAATGCGCCCTCCCCCCTTGCCGAACCACAAGGGGTTGATGGCCCCATAGGTGATCATGTTCCGCCGTGACATCTTTGGCACGCCAGGTAGGGCGAAGCACTTGCGCGAACCCGAGGTCGTGAACAACACTTCAATTTTCATCATCATCTTCTTCATTTGTCGGGGGGATGAACCCCGGGCAGGCAACAGAACGCGGATCCTTTTCAAAAACAACGGGGCCAGCATCGCCCCTCAAGCCTGCCTACGTGCATGATAGGGCCTACTCCAACGGTGCTCGGCAGCACATTCAGGCCAGGCCCGGGGGCTCCTGTCGGTGCAACAAACCTTCACGCATGTTGCCCAGACTGTACACATGAACGAGGGCAAAGATACATCAGCACAGAGCTCCCAAGACAGAGAGATAGCTCTTTGAGGAATCAAAGCTCGGATCAAGAACACCAAGACAAGCTAAGGGAACAAGATATCACTAAGGAAAGACCTCCCTTGCCGGGCAGGCAAGCCTGGTCAGGTCGAGGCCTCACCGAGAACAAGTCCCAAGATTCCCCCAGCAGGCTTGCCGGGGCCGCCAAGGGCAAATCTCCCCACAAAGACTCCACTGCTCCACCGCACAGTGACGCAAGTCACTTATGAGTGTGGTGCCGAGCCCCCAAGTGATTAAGTGGCTATCATTTGGCACATGGCATCCATTTGGAAGGGATATTCTCCCTATATGACACCCGTCCAGAGGTGTGTCATGCGGCGGGTAGAAGGTGGTTTCGCGACACGGCAGGCTTGTCGGGCTGCATCCTCAGCGTGACACCTGGCGGTGCATTTAATGCACTTTGTCCTAACTACCAGAGTTAGGTATGTTAGCACTGTTGGCTATCTAATCAGTAGATAATGATTTTTTTGCCACTGTGGTAACGCCTTAGCCTAGAAAAGAAGGCCATGGCAACCTAAGAAAGGATTTGGACCCTTGTACACACTTACGCGCGTAGCTGCTCTCCCCGAGGTGACCTTGTCGGGCTTGAGCGTTGCGTATCCACCACGGTCCTCCCATCAATCCACCAAAGCAGGAGTAGGGTTTTACACTTCCCCGCGGCCAGAACCTGGGTAAAAACCACCAACGTCACCCTTGCTATGTTGTTCAATGGTCTCCGCTCTTTGTGCAACGCGCCCTCCCCCCTTGCCGAACCACAAGTGGCTGATGGCCCCATAGGTGATCATGTTCCGCCATGACATCTTTGGCACGCCAGGTAGGGCGAAGCGCTTGCGCGAACCCGAGGTCATGAACAGTGCTTCAATCTTCATCATCATCTTCTTCATTTGTCGGGGGGATGAACCCCAGGCAGGCAACGGAACCCGGATCCTTTTCAAAAACAACGGGGCTAGCGTCGCCCCTCAAGCCGGGTCGCGTTTGGCCAGGTCGCTCAACCCGGCCAAGCCCCTCGACCCGGCCAGACTCCTCAAATCGGCCCCAACAACTAGCTCAAGACAGCCGAGCCCGGCACACCAAGACTTCTCCAACAAGCCAGCTCCCCCCTTGGCATGTTCTCCAACCCGGCCAAGGGTCAGCGGCCGCCCCATCCTAGCCGTACGATGGGACGAGTCTCCACCAACTGATGACCAAAGCCACAGTGCCCCACCCATGCCTCTGGTCAGCTGGGTGAGGCAACAGTGCCCCCCACCTACCCACTGACCAGGGCCGGCGTGGCAACAGTGCACCCGTCTTCACCCATGACTCCAGCAAGCGGCAACCTGACAAAGCGCCACTGTAGCTGACTCAACCCGGCCACCCCCCGACGATCGACAAGACGGCGCACAGTGCCCCTAGGCGCACGGGGCCCACGCCCGGGGAACTTGGCGAGACCTGGCACCCGGTGGGTCCCAGCACCGGGTTCCTGGATGCTAACAACGCGGCCCTACGGCCTTGTAACATTACCATTGTACCCCTGGGGGTTGACCTATAAACCACCCCCAGGAGCCCTCGTGCATACGGGCAACCCTTTCACTCGCACAGGCGATCACTCACACACACACCTAGCAAGCAGCACCCGAGGAGAGGAAGCCGCCTAAGCCTTGGTCAGCCTTCCTTCTTCCTCCATACAGCTCCAGGAGCAACCCTGTACTGTTACATATAAACCATGCTCGGCAGGACTAGGGGTGTTATCTCTCCGGAGAGCCCCGAACCTGGGTATGTCTTGCGTCCCGCGCTCGCTCATGCCGACCTTGCCTCTGGAGCCCACCAGTGCCCTCGAGCCTCCTCCTCTCTTTAGTCATCCCTTGGCATCTATCGTGCGCCCACCACGACAGTTGGCGCCCACCGTGGGGCAGCTCGAGGTCCTGGCCGGGAGCATGCTTCAGACGAGGCTCCTCTCCGACTCCGACGAGCCCGTCACGCTGGCGGACGATGTCATCGACACACTCGGCGCCTCCTTTGCCGTGTTGCGCATCTCCGACGCGCCTGCAGCCGACGAGTACCCCAGCGAGGTACTTGACTTTTCCGACTCCCCCCTTTCCCTCGGCGGCGGCACTCCTGCCGGGGCGATAGACCTCTGCGTGGAGGTTTTCGTCACCGACATCAGCGCCGCTTCCTCCTCCAGCGCGGCAAGGAAGGCCGCCGAAGCCAGGGCCGCAGCGGAGCGGGCTATCCCGCCCAACCCTCTGTGCGCCATGATGCAGAGCCTTCGCGTCCCCATTGGCACCGACATCGATGCCTCCGACATCACCGAGGCCCGGACTCGCCTCGACGAGGACCACCAGCGCCTGCTGGACCTCACTGAGACACTCGCTGCCATGCAGTGCCGCCTCGACTCGGCTCAGCTGGAGCGCAACGCCGCCTACGACTTCATGCCGGACGCGCCCGAGCCAAGCCGGGTCGCCGACGTGCGGGCCCGGGGCGACGCGATCGGGCGCGCCTTCAGCGCCATCCCTCCTGTCTACGAGACTCCCGTGAAGAACATGCGCGTTGCCCAGGTGGCTACGGTCGGCCTGGACAAGCTCGCAGGCGAAGAGTTGTAGGACCGCCTCAAGAGGGTGAACGACCTCCTCGCTGCGGCCAACGCGTAGCAGAACCGCCTCAACCAACTCGCCCAGCCGGCCGGATCCGGCTCCGCCCACGTCGCTTGACCCGGCGACTTCCAGCACACGGCGTCCTCGCCACCCGGTGAGGCGCACTCCGGCCGCACCCAGACCCAGCGCAACCCCGCTCCAACGACCGCCGGTGGCTTGGGCGACGAGCCAGCCTCGGAGGTTCGACGCCGACTCGACCCTCTGCTCCAACCCAGCCGACATCCGACTGGAGGCAACCCGGCCCCCCGCGACGCGGTCACCGACCGGCTGGGCCCGCGCGCCATCGACCACACCGACGCCCGTCACCACCTCGACCGACCCGCCCTCTCCCAAGAGCTGGAGGAGACCGGCCCCGTCGGACCGGCATGCTTCGGGCCACGCATCCGGGGTGAGCCCTTTACTAAAGGGTTCACGCCTCCCAAGTACAACGGCACCGTGAAGCCGGAGGACTGGCTCACCGACTACACCACCGCCATCGCCATCGCCGGCGGTCTAGGGACTCGACATGGTGGGGGCCTTCAAGACCGCTCGAGGCGGCATGACACATTTGCTGGTGGCGGTGGACAAGTTCACCAAATGGATCGAAGCAAGGCCGATCAAGAAGATGAACGGGCCAATGGTCGTTCGATTCGTCAAGGACATCGCGGTGCGCTACGGCATGCCGAACACCATCATCACAGACAACGGCACCAACTTCTCCAAGGGCGCGCTCGCGAAGTACTGCTCCGTCTCCGGCATCCGCCTCGACCTGGCTTCCGTCGCGCATCCGTATTCCAACGGCCAGGTCGAGCGGGCTAACGGCCTCATGCTATCCGGCATCAAACCGCGACTCATCGAGCCGCTCATCCGTTTCGCCCGGCAGTTGGCTTGACGAGTTGTCAGCCGTCCTCTAGAGTCTCTGCACCACGCCAAACTGGTCGATCGGGTTCACCCCGTTCTTCCTCGTCTACGGAGCAGAAGCTGTCATCCCGACCGATGTCGAGTTCGACTCGCCGCGCGTCATGATGTACACGGAAGCCGAAGCCAAGGAAGCCCGCGAAGACAGCGTCGACCTGCTCGAAGAAGTACGTCTCCTAGTGCTCAGTCGCTCGGCCATCTACCAGCAAGGCCTGAGGCATTACCACAGCAAGAAGATCAAGCCCCTCGCTTTCCGGGAGGGAGACCTCATCCTCCGGCTCGTCCAAGAGCAAACCGGCCAACACAAGCTATCCTCCCCATGGGAGGGCCCCTTCATCATCAGCAAGGCCTTGTGCGATCGCAAGGCGTACTACCTCATCAACGCCCGCAAGACAAACAAGCGCAACAGGGACACCGCCAGCGAAGAAACAACCCGACCATGGAATGTGATGTAGGGTGGAACCATATACGGCCTATCTTTCACGAAAGGAGCGGATCCTGCGATGAACACGAAGAACATGAGGGGCAAAACGAGGGGAACCACGAGGGGAAACACGAGAGAAACACTAAAACCAACAAGAATGATCACACATGTGCTAGATCCTCGAAACTCAAAGAGAGATACAAGATCCACGATCAACAAGGGACGATACAAAGGGTAACCGGTTCTTCTCCGTGAGGAGGTCTTGGTGTCTTCTTTGTGAGGAGGTCTTGAATCCAAGGTGGATCTTCTCCATAGAGGGGCTGCGGTCTCTCTCGTGGAGTAGTTTCGATATGGATGAGTGAAGCTCTATCTCTCAAATGAGCTATCACAACGCTAACCCTAACTAGGAGGAGGGGGAGTAGTATATATAGTCTAAGCCACGAAGGGGTAAGTGGGAAAGAGGGATACATGGGCCTTTGGCCCGACTCTGTGCGCAGGCAGGCGCCGGATGTTCGGGCTAGGGGCCGGATGTCCGGCTATTCGCGAGACGCCGAATGTCCGGGGCACTGGCCGGATGTCCGGCCTGGCGGTGGCCGAATCTGTTCTTCTCTGGATAGGCGTCGCCGGATTTCTGGGGTTGGTCGCCGGATGTCCGGGCGTTGCTGAGGCGCCGGATGTCCGGGCTGGCGCCGAATGTCCGGCCACTGAAGCTCTTGGCCTTCTGTTGGTGCAGATCCTGGGCGGCTGCATAGGCACCGGATGTCCGGCCCTTGGCCCGGATGTCCGGCCGCTGTAGCATCAGCAGCTCCGTCTTCTTCCGTCGTCGCTTCCAGGCTTCCCTCGCGGATGGTGTAGTTGTACCTTGGCGCTTGCACTCCTCCTCGTCGTCCGTAGTGTTTCGAGAATACCTATGCATGCACGAGTGGAGTGTCAAGTAGTATACCATCCTCGAAGGGGTCAAGTGAGCACGTGTAAAGGAGATGATTCACCTTTGGGTATGTGAAGTATATGTAGCACGTGTCACTCACCAAACGAACTCTTGACATGGTGACGTCCATAGGATGCTCCGCATCATCTCCCCTCCCTTGGGAAAGATCCGACCTCGGATCAAAAACCAAATCACCATGGGAAAGAGATGGCTTCGCCGTGTAGAAGTGGACGTTCACCAAGTAGTTGTCATCTTGAAGCTTGAAATGGGCACTCTCCAATGTCGCACCGTCTTGTGATTCCTTGAAAAGGAGTAGGGACAACAAACACTTGGAAAAACAAATGTGGTGAGCGTTAGTGCAAAACCAAGCATTCAAGAGGTGAGTCACCAAACAAGTGTCGTCATCATGCAAAGCATATGGTGTGACAAAGGATTGTGACTTGGCATGTAAGCATATCAATCGAGCACAATAAAAGATATCATGGGGACAAGCATGTAAATGTGAGGTAGAGATGCAAATATGTATGGCAATAGAATAAGCATCTACCTCAAAGTCATAGCAAGCATGGGCAAAGCGCTCAATGAAAGGTCTATGGTAGGCATAGGAATCATTCAGAACACCAAAAGAAATGAAGTGTCTAAACACATGGGTCAAGTGCAAGACAATCCAAGCATAATGTGCATAGGGTGTAGTGAATAGAGTGTGGCACTCAACATAATAGAAAGAGAAATTGTTCATCATGTGTGAGGCAATCAAGGCAAGCATGTAGCAATCAATGATACATGGCATATGTTAAGTGATGACATTGTTGCAACCAAACATATGGGAGGAGCAAGTAATCCAAGAATTGGATGCAACACACAAGGCATATATATCATGATGCATGGAACGGTGAAAGTGATAAGTCGAAGCAAGATCTCTAACATGTGTGCAATCAAGTGGTCCAAGATAAACAATAAGTCTCATGGTGCAAGCAACACAAGTAGTATGATCCGTCATATCCATGCTCAAGAAAGATGTCACCTTGTAGGCGTGTCCTTGTGCGTCCTTCACAATGCCAAAGTACAAGCAAGTGCGATGTAGAATCATCATGGTAGAAGGTGGTTCGCTCTCAAGAGCTCGGATTGTCAACTCACGTGACGTGGAAGTTGACGCGAAGTTCAAGTATCCTTTTTCATTCCACTCATGTGGTGTAGGTGAGGTGGGAAAGACCAAATGGTGGTCATCTTCATCTTGATGGAACCATGTGGGGGGTGCATCATATTCCACCATGGCCATTGTCTTGTCCAAAGGGAGGACGAAGTCATCACGAATCGGTGCGTCATCATAGATGGGACCTAGCACCAAATGAGAAGACACAATAGAGGTAGAGGTCAAGTCGTTAGTGTCGAAAGTGGCCTCACATGACCTATCAACTATCTCACTCTCTCTATGTGGTGGTTCACTCACTCCCACAAGGTAGGTTCCCTAAATCTCACATATGGTGGAGTCACTCATCTCACTCAAGTGGTGGGGGTTATGGCTCTCGTGACATGGGAATTGTGGCAACACATCATATATGGGGCTAGTAGTGAAGTCACTCTCACTCTTAATATGGTGGCAAAAGTCACTCAAGTCATCATACGTCGCCATGGTCGAAGGGAAAATCCCATGCTCAACCATCTCATCGCTGTCGCCATGGATGAAGGCCGAAGATGGCACATCATCACTCTCACCTCCTAAGATGGAAGCATCATCCTTTCTCGCCACCTCGCCACTCGCCTCCAAAGCTTGGTCCTTGAGGGTCTCCATAGTCGTACTTGTCGCCGCACCATCTTGAAAAAGAGTCAAAGTAGACTCGGCATCATCAATGCCACAAAGAGGGATGGCGGTGCAGTCGAACTTGGGAGCATCGTCTTGGAGCTCGTCGGGCTTGGACATCTTGGTGGTACTATCCTCATGCTCGCCTTCTTGGAGCTTGGTCTTCGAGAAGTGTGCTTGGGGTCGAGAAGCCTTGGCCTTCATGAGTTCTTGTTCCGCCTTCAGAGCACCAATGTAGTTGTCGTCGAGGGACTTGGAGTTCTCGAGGAAGATCGTCTTGGAGATATCGTTGTGTAATCCCATCATGAAGTGGAACTTCATCAAAATGGGGTCGTCCACGCCGGCTCGTCGCAAGGCAATCTTCATCTCCTTGAAGTACTCGTCGATAGACTTGGATCCTTGGATGGTGTTCTCCAATTGGCATTGAAGTTGTTCCGTGTAGGTTGGGGGCACGAACTCTCACCGCAAAGCTCTCTTCGTCTTGGGCCAACTCATGTCGTAGCTCTCCGAAGGTGTGTGAAGCCACATGTGGACGCGTAGTCGTGGAAGTTCATTCTGGCGCACTTCACTTGATCTTCGGGAGGAACTTGATGTAGCTGGAGGTAGTCGTCCATTAGGCGCTCCCACTCGAGATACTCCTCGGGTTCTTGAGTCCCATAGAAAGGAATGTTGTGGCCGGTGTCGAGGTCATAGTATCTCGTGGAAGTCGCGGACTTGAGCTTGGGGAGCTTCTCTTGAGCGTAGTCTTGAGGTGCTTGTTGGCGAAGATGTCGTATGTCCATAGGCGAAGATGCCTTGAAGTCACTTGGTGAAGATGCTAAGGGAGATGGTGAAGTCATTGAGCAGTTGGTGGTGTTGAGCTCTTGACCTTCACGTCTTTGTTGGTGATGGTGTCGATGCCGATGTGATCTTGCCGGAGATGGTAGCTCGGAGGCATGTGCTCTTGAGCGTCTTCTCGAAGATGAGGAAGATCGCTTGTACGACTTGATCAGGGCTTTGATCTCCTCCATTTGAGCTTGCATCTTGGCGTCGTTGGAGTTGTTCGTGGCATCGAACTCGTCGTTGTTGTTGTAGACCGAAGATGAAATGCCTTGCCTATCCATCACTCCAAAAGAAAAATGTGAGTGGTAGGAAGATAAGAACGAATACCAAATGTACCTTGACCGAAGTTGAAAGTGGATCAATGATCACTCCAATGTGGACAAGGAAATAGCACAATTGGTACCAATTCTTGTCGGTTTCTCACACCTACACAAGTAAGGCTTATGGTGGAGCTCGGTGAGGATAGTGGCACAAAAAATTTGATGCAAAATGTTAGCAAGAGTCAATAATGTTGAAAGAGATTCACAAATTCGCAAGTGAAACAAGTAGACCAATAGCAATATGTGGCACACGGAAACGCACACACGGATAGATAAATGGGTTCGTGCAACCAAGGATGATCACAAAATGTGGAATCCATGGAAAACGCTTGTGTTGCACAACTCAAGAGAGACGCTAGCACGATTGCTCTATAGGCGGATACGACACTTGTGCACAACCTATAGGATGCAAAATGGATAACTTTCTATCCCAAGTATGCTATATATGTATGATGTTCCGATGGTATGATCCAAGATGATCAGATATGACAATCTTATATGCAATGTGGTATGATGCTATGGCACTTGCTTACAAGCTTCTTTGCTCTTTCTCTTTTGCTTAAAAGCTTATTCTTTTTTTCTTTGTATGGCCACTTTTGCACAATGCACAAACCAAGATAGCTATTGTGTATATGCGGGAACAAACTTGAGGCACACGAGATGCTATGATACCAATATGATATGGTATGGTATGCAATGTACGGTGTAGATCACTAATGTGCACAAGTAACGTTGCCGGCAATACTCAAAGGCTAGTCTCGATAGGCAAGTGACGCAAAATGGGCTAGGGTTATCAATGCAATGGCAAGGGAATATACAATGGAGGGATACCACGATACCAAGATGATATGGAGGTTACCGTCCGTGTCGATGATGAGTGGCGGTGATCTTGATGGAGATACCAAGATGATGGAGACTCGTCCCTAAGTAGCCGAAACACCTTAGGAAACGGAAAAACCGCAAACTCAAAATCTCAAATGTCAAATGTCAAATGGTGGTAGCGGGAGGTGGTGGTGGTTTTGTGGAAGCTTGATGGGATTGCGGAAATGCAATGATGGGTTTTGCGAGTAGGCAATGCAGAAATGGAGGGTAAGGTGGTGGACTATACATGGTGTCGGAGTTGGAAGCACGGTCCCTAAGTAGCCGAAACACCTTAGGAGACACAACTCACAACACAAACAAAATTGGGTTAAGTTGGGTTGGTGGAAGTGTATGGTGGGCAAGCCTATGCGGAAGTGATGGTGGTGGTGGTGGTGGTTGATGAAGAAGAAATCATCCCTAAGTAGCCTAAACACCTTAGGAGACTCGAATCACTACTCAAGCAACCACAAATGCTATAAGGAACAAAATTGGTTAGGTTGCGGAAGTCGGTGGTGGTTATGCGGAGGTTGTGGTGGAAGCCCTAGGCAAAGATGCCAAAGTTCCAAAAATTTGATGGAATCAAATGGTTATGGTAGTATTTTTGTGGGAAGGGGGGTGTCAAGAGCTTTTCAACGAGCTAAAGAACGTCAAAAACGGACTCTGGATGAATTAGTTATGGAAAAAACGGTGAAACGGGGAAGGCTGGAATCCCAGGGGCCGGATGTCCGGGGTGGAGCCCGGATTTCCGGGGCTGTTTGTCCAGAACCGAGCAGATTTGGTGCTCCAGGAGCTGGATGTCCGGCCGGGGACCCGGATGTCCAGCCCGATGGCCCGGATGTCCGGCCTTTGGCCCGGATGTCCGGCCCGACAAATTCAGATCTCGTTTGGGGCGGAAATTTTCGAATTGGAGGTGGAAATGGAGGGTTCCAAAGGCAAAATTGGAGAGATTTCGTGGATGGAAAGTGGCGAAAAGTGGGGATATGCTAGATCCACTCGAAACCAAGCAAATCCATGGATCAAATCCAACAAAACTTTGTCAAACCAACAAATCACAAAAAAAAATTGGGGCTATTTTTGGTGGGGATTATCGAAATTGGGGAAGAACACAACAAAATTAGGCTAGAAAACGAAGAGGGGAGGCTCCGAAATCATGATCAGCGTGGCTCTGATACCAAGATGATGTAGGGTGGAACCATATACGACCGATCTCATGAAAGGAGCGGATCCCGCGATGACCACGAAGAACACGAGGGGCAAAACGAGGGGAACCACGAGGGGAAACACGAGAGAAACACTAAAATCAACAAGAATGATCACACATGTGCTAGATCCTCGAAACTCAAAGAGAGATACAAGATCCACGATCAACAAGGGATGATACAAAGGGTAACTGGTTCTTCTCCGTGAGGAGGTCCTTATGTCTTCTCCGTGAGGAGGTCTTGAATCCAAGGTGGATCTTCTCCGTAGAGGGGCCGCGGTCTCTCTCGTGGAGTAGATCCGATATGGATGAGCGAAGCTCTATCTCTCAAATGATCTATCACAACGCTAACCCTAACTAGGAGGAGGGGGAGTAGTATATATAGTCTAAGCTACGAAGGGGTAAGTGGGAAAGAGGGATACATGGGCCTTCGGCCCGACTCCACTCGCAGGCAGGCGCCGGATGTCCGGGCTGGGGGCCGGATGTCCAGCTGTTCGCGAGACGCCGGATGTCCGGGGCACTGGCCGGATGTCTGGCCTGGCGGTGGCCGAATCTGTTCTTCTCTGGATAGGCGTCGCCGGATTTCCGGGGTTGGTTGCCGGATGTCCGGGCGTTGCTGAGGCGCCGGATGTCCGGGCTGGCATCGGATGTCCGGCCGCTGAAGCTCTTGGCCTTCTGTTGGTGCAGATCATGGGCAGCTGCACAGGCACCGGATGTCCGGCCCTTGGCCCGAATGTCCGGCCTCTGAGCATCAGTAGTTCCGTCTTCTTCCATCGTCGCTTCCAGGCTTCCCTCGCAGATGGTGTAGTTGTACCTTGGCGCTTGCACTCCTCCTCGTTGTCTGTAGTGTTCCGACAATACCTATGCATGCACACGAGTGGAGTGTCAAGTAGTATACCATCCTCGAAGGGGTCAAGTGAGCATGTGTAAAGGAGATGATTCACCTTTGGGTATGTGAAGTAGATGTCACACGTGTCACTCGCCAAACGGACTCTTGACATGGTGAGGTCCATAGGATGCTCCGCATCAGAATGCAGAGCTCCTCCGCCCGTTTTACAGTTAGCCGTGTGCACGTATATATCACTGCCTTTTGTAAATCATCTGAAAACTATGGGATCCCCGAACAACGCTCGGGGGCTTCCCTTTTACGACCAACACTACAAAAAAAGACACATCCGTGACATTTTGGGCCGAACGAAATTTTTTCTGTCATACTTATGACACTTCTATGACGATAATTGTGACAAAACCCGGTATCATCATAGATGTGGTGGGGTTCTACTTCTATGACAAAAAATCATGACAGAAAATGGGCTTTTCGTCCTGGGCGTGTCGGAGACGCAGCTGCATGACATTCTTTGGGTCGTCCATGACGGAAAAAACCGTGGTAGAAGTGAGGGCGCGGAAAATATCGGGGAGTCCCCGGTTACGGTGGTCAGGGGCCGAGCGATGCACGTTTCTCTCATACGTACACACGTGTGTGCGAGGCGTTGGGCTCTAACTAAACCCGAGCGAGGCGTTGGGCTCTAACTGAACCCGAGCGATTGCACTGCAGGCTATGCGTTACTAAACCCGAGCGATCGATCAATGGCTGTTAACTGAACCCGATCGAGCGATTCCTTCGCTACTGCTGCTAACTAAAGCCGATCGATGCTGCCTCTGGATGAACAGTGAGCGTTGCGGGGGGGTGGATGAACAGTTCCCGGTGGGGGTGGATGAACAGGACCCCCGTGGTGTTGCCTCTGGATGAACAGTACCCCGATCGGTCGAGCAGGTTGGGGCTGGATCAAAAGGACCCCGTGGAGGGCAGGATGAACAGGACCACCCCGTGGAGGGCAGGATGAACAGTAACCCGTGGAGGGGTGGTTGAACAGGAGCCCGTGGAGAGGGCTGGTTGAACAGTAGCCGGTGGAGTAGCGCGCGATGAAGGCTGGATGAACAGGAGCCCGTGGATGAACAGTCGCAGGTGGAGGTTGGAGGAATGTCGACGGTGGATGAATAGTAGCCCGTGGAGGCTGGAGGGGGTCGACGGTGGAGATGAACAGTATCCCGTGGAGTCACGTTTTGCGGTACGCCACACGCCTCCCGATGAACAGGACCCCCGTTTCGACCGTAGCGCTCCAACACAAGTTTGTTTCCTCCGTTTTGCGGTACGCCACACCCCTCCCGATCAACAGGACCCCCGTTTCGACCATATGAGGTCCATTTCCTCCGTTCTGCGGTACGCCAGACCCCTCCCGATGAACAGGATCCCGTGTAACGCCCTCGATGCGGCTATAGCTCCCACGTGTCGAGGCACGACTTAGAGACATAACCGCATGGAAAGCAATGTCGCAAGTCAGGCAATCATTACAACATCCCATGTAATATGAAATAAAAGGGGGAGAAACATAGTTGGCTTACACTCGCCACGTCACATCAGAGTACATAAATAACATCCATCAAACAAACACTCATGGCCCGACTACGGCGCCAAAATAGAAAAGAACCCAACATGCGACAAGGCCCTGAATCAAACCCCAACTAGGCACCACTACTGATCATCGGGAAAAGAAACATAATAACGCTGAGAGTCCTCGTCGAACTCCCACTTGGGCTCGTACTCGTCACCTGGAGCGAAATCACCTGGTCCTGCATCTGGAATTACAGTATCTGTGAGCCACAAGGACTCAGCAATCTCGCACCCTCGCGATCAAAACTATTTAAGCTTATAGGAATGGATAAGGCAAATATATGTGGAGCTGCAGCAAGCGACTAGCATATGTGGTGGCTAACTTATCCGCAAAAGAGAGCGAGAAGAGGAGGCAAAGCGCGAGCGAGAATCTAGAAGAACAACCTGCGCAAGCATTACTCCAACACCGTGTCCACTTCCCGGACTCCGCCGAGAAGAGGCCATCACGGTAACACACACGGTTGATTCATTTTAAGACAATTAAGGTTTAAGTTATCTACAACCGGACATTAACAAATTCCCATCTGCCCATAACCGCGGGCACGGCTTTCAAAGTTCAATCCCTGCAGGGGAGTCCCAACTTAGCCCATGACAAGCTCTCACGGTCAACGAAGGAATAGACCTCCACCCGAGACACACCGATCAGGCTCGGTAACCCGGTACAACAAGACAATTCGACAGGTTAAAACAAGACCAGCAACACCGCCTGAATGTGCCGACAAATCCCGATAGGAGCTGCACATATCTCTTTCTCAGGGCACACTCAGATGAGCAAGACGACGGGTAGGCCAGCCCAGAGTTGCCCCTGGTAGCCCCGGACATCGCTCGGTTGGACCAACACTCAGAGGAGCACTGGCCCGGGGGGGTTAAAATAAGATGACCCTTGAGTCTGCAGAACCCAAGGGAAAGAAAAGGCTAGGTGGAAAATGGTAAAACCAAGGTTGGGCATTGCTGGAAAAGCTTTAATCAAGGCGAACTATCAAGGGGTTCCCATTATAACCCAACCGCGTAAGGAACGCAAAATCCGGGAACATAACACCGATATGACGGAAACTAGGGCGGCAAGAGTGGAACAAAACACTAGGCGAGAGGACGAGCCTTCCACCCTTTACCAGGTATATAGATGCATTAAGATAACATAGCAATATAATGATATCCCAACAAGTAAATAAATGTCCCAACAAGGAACGGCTCCAAACTTCACCTGCAACTAGCAACGCTA
The DNA here is from genome assembly GCF_056163025.1 of Triticum urartu. NCBI lineage: Eukaryota > Viridiplantae > Streptophyta > Magnoliopsida > Poales > Poaceae > Triticum > Triticum urartu. Next base: position 253,843,426 of record NC_141877.1, read on the forward strand.
TAAGAGGGGCTGAGCAAAGCGGTAACATAGCCAATCAAGGGTTTGCTAGGACATGGTGGGTTAGAGGTTCAACATGGCAATTGGGAGGCTGACAAGCAAAAAGTAGGCATCGTAGCATTGGCATAGCAAGAGCGAGCAAACTAGCATAGCAAAGATAGTAGTGATTTCGAGGGTATGATCATCTTGCCTGCACAGTTGTCAGAGTTGACTGGATCCTCACAAGCAAACTCAACGGGCTCCTCGGTAGCGAACTCGTCTCCTGGCTCTACCCAACAAGACAAACAAGCAACAAGGACACAATCAACCACGTGCAAGAACAAGCAATATGATGAAATGATGATATGCTATGCGGGATGCGATGCGGGATGCAAAATGCAAGATATGACAGGAAATGCATGAACCTGGCCTCAACTTGGAATTCCAAGGGTGCCACTGGATAGAGGGGATGAAATCGCTTGAAAACGATATAAAGATCATTGGAATCGGAGTTACGGTTTGGAAATGGCAAGCGTTTTAAGATATGACACCGGTCTGCGATTTACAGCAAGTAGGCATCTAAACGCAACGAAAAGAACATGCTACAGCCACTAAACATGACAAAAAAATACATGGCAGGGATGCCCACAAGATGCTTAACAAAAGACTAGCACTGAGCCACGGCCAATTCATCCATTATGAGGTTCAAACAAGCATGGCAAAAACGCAAATGCAAAACAGATTCCAGACTTGGTGAAATTAACACTAGTCTGAAATTTCAGATCACGAAGCCCTCTTCGGAGCAGCAAAACAACATGATACATGACCTGAACATGACAAGTAAGAACATGTCATGGAGCTACTCAACAAGCTTAACAAAAGTCCCAAAGTGACCTGGGGCCAAAAGGGATCACAAAATATATTAACAGGCACACGAACATAGCTAAAACACAATCAGTTTTCAGACTTAGTGAAAACTGAGACATGCTGAAATATAACTCACAAAGGCATGTAAACGAGCTCGATGCACTCACCATGGTGCAAGTCACAGCAAGGCAAGCATACATCCATTAATAAGGCACAAAATACAAGCTAGACATGGCAAGAACAATGACATAGCATGCACGGATCAACTATAACAACGCCGGCAAAATCGCAAAACGAGTTGACGATCTGCCCAGATTCACCACGAAGCAAACGTAGAGCTCGATTGACTCAAGCTATTGTGCTCCATAATTGCAAACAAAGACATTTATGGATAGAGCATAACATGATTAACAAAACTCCTTTACTGATCATCCTCAAAAGAGGCACGGATCACTAGGAAACAAGCTGAACATATGGCATCATGAACTAAAATATCCCAGACTTAGTGAAAACAACCAAGTCCCTGAAAACAGATTTACCGGGTGCCTCACTTTGCAAGCTTGCACAAGTCACCACACACATCCTAAAAATGCATGGGTTGCACCTCTGAAAAGAAGACAAAATGCTTAACAAAACATATGAAGGACTCACAGGCATAGCCTGCACACAATAATCATGGCAAAAATGACAAAAGTCTAAGATGAACTAGCAGATCTGACAATTAACTCACGAAGCCTCCTTCTACCGGCATTTTGGGTATCGAGATGAGCTCAAATGAAAATTATGCAATGGAATGAAATGATGTACTCGTCAAGGCGAACATTTTGATATATCGTATGCCCAAATCGGAGCTACGGATGAAAAGTTACGGGCGGTCAAAGTAGGCATAAAAAATTAGGGTTCGGGGGGAGAAGTCAACCGTGAGGAGATATTTTCTCAGATCTGGATTTGGCACGCAATCCGAGGAACGCCGAAACACTGTAGCTGGTCGGAACTGGGTCGCCGGAGTTCGTCATTGCCGGGGAAGGAGAGGAAGGAGCCGGCCTTGGCGCGGCTCCCGAGGACGGCGGCGGGCTTGGACGGGGCGGCGCCGGCGGCGAGGGGCGGCCGGGCGCGGGCGGCGTGGTGGCGGAGCTTCGGCGCCGGCCGGCAAGGGCGGCGAGCGGCAACGCGGCAGAGGCGGCGAGCTCCCTGGCGGCGCGCGGGAGGAGGAAGGAGATAGGCGGCGGCGGCGGCGACCTGGGCCACGGGGGCCCCGCGTGGGCTCGGGCGGGCCTCGGGCGGCGGCGGCGAAGTGGGGCTCGCCCGGGCCACGTGGCAGCGGCTGGTTCGCTGGGGCGGCGGCGGCGGACGTGTCCGGCTAGGCTCCGGACATGTCCGTCGGCGGCGCGGAGATGTTTTTTTTTTAGAACTAGGGTTTCGAGGGGGAGGAGAGATCCGAAAATGGAGGGGGCTATTTATAGGCATAAGTGGAGCTAGGAGAGTCCAAATGAGGTGCGGTTTTCGGCCACGCGATCGTGATCGAACGCTCTAGGACATGGAGCAGAGTTTGGTGGGTTTTGGGCCAAATTGGAGGGGTGTTGGGCTGCAACACACACGAGGTCTTTTCGGTCCCTCGGTTAACCGTTGGAGTATCAAACGAAGTCCAAATGATACGAAACTTGACAGGCGGTCTACCGGTAGTAAACCAAGGCCGCATGACAAGTCTCGGTCCAATCCGGAAATGTTTAACCCCCACACACGAAAGAAAGCTAGAAATGGCCACCGGAGGAGAACGAAGCGCCGGAATGCAAAACGGACAACGGGGAAAATGCTCGAATGCATGAGATGAACACGTATGCAAATGCAATGCACATGATGACATGATATGAGATGCATGAGAACGAAAACAACACACGGAGACAAAAACCCGAACCCGAGAAATAAATATAACTTAACGCCGGAAACGGAAAGAGTTGGAGTACAAATAGGGAAAGTTACATCCGGGGTGTTACATCCCGTTTCAAACATGGCCGGTCAAACACAAGGCCATTTCCTCCGTTTTGCGGTACGCCAGGCCTCGTTTCCATCGGCTGTTCCGTCCAAGCCCTCCCGATGAACACGACGACGCATTCTGTTCCGACCCAGCCGGTTGGCTCCCCATGAACACGATGACGACGCTATTTCTTCGTTCCGACCCAGCCATGTACACGAGCCCTGGCCGTACGTACGTGCGAGTAGGCGTTCGAGACCCCACCCGTATGTACGTACGTGGCCGTATTTACTTTCTTGCACCCTGGCCGTTGTACGTACGTGTACATGCTACGTGCGCCTTTGCTACGACACGTGCGCGCCTCTACATCGACCAGTATGTACGTACATGTTCGCGAGTAAAATGACAATGCTACGTACGCTTTGACCAGGTGGGTCATGACTGTCAGACACTTCCTTGCGTGCGAAGATGTAGCTGGTGGGTCCCAGCAGTCAGGGGGAAATGTTTTTTTTGCGAAATATGGTGGCCCGTCCTGTGGGTCCCCACTATCAGGTAGAGGAATATTTATTTTGCGCGTAATAAGGAGGCACTTCCTTGCTGCGGCCGTGGACCCAGCTATCAGCCTCTCCACGTACAGTCCATGTCCGATGGAAGCCGTTCCTTGACCACGTTGACCACGCCGAGCCAAGAGCACCAGGGCGTTTGACGACGGCAAGGCCTAGGAAGGGGACGACGCGGAGCCAGGGAAGACGTGACAGTGGATGCCCATGCGTAGAGGAGTATGATGGTTCACTGGTTCGCTGTGGTGTGAGGCTGCCGTCGCCATAGAATAACAGGGGTGTGGGTGAGTAGAGGGATGGCTTGGCCAGCGGTGGGAGTAATAGGGGGCGGTGAGGCCTCCGCTGCATCGCAGCCGGCCACGAGAGGCAGGAGCACGAGGCACAGCCGGTGCTGGTTTGGGCGGCTGGAGCAAGAAGAGCAGAGGTTGAAGAAGCACTACGGCTGTTGGATGGACATCGTATGGTCACTGGAGCTAGAATCGTGCATATTGACTAAGTTGACAAAGCCCTCCATCCCCGCCAACTTAGTAGGCCCACAAGTCAGCCTACCACTATACTGGGTCCCAGCTAGCAGGGGAGTATTCATTTTTTTGTGCGTAATAAGGATGCACTTCCTTGCGTGCGAAGATATAGCTGGTGGGTCCAAGTTGTTAGCGGCGGTAATGTTTTTTTTCGTGAAATACAGAGGCCCTTTTGGTGGGTCCCAGATGTCAGGTGGAGGAATCATTATTTTGCACGTAATAAGGAGGCATTTCCTTGCGTGCGGCCGTGGACCCAGCTGTCAGCCTCTCCACGCACAGTCCACTTCAGATGCATGTCGGTCGTTGACCACGTTGACCAGGCCGCGCCGAGAGCACCAGGGCGGTGGACGATGGCGAGGCCTAGGAAGGGAACGACACGGAGCCAGGGTAGACTCGGTAGTTGTTTCCCACGCGGAGGGGAGTACGACTATACGAGGGTTTACTGGTTCGTCTGCCGTCGCCGGAGAATAACAGCAGGTGTGGGTGAGTAGAGGGATGGCTATGCCAGCGATGGGAGTATGGTGGGGCAGTGAGGCCTGCGTGGCAGCACAGCTCGCCGCGGGGAGGAGGGAGCAGGCAGTCCCGCCGGCGCTTGTTTGAGCGGCGGGAGCAGGAAGAGCAAAGATTGAAGAAGCACAAAGGCCGTTGGATGGACATCCAACAGTCACTCCTTGTGCGTCAACCTTTTTTTAGGAAAGCATCAAATCTGTGGAAAACAACATACAGCTCATCTACCATTATTTCAAATAATTTACAGCCCATTTGCTAATTCTTAAGGTTTTTTTGGAGTCCATATTCTTTTTGTTAGCTTTATAGCCCATATTGTGGCCACGGTTAAAAAATTATACGGAATTTTGCATATTTTGGTGCGGTCTAAACTCTTTTTAATCCCGAAATTTTGAGTCACGTTTAAACTGATTTTGAAAATAAATATATATCATTATAAAATCCAACAAATTTTCTACGCATAAAAATCAATGAAATTCAAAACCTCGAAATGAAAAAAAGAAATTTGAAACTAATTGCTGGTTTGATGTGTTTTAAAAATGTACAGCCCATTTCTCATTACTGATAGGCCATTTTTTTGGCCAGCCGAATGAAGCTCTCCTCGTCTTGAAAGATTTGCAGCCCAACAGGCCTGACAAAGCGACTTACTTGGCAAATCACAAAAAAACTGGGTTATGGCCGTGGACCCAGCTGCGGCCGTGGACCCAGCTGTCAGCCTCTCCACGTACAATACTCTTCCGATGGAAGTCGGTCGTTGAGCACATTGACCACCCCGTGCCGAGAGCACCAAGGCGGTGGACGACGATGAGGCCTAGGAAGGGGACGACGCGGAGCCGGGGAAGACACAGTAGTGGATGCCCACGCGGAGAGGAGTATGAGGGTTCACTGGTTCGGCTACGGTGTGAGGCTGCCATCGTCGCAGGGCCTGGCTAGCGGTGGGAGTAGTAGGGGGCGGTGAGGCCTCAACGGTAGCACAACCGGCCAGTGGAGGCAGGAGCAGGCGATCTCGTCGGCGCTGGTTTGGGCGGCTGGTGCAAGTAGAGCAGCGATTGAAGAAGCAGCAGGACTGTTCGATTCAAATCCAACGGTTACTGCTGCTAGAATCATTTGTTGACTAAGTTGACAAGCCCTGCGTACGCGTCAACTTAGTAGGCCCACAGGTCAGCCTCCCAACCGGTGCGCCCCAGATGTCAGTGGGAGTAATTTTTTCGCGTAATAAGGAGGCAGTTGATTGCGTGCAGCCAGCCCCACGGAGGGAGTGGGATGGGCCGGGGAAGCCTCCGCGACATCACAGCGGGCCACAAAGAGGAGGGAGCAGGCAGTCTCGCTAGCGCTAGTTTAGGCGAGTGGAGTAGGAAGATCAGAGATTGAAGAAGCACGTTAGCCGTTGGATGGAAATCCAACAGTCACTGCTGCTAGAATTGTGTGTTGACTGACAAAGCCTTGCGTAAACAAGTCAGCCTCGAAATCTATGGCGTGTACAACCCATTTGCCATTATTTTTATAATTTTTACTCATTTTCTAATTCATATGGAATTTATTGCAGCCCGTTTTCCATTTTTAGAATTGCTGCCCATTTTCTGGTCAGTATCAGGGTTAAAAAATTAACTAAATATGTGGGAAATTTTGAAAATTCGCAAATTTTTGTTGGGGAACAAAATATTCTTAATCCAAAAATTAGTAGCCATACTAAAACAAATTTAAAAATAAATTAGCACTATGTCATGTTAAATCCAATGAAATATGTATAAGATATTAGTGAAGAATAAAAACAAAAAAAAGAAACTAATATCCCATTTGCTATAATTTTTTGGAATTTTCAACCCTTTTGATATTACTTTTAACAGACACTGACCATACTCTTTGGCCAAGCTGGAATGCATCCCTCCTCGTCTTCAAAAGATTTGCAGCCCAGTAAGTCGGAGAAAACAAATAGGCCTAGCTTGGGTATTCTTCAAAAAGAAATAGTGGGCTACCTATTTTCCCAAAGAAAAAACTGATGGGCTGGTCAAGTTATTAAACGGGCCATAGAGACCGCACAACCCAGTTTATAGCCTGCTCCTCTGAATTACTACTAAAAAATTTGTGCAATTTTGTTGTTAATTCACTATACGTTGAAAATGATGTGGGTCCCAGATATCAGCAGGGTGGATTAGAGTAAAAATGAGGGGTTCATCTGAGTAGTAAAAGAGGCGCTTGCTTGTGTTCGGGAGTGGACCTGGTGGGTCCGTACTGCCATACTCACAACTACAGTCCTCTCCCGATTCACTATGTTGATAGGGACCATTTCGAAAAAAACTATGTTGACAGGGCCGAACGGCGGCGCCGCGGCGAGCGCACCAAGGCGGAGGATAAAATGTTGTCGCCAATGTGCTAGGCTGGGTTAGACATTCTTATTGAAAAAATAAAAATGGACCGGATCTATTTACGATGTTGACTACTGATAGAGGCGAAGGTGTCCCAATGTTTCGATGAGATGGTGGCTATCGTTTTCTGTGGGAGTCGACCTTGACGATCCGACTACGAACGGGAGAGACGTCGCGCCTTAGCAATCGCTAAACCAACTTCTGAGAGGTTATTGACCACGTCGGAGCACGATCAACCTGACCACGAGGGTCTGTTTCCTGCGAGCAAACAAAGAACAAGCAAGAAACTGAGATTGCAATCTGGATATTGCGAATATAAGATGAAAGCTTTATTGATCAAGGTGGGGTTTTGTGACGCCTTGGTCTGGTCGTTGAACACAAACGAAGTACGCGAAGTTGCAGCTATGCCGAACTTTTAATCTAAACAAAACCCCAAGGAAAAAGCTACTAGATGGATCTACTTATATAGGAGAAAGGGGTGGCCGCCAAGGAGGTGGGAGGATGTACCAAGGCAGCCTAAAACTAACCCTAGGTCATACAAGGCTCATGGGCCCAAGTGGAGGTGGTGCAACACCTTTGGACTTGTTGTTTGACTCGGATTCTGCTGCAGCGTCAGATTGTTTCGTCGATATCTCAATGCTCCAGACGAATTTGAAGGTGATTCCAATTGGGTTGGAAAGAGAACGAAATCGACTTTCCAACAAAAAAATTACCCAATTTGGAGTCCGTATGAAAAAGTTGTTGATGTTTTGAGTCAGGTATGTCTGTGCAGTCCGAATCTGAATTCAGAACGTGAGAGACTTGGACTCTATCTTCTCTTGGCCCAAAAGTGACATGAGAGGACTTTTTAACAGAACCTAAACTTCTCCTTTTCCCTTATCTTCATATGTGGAATGTACAAATGTCCCATACACCTGCAATTAGACAAAACACAAAAGTGTGCGAAGTATTTTTGTTCTGGATAACATAAATAGATTATTGAATAGTTTGCACTAGAAATCACCTGACAAATATGCATGTATGCAATATTTTTGGTCGTATCCAAGGTGGGCATGTCCTCATCATCCTCCCCTTCTTGAAAACAAAGCCGTCCTTGGCGTTGCTTAATCTGAAATGTGGCTAACAAAAGAGACAAGGTGTACATATTGTATATGTATATGTCATCCATTTTTACTCCCCTTGATTTTTGCACATATGACACATGTATACATGAGTAACTTTCATAGTTCATAAAATCTAAAGCCAAAAAATTATCACAAGAAGTAGAAGGCATGAAAATATTGCAACTCAGTTTGCACATATAAGTGAAGCTCTTATTCATTTCAAAAGATTGACAATGTTCATCATTAAACCATCCCAACATTGGTGAATAAACCTCACTTGCATCAAATTTACATGCTACAACATGCTTAAATAAGCAAACATGCAATAAGTCATTGGACATAGAATCATCACCAAGATTAGAGGTCATATCAAAATGATTAAACATCGGTTCTTTTGCATCAATAGTTAATTCAATGGGTGCACTCAAAATTGTTGGTATTTCGGTTATTTGATCATATGACACATTCATGACAGTAACAAGATTCTCTAAAATAGGTGGTGTGCTCGAATCAATAGGTAACTCAACACATGATGCATTCAAGTTAACTAGGCATGCATCATTCTCATGTGAAGTTATATCATCAATACCTTTACTGTTACCTTCTCGCAAAGATGTAGCTGATGTAGATACGGACGTTGACAATGTACCATACTCTTGAGATGATGTCGCGCTCACAATTCGAGGTGGGGCTGGTCTAGTAGGTGCAACGGTGGAGGAACCAACCGGCGGTGGTGAGCATGAACTGGAATAGTAGTTGTTGTAGTCACCCAACGCATCCTCATGTATCTGTCTCTCAAAGGTACAAGCACGGACATACATACCAGTAATGCAACGAGGAATATACTAAAATCTTGCCTGAATATCATGGTTCAAACCACCAAAAAATCTATTCATTGTATCATCCTCAGATTCTTCTATGTCACAATGATGCATATAAGATTTAAACTCTTGGTAGTAAGCATGAACAGTGTTGTTGCCTTGTTTAAATTGTTCAAATTTGCGAAGCAATTCACGGCGATAGTAAGGAGGAAAAAATTGTTGTCTCATTACAGCTTTCAAAACTTTCCAAGTTGTGGGTTGGTTATCAATGTTTTTCTTACAATGTACACTCCACCAAATAGAAGCAAAACCAGTAAATGCTCTAGTGGTAGCTCATACTCTCTCAAGTTCAGAAAAATCATGGTGACTAAAAACTTGTTATACTTCAAGCTCTCAAGCGAGATAAATAGCAGGATTAAATCTACCCTCAAATGATGGTAAAGAGATAACCTGACCATATGCTTGTGTGTGTTGTCCCAACTCTCGTGATGGTGAAGATGTGTCCGTCCTCCAAGAACTTCTATCTCCGGAACCTGGCATGATTAGTAGAAACAAGAAACAAAATTCGAGAATAATGTTCCTATGAACTACTAGGATGTGGTTGTAAAGTGCTCACAGTAAAGCAAATATCAATATCTTACAAGTTCTTACCATGCGGCAGGTGGTGACAAGCAACCAGTGGTGTCAAATAACTCCGAAGATTGTGTAAAGCGATTGCTAGGGGAACGTACATATACACGGTGTAGAAATATGTGGAGCTGGGTTGGCTATATATAGTAGCAAAAGATTAGCAATAATCAATTCAGAGATGCAATGTTGAATAAACGCTCAACGACGGTACTGTGCTAGTCCTAGGCTAGACCGAACTAGAGACGCGAGCCTAGAACACTAATGAGGTCACGTCGTAGCACAACTAGCATCAATGAAGGATACTAAATAGCTCTAGACAGCAAGATATAAGTGAAGATCACAACGGCAGTAAAGATAATGATGAAAAACAACTGCCAAGCAGGATATACAACAACTCTCTCTCTAACTTTCCTCTTGAAAAGTTTGAGCCAATTTTCTAATAACTTTTTTCAAGAATGGTATTGACTCAAGCTTTCAAAAACAAAATGAATCACTCAATTCTAAGTTGATATGAGGAGTGAAAAATTCTAAAACTGGCCTGAAAACTGGAATAAGCTGTGTTTGTGAACTTTGGAGGGCAAAAAGACCTATTTAGAAGCCGATTTTGATGTTCCAAATACTGAACTAGCTTCTACAACTATTTAGATACGGCTCGTCGCTAGCTTTCATTTGAGTACTCGCGGAGCCAAAACGGACTTCATATGAGAAAGTTATACCTGTTTTACTGAACAGTGCACAAAAGAGATTCCAATCCGAATTCAACTAATAGATTGAGTCTAGATAGATACGAATTTTGTTTTTTTTCTTCTCTCTTTTTTTCCTCACACTTTTTTCTTTCTATTTTTTTCTCTGACTTTTTATTTATTTTTTTCTCTTTTTTTCTCTCTCCCTCTTTCCAAAACAAGCTAGATAAGATGGATCTAGTGAAGATGTGAACGACCTCAACTATGATTGTGACAATGAACGATGGGTAGCACGTGGTGGAAATTAATGGATGGGTGTTGGACAGCGGAAGGGATAACGACACAGTGGCGGCGTGACTAATGTGAACAGAACTCGAAACTCTAAACGAACTAGACACTAAGACCAGCAACTCGACACGACGATGCAACAGATAATTCAAGTATGCAAGCAATAAAAAGAAAATTGCAAAGGCTCAGACTGGCTTGGACAAAGTATGAATAGATCTAACTTTTTGTGGCTTTTTCTTGGACAATAGGTAAGAAAATAAATCTAATCTAGGAAAAACTGAAATTTCTCACCGAGCAACCTGAGCTCTGATACCACTTGATAGAGGCGAAGGTGTCCCGATGTTTCGATGAGATGGTGGCTATCGTTTTCTGAGGGAGTCGACCTTGACGATCTCACTACGAACGTGCGAGACGTCGCGTCTTAGCAATCGCTAAACCAACTTCCGAGAGGTTATTAACCACGTCGGAGCACGATCAACCTGACCACGAGGGTCTGTTTCCTGCGAGCAAATGAAGAACAAGCAAGAAACTGAGATTGCAATCTGGATATTGCGAATATAAGATGAAAGCTTTATTGATCAAGGTGGGGTTCTGTGACGCCTTGGTCTGGTCGTTGAATACAAACGAAGTACGCGAAGTTGCAGCTATGCCGAACTTTTAATCTAAACAAAACCCCAAGGAAAAAGCTACTAGATGGGTCTACTTATATAGGAGAAAGGGATGGCGGCCAAGGAGGTGGGAGGACGTACCAAGGCAGCCTAAAACTAACCCTAGGTCGTATAAGGCTCATGGGCCCAAGTGGAGGTGCTGTAACACCTTTGGACTTGTTGTTTGACTCAGATTTTGCTGCAGCGTCAGATTGTTTTGTCGATATCTCAATGCTCCGGACGAATTTGAAGGTGATTCCAATTGGGTTGGAAAGAGCACGAAATCTACTTTCCAACAAAAAAAAAGAATCACCCAATTCGGAATCCATATGAAAAAGTTGTTGACGATTTGAGTCAGGTATGTATGTGCAGTCCGAATCTGAATTCAGAACGTGAGAGACTTGGACTCTATCTTCTCTTGGCCCAAAAGTGACGTGAGAGGACTTTTTAACAAAACCTAAACTTCTCCTTTTCCCTTATCTTCATATGTGGATTGTACAAATGTCCCATATACCTGTAATTAGACAAAACACAAAAGTGTGCGAAGTATTTTTGTTCTGGATAACATAAATAGATTATTGAATAGTTTGCAGTAGAAATCACCTGACAAATATGCTTGTATGCAATATTTTTGGTCGTATCCAAGGTAGTCATGTCCTCATCAACTACGATTTGCATGGGTCCGCTGGTTGCAGGAAGAAAATGCTGGGAGAAAGAAGACTGGTCGCTGTCTTTGCCGAAGAATAATATCGACTGAATGTAACGACACTATCATAGGAAATAATATCCTCCTGTTAAATCGTGAATTTAAAGAACTGGTGCATGAGCATTTAGCTTTATTTATTTATTTACTTATTTATGTTTAGGGGACCATGAGCATGTACCTGGGCCGGATTCATGTAAGAGCCTCCCTTCCAGTTAATTATGGGCTTCTCTATTGGGCCTTCATCAGTGGGTTGCATGTTATCAACAAGTGGAAAATGTGTTTCGTACGAAAAATAGTATGCGCTACGTATGGTACGGGTCACCAAAGTATCAAACCGTGCAACGACTTCCAAAACATTGTGTTTGTCATTCTAACAACACATTTATTCAACCAACAGACGAAATATACTACTGATTGTACATTGAAAACAACAGCAGCAGCAACCAGGGCTGGGGGTGCAACAGAAGCAGTAAGCAGGCCAAAAGAGTTAAGATGCCGCTCTCTCTTCCAAACCAAACATCAGCCATCATTACAAATGGGCTACCAAAAAAGAACAAGTGTATGCATCAAACTAAATAAAGATCCTACTACACCAAGTGTACGCATCTAACTAACTGGTTCAGTTAGACGTTACTATTTATTAAGCTGTGGAGATTGGCTGACGGCTTGAACCAGATGGGTGCCTGACGGGAGAAACTCCAGCCAGCAGGTCGAAGTCTAATACTTGCGACCCTCTCTCCTACTTTGGGCTACAGAGCGTGGCAGCACATATCAGGGTATGGTGCATGAAGAGACGCATGGTACATTGTGTACACACAGTTTTGCCTGATGAACGAAACCACGCTGCCATCATGATCCTTGCCGTCGGTTATCTCTTGGTTAATTGGATAATTCAGTCCGACAAACAGAGAGCGTGTACCAAGGCTACTTACCAACCTCTAGTCAAAAATTCCTGAAGGCCCAGAGAAGCTGGGATCCTGCTCAAAGACCTTGCAGTGACTGACTGTGATTGTATTCCACGAAACAACAAGTCCGGTACGTGCGAACGATCATCAATCGTTCGCCGTCGTCTGATCAAGCCAAGAACCACCTGCAACTGCCATGCCGCTTTTCTTTGGAAGGTTCTGGGATTAGGAAGGGTAGGACACCAGGCGGCCTACAACATCATATCAAGTTGGAGTCAAATAACCCACAAAAAAGTTGGAGTCAAATAAAAAGGGCTCTTGATGTAGTCAATCTTAAGAACAGCATGTTATGAGCATGAATATTTTTTCAGTAAATGTTGACAGTAATATAAGAAATCCATCATGATATCATAGGAAAGTAACATAAAAAAAGTTAGAGTCAAATAAAAAAGGGCTCTTGATGTAGTCAATCTTAAGAACAGCATGTCATGAGCATGAATATTTTTTCAGTAAATGTTGACAGTAATATAAGCAAGCCATCATGATATCATAGGAAAGTAACATACTGTTGTAATAGTCATTTGTAGCGATGACTGGAGAAGGCCAGCAATACCTCCAGCCATAGAAGGAGTCAACGATGTAAATGAAGCCCTTATATTCAATGGCATCAGAGAACCATGGAGGATGTATGATCCTGTGATGGACGTGCAGATTTATCCACTTACCGCAGTGACCTGTCAAATAGGCAATATCACGGTTGAAGAACGCAATTAGCCTGAAGTCTTTATAATTCGCAGATCTTGTGGGCACTTGGCAGATTACAACCATGAGCAAATCAAACTTGGTATGATGTTGGCTACTGTAAGATTCCGAGTATTCTGGGTCGTGGTGCCAAAGCAGTGCAGTGTTAATCAAAGGAAGGGGGATCAATCGCCGGGTGTAGACCTCCACAAGCATCCAGCTGCCGTGACCGTTGACGAGCACCATCCAAGACATGTTCATGCCGACCCAGTACATACTGTTAATGTAGTTGAGGGTGATGGGGATCGGATCGCAGTCAAGGGGGTTGATGCTCGCCACCCTACAATCGTTATGCTGCATGACATGTCGTTTCTGAAGATCAGGCGGCATCAGCAAGCAAGGATCTGGCTTAAAAAGCTCCGGCCTGAGGGCTTTGAGTAAATGGTACAGCCTCGAGGAGCACGCGGCGAGCGGCATGGTACTGAGATTGTCCACACGCGAAACAATGAGCTTGATTACCTCTATGGGGAGCGAATTCTAGCCACTCTTTCAGCGGGCGCTGCTCGGTTCTGCCATTGTTAGTGCTTGGGTTTCGGGCGAGGGGGGAGGCGCCTTAGCGGGGATGGAAGAGCGGACAAAGATGGAGAAGCGAATATGTGCTGCGGGAAGTGGACAGGTGATGATGACTATAGCACGCCGCTTGACATACGAGACACATACCAGCAGCGTAGGGTCATATCGAAGTCAGACAACTTGCTTGAGTGATCACAGTACTGGTACTCCCTACAGTACCTGCTACTATGCCCTGACTTGCTTGAGTAGAGTAGTAGTGGAGTAGGACTCTGCTCTACTACTAGCACCAGAGGAGTAGTATGTTCTAATCTAAAATAGTTACAAACTTCAATGCCCGAGCGTGGAACGACTATGAACCACCATCGGTGCTAACTCCAATCCTGCAAGTCATGGATTTGTTTCTTTTTAACTTTCTGTACGAATCTATAGCCAGCCTGCAAGTCATGTACACTGTACTGACAGTGGAACCCACAGAGTACTTAGAATACAAGATTAAGGATGCAATTAACTTTTTATAGAGGGAGAATCATACACGCAATTAACTCAAATGGATTGGACGTGACTCTATAAGAAAGTGCCATGTCATCTGTAGCCAACATGTATAACAATGGATACTCAAAACTAATTCTTGAAGATCATTTCATGCAAAGCGCAATAAGAGTTACTTCTTCACAAGTTTTGGATGCAGGTTGAATAGTTGAATGCTTTTGTTTGTAAAAGATACTTTTTTATCTATTTCACCCGGATGTTTGTGAGCTCTAGTTATGAAACAATATCTGAACAAACCTATCGATACCCGTTACACATGAGATGACCGCCACATCATTTTTAAAAATAAACAACTCCCTGATCAATGCATTTCACTCTTCCATGCAACGCATGGGCACCTTACTATAGATTAGTACGACAAAAAATTGAACTAACATTATATATAGTACGATGAATGATGATGCATGTCACCTAAAATTATAGGAGTATCATTGAAAACTATGTTCAAATACGAATCCAACGATATTGTTTTTGTTGACATCCACTAACATTTTGTTAGTTAAATCTTCAGTCAAATTCAATGGGGGATAAACCACGACCGATGTAGTCGTACTAGTGTAGAGGGCGGCGCTGCACGGGAGTCTCACCCCGCTCGTGGCGCGGCAATGATAGAGGCAAAGGTGTCCCGTCTTTCGATGAGATGGTGGCTATCATTTTGGAGGAAGTCAACTTTGACGATCCAACTACGAACGTGCGAGGACGTCGCGCCTTAGCAATCGCTAAACCAACTCCGAGAGGTTATTGACCATGCCAGAACACGATCAACCCGACCACGAAGGTCTATTTCCTGCAGGCAAACGAAGAACAAGCAAGAAACTAAGATTGCAATCTGGATATTGTGAATATAAGAGGAAAGCTTTATTGATCAAGGGTGGGGTTCTGTGACGTCTTGGTCAGGTCGTTGGACACAAACGAAGTACGCGAAGTTCTCGCTATGGAGAACTTTTAATCTAAACAAAACCCAAAGTCTAAACGACGCCCTAAGGGTTGTATATATGGAGGAAGAGGGGGAATTTCGTGGCCCTTGGAGGAGGGGTCCGAAATCAACCCTAACTCTTGTTTCCCCACACATACGGACTCTAAAAACAGTCTATACTTAAGTATTTCGAAAATACATGGGCCTGGCCCAATAATAAGGTGACGCAGCACCTAGAATAGCCTCTGGACGAAATTTATGAAGTTGCATCTTGTATATTTCGTCCAACGCTTCATGCACTCCTTATGGTGGCTTCAAAGTCCTAAAATCATCACTTGTAACTCCGTTCTTGATCCCCTTGCGCATGCCATCATCTCCATGCTTGGTCTTGCTCCAGTGTTCATCCCTCTTATCTGTGCCAGGCCCTTCATTTGTAAGCAAAACAAATGTATCCAATTTAGGCAGCATCATATTCTCATGAACATTAGAATCATTACCAAGAAATGAAAGTACCTGATAATTTAATTGGCGTGCGCGAGCTCTAGTAATTGGTCCAGTATGTATAGCAGTAGGGGCTGTGGGTGTAACAATAGTATTGATGTCCTCATCATCCTCCCCTTCTTGAAATGAAGTCGTCCTCGACGGAAGCTCATCTTCCTCACCCAAATAAGGCTTCAAATATGCAATGTTAAAAGTGGTACTAACCCCAAAATCTGCAGGCAGCTCAAGTTTATATGCATTATCATTTATTTTCTCTAACACCTTAAAAGGACCATCAGCACGTGGCATTAGCTTTGATTTGCGCAAATTAGGAAATCTATCCTTATGCAAATATAACCAAACAAGATCTCTAGGTGCAAACACAACATGTTTTCTACCCTTATCTCCAGCATGTTTATATTTAGCATTCATACGCTCATTGTTTTCCTTAGTTAACTCATGCATTTTTAAAATCAATTCAGCACATTCTTTAGCATCAAAATTAACCTTCTCCGAAGATGGAAGAGGCAATAAATCAATAGGTGCACGAGGTAGGAAACCATACACAATTTCAAAAGGGCACATCTTAGTAGTTGAATGCAATGAACGATTATAAGCAAATTCAATATGAGGCAAACATTCTTCCCACATTTTCTTATTATTCTTTAAAACGGCCCTAAGCATAGTAGACAATGTTCGATTGACTACTTCAGTTTGTCCATCAGTTTGGGGGTGACAAGTAGTACTAAAAAGCAGTTTAGTCCCCAACTTAGCCCATAAACATCTCCAAAAGTGGCTAAGAAATTTAGTATCACAATCTGAAACAATAGTATTTGGCACACCATGCAAGCGAATAATTTCATGAAAGAACAAATCAGAAACATTAACAACATCATCGCTTTTATGACATGGTATAAAGTGTGCCATTTTTTAGAACCTATCCACGACAACAAATATGCTATCCCTCCCCTTGTTTGTTCGAGGTAAACCTAAAACAAAGTCCATAGATATATCCTCCCAAGGAACACTAGGTACAGGCAAAGGCATATATAAACCATGAGGATTGAGTCGTGACTTGGCTTTTTAACATGTAGTGTAGCGAGCAACAAAACGCTCAACATCCTGTCTCATCTTTGGCCAAAAGAAATGTGTAGCAAGTATATCCTCCGTCTTCTTGACGCCAAAGTGTCCCATTAATCCTCCTCCATGCGCCTCCTGCAACAACAAAAGACGAACGGGGCTAGCTAGAATGCATAGCTTGTTAGCACAAAACACAAATCCATCGTTAAGAACGAACTTGTTCCAAGTTCTCCCTTCCTTACAATTCTGCAATATATCTTTAAATTCAGCATCATGCACATATTGATCTTTGATGGTCACCAAACCAAATATTTTAAAGTCAAGTTGTGAAAGCATAGTATAACGACGAGATAATGCATCGGCAATAACATTTTCTTTACCCTTCTTGTGTTTAATGACATAAGGGAAAGTCTCAATGAATTCAACCCATTTAGCATGTCTACGGTTCAGTTTTGCTTGACTTTTAATGTGTTTCAAAGATTCATGATCAGAATGTATAACAAATTCCTTGGGCCATAAATAATGTTGCCATGTTTCTAAGGTCCGAACAAGAGCATATAATTCTTTATCATAAGTAGAATAGTTCAGACTAGGCCCACTCAATTTTTCAGAAAAGTATGCAATAGGTTTGCCATCTTATAATAACACACCTCCTAATCCAATTCCACTAGCATCACATTCAAGCTCAAAAGCCTTATTAAAATCAAGAAGTTGGAGTAAAGGAGCATGTGTCAACTTATCTTTCAATACCGTGAAGGCTTCTTCCTGTGCGGTACCCCAAACAAAAGGCACATCCTTCTTTGTAAGCTCGTTGAGAGGTGCAGCAATGGTGCTGAAATCTCTCACAAAACGCCTATAAAAACCAGCGAGGCCAAGGAAACTCCTCACTTATGTGACCGTTTTGGGCTGCGGCCAACTCTCAATAGCTTCAATCTTGGCTTTATCAACTTCAATTCCCTGTGGAGTAACAACATAGCCAAGAAAAGATACTCGGTCGGTGCAAAAGGTGCACTTTCCAAGGTTACCAAACAAATGTGCATCACGTAGAGCAATAAAAACAGCACATAAATGTTCCAAATGTTCCTCCAAAGATTTGCTATAAATCAATATGTCATCAAAGTAAACTACCACAAATCGTCCAATGAAAGCACGGAAAACTTCGTTCATTAACCACATGAAAGTACTAGGTGCATTACTGTAACGCCCTCGATGCGGCTATATCTCCCACGTGTCGAAGCACGACTTAGAGGCATAACCGCATTGAAAGCAATGTCGCAAGTGAGGTAATCTTCACACAACCCATGTAATACATAAGGGAAAGAGTTACATAGTTGGCTTACAATCTCCACTTGACACAATTACATGAATAAAGCATTAAATCAACCAAATACATACAAGGTCCGACTACGGAACCAAAATAAAAGAAGACTACCCCAAAAGCTACACAGATCCCCGATCGACCCCAACTGGGCTCCACTACTGATCAAACAGAACGAAACAACACAAAGAACAAGATCTTCATCAAGCTCCTCCTTGAGCTTGGTTGCGACACCTGCTCGGTAACGTCGGCACCTGCAAACTGGTTTTGGAAGTATCTGTGAGTCACGGGACTTAGTAATCTCACACCCTCGCGATCAAGACTATTTAAGCTTATGGGTAAGGTAAAGGTATGAGGTGGAGCTGCA
Organism: Triticum urartu; assembly: GCF_056163025.1. NCBI lineage: Eukaryota > Viridiplantae > Streptophyta > Magnoliopsida > Poales > Poaceae > Triticum > Triticum urartu. The sequence goes on from NC_141877.1 coordinate 253,862,002, forward strand.
GCAAGAGACTAGCATATTTGGTGGCTAACATACGCAAATGAGAGCGAGAAGAGAAGGCAAAAGCACGATCGAACAACTATGATCAAGAAGTGATCCTAGAACAACCTACGTCAAGCATAACTCCAACACCGTGTTCACTTCCCGGACTCCGCCGAGAAGAGACCATCACGGTTACACACGCGGTTGATGTATTTTAATTAAGATCAACTTCAGGTTTTCTACAACCGGACATTAACAAATTCCCATCTGCCCATAACCGCGGGCACGGCTTTTGAAAGTTCAAATCCCTGCAGGGGAGTCCCAACTTAGCCCATCACAAGCTCTCACGGTCAACGAAGGATATTCCTTCTAGCGGGAAGACCCGATCAGACTCGGAATCCCGGTTACAAGACATCCTCGACAATAGTAAAACAAGTCCAGCAAAACCGCCCGATGCGCCGACATCCTGATGGGAGCTGCACATATCTCGTTCTCAGAGCAACACCGGATGAACACTACGTACAGCTAAAACCAGCCCTCAAGCTTCCCCAAGGTGGCGCCGCAAGTGGCTCTGTTTCGGACCAACACTTAGACAAGCACTGGCCCAGGGGGTTAAAAATAAAGATGACCCTTGGGCTGGCCTAACCCAAGGGGAAAAAGGCTAGGTGGCAAATGGTAAAACCAAGGTTGGGCCTTGCTGGAGGAGTTTTATTCAAAGCGAACTGTCAAGAGGTTCCCATTATAACCCAACCGCGTAAGGAACGCAAAATCCGGGAACATAACACCGATATGATGGAAACTAGGGCGGCAAGAGTGGAACAAAACACCAGGCATAAGGCCGAGCCTTCCACCCTTTACCAAGTATATAGATGCATTAATTAAATAAGAGATATTGTGATATCCCAACAAAATATCCATGTTCCAACATGGAACAAACTTCAATCTTCACCTGCAACTAACAACGCTATAACAGGGGCTGAGCAAAGCGGTAACATAGCCAAACAACGGTTTGCTAGGACAAGGTGGGTTAGAGGCTTGGTTTAACAATATGGGAGACATGATAAGCAAGTGGTAGGAATCACAGCATAGGCATAGCAAAAGAGAGAGCAACTAGCAAGCAAAGATAGAAGTGATTTCGAGGGTATGGTCATCTTGCCTGAAATCCTGCAAGGAAGAAGAACGAGTCCATGAAGAAGACAAACGGACGTAGTCGAACGAATCCTCACAACACGATGTTACCGGATTACCGAGAAGAAGTACACCGGAAAGAAAGCAGACAACATAGTAAACAACCACGACATGAACATGGCATGATGCACAATCAAGTATGATGCATGTCCGGTTTAATGAAGCATGGCATGGCAAAGTGCACAAGCAACCCTACAAATTAAGTGGAGCTCAATATGCAACGAGTTGCATATTAACGAAACACCACGACAAGTTATTTAGTTCGATCTCGTTTATGTACCCAACAATATTAAATGTTGATTAGCATGGCAAGGGGTGAAGCAAAACAAAACTACCTATCTAGTCAAGTTTAAATGAGGCCGGAAGCAATGAACAACAATTCCGGTAAATCCCCATATGCATATATTAGGTTTGGTATTCTTCTGCCCTAAACCATATTTTAGAGTTATTAAACATGCAAAGTAAAGCCACCATGCTAAACTAGGCATTTTTCTACCCCAATTACATATAAAGATTATTTAAAACCGAGCTACGGTTAATTAGTTATGAAATTAAACATTTTAGCAAGTTATTTAAGCAAGTTTAAACAAACAGCAATTTAATAATTTTAAACATAGATGAAAGTTGCAAATTATTAACCTACACAAAATTCTAAGCAAGTTTCATATATTAAGTTTTTCCATGTGATGCTTAGTTTGTGAGTTAAAATATGCATGAAGCTTAGGGGCTAAACTGTAAAATTGTAATCTCTGGGATAAATATGAAATTCGACTTGAACAGGAAAAAAACATCACGGGCTGAATCTGTTGGCCCAACAATAGAAAAAAACAAAGGGGCTTCGGCGGGGTGGCCTCACCAAGTGGGGCTTGGCCCGCTCGGTTTAGGACTGGAGGAGGCCGAATTCATGGGGAAGTAGGTTGGGCCTTGGCAGCGGCCCAGCGAGGCGATGCACGAGCGCGTGGCTATGGTCAACGAGATCGAGCGGTTCCAGGCGCGGGGGAATTGCTCTGCTCGTCTCTGAAGACAAACGGCAGCGACGGGTTGCAGAGCGACGCCGGTCGGGAACGGGCAAGGGCGGCGGAGGTGATGGCTCACCGGCGTCGGGGCTCGAGGCGGCCGGGTGCCGCATCCTCCGGTGACGGGGATGACGTCGAAGCAGAGGAGGTGAACGGAACTGGGCGTCGGGCGGGGATGGAGGTCGGGGCGCCGGTGTCCCGTGGCGGAGGAAGACCATAGTGGTGGCGGCTTGATCCCCTGTCCATGAAAAAAAACAAAAAAGGAGAGAGAGAGCTGAGCGACAGGAGAGGGAGAGGTTCAGCTAGGAAAGGGAAAGGGAAGGGAGCAGAGGCCTCGCGGCGCTGCTGGTGGTGCTCTCCGGCGGGAGGACAGCGAGGAGGACGACTCCGGCGGCGCAGGTCCTAGCGGGAAACGGCGAAGAATAGAGCAGGGCGGCGGATCTGGGCGAAGAGGAGCTGGACTTGGCGCGCGGCTCAAGAGGAGGTCGAGGCGCCATGGTAGGGGAACGACATCGACGGCGGGACTTGGGGTAGCCGGCGGCGGGGACAGGGCCCTGACGGCGGGATCCGGCCGAGGACGGGCAATGGCGGCGGAGGAAGGCGACGGCGGTTCCCTGCTGCAGCAAGAACAGGGAGAGAGAGAGATATGTGAGAGAGAAGAAATCGAGAGAGGGAGGAGAAAGAGATAGAGAGGAGGAGCAGAGGTCCTGGAGGCCGGCGATGGGGATGCTCCTGCTAGTGGCAGCGAGGCGATGGAGCTCGTGCTCCTGGACGACGGGAGGCTCGGGGCATGAACAGGGGGCTGTGCTTGGACGCGAAGCACTCGATCCATCGAGATGCTCGGGCGGCTGCGCGGAAAAATCAGGGATCTAGTCGGAGGCTGCGATTGGTGGGGATGGATCCCGAGGGGAAGAATGAGAGCGGTGGCGGCGTGGATGGGACTGGGTTAGACTGATTTGGTTAGGGGGTGGTCTAATATATGGCAAGTGGAATTTTGGTAGGGGCATATCCGTCCCTCCGATCGAAATCGGACGGTCAGGAAAAATAGGCTAGGGAGCCCAAATGAGAAAACGGAGACGTTTTGTAGATGTTTGGGGATGATCCGGACACGACGGTGACGACAGCTCGGGTCTGATCCGGGACAATTTTCGGACGCGCGCGCGAGGAGGGCCGTGGGCTGACGAGAGAGGTTAGGTTGGACCTGGCGGTAGGTAGTGGGCTGTGTAGACGGTCTCGAGCTAAGAGAAGAGAAGAGAGGGAGGCCCGGCGACTGTTTCCGGAGACCAAAAACGTCCGACGTTAGACCGGCTACTATTGCCGCTATATTTATCCGTTGGGGCGTCAAACGGACTCCGAATGCGACGAAAATTGACAGGCGGCCTACCTACAACATAAAAACACCACACGCCAACTTTGATCCCATTCCAAGAACATTTTTCGGACACTTATAAAATAATATTTCGGACATGCCGCAGGCACGTGCAAGTGTGGTTGGGCTCAGAACGGACAAAGGACGGAACTGGGGAAACCCGGACGGATGCAAGTTTTGAAAACATGATGATGCAATGCGGATGATGACATGGCAAGATGCAACACGCAAGCAAATGACAAGGCAACAACAGCGAATAACTGGAGGACACCTGGCACATCGGTCTCGGGGCGTCACAACACTCCACCACTACGAGAGGATCTCGTCCCGAGATCTAGAATGGCATCGGGAGGACAACGGAAGAGAAGGAGAAGAGGTAAAACTAAGTTGCTTCTTTGACCAATGAGTGAAACCAAAGAACCTTGAAAATGTTAAGCCATTTCGAGAAAAGAATACAATGGAGATGGCGAAGTTGAAAACACTCTATTTTAAAAGAGGAACAAGGGATAACAACTTCTGGCAGCACTCCGATTGAAAAGAAAAGGAATTGAATAAGAACTTTGCCAGATGAGAACATACTTGATGAGATCAACAACACCTTGTCTCCGGAACTATTGAAAGAATGGCACAATTGGTAAGAAAGATCTCAGACAGCACTCTGGTTGAGAAGGGAGTCAAGATTTGATAAGATGAGAGAGCTCGAATGAAAACACGACACTCCGATTGGATGGATAAGCAAAAGAAAGAACATGAACTTCACAATACGAGATGATGAGTGAAGAGAACATCATCACAATGCCTCCGGAAGAAATATAAGAATGGAAAACAAAAGAACAGAGAAGAAGACAACAAGTTCTGCCTGAAATGAATTTTGGAGAGCCTCCATAAAAAGAAGGATTGAACGGAGTTGTTGGGAAATCAACGACGAAAAGAATAAGATTGATATGGTCTTATGGAATACATCTCAAATTATGAGGTGACAACCTACCACTCACGGGAAAAATAATTGGATTGGTATGAACAAGGAGACGAGAAAGCTTATTTCACCGGAAGGATGAAAGAAGAACTTGGGTCTTATATGAGCACCATAAATAGCAACAATCCTTAGGGACGGTTTTAGGTGAAATATAGCCCAAGATAATTCCAATGATGAGATTGATGGATTTAAAATACCTCATTCTTAACAACATGTGAATAATGAGACATGAACTCAAATTATCAAGAATGACATAATACCACCTCAAATGATATGGTTGAAAGAATTGCACTTTAAAATACAAGATAAAGAATACTTGAGTTCCTCTGAAAAGAATCTTGATGAGCACTTCGAGAAGGGATTAAATCCTTGATGAACCATCATGTAGAACCTCCATGAAGAACTCCGGTAAAAAAAAGAATGATCAAACGAAAGGAAAGAGAAGTTGAAAACATAAGGTGAAGCCTTGAAATGATTAAATGGAGCTTTGCGACAAGATAAATGAGAGATCTTGAAACTCCGGGAAAAGAAAAGATGAAACAAGTGAAACCGAGAATTAGATGAGCCTCCGTAATAAGTAATTGAATATACTCGATGAAACAAGAATAAGAATTACATTATGCTTATCCTTCACCAATTAAATTGATGACAATCCACGGACTTGGCACACTACTTATGCTCGTAGAAAGGATTAAGATAGGTATAGCATAACTTGAGAACGTCTTCAACGAAACACCGGTGGAATTGAAACAACGAATGAATAGATATGATAACGAAAGAAGAGGAATCTTGCATGAACCAGCATAATAATTAAAATGACCGAAGGGAAGATAAAGGAACACCGGGAAGAATTATGAAATGAACGAGGATACTTGAGAGAATTTAGATCCATGAGAATGAAGAGATTATGAGCTGATTAGAGGGTCCTTGATTTAAACACCGGTATGCTTTAGAGTATGAGAGCTGAAAGCTGGAATGAATAAATCTGAATTTATGGACTCCGGATAATCCAACTGAGAAGGCTATTGAATTGCTCCGTATAGGTGAAAAGAATTCTGACAATCGAAAACAAATATAAGAGGATGGCTTGACTGGAATCACGAATCTCTGAGAGAACGGATAAGATATGGAGGTAAACCCTTCTTCGGTCTTCAAAATCCGAGAAACACGACGAGAAACACCACCATGAATTATTTAGACACTCCGTAAGAATCAAAAGCGAAGAGGTTGAGCCAACTATGAAAAGAATTTGAAAGATCTTGGAGAAACGCATCTGACTGAAGAAAAATCATTCTTACATCAAACTTCGAAAAGAAATTTGAGGATAGCTCCGGGAAAATAAGAAGAGTCAGGTAAGATCCTGGGAAAAGACCTGTGGGTTAGGGCCCACTCAAAAGAAACACTGTTGAATGATTTAAAAGATAGATTGTGCCGGTTGAATTAAATGGCTTGAATGAGATAACAACCTCGAAAGATCTTCAACGAATGAAGAGTGGAAAACACGAATCTTCGAGATATCTTGAGCACTCCGGAACAATTGAATAGCGAGAAATGACTGAATATAAGGTGCACCGGCATGAGAAGGCATTTGAAATAAGGAAAAGAATATGATCAAACACCGAAAGCTTGAATTGAATCCACCGGAAAAGATAAAAGAACAAGGAATGATAAACTTGAGGCTTCGTTAGAATCTTCATGAGCATCACCGGGTAAGAACATTGACGGAAAAGGAATGGAGAGACTTCCCATCAATAAAAGGATAGTTGAGTAAAAATTATGAGTCCTCGGAGGAAAACAAGGGAGGGAGGGCGGGAAAAAACAAAGGCAACTTGGAGACGGTTGAAACAAACACCGTTGAGAAGAACTGAGAATTGATCTTGCTAATGTTGAAATGATAGGATCCACTTAAAGAGAGACACACCGGTAGAAAAGGATTGACATGACAACCTCGATGATCGAGAAGGATAAGTATTCACATAGAAATATGAGAACACCGCTTAGAAAAGGTATGGAATCAACACTTGACTTTGAAGCAACTCGAATACCACAACTCAAAACAAAACAAAGGATTGGCTTGCAAAATAAGCCGGAACAAACATATGATAGATATTTCGTCCGAAGTTTTCGTGGTGGGGCCTACACGGGCTCGATCGTACAGCACCATCATGTACAAGGCAGTGCACATGACATACGAAGCGTCCCCGAGTCGGCATAGCCAAGGACTCTTTAAGACACAACGAGACCACTGTAAAACCAACCGTGAATAGGCGGACCACTAGACGTCGAACCCCAATTTCATATCATACATCTGTCGAAAAGATATCCTAAGAGCTACTTGAATTCCCACTTATGAACTCCCAAAACTTTCCGGTTATGCAATCAGGTGTTGGGGATACAGGGAAAGCATAATATCTCACCCAAAACTAGCAAATCCTACATCCAGTTGTATCCATCCTTCAACACATAACCAAGAAACCTTCGGAAATCGTTTACCTCAACCTTCGAAAAGCATCCGTTATACGAGTTATGGCAATACTCCCGAACTCCCGCCCCAGTACTGGTGGCGTCGAGGTTATCTCACCAACAACTACATAAAAGAGATTTTCGATGTCGGCGAAACTAATCTAAGGTATTCTAGAACTGCAATGATAAAATTGTGACGACAACACATCGGAGCTCCACTCCCCGGGACACTGCCACAACCCCTAAATGTCAGGAGGCACCAAGAACAATGTTCTTGTCACAAAACCATCGGAACGATTCCAAGATACTCGCGTGATCATAAAAAAAATTTAGTGAAAATTTGAGAAGAGAAGAGTCAAAACTCTACGTCGGGATGCCTCACCAGAGCGATGAAGGGACTGGGAGTAAAAAGAATTCCTAACTCTCTGATATATATAATTCCTAAATGACTCAAAACATTTTTCTAGACTCAAAAACGCCAGCGATTCGATCAAGCAGGGGGCTCCTAAGGTCGGGGAAGGCTCTGATTACCAACTTGTAACGCCCTTGATGCGGCTATATCTCCCACGTGTCGAAGCACGACTTAGAGGCATAACCGCATTGAAAGCAATGTTGCAAGTGAGGTAATCTTCACACAGCCCATGTAATACATAAGGGAAAGAGTTACATAGTTGGCTTACAATCGCCACTTCACACAATTACATGAATAAAGCATTACATCAACCAAATACATACAAGGTCCGACTACGGAACCAAAATAAAAGAAGACTACCCCAAAAGCTACACAGATCCCTGATCGACCCCAACTGGGCTCCACTACTGATCAAACAGAACGAAACAACACAAGAACAAGATCTTCATCGAGCTCCTCCTTGAGCTTGGTTGCGACACCTGCTCAGTAACATCGGCACCTGCAAACTGGTTTTGGAAGTATCTGTGAGTCACCGGGACTCCGCAATCTCACACCCTCGCGATCAAGACTATTTAAGCTTATGGGTAAGGTAAAGGTATGAGGTGGAGCTGCAGCAGGCGACTAGCATATTTGGTGGCTAACATACGCAAATGAGAGCGAGAAGAGAAGGCAAAAGCACGGTCGAACAACTATGATCAAGAAGTGATCCTAGAACAACCTACGTCAAGCATAACTCCAACACCGTGTTCACTTCCCGGACTCCGCCGAGAAGAGACCATCACGGTTACACGCGCGGTTGATGTATTTTAATTAAGATCAACTTCAGGTTTTCTACAACCGGACATTAACAAATTCCCATCTGCCCATAACCGCGGGCACGGCTTTCGAAAGTTCAAATCCCTGCAGGGGTGTCCCAACTTAGCCCATCACAAGCTCTCACGGTCAACGAAGGATATTCCTTCTAGCGGGAAGACCCGATCAGACTCGGAATCCCGGTTACAAGAGATCCTCGACAATGGTAAAAAAAGTCCAACAAAACCGCCCAATGCGCCGACATCCTGATGGGAGCTGCACATATCTCGTTCTCAGGGCAACACCGGATGAACACTACGTACAGCTAAAACCAGCCCTCAAGTTTCCCCAAGGTGGCGCCGCAAGTGGCTCTGTTTCGGACCAACACTTAGACAAGCACTAGCCCGGGGGGGTTAAAAATAAAGATGACCCTTGGGCTGGCCTAACCCAAGGGAAAAAAAGGCTAGGTGGCGAATGCTAAAACAAAGGTTGGGCCTTGCTAGAGGAGTTTTATTCAAAGCGAACTGTCAAGGGGTTCCCATTATAACCCAACCGCGTAAGGAATGCAAAATCCGGGAACATAACACCGATATGACGGAAACTAGGGCGGCAAGAGTGGAACAAAACACCAGGCATAAGGCCGAGCCTTCCACCCTTTACCAAGTATATAGATGCATTAATTAAATAGGAGATATTGTGATATCCCAACAAAATATCCATGTTCCAACATGGAACAAACTTCAATCTTCACCTGCAACTAACAACGCTATAAGAGGGGCTGAGCAAAGCGGTAACATAGCCAAACAACGGTTTGCTAGGACAAGGTGGGTTAGAGGCTTGGTTTAACAATATGGGAGACATGATAAGCAAGTGGTAGGAATCACAGCATAGGCATAGCAAAAGAGCGAGCAACTAGCAAGCAAAGATAGAAGTGATTTCGAGGGTATGGTCATCTTGCCTGAAATCCTGCAAGGAAGAAGAACGAGTCCATGAAGAAGACAAACGGACGTAGTCGTACGAATCCTCACAACACGACGTTACCGGATTACCGAGAAGAAGTACACCGGAAAGAAAGCAAACAACATAGTAAACAACCACGACATGAACATGGCATGATGCATAATCAAGTATGATGCATGTCCGGTTTAATGAAGCATGGCATGGCAAAGTGCACAAGCAACCCTACAAATTAAGTGGAGCTCAATATGCAACGAGTTGCATATTGACGAAACACCACGACAAGTTATTTAGTTCGATCTCGTTTATGTACCCAACAATATTAAATGTTGATTAGCATGGCAAGGGGTGAAGCAAAACAAAACTACCTATCTAGTCAAGTTTAAATGAGGCGGGAACAACAATTCCGGTAAATCCCCATATGCATATATTAGGTTTGGTACTGTTCTGACCTAAACCATATTTTTAGAGTTATTAAACATGCAAAGTAAATCCACCATGTTAAACTAGGCATTTTTCTACCCCAATTACATATAAAGATTATTTAAAACCGAGCTACGGTTAATTAGTTATGAAATTAAACATTTTAGCAAGTTATTTAAGCAAGTTTAAACAAACAGCAATTTAATCATTTTAAACATAGATGAAATTTGCAAATTATTAATCTACACAAAATTCTAAGCAAGTTTCATATATTAAGTTTTTCCATGTGATGCTTAGTTTGTGAGTTAAAATATGCATGAAGCTTAGGGGCTAAACTGTAAAACTGTAATCTCTGGGATAAATATGAAATTCGACTGGAACAGGAAAAAAACATCACGGGCAGAATCTGTTGGCCCAACAACAGAAGAAAAAAAATAGAGGGGCTTCGGCGGGGTGGCCTCACCAAGTGGGGCTTGGCCCGCTCGGTTTAGGACTGGAGGAGGCCGAATTCATGGGGAAGTAGGTTGGGCCTTGGCAGCGGCCCAGCGAGGCGATGCACGAGCGCGTGGCTATGGTCAACGAGATCGAGCGGTTCCAGGCGCGGGGGAACTGCTCTGCTCGTCTCTGAAGACAAACGGGAGCGACGGGTTGCAGAGCGACGCCGGTCGGGAACGGGCAAGGGCGGCGGAGGTGATGGCTCACCGGCGTCGGGGCTCGAGGCGGCCGGGTGCCGCATCCTCCGGTGACGGGGATGACGTCGAAGCAGAGGAGGCGAACAGAACTGGGCGTCGGGCGGGGATGGAGGTCGGGGCGCCGGTGTCCCGTGGCGGAGGAAGACCATAGTGGTGGCGGCTTGATCCCCTGTCCATGAAAAAAAACAAAAAAGGAGAGAGAGAGCTGAGCGACAGGAGAGGGAGAGGTTCAGCTAGGAAAGGGAAAGGGAAGGGAGCAGAGGCCTCACGGCGCTGCTGGTGGTGCTCTCCGGCGGGAGGACGGCGAGGAGGACGACTCCGGCGGCGCAGGTCCTAGCGGCAAACGGCGAAGAACAGAGCAGGGCGGCGGATCTGGGCGAAGAGGAGATGGCCTTGCGCACGGCTCGAGAGGAGGTCGAGGCGCCATGGTAGGGGAACGACATCGACGGCGGGACTTCGGGTAGCCGGCGGTGGGGACAGGGCCCTGACGGCGGGATCCGGCCAACGACGGGCAATGGCGGCGGAGGAAGGCGATGGCGGTTCCTTGCTGCGGCAAGAACAGGGAGAGAGAGATACGTGAGAGAGAAGAAATCGAGAGAGGGAGGAGAAAGAGATAGAGAGGAGGAGCAGAGGTCCTGGAGGCCGGTGATGGGGATGCTCCTGCTAGTGGCAGCGAGGCGATGGAGCTCGTGCTCCTGGACGACGGGAGGCTCGGCGCATGAACAGGGGGCTGTGCTTGGACGCGAAGCGCTCGATCCATCGAGATGCTCGAGCGGCTGCGCGGAAAAATCAGGGATCTGGTCGGAGGCTGTGGTTGGTGGGGATGGATCCCGAGGGGAAGAATGAGAGCGGTGGCGGCGCGTATGGGACTGGGTTAGACTAGGGTTAGACTGATTTGGTTAGGGGGTGGTCTAATATATGGCAAGTGGAATTTTGGTAGGGGCATATCCGTCCCTCCGATCAAAATCGGACGGTCGGGAAAAATAGGCTAGGGACCCAAATGAGAAAACGGAGACGTTTTGTAGATATTTGGGGATGATCCGGACACGACGGTGACGACAGCTCGGGTCGGGTCCGGGACAATTTTCGGACGCGTGCGAGGAGGGCCGCGGGCTGACGAGAGAGGTTAGGTTGGACCTGGCGGAAGGTAGTGGTCTATGTAGACGGTCTCGAGCTAAGAGAAGAGAAGAGAGGGAGGCCCGGCGACTGTTTCCGGAGACCAAAAACGTCCGACGTTAGACCGGCTACTATTGCCGCTATATTTATCCGTTGGGGCGTCAAACGGACTCCGAATGCGACAAAAATTGACAGGTGGCCTACCTACAACATAAAAACACCGCACGCCAACTTTCATCCCATTCCGAGAACATTTTCCGGCCACTTATAAAATAATATTTCGGACATGCCGCGGGCACGTGCAAGTGTGGTTGGGCTCAGAACGGACAAAGGACCGAACTGGGGAAACCCGGACGGATGCAAGTTTTGAAAACATGATGATGCAATGTGGATAATGACATGGCAAGATGCAACACGCAAGCAAATGACAAGGCAACAACAGCGAATAACTGGAGGACACCAGGCACATCGGTCTCGGGGCATCACAATTAGTTAACCCAAAAGGCATGACTAACCACTCATATAATCCAAACTTAGTTTTAAATATTTTTTCCATTCATCTCCCAAATTCATACGAATTTGATGGTATCCACTACGCAAATCAACTTTGGAGAATATTGTAGAGCCACTCAATTCATCAAGCATACCATCTAGCCTAGGAATAGGATGACGATAACGAATAGTAATATTATTAATGCCTCTACAATCAACGCACATATGTGACGTACCATCCTTTTTCGGAACTAAAATGATAGGAACAGCACAAGGACTAAGGGATTCGCGTATATAACCTTTGTCGAGCAGTTCTTGTACTTGACGCATAATCTCCTTCGTCTCCTCTGGATTGGTACGGTATGGTGCACGGTTGGGTAATGATGCACCGGGAATTAAGTCAATTTGATGCTCAATCCCTCGAATAGGTGGTAATCCCGGTGGCACGTCTTGTGGAAAGACGTCAGCGAACTCCTGCAAAATGTTAGTGACAGCAGGAGGCAAAGAGGAAGGCACGTCCTCGAATGAAAATAATGCCTCTTTGCACACAAAAGCATAGCAAACAGATTTGCTAAAATCTAGATCTTCAATATCAGATTTGGTGGCAAGTAAACATGCACTTTTCAATTTAATTTCAGAAGCAACGCTAGATGGTTTATTATTAGGCTTCATTTGTTGCTCAAATTCTTTTGCCACAATCTGATTTTCACTCTTATTTTTTCCTGTTTTGCTTTATTAGCTCTATTAATATCATCTTTTAAAATGGAATCATGAGTCATAGGAAGCAAAGTAATATTTTTATCTTTATGAACAAGAGTATACTGATTGTTTCTACCATGGTGTACAGAATTTTGATCAAATTTCCATGGTCTACCAAGTAATAAGGAACATGCTTGCATAGGTACCACATCACAATCCACATAATCAGCATATGTAGAGATACTAAAATGCACACGAACAGTACGTGTTACCTTAACCTTGCCACTGTTGTTGAACCATTGAATGTAGTAAGGATGTGGATGTGGTCTTGTGGTGAGAGATAGCTTCTCCACCATCTCCATGCTAGCCAAGTTATTGCAGCTCCCTCCATCTATGATGACGCGAACAGAACGTTCCTTCACAACTCCCTTTGTATGGAACAAATTATGCCTCTGGTTTTGCTCAGCTTGTGTAACCTGCACACTCAAAACACGTTGAGCAACTAAACATTCATACCTATCAGCATCTTCAGCAGCCATGTATTGCGTCTCATGATCAGAATCATCTCCATCGTGTTCTTCATGTGTAATAAGAGCCAAAGTCTCCTCATCATAGTCACTAGTGGACTCATACCCACCATCCTCAGTAGCAATCATCACACGCTGAGATTTGCATTCTCTCGCAAAATGTCCTCTTCCCTTACAATGACGACAAATAATATGACTTTTGTGCCCTGTTGATGCCATGGAAGAAGAAGAGCTCTACGCAGGCCCAGCAGGTGTGCTCTTGGCAGACAGTGGTGGTTGTGCCTGCTTTCTTGTATCACGGCTGGAGGTGGCACCCAATGGAGATGCTGGTGCAGTGGAAGTAGAGGATGCACGTGGTGTCCATGATGAAGATCGACCTTCAGAAAAGTTAGTTCGTGCCAATGCCTGTCGATCCTGCACTTCATGTTCAGCTTTACAAGCAAGATGGAATAAACGAGTGATATTAGTATACTCCTTATACTCTAGAATGGTTTGAATCTCTTTATTTAATCCACCCATAAAACGTGCAAGCATAGCTTCATTCTCCTCAACAATACCACATCTAATCATGCCAGTTTGTAATTCCTGATCATATTCTTCTACATAATTTTTCCTTGTCTTAAATGCTGCAATTTTTGAAGTAATTCACGTTGATAATATGGTGGAACCCAACGAGTACGCATAGCAGTTTTCAAAGCAGCCCAAGTAGTTGGAATAGGATATAATCTACAATGTTCAGACCACCAAACACATGTGAAGCTAGTGAAAGCACAAACAGCAGCAGGAACACGTCTCTCCTCCAGATATTGTAAACATGTAAAACGTTGTTCAGTTTCTAACTCCTAAGTAAGATATATATCAGGAACATATCTACCCCCAAATGGTGGAATATTCAATTTCGTTTTAGGAAGATGGTCATGATCTTGTACCTCATATGGTGGTGCAGCCCTACCGTTGCGATGATATACCTGAGGACGACCTGGTGGTGGTGGTGGTGGTGATTGCACGTAGTTCTGATTTTGATCAACCTCATCCTCGTAATGGTCCTCCACCTCTGCAGTAGCAACAGGAGCGACAGGAGTATCAACAGCGGCACCAGAATTTTGCCCAGGGTCAATGGAAATGTGTTGTGCTCGTCCCACTTGATTTGGAAAGCAGTGGCCATGGCATGAGCGGACGGGCGCCGGCGGACGAGCGGCCGCGAGGGCATGTTGGCAGCAGGAGGCATGGGGCTACACGGCATGCGCAGACGGGCGCAGTCGGGGCAGCCAAGGGGTCGCGGCGAGCAAGGCTAGTCGCGCGCGCGGAGCAGAGCTCCCGGTGCGGCAACGGGAGGATGTGGGCGGTGCTACGGTGATGGAAACGAGGGGGAAGGAAGCGGAGGCTCACCGCGAGCCTGTAGTTGTGCTAGCGCGGGCTCGGGGGAGGCCTGGTGGCGACGATGGGGTGGCGATGTCCGTGGCGGAGAAGACCGGCGATGTCGAGTTTGGCGGCGCCCCGGCTTGAAGTTGAGGGCAGGGACGACGTGGAGGAGTCCGACGGAGATCCTGGGCGTGCAGGGACGGCGAGAAGAGGTGGTTGACCGGGCAATGGCGACGAGGTGGCATCGGGGGCGTGAGCAGAACGCAAAGGGGCGAGGGGCGCCCAGATCCAATGGGTGGGAGTGAAGGGAGAGAGCTAGGGTTTGTCCCGGGGCGAGGCCTTATAGGAGTGGGGCTGCCAACGGATGGCCGCCACGGTGAGGACCGGTGCCGTGGCGGGCATCGGCCATGGCCACCGGGTGGTTCGTGAACAGGGGAGGAGAGGAGGGGTGCGCCTGGGCCGGTGGGCTGGTTGGTCCAGTTGGGCCACGGGGGTGGGGGCTTTTCTTTATTTTTGTTTTTATTTTCTTTTGTTTATTTTCTTTTCTGTTTTCTCTTAGTTCCTATTTATAATAGTTTTATTAACATACCAAAGTGGCACCTAAGTTGATGTTACCAGCTATGCCACTGTCACATTAATTTTCTACCCAAATTAAAAAAATAGTTTTGTAATTGTTCTATACTTAAATATCATTTAAATAACAGTTTTGTTGTTGTTTTATTTACTATAATGCATTTAAACATTTTTATAAAAGTGTGGTTTCACCACCATAATTACTTATGATTTATTTGACACGCTTAGAGCATTTTAGTTTTAATGTTTGGAAACTTTTATTGTTTGACCTAAATTCAAATTTGAATTTGAATCTGTTTTTGAACTAACACGAGATTAACAATAGTAACCGTGGTGACGTGGCATCATTAATGTGGGATTACTGTAGCTTAATTATCCGGGCGTCACATCCATGGCGGCGGAGGAGTGGGAGCCCCTCCGAGATTGGATCTCCCTCTCTGTTCTCTTTTGTTTCGCGTTCCCCGGATCTAGCCCTTCACCGTTTCTTAAATTCCCGGAGATCCGTAACTCCGATTGCGCTGAAATTTTTACACGATTTTTTCCATAAATTATCTTTCTTGCACCAGAAGAAGGGGCCCAACTGACCTTCGAGGAGGGCACTAGATACCTGGGCGCGCCTGGCACCCCCAGGCGCGCCTAAGGATGGCACCCGCCGGGTATGGGTACGGGTGGAGCTACCCCATACCCTTACCCGTCCGCCCTGAGTTTACCCATCACCCATACCCATATCCGTCAAGGGTACAATTTTTTCCCATACCCGTCACCCGACAGGGTATATGGATACCCGTGGGTAAAAATACCCGTGTTTACAGCACATCAATTGAGTAGAAAGTAGTTGTAAAAGGTAACATATAATCATAAATTATTAATAGCAACACATTTTAAACAACAATGTACAACAACATATTGTAACAACAACATATTCTCATAAACAACAATACTTTCCTATAAAGTGACATAAAAATGATAAATAAGAACACATAATCATAAATAACAACACATATGCATACACTTTAAGTTCACGAAATCATGATAAATTATAGAGATAATTTGAATACACATTAGAGTTTTTACCTAGCGTGATTAAGAGGGGAAATCAATACATTGGGATATTAACGGAAACCCACCTGTTAACATTTTAGATGGGTACATGGGTACGCGGGCATGGGTTATACGATCTCATACACGTACCCTCTCTACCCGATGGGTATGATATTTTCCCATTTAAGTACCCATGGGTAATTTTTTGTCCCATACCCTTACCCTAATAGGGTTTTTACCCACAGGGTACGCGGGTAATGGGTACCCATTGCCATCCCTAGGCGCGCCCTGGTGGGTTGTGGACACTGTGGGCCCCCGTTTGCGTTGGTTCCACCTCCCAAAAATCATATATATTCCAAAATAATTCTCCATAAATCTTTATCGTGTTTGGACTTTGTTTGATATGGATTTTCTGCGAAACAAAAAGCATGCAATAAACAAGAACTAGCATTGGGCACTCGATCAATAGGTTAGTCCAAATAAATCATATAAAATGTTACCAAAAGTGTATAAAAGTTGTATAATATTGGCATGAAACAATAAAAAAATATAGATACGACAGAGACATATCACAGTCCACCCTTTAAAGCTAAACAACACATCAATCATAATTCCAAAGCTTAGTTGTTCCAATATAAATGTGACATGATATTCATATTAGTTAACAGACATACATTTAATTGGTCAGCTAATGCTCCCACTTGAGTTTCCAAATGCCTGTGGCCACATAGAGAGAGACAACATGGAATTGCATTTCTTTGGATGCTCTGATTCATCATGGGGGGGAAACCAACATTATATAGAAAGAAACGGAATCTCGATAATATGCTTCCTCTTCTATTCTTTAAGATGTTCCTCGTCAAGAAGGCAAGCAAGGACATCTGCAGTCGACATGTCTATTTGGCCGCTTCTGCAAGTTGCTTTTAGCAATTCGAGTTGGTCTGCCATAATATCCAGGAAATGTTGGGAGTTGTGCGGCCTTTGAGAGACTAGACTGATAGTAACAGTAGTGCGCCTTCAGGTGAATAGAGCCGGCATGTAGGTGATCGATAGGCTTTCGATTAGTAGCAGCAATACAGTCCCATATTTTCCATCCAGTTCCACTTCCCCGATTTATTTATGATGCCTATGGTGTCCCCCTTTTATCGACAATACAATCTGTGTGGTGGCTTTGTGTCATATTAGCAGCACTCCATCCTTCAAGCGAAACTACATGTCACTCATATTTCCAACGCTTACATTTAATTGGTCAGCTAATGTTACTACGTGAATTTTGAAATGCATGTGTGCCACATATAGAGACATGTTGGAATACTATTTCTCTATGCACTCTCATTGTCATGGTTTCGCAATAAACTTTCAATACAGCATATTATGAACCTATCATTTGCTAACTATCCTTACTTCTGGAGCTCCCAACATGGAGCCTATTTTTTGTGTAGTTATGCCAGATTATATTATTGTACGCACCAAATTACAGCACACAAGGGCTCTCTCATCAAAATCCAGTAATAGCACACAAGGGTTTACAAGGACCCCCTATTATATTAGAATATCCTCTACATTACAAAGATAGTCTCGCTACTATTTATGTTGTCATGCTTCTCAGATATTAAACAAAATCACAATGAATATGAGAATGTGCACATCAGAAGAGTATCGTTGAACAGTGCAATGACTAACAAACATGGCATCGAGGCATTGAGTTCCATTCTAGATGGAATGAAGCCCACACACTTCGCACCTACAGATTTGTGTTCAGGATATGATCCTAATGACTATTATGAGCTCAAGGAGTCAAAGGCATATGGCCTATCCTGTTCACCCTATAAGGTGCCTATTTTAATCTGGCAAGGTTTTATTGGTTGCACGTAACTTGCGTAAGCTATCTTGCGTTTCTTCTGCTTCTTTGCACCGCCATGTGCTTAGTTTACTCATCATATATTTGAAGTTGCCATGCCCACCCATTATCAATACGCATTCCATTTGTCATCATACCATGTTTTTCCATTCAAATGCTGCTCTTGTGTATCAGACATCCAAAAGGAAGAGAGTGACTGCAGAACCTGAAGGAGTGGTAGCAAAGTCCTTGAAGAAGGTGGTGGTACCGGAGAAATCAGACAACACCCCACTTATATAGGTGATAGAACCAGCGCCACAAAACCTAGGATATCACACCTATGTTGCTCGCTGCTTTGCTCTTGTTAGTACCTGTTGTCTTGTATCGTTGTACTTACATTCATACCTGGTTGATTATGTGACATCAGTGTGCATGATAACCTACATATCCATTGTTCTCTCTAATTATCAGATCCATATTAATGCTTACATTAACGTAGAATAAACCCAATGCTTATGAAGAAGTTTAGCTCTACATTGTTCTTGTAAGTATGTGTTGTCCTTTATCACTGTACTTATACTGACAGCTAGTTGTTCATGTACCATCATTTTGCAACTTATTTTCCCTTGGCATCCATTTTGTACACTTCTGATCTATGTTTACTCTTACCGAAATGTTGACTAAAACCAATGCTACTTAAGATGTTTAGCTCTGCATTACTCTTGTCAGTACCTTTTGGCTATATGATGTACCAAAATTTATAGCTAGTTGATTATGTAGCATCACTCTGCATCTTAGCTTAAATAATATCCATTTATTCCTATATTATCACTTCTATATTTACTCTTAACAAAATGTAGAATAAAGTCAATTATTATGAAGAAGACTCTATGGTAAACTTCTTGAATTGCCCGCCCATCAACATGGAAAAGGGCTTTATAGAGCCGGTCTTCATTACTAACGTATGTTTGTCCTTCTCAAGCCTTCAAACTTTGTTGTGTATATCTGGATAGCAATGATTGCAACTGATGTTTATTTTTGTCGTTTGCATCAAATTGCACGTTTAAATTTTATTATGAAGAAGTTCATAAACATAAGTTTCTCCTCAATTTCAGTTTTTAGTTGTACAACCTAGTTCCTTATTCATACCATGTAAATTAAACTAAACATAGCAAGTGATCTTCCTTAGCACTGCATGTATGCTTGTTGATCTATAATCCGGTGGTGTGGTCAAACTACCAACTTGAGGACAATGTCATATCCTAGTATGTCTTAACTATGAACAATGCATATTATGTTCATGTTATTTAAATCATGTCTCTTTATTTACCAATCTGAAATGGAATAAATTGATGGTACACTCACCATCGATGCTTATACATTCTTTAGCATTGGATGTATGCTTGTGTTCTTGATCTGTAATCCAGTGGTGTGGTGAAGCTGGCCACTCCTGCACAATGCTATTTCCTGCCATGTCTTAAGTGTGAACATTTTTTATTCTATTGTAATCCGGGTCTCTTTATTTGCCACTAAGAAATGGGATGAATCGACAACAATGTTGCTTATATGTGCAAAGCATGTTATCCGTCTGCTTTTTTCTCTTTCAGGGTGATATCACACACCAAGAATTGCCATTGATGTTATGCAGCTAGAGTTGGATATAAACGTCAAACAAGTGCAGTCATCAGCTTGCTTAGCTGCTTGTGCTGCAGCTCCCAGGCAGGTCTAACCTTTCTTGAACTGTGTTGAAGTGTTGTCGGTTCTATATATTATTTTAGGCAGCGTGTTTATTTGCACTAATGGTGTCCTTTGATGCCCAGTGTATGTAATCTGCTGTCTGGTTGCGCTTTATTATCGTTGGCGGCGAACCTTTATGCCCAGTGCACGTAATATGTAGTAATTTCTTTGTTGTATCATCTAGGTATATTCTTCGTCATGATGCTGTAATTTAATTTCTGTATATGCTCTCGTCGCTCCCTGAAAAGGTCATAAACTTTGACGGATCGCAATGGGCCTAAAAGTTCAGTTTATTATATAAAAAATTACGGTAGTAAAATTGGTCGGCCTGCCAATCATTGTAAATGGGCCGAAACGTGGGCCTACAATCATGTCCGGCCAATAGCAGACCTAGACATAAACTCACCAACTATTAGTTTTGGGTCTTTAACAGGCCGAGTAAACCAGTTGCTTAAGTTGGTCCAGAAAAAAGAATGGTCTTTCAACAGTTCGAAAAGTAGATTGGGCCTAAACAGTGTTGGAGGCCCATGATTGGATCAACAACAAGACGGGTCGTTAACAGGCCAAAATATGTGTAGGGCCATGATGACCCACAATTATAGGGGATCAATTGTAGCTCTTTTCGATAAGTAAGAGTGTCGAACCCAACGAGGAGCAGAAGGAAATGACAAGTGGTTTTCAGTAAGGTAATGTCTGCAAGTGCTGAAATTGTAAGTAGCAGAGTAGTTTGATAGCAAGATAATTTGTAACTAGCAAGTAACGATAGTAGTAACAAAAGTGCAGCAAGGTAGCCCAATCCTTTTGAGGCAAAGGATAGGCCAAAATGGTCTCTTATGATAAGCAAAGCGTTCTTGAGGGTACACGGGATTTTCATCTAGTCATTTTCATCATGTTGGCTTAATTCGTGTTCGGTACTTCGATAATTTGCTATGTGGGTTGACCAGTGCTTAGGTGTTGTTCTTACTTGAACAAAGCTCCTACTTATGATTAACCTTTCCGCAAGCATCCGCAACTACAAGAAAAGTATTAAGAATAAATTCTAACTATAGCATTAAACTTTTGGATCCAATCGGTCCCTTATGGAATAGCGCATAAACTGGGGTTTAAGCTTCTGTCACTCTCACAACCCGTCATCTAATTGCTACTCCACAATGCATTCCCTTAGGCCCAAATATGGTGAAGTGTCATGTAGTCGATGTCCGCATGACACCACTAAGGGAATCACAACATACATACTATCAAAATATCAAACACATATCAAGTTCACATGATTACTTGCAACATGATTTCTCCTGTGACCTCAAGAACAAAAGTAACTACTCAAAAATGGTAAACATGCTCATGATCATAGGGGTATTAAATACCATATTGGATCTGAACATATAATCTTCCACCGAATAAACCATATAGTAATCAACTACAAGATGTAATCAACACTACTAGTCACTCATACGTCTCCAACGTATCTATAATTTATGAAGTATTCATGCTAATATATTATCATTCTTGGATGTTTTACAATCATTTTATAGCAAGTTTATATCATTTTTAGGACTAACCTATTGACCCAGTGCCCAGTGTCAGTTGCTATTTTTTCCTTGATTTTTACATCGCAGAAAATCAATATCAAACGGAGTCCAAACACCGCGAAACTTTTTGTGGATTTTTTATGGACCAGAAGACTTCCGATGGGCCGGAGCAACACCTGGGGGGTGCCCTAAGGGGGCACAACCCACCAGGGTGCGCCAGGGCCCCCTAGCGCGCCCAGGTGGGTTGTGCCCACCTCGGTGGCCTCTCGTACCCCTTCTTTGCACTATAAATTCCCAAATATTCCGAAACCCCTCGGGGTTAACTTAGATCAGAAGTTCCACCGCCGCAAGGCTCTGTAGCCACCAAAAACCAATCTAGACCTGTTCTGGCACCCTACCGGAGGGGGGAATCATCTCCGGTGGCCATCTCCATCATCCCGGCGGCCACCACGATGATGAGGGAGTAGTCCACCCACGGGGCTGAGGGTTTGTACCAGTAGTTATGTGTTTAATCTCTCTCTCTCTCTCGTGATCTATATCATGGGCTTTGTTAATATAGTCGGATCATATGCTGTTTCTCCCCTCTATACTCTTGTTGTGATGAATTGAATCTTTACCCTTTGAAGTTTTGTCATGTCAGATTGAATGTTCAGATTTGAGAGCACATGATGTATGTCTTGCGGTATGAATACTTGAGGTGACAATGGGGTATCATATTGATTCACTTGATATACGTTATGGCACTCAACTTGCGGATTCCCGCGGTGATATTGGGGTAATCTATGCATAGGGGTTGATGCACGTTTTTATTATCTTTTCTCCGATAGAAACTTTGGGGTCTCTTTGTAGTTCTTTGTGTGGATTGAGTATTATGAATATGAATATGCTTTGGTGTTATTCTAGTACGAACTCTAGGATAGATCAAACAGAAAAAATAGCTTTGCATTATTTTAGTACGAACTCTTGAATAGATCGAGCGGAAAGAATAGCTTTGAGGTGGTCTCGTACCCTACAAACAATTTCTATCCTTTGTTCTCCGCTAATAGGAACTCGGGAGTGATTCTTTGTTGCACTTTGAGGGATAATTATATGATCCAACTATGTTAGCACTGTTGAGAGATTGCACTAGCGAAAGTACGGACCCTGGGCCTCATTTTTAAGCATTGCAATACCGTTTTTGTGCCCGTTTACTATTTGCTACCTTGCTGTTTTTATTTATTCAGATTATAAAAATATATTTCTACCATCAATACTACACTTTTATCATCATCTCTTCACCGAACTAGTGCACCTATACAATTCGCCATTGTATTGGGTGTGTTGGGGACACAAGAGATTGTTTGTATTTGGTTGCAGGGTCGTTTGAGAGAGACCATCTTCATCCTACACCTCTCACGGATTGATAAACCTTAGGTCATCCACTTGAGGGAAAATTGCTACTGTCCTACAAAACTCTGCGCTTGGAGGCCCATCATGTGTCTACAAGAATAAAGTTGCATAGTAGACATCAGTCACCCACAATCATGTGTCAACAAGATTGAACACAAGAGATGAACTAGGGTTTGAGAGGAGATGGTGTTGTTGAATATGTTGATGGAGATTGCCCTCCCCAAGATGGGCGAGTTGTTGGTGATGATGATGATGATGGTTTCCGCCTCCGGGAGAGAAGTTCCCCCGATGGAATCGCTCCGCCGGAGGGCAAGTGTGCTCCTGCCCAAGTTCCGCCTCGAGACGGCGGCGCTTCGTCCCGAAAGTCCTCTCCTTGTTTTTTCTAGGTCAAAATGACTTATATACCAGAATATGGGCACCAGAGGTGGGCCTGGGTGAGCACAACCCACCAGGGCACGCCTGGGCTCCCTGACGCGCCCAGGTGGGTTGTGCCCACCTGGTGGGCCCCCTCTGGTAGTTATTTGCTCCAATATTCCTCAAATATTCCATAAAAAATCTTTGTGAAGTTTCAGCTTGTTTGGAGTGGTGCAGAATAGGTAGCCTGACGTAGCTTTTCCAGGTCCAGATTTCCAGTTGTCGGAATTCTCCCTCTTTGTGTATACCTTGCATATTATGAGAGAAAAGGCATTAGAATTACTCCAAAAGCATTATTATGGATAAAAATGTAACACCCACGATGCGGCTATATCTCCCACGTGTCGAGGCATGACTTAGAGGCATAACCGCATGGTGGTTTAGTCGCAAGTGGGGTAATCTGCACACAATCCCATGTACTGAATAATAAAGGGATAAAGAGTTGCTTACAATCACCACTTCACACAAATAACAAGTTAAACATATATCAACCAGAGTACAATCAAAGGTCCGACTACGGAACCAAAATAAAGGAAGACAACCCCAAATGATAGATCCCCGATCGTCCCAATTGGGCTCCACTACTGATCATCAGGAAACGAAACGTAGTAACGACCCAGATCCTCGTCGAACTCCCACTTGAGTTCGGTAGCATCACCTGCACTGGCATCATCGGCACCTGCAACTGTTTGGAAGTATCCGTGAGTCACGAGGACTCAACAATCTCACACCCGCGAGATCAAGACTATTTAAGCTTATGGGAAGGGTAAGGTAATGAGGTGGAGTTGCAGCAAGCACTAAGCATTTATGGTGGCTAACATACGCAAATAAGAGCGAGAAGAGAAGCAACACAACGGTCTAGAAGCTAGAAATGATCAAGAAGTGATCCTGAAACTACTTACGTTCAAGCATAACACAAGACTGTGTTCACTTCCCGGACTCCGCCGAAAAGAGACCATCACGGCTACACACGCGGTTGATACATTTTAATTAAGTTAAGTGTCAAGTTCTCTACAACCGGATATTAACAAATTCCCATCTGCCACATAACCACGGGCACGGCTCTCGAAAGTTTATACCCTGCAAGAGTGTCCCAACTTTTCCCATCACAAGTTCTCACGATCAACGAAGGATATTCCTTCTCCCGGAAAGACCCAATCAGTCTCGGAATCCCGATTACAAGACATTTCGACAATGGTAAAACAAGACCAGCAAAGCCGCCCGATGTGCTAACAAATCCTGATAGGAGTCGCACGTATCTCGTTCTCAGGGCACACCGGATGGGCCAGACGTTGGGTTCGCATAGACCCTGGTTGCCCAGGGGGCGCCGGACATCGCCCAGTTTGGACCAACACTCAGAGGAGCACTCGCCCGAGGGTTTAAAATAAAGATGACCCCTGAGTCCGCGGAACCCAAGGGAAAAAGACTTAGGTGGCAAATGGTAAAACCAAGGTGGGGGCTTGCTGGAGGAGTTTTATTCAAGGCGAACTATCAAGGGGGTCCCATAAATACCCAACCGCGTAAGGAACGCAAAATCAAGGAACATAACACTGGTATGAAGGAAACTAGGGCGGCAAGAGTGGAACAAAACACCAGGCAAAAGGCCGAGCCTTCCACCCTTTACCAAGTATATAGATGCATTAAATTAAATAAGAGATAATGTGATATCCCAACATAAACATGTTCCAACATGGAACAAACTTCAACTTCACCTGCAACTAGCAACGCTATAAGAGGGGCTGAGCAAAAGCGGTAACATAGCCAAACAACGATTTGCTAGGAAGGTGGGTTAGAGGCTTGACATGGCAATATGGGAGGCATGATATAACAAGTGGTAGGTAGCGCGACATAGCGATAGAGCGAACAACTAGCAAGCAAATATAGAAGTGATTTCGAGGGTATGGTCATCTTGCCTGCAATGTTCTCAGAGTTGTCGAAAGCTTGATCCTCGTTAGCGTACTCAACAGGTTCCTCATTCACGTACTCGTCTCCTGGCTCTACCCAAAGAAAGTACACAAGCAATGAAACAACAATCAAAACAAAACAAAACAAAGGATTGGCTTGCAAAATAAGCCGGAACAAACATATGATAGATATTTTGTCCGAAGTTTTCATGGTGGGGCCTACACGGGCTCGATCGTACAGCACCATCATGTACAAGGCAGTGCACATGACATACGAAGCGTCCCCGAGTCGGCATAGCCAAGGACTCTTTAAGACACAACGAGACCACTGTAAAACCAACCGTGAATAGGCGGACCACTAGACGTCGAACCCCAATTTCGTATCATACATCTGTCGAAAAGATATCCTAAGAGCTACTTGAATTCCCACTTATGAACTCCCAAAACTTTCCGGTTATGCAATCAGGTGTTGGGGATACAGGGGAAGCATAATATCTCACCCAAAACTAGCAAATCCTACATCCAGTTGTATCCATCCTTCAACACATAACCAAGAAACCTTCGAAAATCATCTACCTCAACCTTCGAAAAGCATCCATTATACAACTTATGGCAATACTCCCGAATTCCCGCCCCAGTACAGGGTGGCGTCGAGGTTATCTCACCAACAACTGCATAAAAGAGATTTTTGATGTCGGCGAAACTAAACTCAGGTATTCCAGAACTGCAACAATAAAATTGTGATGACAACACCTCGGAGCTCAACTCCTCGGGACACTGCCACAACCCCTAAATGACAGGAGGCACCAAGAACAATGTTCTCGTCACAAAACCATCGGAATGATTCCAAGATACCCGCGTGATCCTAAAAATTTTTTTAGTGAAATTTGAGAAGAGAAGAGTCAAAACTCTACGTCAGGATGCCTTACCAGAGCGATGAAGGGACTGAGGAGTAAAAAGAATTCCTAACTCTCCGATATATAATTCCTAATGACTCAAAACATTTTCTTCTAGACTCAACAACGGCAGCTAATTCGATCAAGCAGTGGGGGCTCCTAAGGTCGGGGAAGGCTCTAATTACCAACTTGTAACGCCCTTGATGCGGATATATCTCCCACGTGTCGAAGCACGACTTAGAGGCATAACCGCATTGAAAGCAATGTCGCAAGTGAGGTAATCTTCACACAACCCATGTAATACATAAGGGAAAAGATACATAGTTGGCTTACACTCTCCACTTCACACAAAACATGAATAAAGCATTACATCATCCAGATACAATCAAGGTCCGACTACAGAACCAAAATAAAATAAGACTACCCCAAATGCTAGACAGATCCCCGATCGACCTCAACTGTGCTCCACTACTGATCAACTAGAACGAAAGAACACAAAGGGCAATATCTTCATCGAGCTCCTCCTTGAGCTTGGTTGCGTCATCTGCATAGTTCAACGGCACCTGCAAGCTGGGTTTAGAAGTATCTGTGAGTCACGCGGACTCAGCAATCTCACACCCTCACAATCAAGACTATTTAAGCTTATAGGTAAGGTAATGGTATGAGGTGGAGCTGCAGCAAGCGACTAGCATATATGGTGGCTAACATACGCAAATGAGAGCGAGAAGAGAAGGCAAAGCACGGTCGAACAACTATGATCAAGAAGTGATCCTAGAACAACCTATGTCAAGCATTACTCCAACACCGTGTTCACTTCCCGGACTCCGCCGAGAAGAGACCATCACGGTTACACACGCGGTTGATGAATTTTAATTAAGATCAACTTCAGGTTTTCTACAACCGGACGTTAACAAATTCCCATCTGCCCATAACCGCGGGCACGGCTTTCAAAAGTTCAAATCCCTGCAGGGGGTGTCCCAACTTAGCCCATCACAAGCTCTCACGGTCAACGAAGGATAAACCTTCTCCCGAGACATTCCGATCAGACTCGGCATCCCGGTTCTACAAGACAACTTCGACAAAGATAAAACAAGTCCAGCAACACCGCCCGAATGTGCCGACAAATCCCGATAGGAGTTGCACATATCTCGTTCTCAGGGCACACTCAGATGAGACTAGATACAAGTAAAACCAACCCTCAATTTCCCCGAGGTGGCCCCACAGGCAGCTCAGTTTGGACCAACACTCAGAGGAGCACTGGCCCGGGGGGTTAAAATAAAGATGACCCCTGAGTCCGCGAAACCCAAGGGAAAAAGAGGCTAGGTGGCGAATGGTAAAACCAATGTTGGGCATTGCTGGAGCAGTTTTATTCAAGGTGAACTATCAAGGGGTTCCCATAATAGCCCAACCGCGTAAGGAACGCAAAATCCGGGAACATAACACCGATATGACGGAAACTAGGGTGGCAAGAGTGGAACAAAACACCAGGCATAAAGCCGAGCCTTCCACCCTTTACCAAGTATATAGATGCATTAATTAAATAAGAGGTATTGTGATATCCCCAACAAGTAAACATGTTCCAACAAGGAACAACATCTCCATGTTCGAACAAGGAACAAACTTCAATCTTCACCTGCAACTAACAACGCTATAAGAGGGGCTGAGCAAAGCGGTAACATAGCCAAACAACGGTTTGCTAGGACAAGGTGGGTTAGAGGCTTGGTTCAACAATATGGGAGGCATGATAAGCAAGTGGTAGGTATCGCAGCATAGGCATAGCAAAAGAGCGAGCAACTAGCAAGCAAAGATAGAAGTGATTTCGAGGGTATGGTCATCTTGCCTGAAATCCCGCAAGGAAGAAGAACGAGTCTATGAAGAAGACAAACGGACGTAGTCGAACGGGTCCTCACAAACGCGACGTTATCGGAACCAACCCGAAGAAGCAACACCGGAAAGAAGCAAACAACATAGTAAACAACCATCACATAATCATGGCATGATGCACAACCAAGTATGATGCATGTCCGGTTTAAATATGCATGGCATGGCAAAGTGCACAAGCAATTCTACAAATTAAGTGGAGCTCAATATGCAACGAGTTGCATATTAACGAAAACACCACATGACTTATTTAGTTCTCTCTCGTTTATGTACCCAACAAGATTAAACGTTCTTAACATGGCAAGGGTGAAGCAAAGTAAACTACCTATCTAGTCAAGTTTAAATGAGGCCGGAAGCAACGAACAACAATTCCGGAAACTCCTCATGAGCATATTATAGATTTGGTACTGTTCTGCCCTAAACATTATTTTAGAGTTGCTAAACATGCAAGATGAGTGCACCAAGTAAATCTAGGCATTTTTCTACCCCATTTACATATAAAGATTATTTAATTCGGAGCTACGGTTATTTAGTTATGAAATAAAGCATTTTAGCAAGTTATTTAAGCAAATTTAAACAAACAAAATTTTAAACATTTTAAACATAGATGAAAGTTGCATATTATTAAACTAGACAAAATTCTAAGCAACTTTCATATATAATTCATTTTAATCCGATGCACCAATTGTGAGTTATTATATGCATGAACCACAAGGGCTTTCCTGCAAAAATGCTCTCCTCTGGAAAAATAGACAAATTGCAGAACAGGGAAAAAAATACATCGGGCTAAAATTGGAGGCTGGCCCAACAGAGCAGAGGGGCTAGAGGGGCTCCTCACCCAGCGGTCAGCTCGGGCTGGGCCGAGTGAGGAAGAGATGGGTCGGCCCAGGGGATGGAGTTGGCCGATCCACGCTAGGACGGGGTCAAACAGGCGACCAAGGCAGCGATTGCGGGCGCATCCTTCGGTTCGACAGGAAGCAGGAGCAGACGCGGAAGCAGAGCAGCGACAGGTTTGGAGCAACGGCTACGCAGGGGCATGCAGACGGCGCAGGTGGGCTCCGACAAGGATGCCGGTGGCCGGGGACAAGGCCCAACCGGCGGGATCCGGCCAGGAACGCAAGGTGGTGGAGGAGGCCGGCGACTTGGCATCTATGGAGGCTCCGGAAGAAGCAGAGGCAACGGCGAGGGACTCGGTGCGGGGTCGTGGGGCTCCGGCCGCGGGGAGGAACGTCCATGGCGAGACCGGGGTGCGGACGGCGCGGAGACAGCCAGATCCGGGCGGCGCCGCTCCCGGCAAGGAACTTGGCGGCGGCGGGGTCTCGATGATGGGAACGGCGCAGATGAGGTCGCTGGCTGTGGGGCTCCTCCTGTTGACGACCCAAGACAGAGGGAGTGCTCAGCGGAGAGAAGAAACAGGGGAAGGAATGGAAAGGAAAAAAAGGAGGAGCGCTCATCTCTCTAACTGAAGGTTCGGACGCCGGCGGCAGACGGGAACGGCGGCTCCATGGGGCTCGGGGACGAGCTCGCCTCGATCTGGATCGGAGCCAGCTGCGGGCCACGGGCATTGGGGAAAAACTGGGGCGCAAGAGAGGCTGTTGGATCGCGCCGCCCACAAAATGTTTGAATGATCGGGTAAAGAGCGAGCTTCTTATATGGGATCCGACGCATCCAGCAGAGCGAAGCAGCGTTCCATTCTTTTCGGCAGCATCCTTCAATGGTCTGACGGCCAGGGATGGTGGAGGCTGCAGGATTGGATGCAAGGTGGGTGCGAGCTGGCGACGGGAGGATCCCGAGGTGGATCTGGTCTAGCGGCGGGGTGGAGGGATTTTAGGGAGTTGGTCTAGGGTTTGTCCAAAATAGGTATGTGGGTGGACTATTTATAAAGGAAGGGAGAGAGTTTGGACCTTCCGATCGAAAACCGACGGAGGAGAATAAATAGACTAGGGAGTCCAATAAATAAAACGAGGATGTTTTGTAGATGTTTGGAGATGATCCAGACACAACGGTGTCGACTATCCGGCTCGGGTCCGGGGAAGTTTTGGACGC
The DNA here is from genome assembly GCF_056163025.1 of Triticum urartu. NCBI lineage: Eukaryota > Viridiplantae > Streptophyta > Magnoliopsida > Poales > Poaceae > Triticum > Triticum urartu. The sequence continues at coordinate 253,891,715 of NC_141877.1, forward strand.
GCACGAGGGGCCGATGCACTGTGCAAGGAGGGGGTTTCGGGGCCTGGCGGTAGGTAGTGGACTGTGCAGAAGGCCTCGGGCTGAGAAAAGAGAAGAGAGAAAGGCCTGGCGACTGTTTCCGGAGACCGAAAACGTCCGACTTTAGACCGGCTATACTGTCGCTATAGTTATCCGTTGGGCTATCAAACGAACTCCGAATGCAATGAAACTTGGCAGGCTGTCTATCTACACTATAATAAGACCGCACGCCAACTTTCAACCGATTCCGAGAACATTTTCCGGCCACTTATAAAATAATATTTTGGACATGCCGTGGGCGCGTGCAAGTGTGTCTGGGCTCAGAACGGACAACAGAAGGAACTGGGGGAACCCGGATGAATGCAAGTTTTGAAAACATGATGATGCAATGCACATGATGACATGACATGCAATGCATGACAAGCAAGCAATGACAACACAACAACAGCGAATAACTGGAAGACACCTGGCGCAACGGTCTCGGGGCGTTACAACACTCCACCACTACGAGAGGATCTCGTCCCAAGATCTAGAATGGCGCCGGAGGGAAAAACGGAAGAGAAAGAGAAGAGGTAACACTAAGTTGCTCCTTTGACAAACGAGTGAAACCATGAACCTTGAGAGGTTGAACAAATTGAAAGAAAGAATGCAACGAAGAAGAACAAAGTTGAAAGCACTCCGGTAGGGAAGAGTAACAAGGAATAACGAATTCGGACAGCACTCCGGTTGGAAAGAACAGGAATTGAATAAGAACTTGATAAGATAAAAAGAACTTGAGCAGAGTACACCACACTCCGGTTAAAAGGATAAGCATGAAAAGATCATGATCTTCATAATTCGAGATGATGACTGAAAAGAGCAACATCACAAGCCTCCGGAAGAAAGAATAGGGGATAGATAATTGAAATAAAAGAATGGAGAAGAAAAAAGGCAACTCCTGCCACAATTGAGCTTGAAAAGGCATCTTTAGGAGAAGGGTCAAACGGAGTTGTTGGAAAACCAACAACGAAAAGGATAATCTTGGTATGATCTTATGGGATACATCTCAAATTATGAGGTGACAACCTGCCACTCACGGGGAAAAGAATTGGATTGGTATGAACAAGGAGACGAGAAAATATTTCATCGGGAGGATAAATGAAGAACTTGGATCATATATTATCACCATTAATAGCATTAATCCTTAGGAAAAGCTTTAGGTGAAATATGACTCCAGATAACTCCAATGACGAGATTGATGGATTTAAAATATCTCATTCTTAACAACATGTGAATCATGAAACATGACTCAAATTATCAAGAGTGACATAATAACACCTCCGATGATACGGAAGAGAGAATTGCACTCCGGATTACAATATGAAGAAATCTTGAGCTTCTTAGAAAAGAATCTCGATGAACACTTCGAGAATGAATTAAATCATAGATGGACCATCATGTAGAACCTCCGTGAAGAACTCAGGTAACAAAAGGATAACGAGAAGAAAAGGGAAGTAGAAAACACAAGGTGAAACCTTGTAATGCTTTAGGTGTATCTCCGTGATGATATAAATGCGAGAGCTTGGAACTCCAGAAAAGAAAGATAAAGCATCTCAAACTGAGAATGTGATATGATTAACCACGCCGGAAAGCAGGAAATTAGATCACTAGAATGAAACAAGAATAAGAATTCTGTTATGCGTATCCTTCATCAATTTAAGTTGATGACAAGCAACAGATTGCAAACAACTTATTCCCGTTGGAAGGTTTTAGAGAGATATGGCGCAAACTTGAGAAAGTCTTCAACGATCCACCGATAGAATTTGAAAAGCACGAATGCATAGATATGATACACGAAGGAAGAAGACTCTTGAACGAACCACTGTAAGAATTGAAAAAGAACGAATAAAACATGAAGAACACCGGGAAGGATTAGCAAATACACGAAGATGCTTGAGAGAATTTAGATCCATGAGAATGACAAGATTACGAGCTGATTAGAGAATCCTTGATTTAAGCACCGGTATGATTTGGAGAATGAGAGCTGAAAGCTGAGAATGAGTACTCCTGAGGTGATGGGCTCCGGATGATCAAACTGAACAGAATCTTGAATTGCTCCGGAAGGGTGAAAAGAATTCTCACAGCCGAAAAATAATTATGAGAGGATGGTGACAAGCTAGAATAACGAATCCTCAAGAGAACGGATAAGGATTTAAGAGGAACTCTTCTTCGGTCTTCAAAATCCGAGAATGACGACGAGAAACACCACCATGAATGTTGAGGTACTCCGGAATGAAAATTAGAAAGGTTGAACCAACGATGAAAAGAATTTAACCGATCTTGGAGAAAGACATTTGACTAATGATAAATCATTCTTACGTCAAACTTTAGAAAAGAATTTGAGAATAACTCCGGAAAGATTAGAAGAGTCAGGTAAGATCCTGGAAAAAGACCTGTGGGTTAGGGCCCACTCAAAAGAAACACCATTAGAATGATTAAAAGAGAGGTTGCACCAGTTGAATTAAGAGGCTTGCATGAGATAACATCCTCAAAATAGCTTGAACGGATTAAGAGTGGAAACACGAATCTTCTGAGATATCTTTAGCACTCCAGAACAAATGAATAATGAGAGGTGAATGATTAAGAGGTGCACCGGTATGAGAAGGCATTTGAGACGAGTAAAAAGGATCAACAAAGCATGAATTGAATCCACCGGAGGAGAAAAGAATGAAGAACGATGAACTAGTAGAGCATCTTCTAGAGAATCACCGGGTAAGAACATTGAAGGAAAAGGATGGAGAGACTTCACCTCAATAAGATGGATACTTGATCAAGAAATATGAATCCTTCAAGAAAACAAGGGTGGGAGGGTGGGAAAACACCGTTGAGAATGAAACGAACACCGTTGAGAAGAAATGATAATTGATCTTGCTGATGTTGAAATGATCGGATCCACTTGAAAAGAAAACACGCCGGTTGAAAAGGATTGGAAAGACAATCTCGATGATCAAGAAGGATTAGTATTCACATAGGAATATGAGAACACCATTTGGGGAAGGTATGGAATCAACACTTGACATTGAAGCAACTCGAATACCACAACTCAAAACAAAACAAAGGATTGGCTTGCAAAATAAGCTGGAAAAAACATATGATAGAGATTTCGTCCGAAGTTTTCGTGGTGGGGCCTACACGGGCTCGATCGTACAGCACCATCATGTACAAGGCAGTGCACATGACATACGAAGCGTCCCCGAGTCGGCATAGCCAAGGACTCTTTAAGACACAACGAGACCACTGTAAAACCAACCGTGAATAGGCGGACCACTAGATGTCGAACCCCAATTTCGTATCATACATCTGTAGAAAAGATATCCTAAGAGCTACTTGAATTCCCACTTATGAACTCCCGAAACTTTCCGGTTATGCAATCAGGTGTTGGGGATACAGGGGAAGCATAATATCTCACCCAAAACTAGCAAATCCTACATCCAGCTGTATCCATCCTTCAACACATAACCAAGAAACCTTCGAAAATCATCTACCTCAACCTTCGAAAAGCATCCGTTATACAAGTTATGGCAATACTCCCGAACTCCCGCCCCAGTACTAGGTGGCGTCGAGGTTATCTCACCAACAACTGCATAAAAGAGATTTTCGATGTCGGTGAAACTAAACTCAGGTATTCCAGAACTGCAACGATAAAATTGTGACGACAACACCTCGGAGCTCAACTCCCCGGGACACTGCCACAACCCCTAAATGATAGGAGGCACCAAGAACAATGTTCTCGTCACAAAACCATCGGAATGATTCCAAGATACCCGCGTGATCCTAAATTTTTTTAGTGAAATTTGAGAAGAGAAGAGTCAAAACTCTACGTCAGGATGCCTTACCAGAGCGATGAAGGGACTGAGGAGTAAAAAGAATTCCTAACTCTCCGATATATAATTCCTAATGACTCAAAACATTTTCTTCTAGACTCAACAACGGCAGCTAATTCGATCAAGCAGTGGGGGCTCCTAAGGTCGGGGAAGGCTGTGATTACCAACTTGTAATGCCCTTGATGCGGATATATCTCCCACGTGTCGAAGCACGACTTAGAGGCATAACCGCATTGAAAGCAATGTCGCAAGTGAGGTAATCTTCACACAACCCATGTAATACATAAGGGAAAAGATACATAGTTGGCTTACACTCGCCACTTCACACAAAACATGAATAAAGCATTACATCATCCAGATGAGACTAGATACGAGTAAAACCAACCCTCAAGTTTCCCCGAGGTGGCCCCACAGGCAGCTCAGTTTGGACCAACACTCAGAGGAGCACTGGCCCGGGGGGGTTAAAATAAAGATGACCCTTGAGTCCGCGAAACCCAAGGGAAAAAGAGGCTAGGTGGCGAATGGTAAAACCAATGTTGGGCATTGCTGGAGCAGTTTTATTCAAGGTGAACTATCAAGGGGTTCCCATAATAGCCCAACCGCATAAGGAACGCAAAATCCGGGAACATAACACCGATATGACGGAAACTAGGGCGGCAAGAGTGGAACAAAACACCAGGCATAAAGCCGAGCCTTCCACCCTTTACCAAGTATATAGATGCATTAATTAAATAAGAGGTATTGTGATATCCCCAACAAGTAAACATGTTCCAATAAGGAACAACATCTCCATGTTCGAACAAGGAACAAACTTCAATCTTCACCTGCAACTAACAACGCTATAAGAGGGGCTGAGCAAAGCGGTAACATAGCCAAACAACGGTTTGCTAGGACAAGGTGGGTTAGAGGCTTGGTTCAACAATATGGGAGGCATGATAAGCAAGTGGTAGGTATCGCAGCATAGGCATAGCAAAAGAGCGAGCAACTAGCAAGCAAAGATAGAAGTGATTTCGAGGGTATGGTCATCTTGCCTGAAATCCCGCAAGGAAGAAGAACGAGTCTATGAAGAAGACAAACGGACGTAGTCGAACGGGTCCTCACAAACGCGACGTTATCGGAACCAACCCGAAGAAGCAACACCGGAAAGAAGCAAACAACATAGTAAACAACCATCACATAATCATGGCATGATGCACAACCAAGTATGATGCATGTCCGGTTTAAATATGCATGGCATGGCAAAGTGCACAAGCAATTCTACAAATTAAGTGGAGCTCAATATGCAACGAGTTGCATATTGACGAAAACACCACATGACTTATTTAGTTCTCTCTCATTTATGTACCCAACAAGATTAAACGTTCTTAACCTGGCAAGGATGAAGCAAAGTAAACTACCTATCTAGTCAAGTTTAAATGAGGCCGGAAGCAACGAACAACAATTCCGGAAACTCCTCATGAGCATATTATAGATTTGGTACTGTTCTGCCCTAAACATTATTTTAGAGTTGCTAAACATGCAAGATGAGTGCACCAAGTAAATCTAGGCATTTTTCTACCCCATTTACATATAAAGATTATTTAATTCGGAGCTACGGTTATTTAGTTATGAAATAAAGCATTTTAGCAAGTTATTTAAGCAAATTTAAACAAACAAAATTTTAAACATTTTAAACATAGATGAAAGTTGCATATTATTAAACTAGACAAAATTCTAAGCAACTTTCATATATAATTCATTTTAATCCGATGCACCAATTGTGAGTTATTATATGCATGAACCACAAGGGCTTTCCTGCAAAAATGCTCTCCTCTGGAAAAATAGACAAATTGCAGAACAGGGAAAAAATACATTGGGCCGAAATTGGAGGCTGGCCCAACAGAGCAGAGGGGCTAGAGGGGCTCCTCACCTAGCGGTCAGCTCGGGCTGGGCCGAGTGAGGAAGAGATGGGTCGGCCCAGGGGATGGAGTTGACCGATCCACGCTAGGACGGGGTCAAACAGGCGAGCAAGGCAGCGATTGCGGGCGCATCCTTCTGTTCGACAGGAAGCAGGAGCAGACGCGGAAGCAGAGCAGCGACAAGTTTGGAGCAACGGCTACGCAGGGGCATGCGGACAGCGCAGGTGGGCTCCGACAAGGATGCCGGTGGCCGGGAACGAGGCCCAACCGGCGGGATCCGGCCAGGAACGCAAGGTGGTGGAGGAGGCCGGCGACTTGGCATCCATGGAGGCTCCGGAAGAAGCAGAGGCAACGGCGAGGGACTCGGTGCGGGGTCGTGGGGCTCCGGCCGCGGGGAGGCGCGTCCATGGCGAGACCGGGGTGCGGACGGCGCGGAGACAGCCAGATCCGGGCGGCGCCGCTCCCGGCAAGGAACTTGGCGGCGGCGGGGTCTCGATGATGGGAACGGCGCAGATGAGGTCGCTGGCTGCGGGGCTCCTCCTGTTGACGACCCAAGACAGAGGGAGTGCTCAGCGGAGAGAAGAAACAGGGGAAGGAATGGAAAGGAAAAAAAGGAGGAGCGCTCATCTCTCTAACTGAAGGTTCGGACGCCGGCGGCAGACGGGAACGGCGGCTCCATGGGGCTCGGGGACGAGCTCGCCTCGATCTGGATCGGAGCCAGCTGCGGGGCACGGGCGTTGGGGAAAAACTGGGGCTCAAGAGAGGCTGTTGGATCAATGGTCTGACGGCCAGGGATGGTGGAGGCTGCAGGATTGGATGCATGGTGGGTGCGAGCTGGCGGCGGGAGGATCCCGAGGTGGATCTGGTCTGGCGGCGGGGTGGAGGGATTTTAGGGAGTTGGTCTAGGGTTTGTCCAAAATAGGCATGTGGGTGGACTATTTATATAGGAAGGGAGAGAGTTTGGACCTTCCGATCGAAAACCGACGGAGGAGAATAAATAGACTAGGGAGTCCAATAAATGAAACGAGGATGTTTTGTAGACGTTTGGAGATGATCCGGACACAACGGTGTCGACTGTCCGGGTCGGGTCCGGGGAAGTTTCGGACGCGCACGAGGGGCCGATGCACTGTGCAAGGAGGGGGTTTCGGGGCCTGGCGGTAGGTAGTGGACTGTGCAGAAGGCCTCGGGCTGAGAAAAGAGAAGTGAGAAAGGCCCGGCGACTGTTTCCGGAGACCGAAAACGTCCGACGTTAGACCGGCTATAGTGCCGCTATAGTTATCCGCTGGGCTATCAAACGAACTCCGAATGCGATGAAACTTGGCAGGCGGCCTATCTACACTATAATAAGACCGCACGCCAACTTTCAACCGATTCCGACAACATTTTCTGGCCACTTATAAAATAATATGTCGGACATGCCGCGGGCACGTGCAAGTGTGTCTGGGCTCAGAATGGACAACAGAAGGAACTGGGGGAACCCGAACGAATGCAAGTTTTGAAAACATGATGATGCAATGCACATGATGACATGATATGCAATGCATGACAAGCAAGCAATGACAACACAACAACAGCGAATAACTGGAAGACACCTGGCGCAACGGTCTTGCGGCGTTACATGATGTACCAAGGCCACTTGACAAATCTCGACCCATTCCGAGAACATGTTTCTCCCGCTCACGAAAAGAGACAAAAGGGGTGCGTCGGGTGCATGTGGGAGTGTCGGATTATGAAATGGACAACGGGGAAAATGATCGGATGCATTAGACGAACATGAATGCAAATGCGATGCACATGATGACATGATATGAAATGTATGACATGAACAAAATGCAAAACGAAAGACAAAAACCCAACCACAAAGGGAATATCATAACATAAAGCCGAAAATGGCAAGAGTCGGAGTTACAAATGTGACAAGTTACATCCGGGGTCTTACAAAAAACATTATAAATAACAGTAAGAAAACATGATGCAAAATGGACATATCAACTCCCCCAAGCTTAGACCTCGCTTGTCCTCAAGTAAAAACCGAAATCGAAAAACATGTCCACATGCTTTAAGAGAGAGGTGTTGATAAAAACAAAATACGAACATAGAAGCATCATGTTGATTATTATAACAGCAAAAAAATTAAACATAAGACTTTTGTCATAGAACTTCTATCATATACTTCTCATGAATAAGTAACAATTCATTACAGAATCGAAGTATGAAGCAAAAACTATATTAGAAACCAACAAACTATGTTCTCAGTCAACTTTGCAACTACAATTCATCATGTTTTCAGGAAGGGTCACGTATCGGAGCCTTTAGGCAAGTCCACATACTCAACCATCATATAGTCTTCTATGATTGCTAACACTCATCGCGTACACATGAATAAAACTTTTCAACCGGACACATAGAAAGATATAGGCTTATAGTTTCGCCTCCCCATGTATTCACCTCAAGGGTGATGTCAACAATAATAATTTATGCTATCTATACTCAACTGGACATATGTGCCTAGATCTTTCCTCACCACATGATGCTTGCCAAAGGAGAAAAATAAAAAAGGGAAAGAAGGAAAACTTTGACTCTTTGCATGAAAGTAAATACATAAAAATAAAGGATAGGCCCTTCGCAGAGGGAAGCAGAGGTTTCCATGCACTTATTTGTTTGTATGCTCAACCCCTTAGTGTAAGAGAACGTCACGTTGCATTACCCCTTGTGATAGTAACCTTTATTATGCAGTCTGTCACTTTTATTCTTCACAATCACAAGTTCGTGCAATGCTCAATTTTCTCTTACACTAAATGATCTCACACATTTAGAAGCAATTTTTATTACCTTTTTGCACCGATGATAACTTACTTGAGGGATCTTGCTCAATCCCTAGGTAGGTATGGTGGACACTTGAAAATAAGATTTGGGTTTAAGGGTTTTTGGATGCACATGTAGTATCTCTACTTAGTGTGGAATTTTTGGCTAGCAAAGATAGGGGCAAGCACCACATGTTGAAGGATCTATGACAATATGACTTCTATGTGAATATAAACAAACATAAACCATTAAGTTGTCTTCCTTGTCCAATGTCAACAATTTTGGCATATAATATTTTGATGAGGGCTCACAATCACAAAAGATTTCTAGGATAGTGTATTTATATGTGAATCTTCTCTTCCCTTATTAATTCTTTCATGAGATGCATCACTGACTAATGTTATGTTTGTCAATCTCTAATAAAATTTTCTACTTATACATTTCCTTATGTGGTGTCATCACCTACCATAAGATTATTATATGATCTTTCCTTTATTTATTTCCTTTCTTTTATTTATTTCCTTTCTCTTTTTCTTTCTTTATTTCTTTTCTTTTATTTGCAACATGAAAGTAAAGAAAGCAAAAACTCAAACTGAACTTTATTATATAACTTGCACACGATTGCAAGGATAGATCACTAAGCAAACTCTCAAAGAAGAAAGGATCGAACTAAACTTTTATTCATCTAAAGCAAAAGATCGAACTAAAATAAGTAAAGGCAAAAACATAGTGGATGACACAATAACGGGGCACCTCCCCCAAGCTTGGCGGAAGCCAAGGGGAGTTCCCATACCCGATACTCAGTTCTCTTTTGGTGGTGAAGAAGATGATGGCGGTGAAGAAGAGATCTTGTCCTCGGATTTCCATGGCAGTGGTCCACCATGATAAGAGGAGGAGTGAGTCTCACGGGTCCTGCAACTAGCAGCCAAACTCATACCTTTGAACCTTGCCTCATATTCAAAGACTTGGCTTTGGAGGTCATAGATCTGGCTTTGGAGGAAGTTGATTTGCTCATTGAGGGTGAAGACGATGTCCTTCATGCGCTTGCCATCCACCTTGAGATCACGGGAGAGGTCCGTGATCATAAGGTGATTAGCGTTGAGTCCATGCTCCACCATCCCCTTGCACCGGAAGATGTCTTGCTCCATAGCTTCCAGTCTGGCCTCCATGGTTCTTGTCCTCTTGGGGCATGGCACATCGCGGAGGTGAAGCACCCCCTCATGCATCTGGATGACCTGAGGGTGCTGCACCACCTCCCGCAGATATGGGTTGATGACGTTCTTAAAGAACTTGTCCTTGGAGAAGCTTGAATAGGCCATGGTAGATGGGATCTGACAGAAAACAACAAGGAAAAGAGAGCACATGATTTCTCCGCAATACGGTGATCAACAGGTTCGAGAAGTTTATATAGATTTTTTTATCTTGGGGACAAGCATATGGAAGAAAAACGAAGTGCGTAAGGTGTCCCAGGTGGGCACAACCCACCTGGGCGCGCCAGGCTTGCCTCGCGCCCTAGTGTCTTGTGCCCACCAGGGGACGCTTCCTAAAAGTTTCTTTATTTCCTAAATTTTTAAATATTCCAAAACTGATAAAAAATATTTTTGGGGATTTTTTGGAGTCCGTTTACTTACCGTATCACGCACCTCCTTATTTTCACGATTCTGGAGTGTTCCGGAAGGACCCTTTTATGTGTTCTTCCGGTGTCAAAGTTTTGATAATATTACTTTCAACATTAATGGGCGTACCTGAGATATAATGCTCTATTCGTTGCCAATTGACAACCTTCGGGTTAGTACCTTCAGAATTATTTATTTTGATGGCTCCAGACCAATAAACCTCCTCGATAACATAGGGGCCTTCCCATTTTGAGAGGAGTTTTACTGCAAAGATCTAAAATGAGAGTTGTACAAAAGAACACATTCTCCAACTTTAAACTCACACTTTTGGATTCTTTTGTCATGCCATCTTTTAACTTTTTCTTTGAATAATTTTGCATTTTCATAAGCTTGGGTTCTCCATTCATCTAATGAGCTAATATCAAATAACCTCTTTTCACCAGCAAGTTTGAAATCATAATTGAGCTCTTTGATGGCCCAATATGCTTTATGTTCTAACTCAAGAGGCAAATGACAAGCTTTTCCATAAACCATTTTATATGGAGACACACCCATAGGATTTTTATATGTTGTTCTATAAGCCCAAAGTGCATCATCTAATTTCTTAGACCAATTCTTCCTGGACCTATTAACAGTCTTTTGCAAAATTAATTTTATTTTGTCTATTGCTAAGTTCAACTTGCCCACTAGACTGAGGATGATAAGGTCATGCAATTATATGGTTAACATCATACTTGGCAAGCATTTTACGGAAAGCACCATGAATAAAGTGTGAGCCACCATCAGTCATTAAATATCTAGGGACTCCAAACCTTGGGAAAATAACTTCCTCAAGCATTTTTAATAGAGGTATTGTGATCAGCACTACTAGCTTTTACCCATTTAGTAACATAATCGACAACAACCAAAATATGTGTATACCCATTAGAGGAAGGAAAAGGTCCCATGTAATCAAATCCTCAAACATCAAATGGTTCAATAGCCAGCGAATAATTCATAGGAATTTCTTGACGCTTACCGATATTACCTATTCTTTGACATTCATCACAAGGTAAGACAAACTTACGGGCATCTTTGAAGAGAGTAGGCCAATAAATCCAGATTGCAATACCTTGTGAGCGGTTCTATCTCCGGCACGATGCCCTCCATAAGCTTCGGAGTGACATTTTTGTAGGATTTGTCCCTGTTCATGCTCAAGTACACAACGTCTAATAATACCATCTACTCCTTCTTTATAAAGATGTGGGTCATCCCAAAAGTAATGTCTTAAATCATAGAAGAATTTTTTTTCTTTTGTCGGTATGTAAAGCTAGGTGGTAAATATTTAGCAACAATGTAATTAGCATAATCAGCATACCAAGGAGTACTGTGAGTAACATTTACTGCAGCTAACTGCTCATCAGGAAAACTAACATAAATAGGTAGTGGGTCATCAGGCAAATTTTCAAGCCTAGACAAGTTATCAGCTACGGGGTTCTTAGCTCCTTTTCTATCAATGATATGTAAATCAAATTCCTGTAACAAGAGAACCCATCGGATAAGTCTAGGTTTAGCATCTTTCTTTTCCATAAGATATTTAATAGCAGCATGGTCTGTGTGAATAGTTACTTTGGAATCAACAATATAAGGTCTAAATTAGTCACAAGCAAACACCACTACTAAGAATTCTTTTTCAGTAGTCGCGTAATTTCTTTGAGCACTGTCTAGAGTTTTACTAGCATAATGAATAACATTCAGTTTCTTATCAACTCTTTGTCCTAGAACAGCACCAACAGCATAATCACTAGCGTCACACATAATTTCAAAAGGCATGTTCCAATCAGGTGGTTGAACAATAGGCATAAAAATTAAGGCTTTCTTGAGTGTTTCAAAAGCTTCTAAACAATCATCATCAAAAACAAAAGTAATATCATTTTGCAAAAGATTCATAAGAGGCCTAGAAATTTTAGAAAAGTCTTTGATAAATCTCCTATAAAAACTAGCATGACCTAAGAAACTATGAATACCTTTTATATCTCTAGGACATGGCATTTTCTCAATTGCATCAACCTTAGCTTGGTCCACTTCAATACCTCTTTCAGAAATTTTATGACCCAAGACAATGCCTTCATTAACCATAAAGTGGCACTTATCCCAATTCAAGACAAGATTTGTTTGTTCACATCTCTGAGAAACTCGCTCAAGATTGCTTGAACAATCATCAAAAGACTTCCCATAAATGGAGAAGTCATCCATGAAAACCTCAACAATCTTTTCACAGAAGTCATAGAATATAGCAGTAATACATCTTTGAAAGGTAGCAGGTGCATTACATAAACCGAAAGGCATACGTCTATAAGCATAGGTTCCAAAGGGACAAGTAGAAGTGGTTCTCTCCTAATCAGGTTGAGAAACAGGTATTTGTGGAAAACCAAAATATCCATCAAGGAAGCAAAAGTGTGTGTTCTTAGATAATCTTTCAAGCATTTGATCGATAAAAGGCAAAGGGTAATGATCTTTTCTAGTTGCTTTATTTAATTTTCTAAAATCAGTTACCATTCTATAGCCTGTAACAATTCTTTGGGGAATAAGTTCATTCTTATCACTAGGAACAACAGTTATACCTCCCTTCTTAAGGACACAATGAACATGACTTACCCATCTACTATCAGCTATAGGATAGATTATACCTGCTTCCAGAAGCTTTAAGATTTCCGTTCTTACCACTTCTTTCATCTTCGGATTTAACCGGCGTTGATGATCAACAACGGGTTTAGCATCACGTTCCATATTAATTTTGTGCTGACATAGAGTGGGACTAATGCCCTTTAAATCATCAAAAGTATATCCAATATCAGCCCGATGCTTCCTTAGAACTTTCAATAATCTTTCTTCTTCATGTTCTGAAAGGTTAGCACTAATAATAATATGATATATGTTCTTTTCATCAAGATGATCATATTTCAAAGTGTCTGGCAATTGTTTTAATTCAAACACAGGATCACCTTTGGGTGGAGGAGGACCTCCTAGAGTTTCAATAGGCAAGTTGTGTTTAAGTAGAGGACGTTGTTCAAAGAAAATCTTGTCTATTTCATTTATTTCATGCATATGTAAATCGTTTTCATGGTCTAGCAAATATTGTTATAAAGGATCGGTAGGTGGTACAACAATAGAAGCAAGACCAATTAATTCATCCTTATTAGGCAATTCTTTTTCAAGAAGCTTTCTACTAAACTTGGAAAAATTAAACTCATGAGACTCATCACCAAAACTAACACTAACAGTTTGTTTCTTACAGTCTATCTTAGCATTAATGGTGTTCAAGAAAGGTCTACCAAAGATAATGGGACAAAAGGCATCTTGTGGGGAACCAAGAACAAGAAAATTAGTAGGGTATTTTATTTTCCCACACAAGACTTCAACATCTCTAACAATCTCAATTGGTGATATAGTGTCTCTATTATCAAGTTTAATAGTAACATCTATGTCTTCTATCTCTGCGGGTGCTATGTCTTTCATAATTTCTTGATATAAGGTGTAAGGAATAGCATTCACACTAGCACCTATGTCACATAAACCATGATAACAATGATCTCCTATTTTAACTGACATGACAGGCATGCCAACAACAGGTCTATGTTTATCCTTTTTATCAGGTTTGGCAATTCTAGCAGCTTCTTCACAAAAGTAAATAACATGCACATCCATATCTTCTTCCAAGAGATCTTTAACCATAGCAATACTAGGTTCTACTTTAATTTGTTCATCAGGTTTGGGTGTTCTAATATAGCTTTCGTTAACCATAGTTGAAACTTTAGCATGTTCCTTTATCCTAACAGGGAAAGGTGGTTTCTCAATATAAGTAGTAGGAACAACTGGATCAACATTATAAAGTATAGTTTCTTCTTTAACCAGTACTGGTTCTTTAATTTCTTCTTTGATATGTGGGTGATATTTAAACAACTTCTCTTTAGGGAGATCAACATGAGTAGCAAATAATTCACAAAAGGAGGCTACTATCTCAGAGTCAAGTCCATATTTAGTGCTAAACTTTTGAAAAGCATCGGTATCCATAAAAGATTTAACACAATCATATTTAATTTTGATACCTGACTCTTTACCTTCATCAAGTTCCCAATCTTCAGAATTGCACTTAGTTCTTTCCAAAGGATCCCACCGGAATTGAATAGTCTTCATCATAAAAGAACTCACAAGAAGTATCAAGCATGGTTTGATCATTACGAGAAAGCCGAGCATAAAAATTCTGGATAATAATTTCTCTTGAGAGCTCATGATTGGGGCATGAATATAACATTGACTTAATCCTCCCCCAACCTAGAGCGATACTTTCTCCTTCATGAGGCCAAAAATTATATATATAATTCCGATCACGATGAACTAGATGCATAGGATAATTTTTTTGGTGGAACTCCAATTTCAATCGATTCCAGTTCCAAGATCCAATATCATCACATAGCCTATACCATGCCAATGCCTTTCGCTTCAAAGATAAAGGGAAAACCTTCATCATAACTTCATCTCCGGGTAAACCTGCAAGCTTGAACAATCCACAAATTTGTTCTACATATATGAAGTGCATATCAGGATGTTCGGTCCCATCTCCTGCATAAGGATTAGCTAGCAGTTGTTCTATCATACCCGAAGGAATTTCATATTCAATACTTTCAGTAGATACAGTAGGTTGAGGGTAGCTAATTGTGGTTCCGATCAAGGTGAAGATACCCCGAACAAACCCCTCAAAGGATTGTTTTCCATAGTAACAAGTGACAATAAATTTCAGCACACTATATAAATGTTTCCTTACAAAATTCCACTTACCAAAGGCGCTTCACTCCCCGGCAACGGTGCTAGTAAATAGCCTTGATGACCCACAAGTATAGGGGATCAATTGTAGATCTTTTTGATAAGTGAGAGTATTGAACCCAACAAGGAACAGAAGGAAATGACAAGTTGTTTTCAGTAAGGTAATGTCTGCAAGTGCTGAAATTGTAAGTAGAAGAGTAATTTGATAGCAAGATAATTTGTAACGAGCAAGTAACGATAGTAGTAACAAAAGTGCAGCAAGGTAGCCCAATCCTTTTGAGGCAAAATATAGGCCAAAGCGGTCTCTTATGATAAGCAAAGCGTTCTTGAGGGTACACGGAATTTTCATCTAGTCACTTTTATCATGTTGGCTTAATTCGTGTTCGATACTTTGATAATTTGATATGTGGGTGGACAGGTGCTTAGTTGTTGTTCTTACTTGAACAAACCTCCTACTTATGATTAACCCTCCCGCAAGCATCCGCAACTACGAGAAAAGTATTAAGAATAAATTCTAACCATAGCATTAAACTTTTGGATCCAATCGGTCCCTTACGGAATAACGCATAAATTGGGGTTTAAGCTTCGGTCACTCTCGCAACCCATCATCTAATTGCTACTCCCCAATGCATTCCCTTAGGCCCAAATATGTTGAAGTTTCATGTAGTCAATGTTCACATGACACCACTAAGGGAATCACAACATACATACTATCAAAATATCAAACACATATCAAGTCACATGATTACTTGCAACATGATTTCTCCCGTGACCTCAAGAACAAAAGTAACTACTCACAAATGATAAACATGCTCATGATCAGAGGGGTATTAAATAGCATATTGGATCTGAACATATAATCTTCCACCAAATAAACCATATAGTAATCAACTACAAGATGTAATCAACACTACTAGTCACCCACAAGCACCAATCTATAGTTCCGGTAACAAGATTGAACACAAGAGATGAACTAGGGTTTGAGAGGAGATGGTGTTGTTGAAGATGTTGATGGAGATTGCCCTCCCCGAGATGGGAGAGTTGTTGGTGATGATGATGACGATGGTTTCCCCCTCCGGGGGGGAAGTTCCCTCGGCGGAATCGCTCCGCCGGAGGGCAAAAGTGCTCCTGCCCAAGTTCCGCCTCGAGACGGCGGAGCTCCGTCCCGAAAGTCCTCTCTTTATTTTTTTTCTAGATCAAAATGACTTATATACCAGAAGATGGGCACCGGAGGTGGGCCTGGGTGAGCACAACCCACCAGGGCGCGCCTGGGCTCCCTGGCGCGCCCAGGTGGGTTGTGCCCACCTGGTGGGCCCCCTCTGGTAGTTATTTGCTCCAATATTCCTCAAATATAAAATCTCCATGAAGTTTCAGCTTGTTTGCAGTTGTGTAGAATAGGTAGCCTGACGTAGCTTTTCCAGGTCTAGATTTCCAACTGCCGGAATTCTCCCTCTTTGTGTATACCTTGCATATTATGAGAGAAAAGGCATTCGAATTACTCCAAAAAGCATTATTACGGATAAAAACATTATAAATAACAGTAAGAAAACATGATGCAAAATGGACGTATCAGGCCACAATTGGTCGAACAACATAATGGGTCGTATGCAGGCCGGATGCAAAGCGGGCAATCATTAGGCCTAGTTATGTCACAGGACTTTAATGAGTCAATAGCCAGGTTGGGGTAAAATACGTCCACGAAGACTACGGGCCTTTAAGAGGCCGAAAGTCACTTCGGCCCAGAAATAGGCCCACATGCAGCATAGGCCGTTAAATGGCCGAAAGTGAAACTGGGCCAACAGCGGCCAATATGTACCAATGGCCATTAACAGGACAAAAGTAATATCGGGCTAAACTATCACATGGGCCTTTAAGAGACCGTACTTCAAATGGGCCCCCAATGGGGCCGAAAGCACAATGCCTGTTAACGGGCCATATCATATATGGGGCGTAATTTGGCCCAAAGAATGTCACGTAGTTAACGGGCCGGATCGTATATGGGGTCATCATTTGGCCCAAAACTTGGCAGACTATTAATGTGCCGGATCTTATGTGGGTCGTAATTTGGCCCAAACCGTGGTAGGCTGTTAACGGGCCGGCCCAGTAGAGTATGACAAAATCTTGTGAGCCCTTGGCTGGGCCGGCCTTTTTTGCTTAAATGGGCTACTGTTGGGCCTTGCACGTTCCCTCCAATGTACGGATGACATCTGTCCCAACGCTAAGCTGACACGTGGATTCTCCGACGAATGAGAATTTTACATGTGGAAAATCCCCATTGGTCCGGGCTGTTAACGGGTTATCGAATCCAAATCGGAACACGATAGCTAAACGGCGACCCGTTACGGTGGATGTCGTGTGTCGGTTACCCTTGACGAAAACACTTCCATGACGCGCCATTTATTGTCATGGAAGTGGACACTTCCGTGATGATAATTTTGGTATTGTCATGGAACACTTCTATGGCAGCATAGGTATGACTATCTTGATTCTGTCATAAAATCTTCATGGATGTGCATGCATGACAGAAAACGTGACCTGCTGTGACAAACAAGTATCATCACGGAAGTGTTTTTTTATAGTGCAAGTGGATTCAAGACCCCCTTCTGGAAAGATCCCCTACTGGATTCAAGACCTCCTCCTTGGAGATGAACTAGTTCCTTTGTATCCCCCATTGTTGGATTTGGATCGTGTATTTCTTTGTGTACTTGGATCTAGCACATGTGTAATCGAATCTCATTGATTTGAGTGTTTCCTCTCGTTTTTCCCTCGTGTGTTCATCGTGTTCTTTGGGAACCCCCCTCCAAATCATGAAAGATCGGCCCCTAGGGTTCCACCCTACATCACCACGTGCATAGGTCGTCAGCGCCGGCGCCTCCACAAGCCCATGCTGATGTCATTGGCGTCGCCGCCGTATTAGCATTGTGATGATGTTGTCGTCGTTATCACCGTCGTGGCACCATGACGATGTCATCATCGTCGCCGCCGTTGCAGCCCCATGTCGATGTCATCATCGTCGCCGTCGCCCCAGCCCCGTGTCGATGTCATCATCGTAGTCGCCACCCCAGCCCCATGTCGATGTCGATGTCGCCACACCTAATTGATGTGAAAATGGATAGGAAGCATAGAGCAGATCAATGGTTCAAACTTTCAAAGGCTTGAGGTTGGATTTACTTTGGTATGCTTAGGAAAAAGAGCTGAAAAAACAAATTCATGCTGAACTCCAGACTACATCATTTTGTTCTATGTTAGGACTGATGTCTTGTAGACATTTAGCATATTTATATAACTCAAAATCTCTTTATGTATACTTAGCAGATTGGTGCCAACTAGCTGAACACCATGAGGTAGAGGGTTACCCAAACAGCCAGCACCAATAGCAACGCGGCATAAGTAAACCAGGAAGTAATCTCTAGTTTCTATTTTTTAAGTGAGCATTTTACCACACCTGATGTTTCCTGTGAGGGAGGCTAATGTTCATTTTGTGATTCTCTTCAGCCAAATGTTTATCATGAATAGTTTCGTTTTTATGAAGTTAATTTCCCTTGTCTTTTTCTCAATAGTCCATTATAGTTATTAATTGGATAAATCCCATGAGTAAGAAAGTAGTGAAACTTAGGGTCGCATACCTGGGCATTCTCAGTCCTATGTATATATGCAGATAAAAAGCTCTAATAATAAACCCAAGAACCAATATATGCAGCTAGTAAATTCTCCCACATTTTTCTGCTAAGAACAAGAACAGTTGGAACGAAGGCAATCGCTCCATACTTAGGTAGTAGCTTCAAAGCAATATGAGATGAATTAACTGGCACATGGACACAATAGAAAATACACATAGCATAGCATGATCCACATATATTTTGGGCATCAAGTATTCTTAGACAGTCACCTAACTAATGTGTTGGGATAACACATAAGAACGCAATCATGTTTTTCGATTACATAAATACGTGGGCAATACCATATTTCACTTAATATCATTTAACCAACAGTCAGAAATAAGAACTTTTACTCAATGCATATAGTTCAATAAAGCATAGATGGGGGCAAATAACCACATGGAGTACCGCACTCCAAATACAAATCGAACAGAGAGATGTGGATGGCACCTTGTCCATGGCTGCAGCACCAGGGCCAGAGTACCTTCTCTATGGCGTCCTCAACGGGAACCAGCATTGCCAGTGTGCGGATCCGAGTCTGCCTCGGATCCCGGCCTATTGCTCGATCTGGTGTGAGGGGGAGGGGAGGAGGTCACCATCTACCCTCTCCCCCTCACCCACGGGCCTCCCTACCGCCGCCCTCCTCTCCTCGCTCCATTCCCTCCACCTCTCCCTCATTGAGGATGCCTTCACGCTCCCCCGATGGCTCGACCCAGACACCGCCCCTACTGTGTCTTCATCTTCCGCGGCGAGCTCCACATCCTGCCGCCCTCCCTCTTCCCCGACACGCCCTTCCTCCATGACGACTCCGTCGACACCCAGGCCTCCGACGTTGTCTAGGCCGCCATACAACACCGTATCATCGGGATGCCAGAGTGGGCCGCTGAGAACCTCCACACGACGCGCGTCGCCGTGCAGGCGCCCGTGGCCAAGGTGCACAAGGAGGAGCCCTGCTTGATCACTTGTGCGGTTGAGGGGTTCTCGATCTGGATTGGGTATGGTAGGAGACGGGGACGACGACGGTCAGAGAGGAGAGGAGGTGGAAGGGAGGTGGGGGTGGAAGGGAGGCCGACGTTGGAGGGGATCTCGATCTAGATCTGGATGATCTGGAGTGGGACGGTTGGTGGGGCTGGATGTGGATCTGGGGGAGGGGGATTGTCTCACCTGTGTTATAGCTATCCACTTACTAGTAGTGCCAGTTTTACAACCCACACTACTACTACGGCCAGTCCGTGAGACACGATTGAGAATATTTACTAGTAGCATGTTTTTTTCCACGTGCTATAAATAACATTTACTAGTAGCGCGGGTTAATATAGCGCGCTACTAGTAAATAGGAGTAGCGCGACTCAATATAGCGCGCTACTAGTAAGCTATTGCCTATAAGCTTTTTCCTAGTAGTGCATGCAGCTTCTTCTTGTCACTCTCGTTGGAGGGCCTCTTTTTGTTCGCGCACATGGCGGTTGCATTCATTGACGGCTCGTGTTGCTTCGGGTAGGGCACATTGAGCTTCTTGGGCTTGTTCCTCACGGTGTTGTCGTTCTTGTTGTAGGGCGTCGCCGTCTTGGTGTACTTGGTGATCTTGACGGATTGGAGCTTGCTCTTGTTCCATGGGATCATTTCCTTGGTGCCAAGGGCGGTCATGTTCCCGGAGGCGGTCTTGTAAACCATTGCCATGAAATGGGTTTTGTGCAGCTTGACGATCTCCATGGTCTTGCCAACGATGTGGACGAGCTCGTGGATGATGGTCTCAAAATGTTGTAGTGATCGTTGTCTATGACGAATCCGTGGAGAAGATGAGTGGTGGTGGTGTCATTGTCGAACCATCCCTAAGTAGCCAAAACATGTTAGGAAACAGAAACTGCAACTCAAATTCTCAAAACAAACATGTCAAAATTGTCATAGGTGGTAGCGGATAAGCGGTGGGGGTTGCGGAAAGCAGTGGTGGTATGTGGAAGTAATGGTGGAAACTCCGGTAAAAAATGGCAAAATCGTGGAAA